>NC_017947.1:1030000-1662735 GCF_000002845.2 Leishmania braziliensis MHOM/BR/75/M2904 | reverse complement strand
GGAGCCGTCGACTGCTCCCCGGTTAGGCGCGCACGTTTCGTCGTGAAGACGTGGGTCACCTCCAGCACCTCGCATGGTAGAGCAGCTTCCTCCGCCGCCCCAGCGCCACAATGCGCTCAGGCGTCACAGATAGCTCCACCTCGCCGTCGTCCCTGAGAAGCGCGCAGGTGGCTTCGCCGTTCGCCCTGGCGACGGTCCCCCTCATGCACATGCCCGACAGCACAGCCGCACCTCCGCTCGCAGGGTTTTTCTCCAGGCTCACCGTCACCCGCATCCCAACACCCACCAAGAGCGGCGGCGCAGCACCGCTACAACGGAGCACAACGGCGTCGCCCACCCTGCCACCCAGAAACACTCTTAACCGGCACACTGCCTTCCACATCCTCGCGACGAGGCGGCCAAGCGCCACAGGACGGTCTTCCACAACGTTGGCCGGCTGCGTGGGGCCCACACCACCCAGCGCCTCCCCCATGCAGTCCCGCAACTCTCGCCGATAGTGTCCAGGCCGCGCCGAGCCGCAGACCCAAGGCCTGCACTCAGAAAACACACAGCCCTCACGCAAGGCGGACGCTGCCGCACCAGAGGGGGCGGCGGCAGCACCACCCGTGCCGCGTGCGCGCACACACAGGTGCAGGCGATACCTCTCAGCATTTGCGCCGCGCCAATCCACGAGCATGTATGCCCCTGACGAAACATGTGCGCCTCGGGCATTCGTGTGCGGGCGCCTGCGTCCACTTCAGCGCTGCCGCAGAGACAGAGAGGGAGGAAGGCCAGAGAAAGAGGAATGAGGGCAGCAAGAGCCTGCGCCGCCCAAATGCACGCACACACATGCATACACATGTGCACACATCCAGGCATGCACCGGCACGGCAGAAGGCGCGCACACATCGCAGCCCGGTAATGGCCGCTGTAATACGCTCGGCGTTCCCCCTACCCGCCCCCTCAAAGAGGACGGGTGGAGTGGCACTGACAGCGGCAACGCCGCCGGGCTGAGCAACCAGAACACAGCAAGCAAGACTGAGGGCAAAGAGGCACGGGGGACGTAATAGGAAACAAAAAACAAATTAAAGAGAAGACGACTTAGGGAAACGCTCACACGCCACGCCATCTCCAGCGGAGACAGTGGGGAGCGGCTGGAGCACAGGACAGGGTGCGGCTCACGCTATCACGATCGACCGCACACTCTCCAGCCGTGTTTCGAGCATGCATCGCCTTGCCTGTCCGTCAGGGGCAGCGAGACGTCTCGCTCCAACGCCTCACGCCCCTACGGCCACGCTCGCCTCACCACGCATGCATCCCCAGAGCACACCCGGCCCGCTGCAGGCACCGCACCGCGCCTGGGTGACGTGCCTCGCCCTCCGTCGCCACTAGCAGCGTCACGCCACAGCACGGCGCGGCGGCTCTCCGCACGGCAGCCCGGCGCACACGGCGGCCTGAAGAGGCGCGAGGGAGCGCAGCATAGACAGCAGCACAGGAGGGGCAGGGGGCACGAGGGCACAGCGTGCGCACACGCGGCAGACAGAGGGTTGGCGGCCAGCGAGACAGCCGCGCCGCATAAGGTGGGCGACAGAGGAAGCGAGGTCGCAGGGCGGCACGTGCGCGCCAAACAAAAAGAGAGGGGAGGAAAGATACAAAGGAGAGCATGAAAAAGACTGCCGCATGCGCCTGCACGCACAGGGCCACGCCGTGGCGGAGAGAAGCGCCTCAGGGTGAGGAGGTGCAGCAGGAGAAGCATCATACACCTTCCACCGCCCCTGCGACACCACGTCTCCCCACCTCCCTCGCTGGCACCTACACCGGCGACGACCGCGGCGCCATCTCCCTCGTCGCTCGCGCTCTCATCGCGCCAACGGCACGGCGGGCGAGCGTCAGCGAACGCGGCACGCTGGCCTAATGGCAGCAACGGGGGATGGTCGCGGTGCGGAGGCGACACGGGGGCTTTGTCGCCGCCAAGCGTGCGCTCACGGCAACAGAGCGCAGGCCGCTGTCCGCACAAAGAGAACGCGGCACGCAGGAAGAGAGAACGCAGAAAGGCACAAAGAGAGACGATTAGGGTAAAAGAAAGCGGACGAGGGGGGAAGCCACGAACACAGCACTACAGCTTATCCCCACCCCACGCACGTAGCGAGACACATGCGCCGGCGCAGAGCAGAGGCGAGCATCCGCAGCGCTCGCGGCCCCTCGCCTTCGCGCCGACATCAGCTCCGCCGGCACCCCCACGGGGACCTCGCAGTGGGGCTGTCACGCCGACGCCATCCAATAATTCCTCGTTACTATCTATAGTTTTCCCTCCGTTTGCTCCACCTGGCCACTTTCAGTGGTAACTGTAGTGCAGATTGACAGCAACAAGACGAAGATGTTGAGGATATCCAGTACCCAGGCTGCCAAGAAGAGACCGAAGCCAGCACCATAGTTACTTATACTCTGAAGGTCTGGACATATGTCACCTTCACCGTTAAAAAATGTCCCCACAATGGTAGCCCAGACAATGCACACGGTGATGGCACCCAGAATGTTAAGCCCCAGGCATACCCAGAGTAAGATGGAGCAGCAAAACAGCATAATAACGCCCAAGACGAACGCTGCGCCGTACACGAGGATGGAGATAATAGCGAATGCCTCAGCTGCATGGAAGCCACTCAGGTGATGGGGGCAGCCTTCCCACACCTCGAACAGAGTACTGTCGTAAAGTACACTGCCGCACGAGTTCGTGAATCCCCACAACGTCAAACAGCCTGGGAAATTCGGGTTCTGTGGTTTGAAGCGAAACATGTCCAGCGGCGTCGCCACCAGCACCAACAAGAACGCGATGAACTGAACCACCACGTAGACTAACAGCGGGATAGTCCACTCCATTTTCGATCACTCACAGCAGCACGCGGAGAGAGGTGAGGCGGCGGTGCACGGCAGGGGAGGTGGTGTAGGGATGGGGAGAGCGTGGGAGAGAGCGAGAGCGAGTCGAGTCTTCGCACAGCAACGTCGTTGGTGCTGCCGGGCGTGGATGCGTGTTTGTGGTGAGAGAGGGGAGGCATGAAAGAGAGGGGGGGCAAGGCGAAGGGGAGAGGCGGTAGAGAGGGAGAGAGGTGGGAGGGGGACGGCAGCAGCGCAGGACGGGGAGGAGCGGGGAGGCAGCCGACCCATGGCGCCGCGCCCCTGACCGTCGTCCGCCCTCCTCCGCAGAGTCTCAGCAGCAACACAGTAGCGCGGCGCACAGGAAGAGCGAGAGGCGAGAGCGTGTGTGCGTGTGGAGGGGCCTCGGCGTGGGTGCAGGGGTGCTGCAGCTCCGCCACTCCCCAACCACCTCCCATACGCCCGGAGACCAAACAACACGCAGAGGGCGGCAATTCGGGAGGAGGCGATGGGACACACGCACACGCAGACGCACACCCCACCACACAGCTGCACACGCAGGGAGGCACGCACCGGCAGGGGCATATATATGCATGCACTGTGCCCCGCTCCCACACATCGCCCCTGGTATAGAGAGCGCAAAGGAGGCGGAGGCAGAGGCAGGCGCGGGGGGCCGTGACGGAGGCCGACTGGTCGAGGAGGGCTAAAGGCGCCACCACGCACAGGCGCACACCACGCGGTGTAATGCGGCTGCGGCCAGCTGCCGCACGCGGTGAGGAAGTGGTCAGGCGCAACGAAGCGGAGGAGGAAGGCAGAGAGAGGAGAGCGAGCGGCCCGCAGCACACGCAGACGCCGTAGAGCGGAGAGACCGTAACACAAACGAAACACCACGAGCGACACCAAGCACACGCAGCGACGTGACAGGAAAGGCGTATGGCTCATCCGCGCCGGGGAGCTTGCAGAATGTGAAGGACCACTCGGCCGTCCCCTTTCTCCTCTCCGCGCACGTGCGCGCCACTGCCTGGGTGCGTGCGTACGCCGCACGCGTCCCGGCGTCATAAAAGATGACAGAAACGTTTGTGTGGGGGGGAGGGGGGGAGATAAAGCCCCAACAGGGGCGGCAGCAACACAAGTAGGGATAACAACAAAAAAAATAGGGGCTTTGTCGCTCCTTTCATGTAGTTTACATCCATTCCTGCAGCACCTGTGCGTCTGACATCGCCTCTACACGCCGCACAAAGCCAGATAGCCTAATCAGCGCGGGCATCTCTCTCACGGAAGGCTGCTGTTGCAGCTGCGCGTCTGCCTTTTCGGAGCAGTGTCCATCCGTGTTGCACTGCACACGAGCCATGGGCCCTGGCACGGTCCGTAGCACCTGCGCTTTTAAGAAGAGACGCGCCTTTTGATACTCCTCATTAGTCGGGCAGATCTTCTTAAAGGTGTTCCAGCGCCTCACAGCGGCACGCACTGCGGTGTCAGAAGCAGCAGCAGTGGCGGTGGCCTTGGTGTTGCTCGCTAACACGGCATCCGCATTCGCAGGACTGCTGTCAGTAACTGGCACGTCATTCCCAACCGCGCGCAAGACCAGTTCCACGCTCGCAAAGTTCTCTACACCGCGCCGCAGCACGACAGGCAGGCTTGATTCCCCTGGGGATTCATCCGTTATCGGAACCGATGAAGTCGCAACGGGGCCGTTGAGAACCAGGCGCGCAATGCGACGCTCAAAATTGTCAACTTGCGCGGCGGACACAAGCGCTGGGAGCGACGCAGCCGCGTCTGCAAACTCCTCTGTGTGTATAGGGGCGGTTGCTGCCCCACCCTCTGCTGGAGCAAGAGGAGAGTAGGATTTAGGCAGCTTACAGGGAAGCAAGAGCGACTGCCACTGGAGTAGTTGCGCATCTTGATGCAGCAGTAGCTCCTCCTGAAGATTCAAGCGGCATTCACACGCTCGCTTCATCTCTTCCAATGCCTCTATCTCTGTCTGCAACTTCGCGCACATTTCAGCCGACTGCGACACCGCTGCAGGAGTGGTGCCTGCAAAATCAACACCTGCACCAGCCATGGCCTGCGGTATACGCTGCCGTAGAAGCCCAAAAGACTCAGTGTTCGCAGCAACTCGTGTTGATACCGCACCGCTCGTTCGCAGTGCGAAATCGACATCGACATTTTGTGTATAGATTTCCTGCGCGCGCGCCGAGAGTCGCTGCTCCATTCTCGCGATCTCTGCCTCGTAGTGTGCCTCCTCAGCATTCCGCTCGCGTGCGCGGCGCAGCAGCACTTTGCGTAGTTCCTCCCGCGCACAGGCCGGAACCTCAATTGGGATTCGCCGCCGCTGCGCCGCCGCGAGCCACAACGCGTCACCCTGTCGCGTCAACAGAACATTCATCCGCACCGATACTCTACACAGCACACTCAGCGTTTGCAAGTTGCAGAAGGAGAAGCAGTAAATCACGAGCTGCGGTGACAACTGCAAAACCACCGGTAGACCTCTCCTCGGTGGCATTGACGCTGTCGCTGCGTTCTTCTTGAAAAAAATGGTGGACACAGATAAAGCTCTGCGATCTGACCTTTCTAGCTGTACGTCTGCCGTCCCCTTGATCGCGCCGTTCCCCGTGCTGGGGTCGGCAGTGGAAGACATCACTTCCGCGGCTGGTTTCACCACTCCGGCTGCCTCTTGCTCAACACACATAAAGGCTGCCTCTATTTTGCGCAGTGCCTCCCTTAAATCACTTGTGTCATGATATGTGTCTAGCCGAATAGTTGAGTAGCCTGCCGCGGTGCATTGTGGAGTCGTCAGCGGAGGGCGAAGAACGGTGGTACTGCAGAGCGGAGGCCCTTTTGCGCTTGTGAACACGGAAGGCCTCATTGGATAAGAGAGTATGTAGGTAGGTATGTGTGTCTGAGATACCGTGTGTCTACGATGCCCCTCCCACCCTGCGCCTCTACCTCCTGTAGAGAAAAGCGGAAGAAGATATACAAAAGTTGTGCCTCGGTGAATAGACCCCCCCCCCAAAAAAGAGAAAGAAAACCGCACCGACGTGGTGTAGTGCTAGGCAAGCGAGACTCTGCACACATATACCCACGCCAGAGAACGATCCCCGTCCGCGGAGTGCAGCGGATATCCCTCTATCTTCCTCCTGTGAAAACACCCCAATAGAGTCCTCCTACTGGCCAAAGAAAGTCTTGCCAGCAGTACACGTTTCTACAGGGGATATGGTGGCATAGAATAAGCGAAGACCGAGGTGAGCGTTTTATCAACAGCATGAATGAAGGCAGTGGATGAAAAGAGAAACATGTAGCTGAAGAAGACTGAATCCAACCGCCACAATCGTTGGAAGCAAATGGGCATGTTGCAGTCGGCGCCAGCGAGACTGGGCGTCCACAACAAGCATGTCCATAGACGCGTGTAGCATACACGCACGTGTATGCTAATTTTGAACAAAGTGCCCACGTTACACAACTCCACTTCTGTGCGCAAGTAAGTTTGAGATCACTCCTTCGCTTCTTTCGGGTAATGTCGCTTACACGGCTCAGAGGTGTCACTCCAAGAGCGGTTGATAAAAGACAGATCTCACCACGACTAGCACTTTCGCCACGCCCGAGTAGGATACCGAGACCGATATGATGCACAGAAGTCATCTGCGCCACAGTGCGTACTATGGTGTTGTTTGCTTGATGAATTTTTGCCTCTATGCTCCATGCACTCTCGCAGTCTCGACCGTTTGTCCATCTCCGTGACGCCTTGTGCTTGGCAAAGGTTTCACCGCAACCTTCACAGCAGCCGTAAGAAAACGACCAACACGAGGCAACGATGAAGGAACACCCGAACACACACCCGCGCGACCACCTTGACGAACGTGAAGAGGGTGGTACCACAAACAACAAAAAAAATACGAGCAAACGAAATGAACAACACCGAAAACCCAAAGAGGCTGTGAGAGCCGAGGGCTCCTTCTCCGTAGGCAACACCGTATCCCCAGCAAACCCTCCTCCCCTCCCCCAAAATAAAGAAGAAAACCGCCACCTCGACAACTGCTACAGCACAACACTGCCGCTAGTGAGGTACGGAATGCTATCCACCGTGAAAGCAGAAACAACACAAACAGCATCTTCCGAAAGAAAGAGAGGATAACGCCGCTGCGCACCCCTCAAGAGCTGTAGCTGCATGGCTACAAACACCACAGACGCACTCCCCCTCCCAAGTGCGACAAACAACGACAAGAATATAAAAAATGATCCTTAGCAACTGAGACTCCATACAAGATTAGTTTTCAACACATGCATGGCAAATATTAAAATCATCATCATCCCAACAGCATCACAGCCGCGCTGAGCCCCGCACTCCCGCAACAGCAGTCGAGCAGCGCACAGGAGAGAGGAGCGTCACCCACCCGTGTGCGCTGCTCGACCCCTGTGCGGGACTGTGGAAGTGTGTCCCAAGGGCGCAACGAAAGACAATGAACAGTACGAAAAATACAACACAGAAAATACGGCACACCCGGGGGATTCGGAGTGGAATCTGCGCAGGGACGGGAGAGAAACGCCAAGACGCTTGAAAGTAAGAAGGGGCGCGTAGGTCCACACCCATCCGTTCATGCATGTACATGCACCAGGAGAGGCGAGCAGTATGCCACCGCAGAGTCAGCGCGCGCGCCTCACTCCGCTGCAAGGCGAGAGTTATAGGACATCCATAGCAGCACGTACTTTTTCTCTTCCTCCTCCTTCACTCCACATCCTTCACGGACCCCCTCCACACTCAGTGGCTATGCGATAAGGTGGCCTATGCACTACCTCCCCCCACCTTCGACACATCACGCAAAAGAATGCGCACAACACAGAGAGAGAGAGCGGCGGAGGAGAAAGCCTCGTCAGGAGCGAAGACACCCACGACCACACCACCGCCAAGATCACACAGCAAGAGGAGAGACACCGTGCGCACCGCCACAGCGAGGCGAGGGCACAGCGGGCGCGCCCGCCATCGCCGCGGCACAACGGCGCGGCAGTGTCAGGAAGGGGAGGCTGATGTAGCACAGGCCCCAGCCGGCAATGTAAGCGGCGAGGCCGGCACCGCAGGCGTATGTGGTGGCCACCGCATCGCCATCTGCACTGGCCAAGAGCCGGGTCACGCAGCCCCTCCTGCGGAGCGCGCGGCACGAGGCGTTGCGCTGCGCAGGGCCGTCCCCATGCTTGCGGTAGCAGGCGTCCACCATGAGCGCGGTGACGGCACAGCACGGCAACGCCGAAGAGGCACGCCAGAGCGCTGACGCGGACGGGAGCCGTGCTCAGAGCCCCAGCCGCGCGCGGAAGCGCTTCCGGCGCTGGGGACAGCCTCCACCGATAAGCTGCCTCTCCCGCCATCCCACCTGGCAGGGGTGCGGGCGTGCCGCAACGCACAGAGAGGAGATGAGAGAATACGCCCTCGGAGCGCAGGAGAGGGAGAGGGGGAGTGGGGCACGGCCCGTAGGCACGTGCACGGCCGTGTATGGGTGGGCGTGTGGCGAGGTGGGGGAGGGTGGCGGGGAGAGAGAGATGGTCGGTGTGCAAGGGTGCCATCAGGCCACACGAGCGCGCGCGGAGCATGGGAGGAAGAAGAGCATGCGAGTCGAGCGAGAGACGGCCGCGGAGACGTGCGCGCAGGCGCGCCGGCTCCCCAAGAGGAACGGCCTCACAGTGCAGGGGTGCGCGCAAGAGGCGGGTGGAGGGCCGCGAGCACCGCCGAGGAGGAGCAGACGTGCACACGCGCGCGGCAAGGCTCAAACGGGGAGAGGCCGACGTGGCCCGCCGGAAGCGAGCGCGAGCGTGATGTGGGACACTGAGAAAAGGCACTCGCCACTTCGTCTGCCGGTGCGCGAACGGCGAGGCGGGAGAGACCGAGTGAGCCAAGCGACAGAAAGAGGCTCACAACGAGCGGGACAGCACGCCGCGCACGCCCCTCCGCATCTCCCCCGCCACGCCACGCAGGCACTCGCACAGACACGTGGACAACAAGGGGCACAGGGGAACTGAAGCACAGAAAAGCACAAATCAGCAAAGACAACGTAAAAGAAACCAATGCATAAAATCGAGGAGAGCAACAAAGACACAGTCGTCCCCTTCCTCCACAGCTGCGTGTGTGCGGGCATGTGCGGCTCCGCCACCAGCTGTCCCACCACCGCTGCCCATCCCCTCCTACCGGCAAAGTATCAGTGCATCTGCGCCTCGCACGTTTGTGTGTAGGCGCCGGCGGCCACTTCAGCGGTGCCGCAGAGAGAGGGAGGGGGAGGCAGAGGAAGCGCAACGAGGGCAGCAAGAGCCTGCGCCGCCCGGTTGAGCGAGCCGAGGACAGCAAGCAAGATTGAGAGGACAGAGACGCGCGCGGGGACGTAACGTGAAACAAGGAAAAGAGGTTACAGAAAAGAAGAGTGAGGGGCGCGTGCACACGTGCCGCCATAGACCGCACAATCTCTGGTCTTGCGTCGAGCATGCATCGCCCTGCCTGTCCGTCAGGAGCAGCGAGACGTCTCGCCCCAACGCCTCACGCCACCACGGCCACGCCCGCCTCATCACGCATGCGGCCCCAGAGCCCACCCGGCCCGCTGCAGGCACCGCACCGCTCCTGGGTGCCATGCCTCACCCTCCACCGCCACTAGCAGCGTCACACCACAACACGGCGCGGCGGCTCTCCGCACGGCAGCCCGGCGCACACGGCGGCCTGAAGAGGCGCCGACAGAGGCGCGAGGGGGCGCAGCAGAAACAACAGCACAGGAGGGGCAGGGGGTAAGAGGGCACAGCGTGCGCACACGCCGCCTTCCCTCCGCACGCGGCAGAGAGGGGTGGGGGCCAGCAGGACAGCCGCGCCGGATAACGTGGGCGACAGAGGAAGCGAGGTCGCAGGGCGGCACGTGCGCGCAAAAGAGAAGGGAGGAAAGAAAAAAAGAAGAGCATGGGAAAGACAACCGCATGTGCCCGCACGCACAGGACCACGCCGCGTCGTAGAGCAGTGCCTCAGGAGGAGGAGGTGCCGCAGCAATGGCAGCGCAACTTCCCCTCCTGTGACGCCACGTCTCCTCCCCCCTCATTCGCCGGCACCTAGACCAGCGACGGCACGTCGGGCGAGCGTGAGCGGGCACGGCACGATGCCGAGATGGCAGCAAGGGGGATGGGCGTAGAGGGGGAGGCGACACGGGGGCTTTGTCGCCGCCAAGCGCGCGCTGACGGCAACAGAGCGCAGGCCGCTGCCCGTGCAAAGCGGGCACGCACGCAGGAAGAGAGAACGCAGAAAGGCACAAAGAGAGACGCGCAAGGCGAAAGCAGGGGGGTGCGGGGGGAAGCCACGAAGGCAGCCCTCGAGCCCACCCCCACCCCACGCACGCACCGACAGTAATGCGGAGAAAGGACATGAGGGCAAGGAGACACGACGGCAGCGGCAGCGCAAGCGGCCCCACGGGCTGTGCGCCGACATCAGCGCCGCCGGGCCTCCACGGAGACATCGCGCTGCCGCCGAGGTCTCACGCCGCAATCCCTTCGTCTACTCCTCCTCCTCCTTTTGTGTGTTACTCACTTCCGACTCTCCTTTCGAGGTTTCGTCCGACTTGTCGTTGGCACTGTCAAGATCACGGAAAACCGCAATGCGGAACCGAAGCAGCAAGATGAAGATGTTGAGGATATCCAGCACCCAGGCTGTCACGAGAAGAGCAAAGCCGGCACCATAATGCGATACACTCTGAAAATCAACACATATCCCGCCCTCATCCTTGGAAAAGGTCATCGTCATGGCTACCCAGACAACGCACAGGGTAGCGACACCAACAATGTTGAGCGTCAGACACACAAAGCGGAGGAAAGAGCAGCAGAACAGCATAATGACGCCCAGGACGAACGCCGCGCCGTACACCAAGATGGAGACAATAGCGAGCGCCTGAGCAACGTAGAAACGTCTCAGGCGAACGGGGCACTCCTCCCACACAACGTTCAAGGGAGAGTCGATCGAAGAACTGCTGCACCTCTCCTTATATCCCCATAACGTCAAACAGCGCGTAACGCTCCTTGTGAGTGAATTGAAGCGAAACATGTCGAGCGGCGTGCCCACCAGCACAAGGAAGAACGCGATAAACTGAACGATCGCGTAGATAAGAATGGGAACACTCCGCTTCATCTTCGCAAGCACACAACGGACTGTTGAGGCGAAACTCGTGGTGGGCGGCAGGAAGAGTGACGCGGGGTGAGGCGGGGGGAATGAGTGATCGAAAGAGAGTCGAGTGTTTGCGGAGGAATCAATCGGCTGCTGCTGCGTGTGCGCGCGCGTTGTTGGCGTTGGCGCTCGTGTTGCAAAGGGGGAGGGGTGGGGGAGGCGCGCAGGGTGGAGGGGGGAGAAGAACAGAGAGAGACACAAACAGAGGTAGGAGAGTGCAGTGAGGCGCCGGGCAAGCGAGGGTGCGAGAAGTGCACAGCAAGATCACATGCAGGCACACACGCAGCCGTGGTGGAGAGGGCGGAGGGCACGGCGTGCCACCTGCCCGGCAAGCCACACCACTACCTCCTCCACGCCTCACTCGCACGCAACGCTGCGGTCCCCCCTCCCGTGCGTCGCTGTCCTCTCACTCCTGCTTACCGTCCTCGGCTCACCCAGCCCGATGGCGTCGCTGCCGCCAGTGCCACTCCATTCCTCCTCTCTGAGAGGACTGGCAGGGGGAGTGCCCAGCCCATGGCGGCGGTTAGTGCCAGGGCTGCGATGTGTGTGCGCCTTCGGGCGGCGCAGGCTCTTGCCGCCCTCGTTGCGCTTCCTCTGCCTCCCCCTCCCTGTCTCTGCTGCACCGATGAAGTATCGGCCGGCGCCCGCCCACGAACGCCCGAGGCGCACATGCGCCGACACTTTGCCGGTAGGAGGGGAAGAGGCCGGAGTTGGGGGACAGCTGGTGGCGGAGCCGCACATGCCCGCACACACGCAGCTGTGGAGGAAGGGGACGACTGTGTCTTCGTTGCTCTCCTTGATTTTGTGCATTGGTTTCTCTTACGTTTTCTTTGCTCATTTGTGCTTTTCTGTGCTTCAGCTCCCCTGTGCTCCTTGTTGTTCACGTGTCTGTGCGAGTGCCTGCGTGGCGTGGCGGGGGAGATGCGGAGGGGGCGTGCGCGGCGTGCTGTCCCGCTCGTCGTGAGCCTCTTTCTGCCGCTTGGCTCACTCGGTCTCTGCTGCCTCGCCGTTCGCGCACCGGCAGACGAAGTGGCGAGTGCCTTTTCTCAGTGTCCCCCATCACGCTCGCGCTCGCTTCCGGCGGCCCACGTCTGCCTCTCCCCGTTTGCGCCGTCCCCCGCACGTGTGCGCGTGTGCACCTCCTCGGCGGTGCTCGCGATCCCCACGCATCTCCCACTTTCACCCCTGCGCTCTTGTCCTCCTCCTCCTTGTCCGTGCTGCGCGACCGTTCCTCTCGGGGAGCCGGTACGCGTGCGCACACGTCTCTGCGGACGTCTCTCGCCCGACTCGTATGCTCTTCTTCCTCCCGTGCTCGGCGCGCGCTCGTGTTGCGTGGCGGCACCCATGTGCACTGGTCATCTCTCTCTCTCCCCGTCACCCTCCCCTGCCTCGCCCTACTCCACCCCTGTCCTCCGCGCCTGCGCTCGGAGGCCGTATTCCCTCATCTCCTCTCTGTGCGTTGCGGCACGCCCGCTGCCCAGCGTGCCCTTTCCTGTCCGGCCGCTGCCGTTTCCTCCGTCGCGCAGCACGCAGCGCCGGCGCATTCGTGCCGGGTGGGGCACTGAGCACGGCATCCGTCTGCGCCAGCGCTGTGGCGTGTCTCTCCGGCGTTGCCGTGCTGTGCTGCTGCCTGCACGTGGCCCTGAGCACGCTCGCCGCTGGCTGTGGCTGCGCCGTCAGCGCGCTGATGGTGGGCGCCTGCTACCGCAGGCATGGGGCGGCCCTGCGCGCTGCGTCTCTTGCGTGTAGCAGGCGGAGAGCGATGCTCGATGGGCAGGGCGTGGTGCGCCCGCTGCCTCTGCTGTGCGAGCCTTCCTGCCTCTGCTGTGCGAGCCTTCCTGCATTCCGCGCTCCACATATACATGCACGCACGGCCGGGTGCGGCTCTATGCGCGCCACGCTTACGACCGCTTGCGCGTTTCGCGTCCTGTGCCGCGCAGCTGTGCATGCCGGACCCCCGGCTGTGCCGTGTTTCCTATCCGACGTTTTCCTTCTGCTCGTTGTCGCTCTGTGCTTCCCTCGTGCCCTGCCTCCACAGGCCCTGCACACGCGTTTGTGCGCGCCACGTCGCACGCTCGGTTGCCTGTTGAGCACGCCGTCACCACAGCCTTGCGCTTGCTTGTGCTGTCTTCCCCCTCCCCCTTTCTTGCCCCCCTCGCTGGCGGGGCACTCTCTTGTGGTGCTGCGCCGTCTCGCTGCGCGGGTCTCGCTTCCCTTGCCGGCCTCAGGCGCTTTGCCTGCTCTTGCAGCTCTGCTGTTTGGCGCTTTCCTGGCTTGCACTGCGCGTGCGTGTGCGTAGGGCCCCACAGCAGCAGGGCAAGCACCGGGTGCCGCAGCAGCCTGGGTGAAGGGAGCAGCGGCGATGAGTGGCGGGTGTGGTGGGTGGAGGAGGGGGATGATGGGAGAGAGAGCCGGGACCGCGTGCGGCGTAACGCACGCACCCAGGCAGTGGCGCGCACGTGCGCGGAGAGGAGAAAGGGGACGGCCGAGTGGTCCTTCACATTCTGCAAGCTCCCCGGCGCGGATGAGCCATACGCCTTTCCTGTCACGTCGCTGCGTGTGGTTGGTGTCGCTCGTGGTGTTTCGTTTGTGTTACGGTCTCTCCGCTCTACGGCGTCTGCGTGTGCTGCGGGCCGCTCGCTCTCCTCTCTCTGCCTTCCTCCACCGCTTCGTTGCGCCTGACCACTTCCTCACCGCGTGCGGCAGCTGGCCGCAGCCGCATTACACCGCGTGGTGTGCGCCTGTGCGTGGTGGCGCCTTTAGCCCTCCTCGACCAGTCGGCCTCCGTCACGGCCCCCCGCGCCTGCCTCTGCCTCCGCCTCCTTTGCGCTCTCTATACCAGGGGCGATGTGTGGGAGCGGGGCACAGTGCATGCATATATATGCCCCTGCCGGTGCGTGCCTCCCTGCGTGTGCAGCTGTGTGGTGGGGTGTGCGTCTGCGTGTGCGTGTCCCATCGCCTCCTCCCGAATTGCCGCCCTCTGCGTGTTGTTTGGTCTCCGGGCGTATGGGAGGTGGTTGGGGAGTGGCGGTGCTGCAGCACCCCTGCACCCACGCCGAGGCCCCTCCACACGCACACACGCTCTCGCCTCTCGCTCTTCCTGTGCGCCGCGCCACTGTGTTGCTGCCGAGACTCTGCGGAGGAGGGCGGACGACGGTCAGGGGCGCGGCGCCATGGGTCGGCTGCTCCAACGCTCCCCCCGTCCTGCGCTGCTGCCGTCCCCCTCCCACCTTTCTCCCTCTCTACCACCCTCTCCCCTTCGCCTTGCTCCCCCCCCTTTCATCCCTCCCCCCTCTCACCACAAACACGCATCCACACGCGGCAGCATGAACGACGTTGCTGTGCGAAGACTCGACTCGCTCTCGCTCTCTCCCACGCTCTCCCCATCCCTACACCACCTCCCCTGCCGTGCACCGCCGCCTCACCTCTCTCCGCGTGCTGCTGTGAGTGATCGAAAATGGAGTGGACTATCCCGCTGTTAGTCTACGTGGTGGTTCAGTTCATCGCGTTCTTGTTGGTGCTGGTGGCGACGCCGCTGGACGTGTTTCGCTTCAAACCACAGAACCCGAATTTCCCAGGCTGTTTGACGTTGTGGGGATTCACGAACTCGTGCGGCAGTGTACTTTACGACAGTACTCTGTTCGAGGTGTGGGAAGGCTGCCCCCATCACCTGAGTGGCTTCCATGCAGCTGAGGCATTCGCTATTATCTCCATCCTCGTGTACGGCGCAGCGTTCGTCTTGGGCGTTCTTATGCTGTTTTGCTGCTCCATCTTACGCTGGGTATGCCTGGGGCTTAACATTGTGGGTGCCATCACCGTGTGCATTGTCTGGGCTATCATTGTGGTGATATTTTTTAACGGTGAAGGTGACATATGTCCAGACCTTCAGAGTATAAGTAACTATGGTGCTGGCTTCGGTCTCTTCTTGGCAGCCTGGGTACTGGATATCCTCAACATCTTCGTCTTGTTGCTGTCAATCTGCACTACAGTTACCACTGAAAGTGGCCAGGTGGAGCAAACGGAGGGAAAACTATAGATAGTAACGAGGAATTATTGGATGGCGTCGGCGTGACAGCCCCACTGCGAGGTCCCCGTGGGGGTGCCGGCGGAGCTGATGTCGGCGCGAAGGCGAGGGGCCGCGAGCGCTGCGGATGCTCGCCTCTGCACTACGCCTGCGCGTGTCTCTCGCTACGTGCGTGGGGTGGGGGTAAGCTGTAGTGCTGTGTTCGTGGCTTCCCCCCTCGTCCGCTTTCTTTTACCCTAATCGTCTCTCTTTGTGCCTTTCTGCGTTCTCTCTTCCTGCGTGCCGCGTTCTCTTTGTGCGGACAGCGGCCTGCGCTCTGTTGCCGTGAGCGCACGCTTGGCGTCGACAGCCCCCGTGTCGCCTCCGCACCGCGACCATCCCCCGTTGCTGCCATTAGGCCAGCGTGCCGCGTTCGCTGACGCTCGCCCGCCGTGCCGTTGGCGCGATGAGAGCGCGAGCGACGAGGGAGATGGCGCCGCGGTCGTCGCCGGTGTAGGTGCCAGCGAGGGAGGTGGGGAGACGTGGTGTCGCAGGGGCGGTGGAAGGTGTATGATGCTTCTCCTGCTGCACCTCCTCACCCTGAGGCGCTTCTCTCCGCCACGGCGTGGCCCTGTGCGTGCAGGCGCATGCGGCAGTCTTTTCCATGCTCTCCTTTGTATCTTTCCTCCCCTCTCTTTTTGTTTGGCGCGCACGTGCCGCCCCGCGACCTCGCTTCCTCTGTCGCCCACCTTATGCGGCGCGGCTGTCTCGCTGGCCGCCAACCCTCTGTCTGCCGCGTGTGCGCACGCTGTGCCCTCGTGCCCCCTGCCCCTCCTGTGCTGCTGTCTATGCTGCGCTCCCTCGCTCCTCTTCAGGCCGCCGTGTGCGCCGGGCTGCCGTGCGGAGAGCCGCCGCGCCGTGCTGTGGCGTGACGCTGCTAGTGGCGACGGAGGGCGAGGCACGTCACCCAGGCGCGGTGCGGTGCCTGCAGCGGGCCGGGTGTGCTCTGGGGATGCATGCGTGGTGAGGCGAGCGTGGCCGTAGGGGCGTGAGGCGTTGGAGCGAGACGTCTCGCTGCCCCTGACGGACAGGCAAGGCGATGCATGCTCGAAACACGGCTGGAGAGTGTGCGGTCGATCGTGATAGCGTGAGCCGCACCCTGTCCTGTGCTCCAGCCGCTCCCCACTGTCTCCGCTGGAGATGGCGTGGCGTGTGAGCGTTTCCCTAAGTCGTCTTCTCTTTAATTTGTTTTTTGTTTCCTATTACGTCCCCCGTGCCTCTTTGCCCTCAGTCTTGCTTGCTGTGTTCTGGTTGCTCAGCCCGGCAGCGTTGCCGCTGTCAGTGCCACTCCACCCGTCCTCTTTGAGGGGGCGGGTAGGGGGAACGCCGAGCGTATTACAGCGGCCATTAGCGGGCTGCGATGTGTGCGCGCCTTCTGCCGCGCCGGTGCATGCCTGGATGTGTGCACATGTGTATGCATGTGTGTGCGTGCATTTGGGCGGCGCAGGCTCTTGCTGCCCTCATTCCTCTTTCTCTGGCCTTCCTCCCTCTCTGTCTCTGCGGCAGCGCTGAAGTGGACGCAGGCGCCCGCACACGAATGCCCGAGGCGCACATGTTTCGTCAGGGGCATACATGCTCGTGGATTGGCGCGGCGCAAATGCTGAGAGGTATCGCCTGCACCTGTGTGTGCGCGCACGCGGCACGGGTGGTGCTGCCGCCGCCCCCTCTGTGCGCAGCGGACGGAGGTGCGCGAGGAGGGCAGCAGGCGAGGGGGGGCGTGGCCTGCCGGGGGGTGGCAAACAGCGCCCCCTGTCCTGCGCTTCTGTCGCTCCTCCGCTGCCGGCGCGGCGTGTCTCGCGCCCGCCGGCCTCCTCTCTCGTTTGGCTGCGTGTGTGTCTGCAAGTGGCCCCGCTGCTCCCGCTGTGCACGCCTCGCATCCCCACGTGCGCCGTGGCCTCACCGCTCTCCCCCACCTCCTTTTATCTCTCCCTCCCCCACTCCCTTGCACTCTCGCGCGCCTCTCTCACCCCTTCCCTATAAGCCCGCGCACACGCAGTAGCACCCGAGCTGTTCCTCCGCGAAGATCGCCGCTCTTGCCTACTCGCCCGCCTCCCCCTGCGCCCAGCTGCACAGCCTCGACCCCCGCGTCGCGCACTCAGCTGCCCACCACTGCCTCGTCTTTCCCGGTCTACTGTGGAGCGTCTGCCAAGATGGAGTGGAGTGTCGGCATCGCTGTCTACGCGGTGGTGCAGTTCATCGCGTTCTTGTTGGTGCTGGTGGGTACGCCCATCGACATGTATCGGTTTAGACCGCGGTATATAACTCAAAACACCACTGTTACAACTCTTTGGGGCGTGAAGATGGGTGGTTTCAACCTTACTAACGTCATAACATCCGACTATTTGTGGAGGAGGTGCACGAACCGGCGGGACCGATTCCGCGTAGCTCAGGTGTTCGCTGTGATCTCCATCTTCGTGTACGGCGCGGCGGCGGCATTGGGCTTCATGATGCTGTACTGTTGCTCCGTCTTCCGCTTGTTCTGCCTGGCGCTCAACATTGTTGGTGCTCTCACGTTGTGCATCGTCTGGGCGGCCGTAGTGGTGACGTACTACGTAGAGGACAACGAGTTTTGCTGGAAGGAAAGTGTTTTCTCCACTTATGGCGCCGGTTTCGTTCTCCTCGTGCTGGCCTGGATCCTGGATATCGTTAATATCGCATTCCTGCTGCTTCCGTACACGTATGCAGACCTACGTGGCAGCGTAACCAGATACAAAAGTGCTGAAGAATAGGAAGGCACGTAGTGTGACAGTGTGGCTGTGCTGCATATTCACTGCGGTGTTCCTGTGGAGGTGGTGGCGCTGATTTCCACGCGGAGGAGAGGGAAACAAACGCTGTGGGTACTCGTGCCTGTTTATCGCCGGCGTCTCTGTCGCTGTCCTCCCTGTGCGCCCGTGTGCGGCGCTCCCCGCCCCCATCCCGCATCGCCGGGGGTCCCTAGCGCTGCCTCTGCCATCGCGTGTCTTTCCCTTCACCTCTTTGCGCGACCCTCGGTGTGTGCGCATCCTCTCGATGCGCTGCTGGCCGACGCGGCGCCTTTGCTGTTTCCCCTCGCTTACCTGCCCTGCGCTCCGTATACCTCTGGGCTCTTCTTTGCTATGTCTTTTCCCCCGTCCTTTGCCTGTGTGTGAGTGAGGGCGCGTGTGCGGCGGCGGAGGGTGAGCGCGGCGTGCGGTGCCGCTCCTCGCCGCACTCCCCTCCTCCTCTCCATCCAGCCGGGTGCGTGTTTTGTATTGCTTGCGCTCTCTCTCTCTGTTTTGCTTAGGCTTCTCTCTCCCCTCCCCTTTCGCCCAGTGGTCAATAAGACAGAGTTTGCTCTCCCTCTCGCTCCCTCCTGTTGCCTCTCGCGACCGCCCTCGCTGCCGGCGCCCCCGCTCCTTCCTCCCTCTCCGGCGTGTCTCTGTCAGCGCAGCGCGGTGCCGTGCTGTTGCCGATGTGCATGTCGTTGCGTGTGTGCTGGTGTTCGTTGGGGGATTTGGCGACGGTCTCTGCCCTGCAGAGATGGAGGGGCGGGTGGGCGAGAAGAGGACGCGGTGGCGCAGCGAGAAGGCAGCGATGGGAAGGGGGCGGGGCAAACATGACTGCGCGCCCGCCTCCGTTCCCTCGCTGTGAATGGGACTCGCGCAGGCGCCCCTGCAACAGTGCAGAGAGACGCGACACGAAGCCCCAGGCGGTTGGCCCGCCGCCGCTCTGCACAGTCTCTCCCTGTCCTCGCTGTGCAAAGCGCATTCCTGCGCTGCGGGGCGGGGCAGAAGCGGAGGTGCGCGAGGAGGGCAGCAGGCGAGGGGGGGCGTGGCCTGCCGGGGGGTGGCAAACAGCGCCCCCTGTCCTGCGCTTCTGTCGCTCCTCCGCTGCCGGCGCGGCGTGTCTCGCGCCCGCCGGCCTCCTCTCTCGTTTGGCTGCGTGTGTGTCTGCAAGTGGCCCCGCTGCTCCCGCTGTGCACGCCTCGCATCCCCACGTGCGCCGTGGCCTCACCGCTCTCCCCCACCTCCTTTTATCTCTCCCTCCCCCACTCCCTTGCACTCTCGCGCGCCTCTCTCACCCCTTCCCTATAAGCCCGCGCACACGCAGTAGCACCCGAGCTGTTCCTCCGCGAAGATCGCCGCTCTTGCCTACTCGCCCGCCTCCCCCTGCGCCCAGCTGCACAGCCTCGACCCCCGCGTCGCGCACTCAGCTGCCCACCACTGCCTCGTCTTTCCCGGTCTACTGTGGAGCGTCTGCCAAGATGGAGTGGAGTGTCGGCATCGCTGTCTACGCGGTGGTGCAGCTCATCGCGTTCTTGTTGGTGCTGGTGGGTACGCCCATCGACATGTATCGGTTTAGACCGCGGTATATAACTCAAAACACCACTGTTACAACTCTTTGGGGCGTGAAGATGGGTGGTTTCAACCTTACTAACGTCATAACATCCGACTATTTGTGGAGGAGGTGCACGAACCGGCGGGACCGATTCCGCGTAGCTCAGGTGTTCGCTGTGATCTCCATCTTCGTGTACGGCGCGGCGGCGGCATTGGGCTTCATGATGCTGTACTGTTGCTCCGTCTTCCGCTTGTTCTGCCTGGCGCTCAACATTGTTGGTGCTCTCACGTTGTGCATCGTCTGGGCGGCCGTAGTGGTGACGTACTACGTAAAGGACAACGAGTTTTGCTGGAAGGAAAGTGTTTTCTCCACTTATGGCGCCGGTTTCGTTCTCCTCGTGCTGGCCTGGATCCTGGATATCGTTAATATCGCATTCCTGCTGCTTCCGTACACGTATGCAGACCTACGTGGCAGCGTAACCAGATACAAAAGTGCTGAAGAATAGGAAGGCACGTAGTGTGACAGTGTGGCTGTGCTGCATATTCACTGCGGTGTTCCTGTGGAGGTGGTGGCGCTGATTTCCACGCGGAGGAGAGGGAAACAAACGCTGTGGGTACTCGTGCCTGTTTATCGCCGGCGTCTCTGTCGCTGCCCTCCCTGTGTGCCCGTGTGCGGCGCTCCCCGCCCCCATCCCGCATCGCCGGGGGTCCCTAGCGCTGCCTCTGCCATCGCGTCTCTTTCCCTTCACCTCTTTGCGCGACCCTCGGTGTGTGCGCATCCTTTCGAGCTGCTCCCCCCTCACACGCTGCGAGGTGCGTGCGAGTGCGCGCTGACTTGCCCTCTGCAGAACGGCGCGTGGCGGGAGAAAGGCACTCGTGCTGTTTTCGTGTCTTCTCCCGTGCTCCCCTGCCTTCCGTTCTAGGCGTCTCTCTTCATGCGTTTGTGCGTTCGCGCCTAATTTTTTGCTTGTCTGCTTTGTCTGCACGGTGGGCGGCGCGTGTCCGCGGCTCTTCGCTGCCTTCTGGCTGCCGCCCCCACCCTGTGGCGCTGCTGCGACTCACCCATGCTCCTGGCCCTCTCAGTGGGGGAGAGCGGGCTCCGGTGACGCGGGGAGAGAGAGGCCGGGCACCCTCGCTGCGCCCTTCTCCGGCCTCTCCTCTCTTGCGCTGCTTGCGCCTCTTTCGTTGCCCTTGGTGCATTGCCTGATGGCCCCACTGAATGCTCCGGACACCGGAGTGGCGAGTGACCTCAGCATACGGTGCCGCGCCGGAGGGCGAAGCATGGCGCAGGGCCTCGCGAAGCCCGGACCTGCAGCTGGCCAGCTGTCTGCAGCACCTCCGGCATGCACCCATGCTGCCCCCTTCCTGCTGCCCCCATGGCAGCGGCCACCGCTTCCGCCCTTGAGCTGGAATGTGGACGCTGCCCGCGTGGAGCAGGGCGTGCGGCGCGCTGCATGGTCCAAGCAGAACGGAGGAGGGGAGTGTTCATTGGTGAGGACCGTGTGTCTCGCGCTGGGTCCTCCTCTGCAACGGCTGCCTTCTGCCTCTGCTGGAGAGGAGGGCGTGTGCGCGCGTGCGGCTCTCCCCTCCTCCGGCATCTTTTCTGTGCGCGGCAGAGTGACTTCCTGTGCGTGTCTCGTCTCTCACTGTTGCTTGCGTACCTTGACTCGCTTTTCGATAACGAACGTCGCGGCGGCCACTACCACCGCTCTCCCTCGGTAGAGGAAGTGGAAGCGCCAAGCACCTTGCTGCTGTCCGTGGCGGGGCTGTGTGGTGTGCGTGCGCGTGTGCTGCCTGGCGGCGCGGCCTCTTTTCATGCTTGTGCCCCGTCATGTGCGGCTCTGCTCTGTGCTGTGCCGTCGCGCCTGTCGGACGGGTGCCTCTCGTGGGCGCACGGTGGTGGTGAGCGGCGACCCGAAGGTGGACGCAGGTATCCGCACACGACCGCCCGGAGATGACAGGCGCACGTCGCCTGGAAGGAAGGGGAGCTGTCAGGACGAAGACACCTTTGTTTTTTATTGTTTCACCTCGCTTCCCTATTTGGCTTCTCTGCCATGTGATCGGTATACCTCTGAGCTCTTTTGTATCCTGTTCTCTCTCCTTCCTGTTGCCTTTGCATGGGTCTGAGGAGGAGTCTGTTGCGGCTGAGGGGGAGCGGTTGAAGTAGAGCACGGCGTGATGTCCCGCTCTCCGTCGCTCTCTTCCCCTCTCCGTCGCCCCTGCCCTCTGTATCCACCTTTTCCTCGACTTCTTGTCCGGTGTCTTAGTTTATGCTTTGTTTCTGTTCTCTCTGTTTGGCTTAAGTTTCCCTCCCCTCTCTTTTCGCTCAGAGGTTGTTTAGACATAGTTTGTTTCCTCTTTTGTGCTTCACCTCTGTCGCTCACTCCTCCCGTCTCTCGGGCCTGTCCTCCCTACTGCCGCCCCACTCCTTCCTCCGCCTCCTCCCACTCCTCAGCCCGTCTGTCTGCAAGGACAGCACTGCGCCGTACTCTTGCCGATGTGCCTGTCGTTGCGCGTGTGCGTGCGCGCGTGCTGGTCTTCGTTGGGGAAGTGGACGGTGTTCTTCGCCTTGCAGAAATGGAAGGACAGGTAGGCGAGAAGAGGACGTGGCGTTGCGGGGAAAAGGCAGCGATGGGAAAAGGGCGGGAGAAGGCCACGTGAGCATGACTGAGCACCCACCTTCACTCGCTCTCGGTGCGGATATATCTGCCTCTCTTACACCAGTGGCAGCCGTGCGCCTGTCCGCCAGCGCGGAGGGAAGCTACGGAACAGGTGGGGAGGACGAGTGAGGCGCCGGGACGCATATATTGAAAAGAATAAAAAGCACACGCACGCTGAGCGAGGACAACAGAAGGATGAACTAGCACGAGAGGGGGGGTACCATGCCACGAGGGAGTATTACGCGAGGGATGCCATCCGCACAAGACCACCTTGAAAGCGTTCCGAAGCAAAAAGTCGCACATAAGCTCACAGGCGAGAAGACTGCACGAACGATCCAGCGGAGCAAAGGTGCCACTACAGGCACTGGCAACTGCAGCGCAGGAGGATAGAGGATAGTAACAGAAAAGGTAGTGCAGCCAGATAAGAAGGGGAGCAGAGGTGATGCACCGCCTAAGAACTGGGAGTCAGGCGCAGAAAAAGAGTACGCTTTACTGTTCTCTAGCACCACCTCCGTGTCTCCTCCTTTGCTCATTGCCTCCCCCCCCCCTCCCCAGATGACTGGGTGCGTGTGCACACGCTCGGCAGTGTCGGCGGCCCTCCTCCCGCCTCTCGCAGCCACCTCTATGCGCTGCGACAGCTTCTCTTGGGGAGCCGGCACGCGTGCTGGCGGGTCTCGGCACCGTCTTTGTGCCCCTACAGCCCTCTCTCGCTCGTCTCGCATGCTCTTCTTCCCTCCGTGCACGCGTGGCTTGATGACACTCTTGTACACCGACCTTTCTCTATCCTTGCTACCGACCCTCTATCTCGCCACACGCCCACCCATATCACCCATACCATCCGCTGTAGAGGAGCCCCTGTACGCAGTAACAATTGACGAATTAAACGCACAGAAAGCACTCTATGACGATGCAGAACATCGCGCCCACGAGCTTAAGAAAGAACTCGACCACAAAGAAACTCTCCTTAAAAAGCTCGACGACCTTCTACTAGAAGCGCAAAGTCACAGCAATGACCTCGCTCAACAACTTCAAGATGCAACCAAGGAGATCGCAACACAACAACAGGAACTCGCCGTGTTCCGCCAGAGGCGTCACGATGCTAAAGTTGCTAGAGAAATGGAGCCGCATCTGACAGCCGCAGACGGGGTTTCACCATCCAGTAATTTAGCACTAGACCGCACCCGCAAAGCACTGCACATCTGCTCTACCACCGACCCGGTCGACCCTGCCATCATCGCTAAAGAGCCACTGTACGCCGTAACGATCAAAGAGTACAACGATCTACACGACGCGCTACACAGAGAACAGGAAGAGTCTGACAGACAGAGGGCTGAGAATCGCAAGCTATTCGGCGATAACGAGAAGCTTGCTGAGGAGCTCGAGAGCCTGCAGGAGGAAGCCGAGAGGCTGGCCAGTGAACTCGAGAAGGCGCAGGAGGAGGCCGAGAGGCTGGCCGGTGAGCTCGAGAAGGCGCAGGCGGATGCCGAGGCGCAGAGGGCCGAGAATGGCAAGCTGTGCGGCGACAACGAGAGGCTGGTGGAGGAGCTCGAGAGCCTGCAGGAGGAAGCCGAGAGGCTGGCCAGTGAACTCGAGAAGGCGCAGGAGGAGGCCGAGAGGCTGGCCGGTGAGCTCGAGAAGGCGCAGGCGAATGCCGAGGCGCAGAGGGCCGAGAATGGCAAGCTCTGCGGCGACAACGAGAGGCTGGTGGAGGAGCTCGAGAGCCTGCAGGAGGAAGCCGAGAGGCTGGCCAGTGAACTCGAGAAGGCGCAGGAGGAGGCCGAGAGGCTGGCCGGTGAGCTCGAGAAGGCGCAGGCGGATGCCGAGGCGCAGAGGGCCGAGAATGGCAAGCTGTGCGGCGACAACGAGAGGCTGGTGGAGGAGCTCGAGAGCCTGCAGGAGGAAGCCGAGAGGCTGGCCAGTGAACTCGAGAAGGCGCAGGAGGAGGCCGAGAGGCTGGCCGGTGAGCTCGAGAAGGCGCAGGCGAATGCCGAGGCGCAGAGGGCCGAGAATGGCAAGCTGTGCGGCGACAACGAGAGGCTTGCTGAGGAGCTCGAGAGCCTGCAGGAGGAAGCCGAGAGGCTGGCCGGTGAGCTCGAGAAGGCGCAGGAGGAGGCCGAGAGGCTGGCCGGTGAGCTCGAGAAGGCGCAGGCGAATGCCGAGGCGCAGAGGGCCGAGAATGGCAAGCTCTGCGGCGACAACGAGAGGCTGGTGGAGGAGCTCGAGAGACTGCAGGAGGAAGCCGAGAGGCTGGCCGGTGAGCTCGAGAAGGCGCAGGAGGAGGCCGAGAGGCTGGCCGGTGAGCTCGAGAAGGCGCAGGCGGATGCCGAGGCGCAGAGGGCCGAGAATGGCAAGCTGTGCGGCGACAACGAGAGGCTTGCCGAGGAGCTCGAGAGACTGCAGGAGGAAGCCGAGAGGCTGGCCGGTGAACTCGAGAAGGCGCAGGCGGATGCCGAGGCGCTGAGGGCCGAGAATGGCAAGCTCTGCGGCGACAACGAGAGGCTGGTGGAGGAGCTCGAGAGCCTGCAGGAGGAAGCCGAGAGGCTGGCCGGTGAGCTCGAGAAGGCGCAGGAGGAGGCCGAGAGGCTGGCCGGTGAGCTCGAGAAGGCGCAGGCGGATGCCGAGGCGCAGAGGGCCGAGAATGGCAAGCTGTGCGGCGACAACGAGAGGCTTGCTGAGGAGCTCGAGAGACTGCAGGAGGAAGCCGAGAGGCTGGCCGGTGAACTCGAGAAGGCGCAGGCGGATGCCGAGGCGCAGAGGGCCGAGAATGGCAAGCTCTGCGGCGACAACGAGAGGCTGGTGGAGGAGCTCGAGAGCCTGCAGGAGGAAGCCGAGAGGCTGGCCGGTGAGCTCGAGAAGGCGCAGGAGGAGGCCGAGAGGCTGGCCGGTGAGCTCGAGAAGGCGCAGGCGGATGCCGAGGCGCAGAGGGCCGAGAATGGCAAGCTCTGCGGCGACAACGAAAGGCTGGTGGAGGAGCTCGAGAGCCTGCAGGAGGAAGCCGAGAGGCTGGCCGGTGAGCTCGAGAAGGCGCAGGAGGAGGCCGAGAGGCTGGCCGGTGAGCTCGAGAAGGCGCAGGCGGATGCCGAGGCGCAGAGGGCCGAGAATGGCAAGCTGTGCGGCGACAACGAGAGGCTTGCCGAGGAGCTCGAGAGCCTGCAGGAGGAAGCCGAGAGGCTGGCCGGTGAGCTCGAGAAGGCGCAGGCGGATGCCGAGGCGCAGAGGGCCGAGAATGGCAAGCTGTGCGGCGACAACGAGAGGCTTGCCGAGGAGCTCGAGAGCCTGCAGGAGGAAGCCGAGAGGCTGGCCGGTGAACTCGAGAAGGCGCAGGAGGAGGCCGAGGCGCAGAGGGCCGAGAATGGCAAGCTGTGCGGCGACAACGAGAGGCTTGCCGAGGAGCTCGAGAGCCTGCAGGAGGAGGCCGAGAGGCTGGCCGGTGAACTCGAGAAGGCGCAGAAGGATGTGGAGAAGCTTGCTAGTGCTAATCAGATCATGGTAGTGGAAATGGAAAAGGCTGTTGCGAGATATGCGTCAGCGGAAGAAGCGGTGAATGAACTGATTAGTGAGCGGTCTCAGCTGGTTGCGGAGCTTGAAAAAGTGCGTGTTGAAGCGTATGAGGTGTTGTGTGAACGTGAAAAGGATGGATGTGCGGTGGAATCCGAATTTTTGGATGTGCTTATGGAGCTTACGAAGCTTAAAGGGATTAATGATGCCCTTCATGCAGTGCTGATGGATACAGAATCGGAAGTAATGGAGCTGCGGGATCATCAGAAGTTTTGGGACGATACATCAGGCAACACCATGCAAGAGCTGCCCAGTCATACATAATTGTGGGTGACAACAGGCGTATCGGCGAGACACATAAGGCTGAGGTAGAGCTCCGCCGCGTGTTGTACTCAGATGTCGAGGTTACCTCCAATTGCAACCATGGCGCTGCGCGACGAAGGGAAGGGAAGAGACCAGCACAAGCTTCAGGCGCAGCGATGCGGTTCTAAAGAGGTAGACCTACCGTAGCATACATTTGCTTCTATGGGCGTACCTTGGCGCGCGTTGTGTGTCGATGCGTATCACTTCGTAGTGGCAGCTTCGCAGTCGTGATTTCTCTCGTTTTTTTTTTTTCTGTCTGTTCCGCGTCACTGTCGGTGTGCTCCTATGAGGAGAACTGAGAGAGCAAACGTACCAGTCAGGTGCAGCAAATTGTTCTTCGCAACACCTACCTCATTAGGAGCCCTCAACTGACTTTTTTGGCGCGAAGCTGATACGGCCCATTTCTCCGTATTGTTGATCTACGCCACACACGTATATATATATATATATATGTATATGTTCCTGCTATAGTCTCTTCTTTTTTTAGCAGAGACGTCACTCTATTCGTCGCCTTTGGCTATTCTTCCGCTATGTGCCTAACATTCTCTTTTACTCTCCTTTGTTCTTGGCTACCCTTCCCCTTTTATCTGCATCGCGTTATACTTCGCGTTGCCGCTGCACCCCGTGTGCATGTATTTATTCATATCCGAGAATGCGCCAATGTCATATGTGCAACCATCAACATTTGTGCTTTCTTTGCTCTCTGGCGCAAAGAAAAGAACACCAAAGTGCAGTTCCGAAAGAACACGGCGGCCAAGGGCATTCGAGAGGTATTCCCATAGGAAGCAGGTCGCTACCTTTTTTTTGTGCTCACCTCCTCCGCGCTCTTACCTGTCCCCATCGTTCATTATTCTGGAGATAAAAGCGGATGTACGGAGGCACACACGGACAACCACATACAGAGAAAGACTATTGCTACGAAGTACAGGCACCGTGAGAGGACACATGACTGCATATGTCCATTGCACGTGGAGCTTGGCTAGATTGCCTTTTGCAAACCTCAGAATGTTGTGACTCTACAAGGAGTTCTTGTTGGATCACTCGCTCAGAGAGCCGCATCACCGGCTCTTATCATCTCCGTCTCGGCTTGCACTGGCTGCGTACACGCGAGTGTGTGTGCATGCCTGCTCTCGTGTAGATTACCGTGTCTCCAAAGCTCGTAGGATGGAGCTCGGGGGTCGAATGAGCTCCGCCACGGATATGGTGATTGCATATCGCCTTCCGCAGGATGTGGCGGATGAAGAGGCCTACGGTCTGTGCCTTGGAAAAGAAGGGAACACGCTGCGCGTGATATTCTTGCGGATTGAGAAAAACTACGAGAGACTGCTGAAGTCAGTTCTACGCAGGCGATCTGAAAAGGATGCTGTCGTGAAATCGCTCGAGAGCCGCTTGCAGTTACTGAAGTCCAAGGTGTTAGAAGAGAGCGACACGACGAGGCCCAAGAGCTGCCGAATGCAGGAGATAATGCTACGGTTGGCTCTTCGACGCTTGGAAGGGGTCGAGGAAAAAGAGTGGGCACTGCTGTCGCAACAACGCTGCCCCTCTGCTGTAATTAGCGCTGTCGGATGTACTGTGGCTTGCATCGCTGCCGGTAAGAGTCTTGTGTCATCTACGTGGAAAGATGCGCAAAGGCTGCTGTGCAGCGGCAAGGGAATGATGCTACAGCTGCGTCAGGTTGGCGAGAAGCGACTGGAGAGGTTACTCTATGACTCTATCTCAGAGATGTATTTGTCCGACTCAACCTTGTCTTATTCTTCAGCGTCTCAAGAGTCGCCGTCGCTTGGGCTTCTGCACAAGTGGATCACGGCCTTCATGGATTACCAACGTGCCCACTACATGGAGGACAGAGAACCGGAGCTGCAGCGACAGATAGCCGGCTCTCAGAGCAGCCTGCAGTCGGCGCGCGAGCGCCGCGACTCGCTGACGAAGCAGGCAGATCTAATCAGCAAAGGAATTTGCTACTCTCGCACCCAAACGGTGCGCAGTGTCCCTATAGAGCACGTTCTCTACCTCATGACAGCTGAAAGGGTTACAAATTGGCAGTACCTTCTCAAGGAGCGCATCTCCATCGAGTCGTTGGAGGGGACGCTGGCGAAGTCGTTTGCTGGTCAACGAAGTCCCCGAGGCATTTGCGGCGAGGAGCAATCTAGAATGACGACGTTCTCCTCCGCCCGAGCCGAGGACCCCGTCGCAGGAGTCAGCTACCCCGATCGCACTTCCATCGCTGCTTTGACGCACCCTGCGCCGAAGACTGAGGCAGCACAGACGGGAACGTGGGCGAACGGGGGTCACGTGCGACAACCGCGCGCCTCCATAGCCGATGGCAGTTACGTGGAGAGTGTCAAGAGCCGGTGTGCCACGGTGTTGTCCTCCATCGACCCATTAGGTGAACGGAATGATAAAGCCTCCGTTGCGAAGGAAGTAAAATGGGCATCTGGCGGTAACAGCTGTGTGTTGTCGTCAAGCGGCAAGGCTGCGGTGACTCGCGGCAGTACTAACATGTCTACAGCAATAGACGCCGTCACTACATCTTTTTCTTTGATTACTCAGGTGGATAGGCAAAACGGCGTGTTTTTTCCCTCGCATGCGCCCTGCACACCGTCGGCGTCGGATGATGCCCAGCACGTACTCGCAGACGTCAAGACCCACTTCAAAAATGTGCAGGAGACCCTACTGGCATGCTTCGAGGAGTACAAGCAGCTGGAGGAGAAGTACTCCAACACCGTAGAGCAGAGTCAGCAGCTGCTGCAGACTTTGGAGGAGCGTGAGAACGAGATTGCGCGGCTGCGTGAGGATCTGGCGCAGGCGACGCAGAAGCAACTCTTAGTAAGCGGTATCATTGCGCTACAGCAACAGGCTCAACACGGGACATTAAATTGTGGCCAGTGTAACGGGCACATGAATTGTAGTCATGATGCACCACTTCACCTCGGGGCTTCCAGTGCATTTGATGCGGGTACCTTTGCGAGGTGCGTAGAGTACTTGCTCGACGATACGCTGGATTTTGTAAGAGGGGTTGCTTCGGCCCCAGCCACGTAAGGAAGTACATTGAGTGCCTGAACATACAACCGTCATGCAGCCCACTGGAGTGTGCCAAAAAGCGTGCGCGGAATCTGTTCCTCGTCTTACCCTGCTACAAAGGTACTTTTCAACCACTCACCTGTGCAAGAGTGCGGCTGGGGAAGAAGGAAGACGTGGTCATGGAGAAAATCGAAACGAATGATGACTGGCGTGTGCTGTAGTGAGTGAGTGTTTNNNNCGCACTTGTATGAGCGTACGTCGACGACTAACGAGATAAGTGGATGGGCCACTGGTGAGTGAAACGACTTGTTGAGCTTGGGCGCCTCAGTATTACCGTGTAGGTGGTGGGACACAGTGACCGCGCCAAAGTGCAACGGAACCGACAACAGAAGACGCAAGCGCAAACGTCCCCCTCCCCAGGTCTAGTCCTTTGGTAACCAATCCATGGTGTTTTTTTTTGGTGAATCACCGCCAGCAGCGAAGGGCAGAGAAAGCACGAGTACGCTCGCTCACAAGCTCTCACTTTGCTTCTTCCCAGCGTACATCCTCACAGGCGGCTTCACAAAAACACGAGAAAGGTGTGTACGCGCGTGCATCTCGTTTGTTGTCGTTGTCGCCCTCTTTCCTGGCCTGCGGCAGGAAGACGAAAAGCAGCGAGACATTGAGGGAAAAGATCGCCTTTTTCGTTGCATGAATTTCATTTTTTAATTTTGAGATCGTAACGTTGTGAATGTGCCATTTCAACCTCTTCGACTCCGCGCTCTTTCTGGCCTTCTCCCTCCAACTTGTCTCTCATCTCCTCTTCCACTTTCTCGCTGCGTGCTTACGTGACTTTCCACTTGTGTTGACACACCATCGATCATTACCGCACCCCTTTGCCTCCCCTAAGACGGGTCTTTTATTTTTTTTTTTCTTATAATTCTTCTCATGGCGTTAGGGCAATCGAACCAAGAGGCGTGTGGGCGCATTAGTTTCTGTCATGGTCATTACTTCGCATTGCACTCCTGTGCAAGACCTCGAAGTCACACCCTTTTCTTCGTGACACTCTTCTCATAGCCACTACCCGAGTGAGGTTGTGCTGGGTGCCCCCGGTGCGTGCGGAGGAATAGTTGAGCGAGCATGTCGCACTCTCAAGACGTTCCCGCAGGGACCGCTTGTGCATTTGTTGCGAGAGTTCCTCCCAGCAGCGCCACGCGGATACAAACTCGTTAGGCGCTGCGGCCTCGCCGCCAGAGAGTGTGTCACGTGTACGGTCCTCGACTGCGTTTTTCCCACCCATATGGAACTCGCCTTTCAACGTCGCCGATAAGTCGCTGCGTTGGTAGTGAACGCGATCACCTCGCAACGCGTGGAAGTGAGCAAGGTGGAGGCACCGCAGGAGGGATATTGCTGTGGCGGCGACTAGCGTGTTGTGCCTGACACGTCCTCCTTGAGGCGCGCGTGTATGGGGGCGATGTGCCTCAGGCGGCGCCGCAGCTTCCCCGCCACGTCGAGGCCTACGTATGGTGAAGAATACGCTGGTAGAGAGCGCTTTTCCAATTCCATGCATGACCGAGAAGACTCTCCATAGTGCCTCTCCTCTGTCAGCCACCGAGGAGGGGAAATGAGACGTCTGGGAGTGTGGCGTCTGGTAAGGCCCAGGCGTCTCGTACCGCATTGGCGAGCCGTCCACGACACCCATCTTACGCGGCGCTGTGGGTACTACCCTCTAATGGATTTATCGAGTAGTCCTGCGTCATTATGCATGCGATTGTCATGAAATGCAGCGCACAATTTCGATCGTAGCGGAGCGGTTTCGCTAATTGGGACGGCTCGTAGGCCGATGTCTCCGAGATACCCGAACTCCAAAGACATTGCGTGTTTCAGGTGCCGGCTGCTATGGTGAGCGTGAGCCATCTGGGTGCGACAGTTGTGCTGTCAAAGACACAAGTGGATATGCTCCTCCAGAGTGTCTCCTGGTTCTGATGTGGAGAAGAAAAAAAAGACGGTCGAAGCCAAGGTGGGTGTGTTTGACGGAGGGCGAGAAGAAGTATGGGTGGGTGTCACATGATGTGTCGCATATAGCTGCTCTTCAGCCGTAAGGCAAAGTTAAACCCAAAAACAGCCAAAACGAGTCCTGTAATGGCCCGATATAAATAAGTGGCCGGTTTGCGAGTGCGCCACCCCCCTGTGCGTGATCGGCGCAGGACAAGTCACACCATGATAGACAAGGAAGAAAGGAGGAAGACGGCACATGTGAATCTCTGCCACTTGCACGCATTCCTTGACGTTCGAGCATGGAGGTACGCTTTCCCGCGCACGCTTAGGCCATCCCTCCTCAACTGCGTCGTGCGGTCACAAGGGCAACACAGAGAAGGGCAGGGGGCTGAAACTGGTTGGCTTTGCGTCTTGGCTTTCTCAAGACAGGTCAAGGGGTTTTATGCGTCCGTCTTTCTCTTCCTGTGTTTCGTTTACGTGCCGCTCTTCCCTGCGCGTCATCGAAGTGTCTCGCTCATGCCATTAAAATAGTCGTGCCTCACCTTTTTCCTCTCGCCCCCTTCACGCTCTTCTTCATCGGGTGACGACGCCACCATTCATCTCGCGTCCTCTTATTATTATTCTTATTATTCGCGCCTTCATATTGGTTTGCAATCATGGTGGCGGCACACACACGCCTCTCCTTGGCAGATTGTGGGAGAGCCCCATATACACCAGAAGAGGGAGGAGTCGTGGAGGTTGCATTCTTCCTTTCCGTTTCCCCTCTTTTTCCTCGCTTGCCTCCCTTCCCCTCAGCGTAATCACCGCTTGTCCATACAGCTCAACGCCTCTCTTTTTTCCACAGTACGACAGGTCCTTCGTTTTTCATCACCGCCACACGCAGTGCCATAGGTGTCCTTGATTCACGAAGCGCTGTCGATCTCGTCGTCGCCGTCGTCGTCGTCGTCATAATTTCTAAGTTTTCTTTGCTATTTTATTGTCCGGTAATTTCTTTCTCAGTTGTTTTCTCTTTTCTTTGTTCTTTCTTGCTTTACTGTCATCAGTTTTAACCCTCTCTGTTGTTCTTTGGCCCCCCCCCCCCTCCTTTTTCCTCCCTCCCAGTCTTCCTTAATTTGCTGAGGTGCGCGTGCATGTTTCTCGTTTGCGTTCTTCTTTTTCTCTTTTGTCAGCGCATCTGGCTCTTTTGCGATCAGTAACGCTTCAGGTACACTAGGCGAGACTGCGCTGCGCCGTGTAGTCACTGCATTAGAACCCACTCGTGGACACACCGGCAATCACGACATCGGTTAGAATTCGTGAAGGCGGAAGAGAGCCACCGCTTCCCGTCATTTTTGCAGCTCTGAATACGCTTTGCCCTTTCCTTTCTCTCGCACTGCTACTCTTCCCGTTTGTGAGCTCCTTCTGGGTACAGCGTTCATGTCGGACTCTTGCGCGCATCCCCCTTCCTCTTCCCCTTCTCCTTTAGCGAGTGTGATGCTTGCTCTCGGCTCTGTCTTTCCCTTCATTTGCTTGACTCTTGACATCTTCACCGTTTTTTTTCTTTGTGACTTAGGGATTGTCTCCTAAACCTCTATCACTCAGTCTCCTCCACCTCTTCCCGTTTTGCCAGCGAGTGTATAGGACAACTCTAGTTCTCTCCGCTTTGGTGGTCTGAGGTAGGAAAAAGCGCCTACGTGAAAAGAGCACAACAGCCCAATTAGCAAGCAGCTTCGATTTTCGCTTCCCTGGTCGTGTTTTATTGGCACCCCTTACCTCCCAGCACGAGCGCTATTACGAGGAGGTCAAGGCGTACACACACACACACAAAAGGGGGTGTTTTTTTTTTTCATGTTGCCCTCCCTTTCTCTTGTTCTCTCCCTACCTCCTCTTTTCTTTCTGCCTTCTCCTGAACGGCTTTGTAAACACTTTCGTTCCTTCGTTGTGGTTTGTTTGTTTGTTTTTTAATCCCTCCCCCTTTTTCTTTGTTCTTGGACAGGAGAGGTTGCCTCTTTGGTGGCTGCGATTCCCGCTGAAGTTCTCAACTTTTCCTCTTCTGGTGAGATTGCGCCTCATTCATTATTAGTATTATTTAGTCACTTGATCTGCCCCACATCGATCATATTCATTTTTGCATGAGCCGCATATGAAGGGAACTGCAGATCATCTCGGTCGTTGACGTTGTCTCTCGTTCTCCTCCCCCCCCCCTCTCTCGTTCCTTTACTTTTTTTTCCGCTTACTTGTTCAATTATGCTCCCCAGTGGATTTCCGACGGTGAGTGGTAGGTCGCTGGTGAGCAACAGTGTTGCCATGCATGCCAACCCCATCCACTTCACCACCCCACCGTGTCGCCACATCGCCTCTCTTTCTGCTAACGTCGAGCTCACCGGACTCACTGCAGGTGTCTCCTTGGCCCACAAGGAACTCTCAGCTTGCAACGTAACCGGCAGAGTATTCAACTGCACATCAATGGATGGCACTCCGCGATGCAAGTCGAGTGTCTCCATCACTGCTGTGGCCGCCTTGTCCACGGATGCGTCACCGCGACAGCATCGGTGCGGCCCTAGCTGCACCTCTGGTATTATGACCGAGAGTGACTCCCCATGTCGATCTCCTCGCGTGTGTCTGACTCAGACACCCATTACCCGCAAGTTGTTCACAAAGCCGATCCCCTACGGCAGCTTGCCGAGCAGCGGCGCCCTGCTATGCAAGGTGCCCGACGGTTCCCTGGCGAATCGCAGCTCGAGTGGAATCTGCGGCATGTCGCCCTCTTTCTCGGTAAGCCTAAGTGAGGCAGAGGAGGACACCACCTTGATGAGTGCAGAATCGGTCTTTGTCAGTGCCTCTGTTGACCAGCGTGTACCACTGCGCAGCGCTTCGTTCGCTGTGAACGAGACACGGCCACCGAGCTCGCCATCCTTCACGTACTTCCCCAGCAGCCACGGTGGTGTCGCCCACGAGAGTTCGGCATCGGCTAGCGATAAGGTCAATGCAGCGGGAACCGCGCCTGTCGCTTGTTTCTACAGCGCTCACAGCGTCTGTGATGGACGCGCACCGAGTGTGAAGGGCAGCAGCGCGACGGAGCACAAGTTCTTTGAACCTTTGCGATTTGACACCTCGGGACGCCTCTTTTCTCCACTTCAGCGGTTCTCCGGCGTCAAGAGCTCGCAGCACGCTAATGTTGCCGTGGATCTTGAGTCACACATATTGGATTGCGGTATTGCATCTGTCGATCACGAGAACCTCAGCGCGGCATGTCCTTTGTCGAATGTGTGGCAGGGTAGACTCTCCGCGATTGTCAAACAGCAGCAACTGCTCCACGCGTGCCTTGTGTCGATTGCACGCGAGAAGACTGAGCGGCCCGATTCGCAGAGAAGCGTTATCTCCACTCCGAAGTGTGCGCAGCAGCGGCGCCGCCGCGGCAGCCGACTCCAGTTCCTTATGTGGCAGCTTTGCATTCTGCTTCTCCGTCTTCCGCTGCGCATCATGGAGCGAGTGCTGGCTGCTTCTGCTGGCAAATTGCGGAAACTCCTGTGCTTGCCGCAGCAGCGGTGATCTGAATTTTGCTATGGTGCACCCATAACGAAAGCAAAGCAAGAAAACGATAAGATGAGCGAGGGGAATAATGTACTGGATGCAAGTGTTTTTTCTCCTTCTTAGCGCACTGGTGATCGTCATTTTTTTTTTTTTTGGAGGGGACGGTGTGCTGCACTCTTTGGTGTGACTGCGTGTGCGTCTCTTTTGTTTGCTTTACGTTTTTCTCAGTGTTTTGCTCTCTGCTTATCTTGTCTGCACGCGAACTGACTCTTTATTTTCCTCTCGTCTACGATTCGAACCGTGACAACCCCCCTTCTTTTGAGTGCTTGAGGCGGTGCGCAGTTTTTTTTCTCTCCACTGTTTGTTTTCTCCCTGAGAAGACTTTTTTGTCTTATTTGCTCTGTTTGTGTGCTTGCTCTTGTCGTTTTCCGTGGCAGGTTATGCAGAGAAGTCATCACTGCGATGCGTAATGGCAGCGAGGAAAGGAAAGGGGGAGGAAGATAAAGCGTGGATGTGCGCAAAGCGGAATGTGCTAAGAGAAAAGGCCAAGTTGAAGCTTTACGTGCTGTGCACATCTACTAGATATTGGTGTTCACACACCCTTTTTATTTTTTTCTATCGTGCACATAGTTCCACTACGTTCGCTTCTCTTTATCTGAATTCTCCATCCCTACCTGCATCTCACCGACGTTTTCCTCTCCATTCATATGTGCTTGTTTTCCTCAGCCGCACGTATGTCGTTTTACTGAGGGGCCCCTCTCCCTTTTTTTCTTTCCTCCTCATCACATCTTCGATCTTTTTTTTTTTTAGCTCTCTTCTTTTATGGGTAACCAGTTGATGCTTGTTTCTTCTGTCTACGTATTTCGAGGATGAGGCTCTTTTCTTTCCGGATCCCTCTGTACCCTCAAATAACCCCCCTCGTCAGTTTTGTGGCAGTTCTCTTTCGAGTGTTTTCGTGCTCTTTTTGTCGTTACTTTTCTTTCGTTTCGCTACCTTCGTGAGATCTTCGGCGTCTTTTTTTTCCCCTCTTCGGACTCCTTGTATGTTTTCTGTCCCTTTGTCTGTACAGGAGGGACAACATACGTAGCGGGGATGTGTCCCGCACCGATCTGCTCTTCGTCTCGCTAACCTGCGCGCCTGTCGCTTTCTCCCCACACCTGACGAGGTTTTTCAATGCAAAACGACCGTATGAGAAAAAAAAAGGATGATGGTTAGTGTCGTGCAGGTCTGTGCTGGCATTTCCTTCCCCTCGTTTGCGTGCAAACACGTGCGTAACCCGGGTCCTTCTTGATCTCTAGCTTTGTAGCCTTCGCTGCGACTTCCCTCCCTCCCCTCCCTCCCCTCCCTTCCCTTCCCTCCCCTCCCTCCCTCCCTCCCTCCCTCCCCCTCCATACACGCATATGCACAGAATACGGTCCAAGTGCTTATGTAGACGAGGACAATCTGAGCTTCCTCGCTTGTACAGCACCTTCGTGAGGGGTGAACGTTGCTTGTTTGTTTATGTGTCTCTGCTTTTTTTCTTTTTTTTCGACGCTCCTTCCCCCCCCCCCCCACTCGCCAGTTAGTCTTTCGAGATCTACGGAATATTAATAGCTGTAATGCGAAAGACACTGGAATCCAGGTAGAAGCGTAGCCCGAGAGAGACTCATCTCTGTGACGCGTGGGGAATGAACGTTATGCAGCCCTCAAAGACAAGGTAGGCGCAAAGGTTAGGCAACAATAAAGGATATGAAGGGCTGTATTGTACTTTCATTATACTATTCGGAGTAGATTCTTCCCTGCCCCTTCCCGCTACCCTCTTCCTTGCTCTACTACGAGTTGCACTTACCAGCTCCAACCCTCGCGCCGCCTCTCCTTCTATCGTGTGCTTCAGCTCGGTCTTTTGGTCCTTGAAAAGCTCATGCTGGCATCACACGAGGGCACAGCGTGCGCACACGCCGCCGTCCCTCCGCACGCGGCAGACAGAGGAGTGAGGGCCAGCGAGACAGCCGCGCCGGATAAGGTGGGCGACAGAGGAAGCGAGGTCGCGGGGCGGCACGCGCGCGCCAAACAAAAAGAGGGGAGGAAAAATACAAACAAGAGCATGAAAAAGACTGCCGCATGCGCCTGCACGCACAGGACCACGTCGTGTTGGAAGAAAGAAGGCAGAAAGGCACAAAGAGAGGCGCGCAAGGCGAACGAAGTGGTGCGCGGAGGAGGCCACGAACACAGCAATCGAGTTCACACCCTCCCCACGCACGCACCGTCAGCAATGCGATGGGAGCAATGAAAGAACGGTGCCATGACGGCAGGGGCAGCTCGAGCGGTCCCTCGCCTACGCGTCTCCGACAGGGTCGCCCGCCGCAATGCCCTCGTCTACTACTCCTCCTCCTCCCTTTGGCTGCTATGTTCTTCCGACTCTCCTTTCGATGCTTTGTCCAAGTCGGCGCCACTCTCAGCCTTACCGAAAAGCATAATGCGGAACGGAACTACTAAGAATGTGATGTTGATCAGATCCAGCACCCAGGCAGCCACGAGGAGTGCGAAGCCGACACTAAACTTTGTAAGTGTCATGAGGGCTGGACATGTCCTGCCTTCATTAGTGAAATAGGTCAACACCATGGCAGCCCAGACAACGCACACGGTGACGGCACCCAGAATGTTGAGCATCACGCATATCCAGCGTAAGAGAGGGCAGCAGAACAGCATGACGACGCCAAGGGCGGCCGCAGCGCCGAAAATGAAGATAGAGAGGACAGCGAGTGCCTGAGCAAGGCGGAAAAGCATCAGGCGGCCGGGGCAGTCAGCCCACAAAGTAGCGCTGGAACTGAAGAATGATAAATTACCGACACTCTGGTGTGATCCCCACAACGAATAATATCCGTTAACGACGCTTAGATTGTCAGTGATGCGAAACATCTCGAGCGGCGTCGCCACCAGCACCAATAAAAACGCGATGATCTGGAGGACCGCGTAGAGTAACAGCATGAGATTCCACTCCATTGTCGCAGAGTCACAGCAGCACGCGGAGAGAGGTGAGGCGGCGGTGCACGGCAGGGGAGGTGGCGTAGGGATGGGGAGAGCGTGGGAGAGAGCGAGAGCGAGTAGAGTCTTCGCACAGCAACGTCGTTCATGCTGCCGGGCGTGGATGCGTGTTTGTGGTGAGAGAGGGGAGGCATGAAAGGGGGGGGGGGCAAGGCAAAGGGGAGGGCGGTAGAGAGGGAGAAAGGTGGGAGGGGGACGGCAGCGTGGCAGGTGGGCGTGAGACAGGACGGGACGGCAGCAGCGCAGGACGGGGAGGAGCGGGGAGGCAGGCGACACAGGGCGTCTCGCCCCTGACCGTCGTCCGCCCTCAGCTCACAGTCTCGGCAGCAACACAGTAGCGCGGTGCACGGGAAGAACGTGAAGCTAGAGCGTGTGTGGAGGGGCCTCGGCGTGGGTGCAGGGGTGCTGCAGCACCGCCACTCCCCAACCACCTCCCATACGCCCGGAGACCAAACAACACGCAGAGGGCGGCAATTCGGGAGGAGGCGATGGGACACACGCACACGCAGACGCACACCCCACCACACAGCTGCACACGCAGGGAGGCACGCACCGGCAGGGGCATATATATGCATGCACTGTGCCCCGCTCCCACACATCGCCCCTGGTATAGAGAGCGCAAAGGAGGCGGAGGCAGAGGCAGGCGCGGGGGGCCGTGACGGAGGCCGACTGGTCGAGGAGGGCTAAAGGCGCCACCACGCACAGGCGCACACCACGCGGTGTAATGCGGCTGCGGCCAGCTGCCGCACGCGGTGAGGAAGTGGTCAGGCGCAACGAAGCGGAGGAGGAAGGCAGAGAGAGGAGAGCGAGCGGCCCACAGCACACGCAGACGCCGTAGAGCGGAGAGACCGTAACACAAACGAAACACCACGAGCGACACCAAGCACACGCAGCGACGTGACAGGAAAGGCGTATGGCTCATCCGCGCCGGGGATCTTGCAGAATGTGAAGGACCACTCGGCCGTCCCCTTTCTCCTCTCCGCGCACGTGCGCGCCACTGCCTGGGTGCGTGCGTTACGCCGCACGCGGTCCCGGCTCTCTCTCCCATCATCCCCCTCCTCCACCCACCACACCCGCCACTCATCGCCGCTGCTCCCTTCACCCAGGCTGCTGCGGCACCCGGTGCTTGCCCTGCTGCTGTGGGGCCCTACGCACACGCACGCGCAGTGCAAGCCAGGAAAGCGCCAAACAGCAGAGCTGCAAGAGCAGGTAAAGCGCCTGAGGCGGGCAAGGGAAGCGAGACCCGCGCAGCGAGACGGCGCAGCACCACAAGAGAGTGCCCCGCCAGCGAGGGGGGCAAGAAAGGGGGAGGGGGAAGACAGCACAAGCAAGCGCAAGGCTGTGGTGACGGCGTGCTCAACAGGCAACGGAGCGTGCGACGTGGCGCGCACAAACGCGTGTGCAGGGCCTGTGGAGGCAGGGCACGAGGGAAGCACAGAGCGACAACGAGCAGAAGGAAAACGTCGGATAGGAAACACGGCACAGCCGGGGGTCCGGCATGCACAGCTGCGCGGCACAGACGCGTGCCGTGCTCAGTGCCCCAGCCCTGCGCGGAGGCGCTTCCGGCACTGAGGAGAGTCTCCCCCAGAAGTCGCCTCCCACGCCATCCCACCCGGCACGAATGCGCCGGCGCTGCGTGCTGCGCGACGGAGGAAACGGCAGCGGCCGGACAGGAAAGGGCACGCTGGGCAGCGGGCGTGCCGCAACGCACAGAGAGGAGATGAGGGAATACGGCCTCCGAGCGCAGGCGCGGAGGACAGGGGTGGAGTAGGGCGAGGCAGGGGAGGGTGACGGGGAGAGAGAGAGATGACCAGTGCACATGGGTGCCGCCACGCAACACGAGCGCGCGCCGAGCACGGGAGGAAGAAGAGCATACGAGTCGGGCGAGAGACGTCCGCAGAGACGTGTGCGCACGCGCACCGGCTCCCCGAGAGGAACAGTCGCGCAGCACGGACAGGGAGGAGGAGGACAAGAGCGCAGGGGTGAAAGTGGGAGATGCGTGGGGATCGCGAGCACCGCCGAGGAGGTGCACACGCGCACACGTGCGGGGGACGGCGCAAACGGGGAGAGGCAGACGTGGGCCGCCGGAAGCGAGCGCGAGCGTGATGGGGGACACTGAGAAAAGGCACTCGCCACTTCGTCTGCCGGTGCGCGAACGGCGAGGCAGCAGAGACCGAGTGAGCCAAGCGACAGAAAGAGGCTCACGACGAGCGGGACAGCACGCCGCGCACGCCCCTCCGCATCTCCCCCGCCACGCCACGCAGGCACTCGCACAGACACGTGAACAACAAGGAGCACAGGGAAGCTGAAGCACAGAAAAGCACAAATGAGCAAAGAAAACGTAAAAAGAAAAACCAATGCACAAAATCAAGGAGAGCAACGAAGACGCAGTCGTCCCCTTCCTCCACAGCTGCGTGTGTGCGGGCATGTGCGGCTCCGCCACCAGCTGTTCGACCACCGCCGCCTTGTTCTCTCTTATCGACAAAATGCCCGGCGGTCGTGGCCACTGACAGGTTTCCATGTTCACATGGACCCCTCCGTCCCAGACCCCATCAAGGACGGTTATGTTCTAGGTAGGGACATGGCAGACATCATGACACACATGTATGGCTCGAGGCCTTCCGACGTCGATGTGGCAGCACTGCAGTGCCGCTTAGGCGCCACGGCGGAGGCGACTACTCTCAGCTGGGAGGAGTTTCTCTACATTGCCTATCCGCACGGGCCACAGGTGGGTGATCGTCTCTGGGGCATGATGTGCACGCCTCTCTCAAATCCAATCGAGGTCATGCACTGCTGAGCCTGAGACCACGGCTCAGTTCTCTTCTGTCTTGGTGGGCTGACTGCTGAGGCGACAACTCTCTGGTGTGTGTGTGTGTGTCTGATATTGTGAAAGCTCCCTTCAGTGCTTGATCGTGGGTTCTCTCCCCGCGCGCTTTTCTCAGCAATTCACTCTTTTTACAGTATTTTTCGCGGGCTCAGTGAACTCGCCAGCGCACCGGATCACCTCTGGTCTTTGCATGTACATAATTCATCATGTAGTTCATTGTTGTATTCGAGAAGGAGAGAGCGAGTCGTCAGAGGGAGAGAGAGAGAAGGAAAGGAGGGGGAGGGGGAGAGCTCATACAGGAGGCCCATATATACAGACGCGGTACTGGACTGTACGCATGGATGTCTCTATCTGTGTATGCACGTGCTACGAAGGGCCCCCACGTCTCCCTTTTCCTTGTTCTACGCCCTCCCGCCTCGCCTTCTCTGTATGTCTGCTGTCTGTGCGCGAGCCGCTCTCCTCTCTCCTTTCTTTTCTTGCCCACTGGAGTGTTGCACACCACCATAGTCCTCCGTATTCTCCGCTGTCCCCCCCCCCCCCCCCCCACCGACGAACCCCTCCCCCGCACACACTTCGAGTGGGCGAGCCGCCGTTGCGTTCTGCTTGCAGGGAAAGGGGAGCAGGCACAGTACACGTGCGCTTCATCGTTATTTCCACACACGATGCCGCCGCGTCTCCCACCTCCTTTGTTCCTCCAATCACCGGTATCACAGCCCAAGCCACCAAATGTGTCTTTAAATCTCCTCTCCTTTTCTCTCCAGCTCCACGACATTTTGTGCTTTGTTTGTCCTCCTCCTCCTCCTTCTCCTCTTCCTCCCTGTGACACATCCCCTAATCGACTTCAAGCAGGGGACTCACTTACCTTTCTGGCAGCCAATTGATTGGCGTTGTCTGCGCTATATTCGATGCATTTCTGTCGATTTTCTTCAGTCGCCATCTCCAATCACCCCCCAACCCCGTCTGTTTCCATACTGCGGCGAACAACACACCCCCTCATTGAAGCGTGAGTGCGGTATGCTGCTTGGTAGCCTTCAATGCACTCAGAAGGGCCGCGTGCAGCCGCCTGCAGGGAGCCGGGGCGGTGCCGTCTACACGGACTACTTTGGTGGCGTCTGGGTGACGTCCGAGGACGCGCAGGAAGTTGTTTACTACGCACCCCACACGCTAGCCACCACCATACAGCAGCAGCAACAGTTGAGTTTTCCCCTGAGCACCCAGGACATCTCTATAGCACCCCTGTCTACCTCGTCTCCAGCGTACACAGTCGCGTTTCGCTGCGGCACCATGCGCTGCACCGCCGACAAGGCATTTCGAGAAGAGCGAATTTACTCGCTTTTTCCGCTTAGCCGTCCTGCATGCGACAGCGACGGCTCCGAGCATGTTCTGTGCATCGTCACCACATGCGGTACGCTGGCATTCATTCAAGTGCCAACTAGTCATCGCCATGAACCCCCGCTGCCGGAGACAGCCGTGCAACCGTATCAGGAGGTACACCTCGACGTGCATGTCTGCGCCGCCACCGTCACCAGTGGCGGTGCACAGAATCTTGTCCTCTGCTGTCACGACGGGGATTTCACGGAGGTGCTCCGCGTTGCTGTCGTCAGATCCGCCGAGCAGCTTGACAGCAGTGACTCCGCTGCCGCTGACGCGGAATACGAGGTGGACGCAAAGGGATTGTTCAGGGTGGAAGGCCGTATTGCGGTCGTGTTGCACGATTCCGTGATGGATGTGCTCGTCACGGTCAGTGACACCGGCTACGTTGACGTCTGGGATCTCGCTTCTGCGAAGGATGTGACGGCGATGTACGGGTCCCTGTCGTGGGACTGCAGCCGGTACGGTGCCCCGACATGCGCGCTGCTCTGCCGCGACTATTTGTGGGTGGGGCTCACAACGGGCCAACTGCTGGTCTTTCTCTTTTCCAGCCGCCACGGTGCCGTTGCTACTCCACAGTCGCACAGCGTGCAACTTTTACGAGGTCACACGTCGCGCGTGACAGGCCTCCTTAGGATGTCGCTCGGTACAAGCGTGTGGAGCTGCGCTGAAGACTCGGCAAAGGTGAACGTGTGGGACGCTGCGAGTGCGGCGTTCCGCGGCTCTTTTGTGTTTCCAGATATCGGCCTTGTGTCGTGGCAGGCCGGTGCAGTCCAGGTGCGCACGGCGCTGTGGGGCATCGATGGCGCGACCGGCGGGCCAAGTCTAATGCAGGTTACTCAATCCCTGTTAGACCCCAATGGCACGCAGGTGCACACCCGGGAGGAAACGCGTGCACATCATTGCAACGAGGCTCTCCTGCGTGCCTACCAAGTCTTCTGGCGATCAATGGCGCAGACACTTCGTCATCTGCTGCTTGGTGATGCCGCAGAGGCTAGCGCAGACGCTATGGAGTCTACGTCGACGGCATTACAACTGATTTGGCAAGATGTGAGTGGAGCCGGCGATAACAGTGACGTCCTCGACGCACTTCATGCCATGTGTGATACCTTGCCGCGACTTCGTGCTGCACACTGCAGAGGTGGTGCCGGAGGTGGTGACAATGCTAGAGATCTACTGTCGTTGGTGGAGGCATGTGTCACGTGGCATGAGCAGCAGGGATGTGTCTCGCTCGAGGTAGAGGCGTTGTTGTGCTCCTTGAACGCGTCGAGCTGTGAAACGACGCGCCTCACCTCACTCGAAGACGTTGGAGAAGAAGTGCTTCTGCTTCGTGCGCGTGTGGATGAGCTTCAGTTGGAGCTGGCACGGATACGTGACGGCCGCGACAGCGATGCTGCGAGCGAGGGGGGCGAGGAGGCCATTGACGAAACCATAACAAAGGAACTACAGGGCGCCCAGGACGTGCTACATGATGAGGTCGAGAAAAACCGAGAGTTGAAGGCGCAGCTGAGCGAGGCACAGAGCGAGGTGAAAGTTCTCACCTCCCAGCACACACATATGCAGCAGCTGCTGGAAGCCTCTGATGAGCAAGTGGTGCAGCTGAGGCGGTCACTGCTGGCCGCCAAGAGGGCGGCCGAGGTGACGGCGTCTGATGTCTCATCCATGTTCGAGATGGAGGCGAGACTGCATGCGTCGCAGGGTGTCATCGCCGAGCTCTCCGCCAAGGTGGATACGCTGCTGAATGAGGCCGATGTGACGAGGGCATCGCTGCATGAGCTCCAGGAGAGGCAGGGGGCGGCCAAGGCGGTGCTGCAGCGAGTGCTGAACACTCAGAATGACCTCGCAGACGATGTTAGTTCACTTGTTGACGACGTGAGTACGGCGATTGCGTCCTTCAAGAAGTCCCATCGCGTTGTTCTCACAGAGAACGCCGCCGCTCTACTTGGCGTAGTCGAGGAGTCGATGTACCGACTTGAGATGTCCATCGAGAAGCGGCTGCGTGATCAGCAGGAGTGGCTTCATTCCCTTTCCCATGGGCTGAAGGCTGCCATGGCGTGACGCCGCAGTGAATCAAGCGCCTTTTCTCCGCACAAACATGAAGGATTCGCGCGGTGTAGACGACTCCGTGGCGACGGTGCGTATGTGCGTGTTTATACTGAAGGGAGAGCCGCCTCTTGGATATCACGCAGGCGGGTGCTGCGTTGCGGCATTCGACGTTCACCGCCACATCACCTCGGGTGCGCATGAAAGGCACCACCCGCCATTGTGCAGAGGAGACAAAACAATACGTCATGTGAAAGTCGCTCGAGTGGGAGAGGGCGGCTCTGTGGCCCACCCAGCAGCCTTCCCACTTTCTTAAAGTCACCAACGCACGTCCCCCTCTTTGTGGAGGCGTGAGCCATAGAGGGGGGACACGGCTGCAGGCTGGAGCGCCTGTGTAGTTGTACGCGGAGAGTTTTGTCATAAAGGTGTAGAGGGGGGCGGCACGGGTCTCTCTACTGCAGCGCACTCTCTCTCACTTGATTTCCTTCTGCTTTTCTGCTGCTCTGTTCTGTTCACTCTCCTGGTCGTACTGCTCGACACAAGGGAAGGGGAATGCACCACAGCAGCAAACGACGGAGCGGGAGCATAGATGAGGTTGCATCAAGACGAATCCATCATTGGCACTGGCGCGTGATTGTCTCTGGCGGTCTCTCTCCCGTATCCAACTTTTCTCGCCTTGTAGGCTCCTCTTTTTTCTCCCATCTCTGCCCTCCCCTGGATGGTAGACAGCGCCTCAGTGCGCGGTATATACCGGGGCTCAGCATCCCCCCTCTCTCTGTGGGGAAGCCAGGCAGCCCCCCTCTCCCCCCTCCCTCCCTGTCAATGCTGCACCGCTTCTGGCGGTGACGAGGGGGGGCAAGTGCCGGCGACGTGGGTGAGGTCAGTGCGATGTGTGTGTGTGTGGCGCTGCTGATGCCGGCGCGTTCGGAGGAAAAACAAAATGGGTCACGCATAGAGCGACCGTCTTCTTCCTGACCGACGTGCGCTATTTCATCTCGCACGCCCCCTAAAATCGTGTCGTACACAACGCTGAATTGGGTCTTCGGGTGCAGTCAACAACGCAAGTAATGATGCGGAAGCACATCGGCGAAGGGACACACACGCCCATGTTCACGTTCATACGTAAGCACTGACGAGACCCACTTGTTTGCCTGCCATTGTTTACCCCTTCTCCGGTTTGTGGAGCACATCTATGGGAGTTCGGTGATGCACAGATGCACACCTGCCTTCGGTGCCAGGTGTGCTCTGCTCTTCTCGTCCTCCCCTCAATATGTTTGAATCTGCCATTCAATGCGTTGCTTCACTACGTTCATACGTTCCTCTTGATTTCATCTTCCATTAGCTTGAGGTCTTCTCGGTGTGCGCGATCTCCGCTTCCTCATCGCGCACGCACTCACTGCGATTGCCCCGTGACTGGTGAGAATCACGTCCCCACCCTGTCAGACACATTTGTGAAGCAGGATACGAGGCGCCGCGGTGTTTCTAGTAGAAGCCTTTTCCTTTTTATCTCTCTTCCTCCCGCTGGCAAGTCGCCTCTCACTTTTTTCTCATTCATCACTCCTCACACCTCGCCCCACCACCCCACGAGGGCAGTGAGGCCGAACGCACACTGTATGACATGCTCACGTGTGCGCCTCCTCACAGCCATGTCGGACAAAGTGAGAAAGGGGGTGCCGGCCGCTGAGAACATCCCTTGGCGGCTTGTCTACCCCGTCGATGTGCAAATTCATTCTTTCATGCTGCTCATGGCAGCGATCATCTTCAGCAACGGCATCCTCGGTGACATGACTTTCGATGACCACCTCGCGATTGATAAAAATGCTGACGCGTGGGCAAACAAGACCTCGCTCGGCTCCATCTTTTACAATGACTTCTGGGGAAAGCCGCTCGACCGCTTCGAGTCAAACGGGTCGTACCGTCCTATCACCGTGCTAACCTTTCGCATTCAGCACTGGTTGATGGGCTACCGCCACAGCCCAGCCTTCCTCCACGGCTTGAATTACACTGTCGCGTACCTCAACGTGTGCCTTGTCTTTTATCTCGCCCGCCTGTACGTCTACGTGGTGGTGCCCAGGGCGGTACTCTCCGTTGAGAATGCCAAAGCACAGTCCTGCATGGCTGTGCTGACCACTCCTGTTCATGTGGTGCCGCTGATGGCGGCTCTGCTGTACCTCGTGCACCCCGTCCATGTCGACGCCGTCACGTCCATCGTGGGGCGGTGTGAGCTGCTTTACTGCTTCTTTGGACTGATCGGATTCTTTGGCATCCACAGGTATCTGAACCAAGTTGATGAGCTGATTGACGCAGCCTCAGTGACTGCAGCCGTCTCGAGTGCCTCTCCAAAGGTCAAGGCGTTGTCGGCCACCGCTACAGCAGCGAAACAAGTTCACAGGGAGCTCAAACAGCAGGGACACTCACGGCAGCGCATTTTTACCGCTCGCTACGTCGTCTTCGCGGCGTACGCGCTCATCATCAGCATTCTGTGCAAAGACAGTGCCATTACTTTCACTGCCATCTATGGTGTTCACGCATGCGTCATGTACGCCTGTGGACGGTGCAAGGGATTCCGGTCCTTGCTCGTCATTGGTGTGGCGGTACTGGAGCTGGCCAGCTACATAGTCTTCCGTCGAAAGTTCATTGGCAATGTTGACATGCGTAAGAACCCCTTGTTACGCCAAACAGAAAACCCGCAGTACTTCGTGCCGAAAGGTCTGTTTCACTGGCTCAGCATTCGGTGGCTGATTCAGGTGAAGAACTTGGAGCTGCTCTTCTTCCCCACGTCATTGTGCTGCGAGTACAGCTTCAACTGCATCCCGCACATGCACGACCTGAAGGACCCTCGTGTGCCCTACTCCTTAAAGGTCACTGGTGCTGCCGTGGTGACACTGCTAGGCCTCCTGTATGGCACGTTTGCGTCCCGCTCTCGCGTGGCGCTGGTAGGCCTCGTTGGGTTCCTCTGGATAGCAATCCCGTACGCTCCGGTTAGCCACCTCTTCATCGCCGTTGGCACCTTCATAGCTGAGCGCTGTCTGTACGTGCCATCTATCGGCGCGGTGCTACTCATCACCTTTATCGTGGCCGCCCCAGGGCTTCGCGAGGGGGTCGTTCCTCGCTACTTCTACACACTGTTGCTTCTGTGCGTTGGCTGGGGTATCTTCTCCCGCCGGCGCAACGAGGACTGGTGGACGGACGAGCGCCTGTTCCGCTCCGCGATGCGGACATGCCCGAACAGTGGCAAAGTCTACTCACAGTTAGCGGCGCTTGTCTCAAGTCGCGAGCAGCGCATCACCCCCGAGGTTGTTGAGCTGGCCGAGCGCTCGGTTGAGTTAGACTCGAAGCTGCGCGACGGCTACTACTACTTGGCGGTGCACGAGGTGAACGACAACCACAACATGGAGAAGGCGTACCGTTACCTTCGCCTATGCATGGAGGATCCTTTCGCCCTCCACTTATGCCGTGATTCGTACGAGAAGGTGCGCGGCATTCTCTTTCCAAAGATGACAGAGATGGAGCAACTCATTGACTATGCCTCGCTGATGGTGTTGGAATCTCAGAAGGCGACGTACCTTCGCCAGGCTGGCGTCATCGCTTTGCAAAAGTACCGCAAGCCGTGCGTTGCGCAGCAGCTTTTTGGCGAGGCTATGGACCGCTGGAATAATTCGAAGCTGTACTGGGTCTCTGATGAGGTGAAACGGAGGTCTGGTGATGCCACGTACTGCAACGCTCTCTACTGGTACGTGCAGTCCTCCTTGGAGTGCGAGGCGCAAGACATGGCCGGCACAGTCGAGTCGCCGAACGCGGAGGACAAGGAGGATAGCGGTGGCGATGATGTCGACTCTAGCAGCTTCAAGGTGTCGAGGAGGGACATCCCTCTCACACCGCAGGAGGCAGCGCAGCGGGCGGTCACAGCAGGGGAGCGTCTCCGTTCTTGCGACACTGACTGGCATCAGGTTCTGTCGGAGCTTCAGTATAACCTCCCCACTATTCCTTATCGCATGACGCAGTACCTCACCGTGGGTGATAGCACAGGCAACGTGCTCAGCCACTACGCCAACTACACTCAGAGGAACACGCCGGAACGGAACGAGGTGTTGCTCATCTTTCTGGACATCACCGTGCGCCAGTACTGCCATATCCACACGCTGTTAAACGACGCGCACGTGCGTAAGGAGGTCAACAGCAGGTTCAGATTTCATCTGCAGTCTATCGAGCGTGGTTTTCCGATTTTCCGCCAGCATCGTCTGGCGGACATGCGCACGTCGCAGCGCGAGCTCAAGATGACGACGACGCTCAATTCCACACAGCAGCACGCACTGAAGCTTATTGTAGCCATGGCGTCCTGCTCGAGTGATCTTTCATTTTTGGCAGTTTAGCAAGACACCCAACCCCAACACCGCGGGCGATCGCAATCGCTACGTAGCGTTGCCTCTCTCGCGTTGTGGTTGTCGCGTGCTTTTGTATGTGCCCCGTCGCCCTCTTGCTCTGGTACTCGTGCGAAGCCACGAGGAGAGATTTGGCGTTTCGGTATTCATTGTTTCTCTTCGTTGTTTTCGCACCTCGGAAGTTGTGCGGCTGCAGAGTAGATCGGTCTACGGGGCATGAGACTTGCAGGTGGACTGCACCTGCAACTCAAGCTTTTAGGCGAGCGGGGAGCGCCACACTCCTGTGTGATTCCTTTTCTCAGAGCACCATTGCCTACCATAATAGTGCCCTTCTCCTCACTCATCTTCTCCAGCTCTTCAGCACGCGCACTTTTTCTCTCTGTTTCTCCACCCACCGTCCTCCGGTGATGGTAGGTGTGCCACGTCTCAGGACAATGGGTTTCTCTCGCCGGCGCATTCCAGCAGATGTTTGGAGGGCGTCCATCCAAGCACGCGCTACATCGCCCTTTCCCCCTCTTTATCCTTTTCCAGCCTTCTTTGCTCTGTTGTACGACGCTGAGGGCGTGTGTGTGTGTGTGTGTGTGCATGTGTGAAGTAGGGAGGAATGGATGGGTGGCGGTGGCGGTGGTGACAAAGGGTAGAGGAGGCGCGTCGGTTGGCGAGCACAGGCTATGAGGTCGATGGCACAACGGATCTCTCTTTTATGTGGGGCGCCTTCATTTTTTGTTTGTTTCCACCTCGTGTCTTTCTGTGCGACGTTTGGGCTTACATCTGCCCCTTTCCGCGTGGGTCTGTTTGTGTGCCTTATTGCCCTTCTCCTATGCCGGCACTGTGAGCGCGTTTTTCTGCGCGCCGAACCAACGCTCTGTGCGCGCTCTTGTCCTCTTGTTTTCACGCTTTCTTATCCGCGGTGCATCGCTGTCCTCTCCTCGCTTGCGGCACTTCTCCCTCTCTTCCTCCTCTTCACCAGCCCGCTCTCATTCCTCCCACTTCAGAGCGGAGGTACGTCTAGAAGGGTGGGGCCGTCCCCATTCAGCTGAACATAGGGTCAGGAGGAGGGCGGCGGGAGGAGGCTACTGGTGCTTTGAGCCGCCAATACCAAACGAGGCAGTGAAACGGTTGCTTTGAGGGGTGGATGAGCACACTCTCCAAGGCATCAAGGGAAATGGCAGCTGGTTGCTTGCCGACTTGTAACTTGAGGAATCATGCACCTGAGTTAGTGGCCCATGTTTTCTTCGATTACTGTTAGCGTGCACTTAAGCTGTGAGTATGTGGCAGCCCTGTTCAACTCGTCTTCTTGGAAGGCCTCTTTTTTTCCTTAGTCTCATTCTGTACCCAAAATCTGCCACTCAACGGGGGTCTGTTTTGTTACAGAGGTCCTTCTACTTCTCCCCCTTGCCGTGGTGCTGCTGGGAGGGTTGAGGAGGGACGACAGCGGCGGCAGGGGGAACCAATCGCCCCTCTTTTCCTCTCCTCTCATGACATCTTTCGCACGCTTTCTCTACTGCGATCGACGTTGATGTCCTCCTCCACGTGTATCTGAGCCCTTTCCCTCTTTTCAACGTTATTTTTTTTTTTTTCTGGTTTCCTCTGCACCTCCCCTCTCTTTCGCACTGTGGGTGTGTGCGTGTGTGTGTGTGTCCGTGAGCAACACGCTCATGCCCCACTCAACTTCTCACGTTCACTGCACACCAAAAGACTTCTCATACATCCCTGGCGTTGCATCAGTAAGAGAGGGAACAGCGCACCCCTGTCCCCCTTCCTGTTACCGAGGCACCGCGCTTTTCGAGCCCAACGCACAGACGAGAGCAGCAAGGCTGAACGCACTCAAGGGATCAGTTTGCATCTACACTGTCCTTGCCTCTTTCTCTTTCTCGCCGGACGCTACATAGCAAAGACACGCTTAGCCATTTTTTTTTTTTTGGGAGGAAGGATGAAGTGCGTATTAGTTGTGCACAGTGGAGATGATCGCATGAAGCGCTCCTGCGACCTTCCTGATGGAGTGTCCACCCAAAAGCAGCTGCGGACCTTTGTGCAGTCCCAGGACCTTCGACTCGACTCAGTGGACTTCACCCTCGCTGTTAGCCTGGTAGAGGTGGCGACGGCGAAGAAAGGGCAAAAAGTTGTCCTGCGCAGTGATGCGGATGTTCAGCAGCTGCTTAAAACGGCGGCTCAGCAGCGGACCACTCACATTCTCACTTTTGATGCTACCATTTCTGGCAGCGCCGCCTCGCCTCGGAGCCTCGGTAGCCTCCTGTCTATGGAGTACGCGGTCGACAAGGACTTGGTAACGCTGCACGTTTTTTCGCCACCCACCTGCCCGTCCCGTGCTAACAGCCCGAGCCACCGCGAGAAGACCTTCATCATACCCACAAGGTTTGTGCTGGCAAGTCTGGCACGGGCCGTCGAGGACACGCTGAGTATTAGCCCCACAAAGGAGGGAATGAAGCTGGTACTGTACACGATGCCACAGCAGCACAGCGGTGACCCCGTCGAAATCATAGACGACACGGCTGCTCTGCGGCTGCTGCGCCAGCACGCGTCGCAGCGCACACCGGCACGACTCACCTACGGCACTCGCATGCAAACTCCCAAAGCGTCGTCGCGCCACATGAGCAGACGGACAAGTCAGCAGCAGTTCACAGCGCCGCTTGCGCCCTCGCCGTCACCGCTACCTTTAGATAGCACAGTGGCGATGAGGAAGCTGAAGCCGCATCCTCCACCGCTCTCGAATTTGGTAAGCGAGCCGCCGAGTCCGTCCTCAAGTGAGCCCTCCCAGGCCCCACCAGAGCGGAAGGGCGAGACTTCATCGTCATTACCGTCTCGAAAGGTTGCCACCCCATCCTCGCCTGCGCCACCATCATCATCGCCATCTGCAGCGGAGGTGGCATCCTCCTCCGCTGAGTCCTCCAATACCCTACACTGCGTGTTCCTGCGTGAGGGTACCACTCCTATTGCAAAGTACGAGACGCGAGTGCAGGTGCGGCCAGCCGCTGCCGCCGTATGCGAATTTCGCTTTGTTTACACGAAGGAGGAAATGAATCTGTGGCGGCGCTTTGCGGCAGAGTGCGAGTCGGCAGCCGGTGCCGCTACGGGATCGCATGTGCCGGTACTCTCCAATGACTCGTCTGTGTGCCTTGACTCAGATAGCGTGCTGCGAGAGTGGCTGGCGCTAGCGAAAGAGTCTCAGCAGCCGTTGCGGGTACGCCTCTCACTCCACCACCCCACCCTGCCGCCGCTAGTAAAGGCAGAGTCATCGGCCGCACCTACGGCAGAATCGCCTGTTGCTAACCGAGGCGCACTTTCAGCAGAATCGGCTGCCGCCACTGCCAACACAGGAGAGTCAGATTCTTCTCCAGCCGGCGAGAAGAAACGGAGGCCTGGCACCGCAGCCCCGGCAGCTTCTTTGCCTCTGTCGCCCCGCAATGGTGACAGCTCAGAGAGAGGCAGAGTCACGGAGAGACGTGTTGCGTCGTCCCAGCGACGTTCACTCACGTCTCTGCAGGGCGTCTCCACGTCGTCAGAGCCTCTAAACGGATCACCTACTAAGGTGGACTCAGCAGCATCGAGTCCACGCCGCTCCCCTCTCTTCTCAGATGCTACTTCCCCCTCAGAGGGCGCAACACGCGCTAAGGGCGCTACGGCGAAGGTATCTGAGGATGACATTGTCGAAGCGGATTCGCCACCTCTCGTGATCTGTACGACGGCAGGCCTCTCCAGTGATGTCACGACGGCTGCATGCCTGTCGTGCGTTTGCGAGGACGACGGCGATGACGGGTCTTCGGTTAGATTTCAAGTGTCCGCGTGTTGGGGGGCTGAGAAGCGAATGGTGCTTTGCCGCTTACGTGAAGGTACCGCCTTAGATGACCTCCGCTGTGCTGCACTCGACACATTTTGTAACGGCGTTGCTGGCACTGATGGCGCACCTCCTCTTGTGATGGAGATGACCTATGTAGCTGAGGGGCAGCTCCTCTGCGTACCGCTTGATGGCGAATCGCGGCTGCGTGATCTCCGCGGCAAGCTTTTGGCAGACTCGGCGGAGTTACATGTCACCGCACCACCGATTCCGCCACCTCCGCAACTCAGGCATACGACCAACGGGAAAAGTAGTGACGTGGCGAGGGTTGAAGAGGCTGTCTTGCGGTTGCTTGCAGATGCGGTTGAGCAGCATTTCGTTACCTGTCCACCCACCACAAGCGCCGACATCAGCACCTTTTTGCGTGCTCAGCTAGGCGAGCAGGCGACAACTGAGCCCTTGCGCAGATTCCTGGACGTCTCCACTGCCACTCCGTTTAACGTTCCCACGTCTGATCTTGATGTTGACGCCTCTTCGAGCGCGCCTCTCTTACCGTGGTTCTCCTCTGTGCTTGCCAGGATGCAGGCGGAGCAGCCGGCAGCTACAGGGGTTTCTCTGGAAGTTGCCTCATTACTGCTCCGCTCACGCCTCTGCGATGTTGATTTTCTGCTTGATCAGTTTGCTGCTGCCGTTCCTGTTGTCGGTGACGAAGGCGATGGCATCGAAGCCCCGAGCACCACGGTTCGGCCATCTCTCGCCGCCTTATGGACGGAGGTCGGTCTCGTTACCCCGCAGAGCTCCTCGGCGGCGGCGTGGAATCCCTTTCGCGCGGCCTACGTCGGTGGTACAGGTGGATGGAAGGCGGCATACGCGGCGGCCCCGGCCGCTATGCTGGACTTGGTGGCCGCCGGGACCATGGACGGTGTGTGGGCCTTTCCTCGCCGTAGAGACACGCACGCCGACATAGTGTGGCAGCGCGGTCTCTCCAAGGCCCTCCGTGACTGCTGCGAGTCGATCAATCCCACAGAACTGGAGCGGTACTTTAAATCAGGAGACTGCCCTAATAGCGATGATACACCTGACCACCGCCGCGTTATCTTGAGCTGCGTTGGTGTGCTGCTGGCCCCACCATCGGCGGCAGTCGGTGACTATGCGGAGTGGCTCAAGCAGCACTTCCGAGGCAAGGTGGCGACGGTTCTCTACACAAACATGGTTGACTATGACGGCAATTCCTCCCTTTCCGCCTTCACCGTGACGCAGCTGTCGTGGGTGCTACTTCACCCGCAGCTGCGCCGCGTCGGTGGACCCCCATCGTCACCAACAACGCTTCACCGACTTCACGATTGGGCCCTCCTCGCGACAGAGAGTGTATGCCAACGACGCAACGTGCACTTTCCTCCATGTCCTTTACTTCACGTTCACACGGCATCTCCGGTGCCTTTTGCCGGACCCTCTCTTCCAGGAGCAGTCACAGGAAGCGGTGCAGCCACCGACGTGGAGACAGAGACTCAAATGCCCAGGGTGTCCTCTCGACCACCGTGTGGTGTCGCTGCTGCTAGTGCTCCACCGGCGGCATCGCTTTGTCCTTCACCGCCATCAAGTGGCGCTCCGCACCCGGCAGCTCACAAGGCGGCCCCACCGAAGGTGCAGTACAACTGCAGGTACAACTTCAGTGCCTTACACAAGCCTCGTTCAGTGGAGCAGTGATGGTGGTGCCTCGCATTTTTGTCTTCTTCTTGGCTCGCTTGCCGCTGTTCGACTGTCGTGTGTCTTGCAGCAGTTACTGGAGGTGATCGTGCTTCACGCCGAGGGAGAGGGAGAGGCACGGCTAGCGGAGGTTGTGATTATTATTTTTCTCCTCGCCTCAGTCTCCCTGATGATGCCGGCCACCTCAGTGTGGTATCAGGGTCCAGCTCCCACGCCGTACGTGAGCTGAGAGCGTGCAACGTCTCTTCTGGTACGACTGCGAACTCGTTATATCGAGGGACTAGTCTGTGCTGGAGCTGTGTGGAAGAGAGTTGCGGCCATGATGACGTTTATCCCAGCTCACTACGCGTCGTGTTGACGGCTCAACACATGCAGGCATCCTTCCATGGCTTCTCTGCTGTTACTGCGCTACGGTGATGTTGCACATAATCTTGAGGCCTACCCTGCACTGCATGCAGTGGGGATGCAGTGGGGCCGAACGACGCCGGACGGTGTTAGTTGGCTCGACTCCGTGACAGAGCCGTGATGCAACACAGAGTCATAGGTGTGCTGTGGATGGATGCGTGTGCTGGTTGACTTGGTGGTGGTAGAAGGGACGCGTTGGTAAAGACATGTTTGCATACCTTTATGTCTTCTCGTGCTCGCCTCACTACCGCGACAATCACGATGGCTCCTCCCTGGAATCGATCTCTTCATTATTTTCTTTGTTTTTCTCTCTCTATGGATGTATGCTAGAAGCGTCTCTTCGATGAAGCCCGGTGCCTTCGTGGCAGTCGCCAAGCGACAGTGCGGTGCCTGCGACGTGTGCTGGTGAGCAAATGCAGGTCGACGATACACCCCGGCTCGGACCCTCACCCCGGAACTCCGGTTTGTTAATGACCTCCTCCCTCTTTTTTCTCCTTTCAGCACACCGTGGCGCCCTCTTCGTGTGCCTCGGGCGCACCGCTTTTTTTTTCCCTTTTCTTTGAGCAGTGGTGTGCATCTGCATGTCCTCGTGGAAGTGGTGCCGTGCTCGCACTGTTTGTGGTACACCATGGGATGTCTAGCCGCTGTTTGTGGGTGTGCACTTATGCCCTTCTGTGTAGGCATGCGCCTGCGAGTAGTTGCACCGTACGCCCACCTGCCAGTGGTCAACAAGGACTAAAAGCGGCGTGCAATGAGTGTTGCCGCCCTACACACCCGTACTTCGCTCTGGGGGACGCTCTCTTTGAGTGGTTACCGAAGACGCACCGAAATACTGAAAAAAAAAAAACGAAAACAACGTGGAAATGCGCGATGGACGGCCTCGTGCACTTGTCTATGTCTCCATACGTAGGTGCCATGTGTACGCGCCTGTGGGTCCGCCGCGCCGGTGATGGCGTCGGAGGAGTGCCACTTCATCCTCCTAAAACTCCCTTCACACCCTCTCTACCTCTGCATGTCGTGTGGTCCTACACCTCGTGCCCTCCCCGATATCATCACAAACTCTCCGTTTCTTTGCCCACTTTACGGCGGCTGAGGTTTGTGATGTGTCTTCTGTACAGCACCACGTAGGCGAAGAGGCGTCACCGTGACTTCTTTCATCTTGTCGCTGCTCACCCCTCCTCCTTTTTCGCCTGCACCAACAAGCGCCTCTTTTCTTCGTCTCCAGCAGCAGCAGCAGCAAGCGTGCCACTGCGCACTGCTTACTCTCCTCACCTTTACTTTCAATGCTCCGTCGTCTGGGATCCACGCTGTTGTGCAGCGTGACGTTGGATAATGGGGCCGTCCTCAAGGGTGTCCTGAACCCGAAGAACCCCACTCTGCTCCTCAAAGGCATCACCATCCTTCCCGACGGTCGTGTCTATAGCGGTACATACGACCCGGTGTCTGGTTTCCCGCTACCAGGGAGTCAGCTGGAGGAAGACGGCGACCTCTACCGGGGCGAGTTTAACGTGCAGTGGCAGCGCGAGGGGCGTGGCGAGGCGTGGCTGGCCGACGGCACCCACTACGCGGGTGTCTTCAAGAGTGATGAAATAACCGAGGGTGTGGTGCGCATTCCGAACGGCACGACAGAGGTCATTTTTGAGGGCACTCTGAGTGATGAGGCGTTTGTGAGAGGCAGGCTGACGCAGTCAGACTTTGTGTACGAAGGCGAGTTCTCAGACAATCAACCGCACGGCAGAGGCAAACTCGTGTTTGCCACCGGTGCTTTGCAGGAGGGCACGTTTTTCCACGGCAAACTGCACGGCTCCGACTGCAAGATGAAGCTCGAGGGTGGGTTCGTCTACGTAGGAGAGTTCCTCGATGGGAAGATCCGCCGCGGTACCCTTTACACACCCACGTACACATATGAGGGAGAATTTAATGAGCACGGGCGTGCTCATGGCGAGGGTGCGCAGACGTACCTCATCAATGAGCCACGCCTCACCTTCACCGGCATCTGGAATAACGGCGCCTTGGTGCGCGGTGTGTGCATGGACGAGTATGGCAGCACTGTTGACTGGCAGAACAATAATGAGCTGCAGGCCAAGGTGCTCGGCGGCTCGACCGGGAAGGGCGACGAGAGCGTGGGACTGAACAGCTACTGCGGCGCACGTATGAAAGAGGCAGCGCAGATGCACAGCGATATGCAGCGCAGCTACGCAGAAGACGCAGATGCCGTGGCGCACTTGACTGGCCGCTTCCCCACCAAGATGGATTTGGGATATGAGGGCAGCATCGCGCACGAGAACGAGGCAGTGCTGCAGGCGCAGCAGCGGCAGATGCATGACATAGAGCGCTCTAGGGAGGTGCTGTCAGAGAGGGCGAAGGAGTACGACACTGTGGCCTCCGGTGCACGCAACAACATCATTGGGGAAATCAACGAGAACATGGCGAAAATTCAGTTTAGACGTCAAGTAGGCGCAGAGGAAGTCTCTGCTACGCGCATCGACGAGCAATTTGAGCGCTTCATGAAGGACTTCAAGAGGCCTTCTCCATTGTCGAGTGCACCGACGAACCGAGCCCCGAAGCTGAACATCGACGGCAACGCGCCGTGGAAGGCATTCACTCCGCCGAAGTAGTACTCTTTTCCTGGAGCAGTTTTTGTGTTCGTCGCTCGCCGTTGGCGGCGCGTGCACCCGATGCAGTGTCCCCCTCTGCATCAACTCCTCTCTCTCGGTGCTCATTCACCGTATGCATGGCTCTCACTAAGCGTTCGAACCTGTTTCTCTGCGCCTTATGGCGAGGATGTTGTTGATTTTGTTAAGTCAGTGTGTAGTCACATACTCGCTTAAGCTGTCCCTGCCCTTCCTTCTTTCCTCCTCCGTACATCGTTGCTGTTTCTCCTCGTGTGCCCCCGCTCATGTGCCCCCTCCTCCACTTCGTGTGCTCCTTTCGTTCCTCCCCTTCTTGTAGGAGCGGGGGGGGGGAGGGGAAGGATGTGTCCTGTAGGTGTCCACCACGCTGGCGTGTCACTCGCGTCGAAAGAAGTAGAGATGGCGAGTGCAAGCGCTATCGAGACGGGTGCTGCAAACTTGCAGCCTGACTGCTATATCAGGGCTCACAACGCATGTGCTACCGACGAGAACAACAAACCACCCACGTGCACGCCAGTGGAGGAGCGTCGGCAGCTCTTTCGCGCGTCATCGCCGAGCCTTTTCTCTCCTTCATAAGGACACCACGGGCGCAGCCGTCGCTGCAGCTGTCGCGCGCCTTGCGGAGGCTCATCGCTGTACACCGTGCGCGCAGGTCTACCGTTAATGTTTGTCATCGTGCGGAGAAGGGACCGTGCATGTGCTATTGATGGGGCTTCCTGTCTTTCCCTTCTCTTTTCCTTCTTTGTTACCGTCAGTGCCCCCCCTCTCCCCCCCCCCCCCCCCCTACGCCTCCGCCATTCCGCTTATAACGGACACGAGACGCAGGCGCTAGTCACGCACACTCACGAGAGAAAGAGACACGCTAGCGAAGGGCGGAGCGCATACACCACGGCTGGTCGGGAGGCCCCCTGAACACACCTGCAGCATGCGTCGCCTCACCCGTCTCGTCACTGGGACAGCTGCTCGCAACGTTACCACTGGCGAGACGATTTCAGACAGATTCGCGTCTGGCGTGGAGCGTGCGTCGGAGGAGTCGCACCCGCTCCTGTATCAGGTGCCCGTCTTCGCCTCACGCACGGTTGGCCGCGAGGCTGAGGTGCGCACGCTGTGGCAGAACCTTCTTTGTGGCCGCCACTACCAGGTGCTTGCCGGCCTTGACGGTATCGGCAAGTCCACTATTGCTGCCGAGTTCTGCGACACGGTGAAACACAGCCAGCGATTCTCCTGCATTCAGTGGTTCAACGGGAAGCATGCGCTTCAGTCTCAACTGCAGCACTTCTTCGCCTCCATGAAGGGGCGGAAGGAGAAGGACGTGCTTCTGGTCGTGGACGATGTGGCCTCTCCTGAAGAGGTGCTGGCGCTCATTCCAGAGCACGCGAGCGTGTACGTGCTGATGACGACCAGCGCGGCAAATGTGATGAGCTCGACGAAAATAGCGTGTCTCTCTACATCTGCTCTCTCGCCTCAGGCAAGTCGGCAGTTCTTGTCGGAGCTGACGTTCTCGCAGGAGCTGGAGACGGTGTTTTACAACCTGGGCTACGTTCCGCTGCTGATGCACATTGCCTCCTTGCTCATGAAGGGGGACGTCTGCAGTGCACCACAGCTGGGCCGCCTACTGATGGAGAAGAGTGTACGGCGTGACGACGCTCTCAGCATCTCCGCGGCCCTTTCGGTGTTGGTGGATATTGGAATTGCAGAGCTGGAGAAGACGTACCCTAACGCACGCGCGATGCTGCGCATCATCAGCTGCTTTCACGTGAGCGACGTGTCGGACGCTGTGGTGGGGGCCATCGTTGGCAATGCGGCTGGTGACTTCTCTGTGACAGCCTCACAGCTCGGGATTTTGTCGCCCAAGTGGGAGGAGGGAGCATTTGCACTGCACCCACTCGTTGCAAAGGTGCTGCGCGAACCGCTGGAGGCACACGTCGTGGCGAAGGCGGCGGACGCGCTGTTGAGCTTGTGGCCTCACCGTTGGCGCGGGATGGGGAACCGCTTCGCCTACAACCTTGTCTGGCACACGTATACGGTAGCTCAGCACTTTGCAGCTTGCGGGGCCACGTTGATGCCGGCCATTGTGACGTCGATGGACCGCAGCGCCACGTTCCTCGCTCATGTCGAGGTTCGAGACTTGGCCGTGGCGGCTCAGTTGTGGATGCAAGTGTACGAGCAGGACGTCTCACGGAAGGAGGCGCCGTCGCCGGACAGTGTGCGTATGCTGCGGGAGTGCGGCCGCCTACTTCACTTTCTGAAGGACCCACGCGCAGAAGAGGTTTTGCAGCACGCATGGAAGGACTGCGTAGTGGTGCACGGGAAGAGCTCCGCCGAGTCGGCGCTCATTCTCGGCTGCCTCGCGCCGTACTTGCCAGCGACTAACGCTAATCTATCGCTGGTGGAGGAGGCGGTGGCCGTGTTGGAGGGGCGCCTCGTCTCGGTTGACCTCGTGCTGGCGAGGGAGGAGGTTCGTATGGTGTGGCAGACCATCTTCGTGCTGCTCATGTGCAAGGGGCAGTACATGACGGAGATGCACTTGGCGATTCCGGAAGATCTCATGCGCGCTCTCGAGCGGGCGGATGGTGAGGCGGCGAAGGTGAGGTAAGCAACCCCTTGGAGGGTCTTGTTACCACTGGTACACACCGCTGCTGATTAATTCTTGTCTATCGGATCCGCTTCTCTCTTTTCGCTTTCTTCACGGTCTACGCCTTTTTCGTTCTGTCTGCGCATGGGCTGTTCACATGTTGAGTGGGTAGGGAGCAGGCAGGGGTGGGCTAATGTAAACTTCAGTGCGGGCGTGACATGCGGATGAGTGCATGTCAGAGAGCACGGGCGGGCTTATTCACGTCGTGCGCGTGTAGGAGTGTCCATGAGTCTGTGCGCGCGAGTGTGGAGCGTTGGCTGGACGCTCGTCCCGCTGCTTCCCGTTTCATGCGCTCCATCACTCTGGGCACTGTTTACGTTGTGACCGGATGCAGCCAGAACGAAGACACCCACGCACACTCACCTGTGCACAAGGCGGGCAGTGTTGTCAGCTGATACGACACAGCACGTGTTCTGTGGAGAAGGTCTCCTCCTTTCCTTCACCCCCACGTGGGCTCAGCGGTACACATGTATCTGTGCTCGTCCATATGTGTGCGCCTGTGCTGCATTTTCGACGCGTCATTCTCTTCCACCATGTGAGCACAGATGTGAGCAAAGTTCTTCCGGTCATCTCTGCGGCCGTGCGAGGAGGTTCGTGCGCACCTGTGGTTGCGGCTGTCTTTGGTGGCGCCGCCGCAGCTGATCTCGTATCTCGTGCTGAGATCATCGACTCAGTCACCGCCTCCTCCTTTACTCCCCGTCTGTCCATCTCTCTGTCGCAGTCGATCTCTTTCTTGACTCGTATTGCGTATATTTCGCTGTGTCGCCATGACCGTTACGTAATGTGGTTGCCTGCGCAACGGGTCCGCGTATTTCTTCGTATATATATATTTTTTCGCTCTTCTACCCCACCGTTTCACTCCAACGCGCACATGCGCCTCACTTCTGCATGCCACCAAGCATTCGCACTCTCTCAAGAGTCCACACAAAGGAACTCGACCACACTCTCCTGCTCGGAGTACTCATGCACATCGACCTCACCCACCCCCTCAAACAGGGCATCACCCATTACACGTGCAGGAGCACGTAAGCAGGCATTCGTACCAACGCCAACTACTCCTTGTTACCACCCGCCTTTTTCACCAACTTACCAGTACGTGTGCGTTTTGCATCCCAGTGAAGGGGTGAGCGAGAGCAGCGTGCGTGGCACTCTTCCTCAGTTTAAGTCTCTCAGTATTTTTTTTTTTCTTTTCGCTGCTGTGGAATTCAGCGTGACCTTTTCTGTGTTTTGCTTCAGCCTTCTCCTGCCCCACACCTCCGTGCGCTTCGTCGGTCTGTTACGCTCGATCGCATCACTACTGCACTGCTCTCCTTTATCATGGTTCGTTCTCCTCCCCACTTATCTTCCCCGAACCCTTTTCTTTCCTCCGCTATTTCGATCATCTCGAGACAATGGTGCTCTCGAACTAGTCTACTGAGATGATGAATATTGACGCTATCTGGCCGGTGGTGGACAGGAGTGCATTCCTAAACAGCGACTACGATCTCCGGGTTTCCTCCAAGATCATCAATGATGACCTCAGTCTTTCAGCCGCCCCAACGATTTACCTCATCGTGGTTGAGGGTTGCATATTCATTCGGATCAGCCACCTTGATCTTCTTACAGCTGCCGACTGCGAGGCTGCCACTGAGCAAGAGCAGAGGTGACGCAGCCACTGCGGTGGCTTGTGGGTCACGAGAGAAGATGGCATTTTTCGCCGGTCTTAGCGGTGAACCTAAGGAGTGCACCTTTACCATGCTGTTTCAGCGAGGCGAGCCTGCGTTTCTGTCCGCCGTATACAGTGGCGGCAAGACCACTGTATGTGTTCGACTAACAGGGGAGGAGAGGCGGAGACTGCTTGTCCACATCACGAGCGAGCGTAACGCTGAATGAGTACCACAGCTCGGCCTGGCTGGGTTCTATGACGAGAAGTTCAGTCTGCAGCTCGTCGCCGTAGAAATAGCGGGGCTGCTTAATCACCACGCGTGTTTATCGCATGACTGCCTCGGGGCTGAAGGTGACATGCAAAACTGCGGTGCGGTGAGGCTATGCTCCTTGAAAACCTGCGCTTATTCACAATGAAGAGTTTTACAGGCGCCTACGGGTGACTGCCGATGGGGCGCAGTCTCGCCTCCAATGCTGAGGCGCACATTAACAGCGCCTTTGGAGCGGCCCACTGTGACAGTGCCAGTCTGACGACCAACCCGAAGGCGGTAGAACACGGGGGATCCCGGTACTTGATGGAGCAGGGGGCACCATACTTTGCATAAGTGCCGAACACGGCCCCGCGCCTGTTTCGTGCCATCGTGTGTGGCATCAAGCTCTGCGACACGGCGCAGGTGCTGGAGAACGTTGACTATGTTGAGTCTCTCTTCCTCAGTGGGACCGTCGCTTACGCCTTTCTGAAGACGAATGTCTGGTCTATCGGCGACTTGCATTGAGAGGAGACACGTGTGCCTGTGTGCAGCGCTCACTGCTGCTGGCAGCAGAGGCACAGGTGAAGGTGTTGCACCCTGAGAGCCATATTTGCCGCACACACGCCCATCCGTTGGATGCCCTGATCACCACGACAAGGGCAGACGTTCCGGAGCGGCACTGGGGTCTCGACATCGGCTCCGAGTTCATCTAGGCTGTCTACTTCCTTGTGAAGGAAAGTAACCCTATCGTTTGGAACGGGGAGCTCGACATGTTTGAGATGTCGTGGTGTGCTGTTGGGTCCATCTCGACTGGCCCTTCTTGTGGTCTAATGCTCCACTACGAAGGCGCCATCATCAGCATTGTTGCCAATGGCGCGTCGCTGGAGCTTCTGGAGGGCAAGATGCTGCCTGGCGTAGCTGCCGTGGATAAGAAAGCATAATATCTCAATACGAGCGTATAGTCCTTAGCTGAAAAGTGACTGCACAGGACTGAGGGAGAAGGAAAGCGTGACTGAGAGGAGGCGCTGCGATGGTCTGTTTCGAGGAACTCCGTGCTACCGGGCCCATGACGACACCTGGAAGAGAAGTTGGCGGCCCACGCTGCGAAACGCCCGATTCAACGCGACGGTGTTTTTTTTTCTCTCGTGCACCCGTGCACGCATACGCCCATTCACCGTAACGCCGTGGCATTTCTACACGTTTTCCTCTCTTTCCAGCTCTCTCTCTCTCTCTCTTTCTCTGCGCCGTTTTACTCACTTCAACCGCTTGCCAGCGTTCTCCCCCCTTTTTGTGTGTTAATCTCTCTTCCGGGGTCTTACGTCTATGCACTCGCGTGCTACGTCATCTCTGTTTTAGTGCTTTCTGTTTTGCTTTTGGGTTTCCTGTGGATGGACATCTTCGTCGCTCTCGTGCACTCACAGTGATCATTATCGCTGCCCACTTTACTGTTGCACACACACTTTTTTCGCTTGGTTTGCTCGTTCGTACACTTTGCCGTTGCAGCCCATCTCCTCGTACGTGTGTCTACCGCTGGTTGTTTCTTTCGCCTTTTCAGAGGGGGAGTGGCTAATTCAACGACGACTCTACAGACCCGCAGCAGCGAAAGCAGCGCGTATGCCCACACTCTCTACAGCCCACGGTTCCCCGAGTTCACGTCGACTTTTCACTCTGTCTGCTCTTATCGTTTGCCGCTTGATCTACTTTACATCTCTTTCTCCGCCTCAGTGTGTTCTCCATTTCTGTTCCCGATTTCGGATAACTGGCGACCTCCCTTCCCCTTCCCCACTGCAAGCCGAGTTTAAAGAGCGGTGACCGCGGCCACCGCTGCCATCACCGCTATCAGCGGGTCCTCTTTTGTGCTCGTCTTCGGCGCTATAGCGCACTGTGTTACACCTCATACTTCTTATTGAGCCCCCTTCTGCCACATCACGCTGCCGCCTCTCCTTTCACATGCCCAGACTCTGATTCTATCGCGCCCCTTTCTCTTTTTTCTCCCATCTCTGCCCTCCCCTGGATGGTAGACAGCGCCTCAGTGCGCGGTATATACCGGGGCTCAGCATCCCCCCTCTCTGTGGGGAAGCCAGGCAGCCCCCCTCTCCCCCCTCTCCCCCTGTCAATGCTGCACCGCTTCTGGCGGTGACGAGGGGGGCAAGTGCCGGCGACGTGGGTGAGGTCAGAGCGATGTGTGTGTGTGTGTGTGGCGCTGCTGATGCCGGCGGTCAGGCACTGGGTGGCGCTGCGTTGGCAGGGCCTGCGACAGTGAGCGTGTTTATGCTATAAATATGATGGGCAGAGAGTCATGGTGGCTCGAGCGCATCTCACCTGGCCCTCACTCCCTACTGGTGGGAGGAGCCTGCGTGCCGCCCCGAGGGGGAATGCACCACGGAGTGGCCGCGCCATGATGGGGGCGGCTGCCGGTAGAGTATGAGGCAGAGGCCCTGCTCCGGTGACTGCGTCGGTGCATTGCTGCAACCCGTGTGTATCCGTGCTTCTCAGGACGCGATGGGCCTGTTGACGGGCCGGGGATAGAGTGAAGGGGGGAGGGGGCTCCTGTTGTGGAGTGTGAACAGGTAGATGCAAGCGATCTCTACCTTCCTGCACTGTCTCAGCCATTTCCATCGCTCTCTCTCTCTGCGAGGTCTCACTTATTGCTCCCTGTCATTTTCTCTACGCCGAATCGAGTGCGTCTAACGCACAACACATGTTTCGCGGGCACTTCCACGTCACTGCTTCAGCATCAACACATTTTATTTCCTTAAGCCTCTACTACGTTCACTCAACCCCTCCTCCAAACCATGACTCTTGTGCAGAAGAAGAGCATCGATGATGCTACCCTCAAGGGAAAGAAGGTGCTCATCCGCGTGGACTTCAACGTTCCCGTGAAGAACGGGAAGATCACGAACGACTTCCGCATCCGCGCCGCCCTTCCGACGATCCAGAAAGTGCTGAAGGAGGATGGCTCCTGCATCCTGATGAGCCACCTTGGCCGCCCGAAGGGTGCTAAGATGAGTGACCCAAAGCCAGCGAAGGGTGTGCGCGGGTACGAGGAGGCCGCCACCCTGCGCCCGGTCGCTGAGCGCGTCGCAGAGCTCCTGGGGCGGAAGGTGGAGTTTGCACCCGACTGCCTGGATGCTGCGCTGTATGTGTCAAAGCTAAAGGGTGGCGACGTGCTGCTGCTCGAGAATGTGCGCTTCTACACAGAAGAGGGCAGTAAGAAGGAGGAGGAGCGCGACGCGATGGCGAAGGTACTGGCATCATACGCGGACGTGTACATCAGTGATGCCTTTGGTACTGCGCACCGCGACAGTGCGACGATGACAGGGATCCCCAAGGTGCTTGGTGCGGGCTACGCCGGGTACCTGATGGAAAAGGAGATCAACTATTTTGCGCGAGTGCTGAACAACCCGCCGAGGCCGCTGGTTGCGATTGTTGGTGGCGCGAAGGTTAGCGACAAGATCCAACTGCTTGACAACATGCTGGACCGCATCAACTTCCTTGTGATTGGTGGCGCGATGGCGTACACGTTCCAGAAGGCGCAGGGATACAAGATCGGAATCTCGATGTGCGAGGAGGATAAGCTGGACCTTGCCAAGTCGCTGTTGAAGAAAGCGCAGGAGCGCGGCGTGCAGGTGCTTTTTCCGGTTGACCACGTGTGCCACAAGGAGTTCAAGGCTGTGGAGTCACCGCTGGTGACGGAGGGCGTGGACATTCCGGATGGCTACATGGCGCTCGACATTGGTCCGAAGACGATCCGCATGTACGAGGATGTGATTGGCCGCTGCAATAGCGCGATCTGGAATGGTCCGATGGGCGTGTTCGAGATGGCATGCTACTCGAAGGGTACGTTCGCTGTTGCGAAGGCGATGGGAGCTGGCACGCAGAAGAATGGGCTGATGAGCATCATCGGCGGTGGCGACAGCGCGAGCGCTGCAGAAATGAGCGGCGAGGCAAAGAATATGTCGCATGTATCCACCGGAGGCGGTGCGTCGCTGGAGCTGCTGGAGGGCAAGACGCTGCCTGGCGTTGCCGTTCTCACGGATAAGATTGTGAAGGAACGGGCAGCTTCGAGCAAGGGCTCTTTTGGGGGTTCTAGTTCGCGTAGGGAGTCTGCTCCGCGCCGTTCCGGGTGTGCCTTCGGAGGTGCCTCAATCGTAGTGGAGATCATTAAGCTCCTCGGTGCACTGGCGATTGGAATCTTTATTGGTCGCCGCATGAGCACCAAACTGCTCCAGTAGGGTATACGCCTTCTCCTTTTCCGGTCGTGTACACGTGAGACTGATCGTTGCAGCGACTGGTTCCCTCATGCAAAACTCAAGGCTAGTGTAGGTCGCCGCTTAGGCTCCACGCCACTAGCTACTGGCGCCCATATTGATGTCGTTGATAAAGGACGCAGGTGGGCGGTGGCCAGTGAGCAGACCTGTGCGTGTGTGTCGGTGATGGGTGACGGTGCTATTTCGTACTCGTGTCTGTACGCGTGCGTACATTTTGCTTTTATTTTATCGTATTCGCGTCTCTTTTGCTGAACTTTCATAACGATGGCGGGACGGGCGGGCACAACTGTGTGTGGGTGTGAGCCACGTACTCATCACTCCTCTCTTCTTCGCTTTACTCTCTCCTCTGTCTCGCTCAATTTCTCGCCTGTCCATCTTTTTCTAGGTTGTGGGCGTCGTATCGGTGGTGTGTGTGTGTGTGTGGTGATCGCAGATTAAGTGGTCGTGCGCGTGCGTTGTTATTTTTCTCTCTCTTTCCACAGATGTCTCTGCGCGTGCACGAGGAGGAGGGGAATGCAGGCGGCAGCGCCAGACGACAAAACAAGGAGCGGAGGCAGAACGATGGGCCAAGAAAGCACATGAGAACACATGCCCACCAGTAGAACATGCCTCAGGTGAAGGGGAGTGTGCTTGTGTACATGCTTGCACATGCTACTCTTCTCCTGTCGTCCGCTGCCGTTGTTTTTCCCTCGAGCCTCCTGACGCCACCGTCATCATCAGGACACGTTCGAATGCTCCAAAGGCCGCGGTTTACCAGCGCGCAGAGACACCTACACCCACGCCCTGTCACGGAGCTGAACGGAAAAGCCAAACACTTTCTTTCTCTTTCTTTTTCTCTCTCCTTGTGCTGCCTCTCTCTTCGATGTATGTGTGTCCGTGTATGGGTGTGTTTGCGCTGTTTTTCGCGGTCTTGCGCTTCTTTCTGCACCTGTTTGTGCGCATTACTGCCGCCTGCAGCAGCTCGCCAGCTCCTCTCATCACGCTTCTCGGTCTCTTTCGCTGTCTTCCCGCTTCTCACTCTACTTGGACCACGTCATCCGCGCTCTAAGTTGCCTGGGTTTTTTTTTTTCTTCGTTGGCCCACCTCCGTGGGAGGACAAAGGCACTCACGCGTGCACACGTCCTTTCCGTCGAACAGATATGCAGGAACGAGCGCGAGAGATGAAGGGATGGGGGAGAGGACGCTTTTCCTTCTCATGTGAGAGGCGGGAGTGTCTCAGTGGCCGCGACTCTCTATAACCTACGAGCGCAAGCGAGAGTGTAGAGAGGCGCGGACGCAAAACTCGACTTCACACCAGTACGTAGAAACGGACATCAAATTCGAAGAGGCGACACCACTACAAAATGTTTCGTCTCAAAGGTCAAGTGGACGCGCCTTTTTCTTTTTGCGGAGTGCCTTGCAGCCGGGCCCAGCACTTGGTGGTAGTGGTGGGGAGGCCCTAATACAATCTCCTGTGTGTCTTCGTGCGCCTTCTCTCTCCCCTCTGTCATGCCTCTCCCACACCTGAAGTGTAGTCAAAGAAGCGAGCACAAACCCACGTAGAGTCATATGCAGGCGCATATACGAGAGCATATTTGCGCCACAACAGGCTCAACGGAAGCGGCAAAACATTCTGACAACGCTGGGCTAACTTTTGCGTCTGTGCGCGTGTACCTTGGCAAGACAGCAACAAAGGGCAGGAAGAAGAGTACATGAAGCTGCCACTGAAGTCATGTTACCGCGCGACTGCTTTGATGTCGTGTGTGTGTGGGGGGGGGAGGGGAATGAGGTTGATATGCCCTCGCTTTCTTTCAAGGAGCCACGCGGGGAGCTCCACGGAGAAGTTCCTTTTTGTCCACCTCGTTTTTTCCGTTGCTCAACACTCTCAGCCGTCTATGGCGGTGTTTTTGTGTCGCATCTGTGCGGTGGATTTCGAGCGATAAAGGAGGACAGTGCTCTCCGTGCCGCAGAGGGTGTGTGTCGTGACACCTGTGCGCGTCAAAGGCCTCGCTCGCGGATGACTCACAGTGCAAAACTGACACATTAACGCGAGCGATGTCATTTTGCGGCATGATGGTTGCTGAGATGATTGCCGGAGTGCTACCACTGTTTCCGCGGAACCGCATGCGTGTTGCGTGCGCGTTGTTTCTGTGATGATTCCACTGTTTAGCTTTGCATCTTCTATCACCTTCCACTCCTTCCCCTTTTTTCCTTTGCTTTCCAGTGCGTTCCGCGGACGCTCTCACATTTCGGTCTGCGTGTGCCTGTGCTGAGCCTGCCGTGATTGATCCCGCGCCTTCTTCTCCACACCCCTTCCCGCTGTAACTGCAGGCCGGTACGTTAATTTTTTTTTTTTGCTTCGCACAGTGCCTCTGCGCAGCGTAGCACAGAAGCTGCCGCTGTGTCGCTCTGTATGCCATCTCTACCCGACTATTCACCGCAGAGCAGCACTCAGCCTTTCTTCACACATCCCACCGCAGTCCCCGCGCACACGCTCGCTCTTGTTTTTCACTGCTTTTCTTTCCTTTACGCCTTCCCCCTTGTCGCCCCGCGCGTGAGAGTGTCCCACGCCTTTACACTTTGGTTGTTCGTGACTCATTTTTTGTTTCTGCCGCTTACCTTTTGACTCGTGATGCCGCTCACAGCCGACCAGGCAGGAAGCCCCCTGCACTACTTCAGCCAGGTGTCCTTACGCAAGGGAAATACAGAGGATGCCATTAGCGGTCTCGACAGTGTGCATCCCGTTGACCTGACGGTTTCGCACCGGTCTCGCAACCAAAACTTACCTCCTCTGAAGCGCTACTGGCGCACACGCAGTGTCCGTCGCAATCATACCCAGCTGAACGAACTAGGTGAGCTGGAGAATCAGTTGCTTCCGGCAAGGAGCCTGTCAAGGTTGAACACTATCACCAACAGCGGAGAGAACGACTTCACGTACATTTCTGGACCAAAGTACTTCTTCCAGCAGTTGGTGCGCCAGTACCCGCTCGCGGCCTTCTTTGTTTGGACATTCTTGTTCTTGGTGGAGCTTTCCATGGTGGTGCTGTACCTTATTCAGTCTACTATGAGCTACGATGTCACTTGGATGCACTACGACACCCAAGAGCGCAGTGGGTGGTTCTACGCCCGCACCCTGCTCTCGGTCATCTCTCTTGTGCAGCTGTTCTTTGCCTACTCACTGAGCGTTATGACCATCACAGTGGTGCTCATCACGTCCATTTACCAAATCATCATCTTCTTCGTTTCGATCCCGTCGAATCTCGCGTGGGTCAGTTGCCTGTACGTGCCCTACTTTATGAGATGCTGGCCAATGCGGCAGTACTTCCTCTTTATCCTTGACTCCGTCGCGCTGATGATGCCGCGCAACCGCAAGCTTGACCTACTGCGACTGGCTGCTGGGCCGCTGACGCTGTTTATCTGCATGGTGTTCTCTGCCTCTGGCGTCTTCCGCATCGATCAGTGCTTTCAGGGGTACCCCATAAATATGGCGGTGTCCATCTACTTTGTCGTCGTCACCGTGTCTACGGTGGGCTTTGGTGATGTGACGCCGCAGACCCAGGACGGCAAAGCCATCACCATCGTCATAATCTTTATCTTCATTGCGAAGATGCCAACGTTCATCCGTGTCATCCGCTCGACGGCGAAGATTTTGAAGGCGTACCGCTCCTACACGGGCCGCAGGAACCACTTTATCGTGTACGGCCACCTCAACCGCGAGGAGGTCGTTTCTATCTTGGATGAGGTGTTCTGCCTGTATCCGATGAAATCCGTGTGCTTCTGCAGCAAATGGTTTGCGCCAGACGTGCTCTCGATCGGCCGCCATCCTACCTACCGGCTGCGCAGCACGTTTCTCATTGTGGACACACTGGACTCCTTCGCATTGCGTCGAATGAAAGCACAGGATGCGTCGGCGATCATTATCCTACCCATTCGCGAGGGTTACTCTTCCCGTGTCGATGACGACGTGATGCTTGCGGCCATCATCTTTGAGCGTTTTGTGCCTAAGGTGCCGCAGTATGTGTGGCTGCGCTACGGCCTCCACGCAAAACTGCTGAAGGGACAGCGCTCCTGCGTGATCGATGAACATATAAAAAAGAACATCATGGCGAGCGCGCTACTGCTACCGGGAATCGTACCGTTCTTGGTAAATCTCGTGCGGTCGGCGTGGGCCGAAGGCGTCGAACCGGCCGATCTGTGGACGGAGAATGGCATCGAGCAGTGGAAAAGTCAGTACGAGTACAGCCGGCGCAACGTACTCAGCACATGCTTGGTACCGCTGCGCTTTGTTGGCGCGACGTTGGGGCGCGTGGTGGCAAACTTTAAGTATCGCGACGTACTCATTGTCGGCGTGGAGGAAAACGAACGCAGGGTAATGCGCTTCGATCTCAACTACCGCCTGAAGGAGCAGGATGTCCTGATGGCCGTGTACGAGCGCACGCGGAACAGCCTGTCGCGTGCGCTGGAGGAGTTCAGCTCCCCCGGGCCTGTGAACGAGGCTGCCGGGGAGACGTACGGCGCCAACTTCTGCCAAGGCCTTAACAGTGAAGAACTTCTGCACGCCAACATGAATTCCTCTTTCGTCTTCTACCCGTACAAGAGCTCCGCCTCTCTGTGCGATATGGTGCCGCCGCAGAACCCCGCCACCAGCGACGGTGCCGACACAGCAGACAAGGGGGATGGCCATATCGACTCCAAGCCTGAGGATGAGGCGCTGTCCTTGGAGGAGGTGCGGCGGGCGCTCATGAACATAGCCGGTATCGTGCGTGCCCCTCGCGGGATTCCGCTCGCTTCGCTGCAGCTTCGTCGCAGGACCGCCGCCCACCTATGGCACCTTACACAGCGCCACCGCGGACTTCTGGTGGACCTTTCCATGTCCGTTGAAGATCGCGAGGAGGCGCTTCGCGATGTGACGGATCAGATCAACTCATCGGTGCTCAAGGCCGCTGACATGTATCTCGCGGCGATGTCTGAGCAGGACCGGCAGGCGATGGAGCTGAAGCACCAAGACGAGGTGTTTCTCTTTATTGACCAGACCAGTTCGATCCTCCGCAAGACGGCAACGTCCGTTTACGAAGACGTCATTTCGCAGACCATTGCGCAATACGAGCTGTACGTGATGATGCAGTGCATCTGCGCCGTGCACGCCCACTCTCGCCTGACTTTGCTGACGCTGCGAAGGTATCCGCCTCATTTTTTTCAGACCTGGAAGGATACCTTTGGGACCCCGCTGCGCTACATTCGTGGCCAAGGCTCATTGGACTCGCACCTGAACTACGCTTTAACAGTGGACACAGACGTCACCAAGGTGCGAGGCATTCTCTTGTACTGCTCTCAGATGGGCCCACGCGACTTTGGCGATATTCCCATCTTCTCCGTTGAGAACAGTGTTCTCGACCTGCTGGAGTGGAACGAGCAGACACGGGATGGGCTGAGCGGCGCGCGTGAGCAGAACATCGTCGTTGAGCTGCAGTCCTTCCTCTTCTCTATTAAGGTGACACCCTTCCACACCGACGCAGTGTGGCGCACTCGTGGCGAATCCAACTTCCAGGATGCGCTCGCCTTCATGATGGGTCGTTTCTTCGCCTCGAATATGCTCATCACGATTCTTATTCATATCCACCGCGACTCGCGCATCATCAAGTTTTTCGAAATGGTTTTGAATCTCACTTCGACTGCGAATATGTTTGACAAGGCGGTGTGGGCAAACCGCTCAGCACAGTCCCAGACGCTATTCAAACTGTGCGGTAACCATTCGCTGCGCTTCCAGACCTTTGGAGACGCGTTCGAGTTTCTTCTGTCGAAGCGGCAGTGCGTGGCGATCGGGGTGTTCCGGTTGTTCCCGGCATCCGAGATGCTGAGCGGCATGCCGCGCTACTTTGTCACTAACCCGCCCATGTGCATGCCGCTGCTGATGGAGGACATCATCTACTGTCTAGATGGCAGCTTGAGGGTGGCGTGTGAGTAGCTCCTCCATGGCGGAAGGGCTGCATTGGCAGCGGGTACGTCAGCTGCGAAGGAGGCGTGTATGTTGACTCGTCCGTGTCTATGTCGCTGGTGTTGGCAAGTGTTTCTCTCACGCCCACTTACACGACACTCCCTTTTTCTTCTCCCGCCTTTGCTCCGTCCCCGGTTAGTGGTGTGTGCGTACCATTGATAATTCTCTTTTCCGTTTCCTCTTTTCTCCAGCTTGCTTGTGAGTAGAGACTGTCGAGCAGTTCCAGACACTTGCTGAGTCTCTCTCTCTCTCATTATTTCAAGCACCGGCTCGCCTACACATCTCTGCACGCGACTCGAGTATCTTTAATGCACTTGTACAAGTTGACAAGGGCCCTGCCTGTGCGTCAACATGCTCTCCGACATGCTTGTGTGTCTCACTTTTCTCTTCGTTGTCTTCGATTGCTGTTGTGGTTGGGAGTGCACGCTCAGACTTCTTGCTGGCGTGCTGTGCTTTTCCTGCCTACGTGGTGTGGTCTACGAATGTGTGTCGTTGCACCTCCTCCTCCTGGCGTTCTCGGTCTTCTTCCCCATTGCCGCGCGTGATGCACGTTGGCGTCTCCTTGAGCGTGCCATGCACATTATATATTTTCTTATATATTTATTCGTTGACTTGCTGCCAGTTGTTGAGCGTCCTGTTTTAAGTGCTGCCAAGAGGGATGGGCTATGACTAGCTGTGGATGTGGCGAGGAAGAGCACGATCGACGGTGGCAGTGCGGACGCAACTCAAGTGCGAGACTCAGTTTGAGGCATAGGCACCGCACACTGCAAAGGGAGAGGGAGGAGGGGAGGGGGACTGCACTGCAGGTTGGCTCTGTCTATGTGTGTTTTTTCGGTTTTTTTTTTCTCTCTCTGATCGCCTAGTGCTCTGGTGGCTTCTTACGGGAGATGGAGGGGGGGGGGAGGCCGATGGGAGAAGTGTCCATGCATCTAATAATTAGCCGCTCGGATCACTGCGCTTTATGCTTGTACCCCCCCCCCTCATGCTTTTCTGCGACTGCTGCTTATTGTTCACCTCTCAAAGCACCTCTTCACCCCGTTCCCTCCCCTGTAGCCCTTATCGCGTCTCTCTCGTCGTGTGTCCAACGAAAGGGCTCAGGAATGTTTAAATCCGTCATCTCAGTCAATGAGCAATGGTGGGGTACTTTGGGAGGCACATCTCCAGTGAAGCCAAATGGCGCCATCGACGGAGGAATGGAAGGCAGGCAACTGCGTAAGCTGCGGCGCTCCTCCCTCCCATTCGAACTTGCTTTTCTCGATGACGGGGAACGCCTCAGTGTGATATCTCAGGGCTCAGTACTCACTCTATGTGGGGAGCCTATCCCCCCCCCCCAAGGCGTGCACCACATGGTGACTGGCATGATGGGCGCGGCTGAGAGGCGACCTGCGGGGGTGGGTGGGTGGGCAGAGTTTGAGGCAAGGGCCGTGCTGCGATGACGGCGTTGGGGTTGCTGTAGCCCGTCTAGGGCTGTTTCGCAGGACGCGATGTGCTGTGAGCTAGCCGGTTTGAATCCCGTTGAGCTCAGGTTATGCGGCTGAGAATGAACATATTGCGAAAATGACCGATGCTTCCGGCAAAGGGTGGTACTGCTTTTCTTGAAGGAGACAGCGCTAGAGACGACGACTTTGATATGTACACTAATGCGCAGAACAGCGCACTGTTCAATGTTGAATCCCCTCACTTCGTGTGCTAACCGATGCTTCCGTCCATCTTCACCTTTTCACTTTTCTTTTCGAGATGCCTCATCACCACTTCCCTACCCCTCTTCTCCCCCTTCTTGGGTTCCCTTGCGGTTTTTGTGTCACTTGACATATGCGCTGATGCCCATTTGCGTACGTCTGCCACTGACCTAAGCAGAGCAGTTGAACTCCCTCATCGATGCTGGTGCACGTTTCGTGTTTTTCCCTCACATTTTCTTAGCAGCCAGCCGGCAGATACGTCTACGTCCCCCACCCCCACCGCTACTGTCACCTTACCCCATCCGTCTCTGTTTACATTTTGTCCCTACACCTATACCTGCGAGCCTCTCACATCTACAGCACACTGATTTTCCTCTGGTGCTTCTCTCTTCCCCTTTTCTTGCTCTCCTCTGTCTTCTCTTTGTAACTGCACCGATCCAACCAGGATGAACCGTGGAGTAGCAGTCAAGATCAAATACTTCGATGACAACGGAGGCTGGTCAGAGCGCAAGGGCGCGGCTGCCAGCAGCGCCGTGTTTTCGCTGAAGAACATCACCGTGGCAAATGTGGACATGAATCACGTAGACATCTCGGATGTTGATCGTCTGCAGGATTTGGTCGCCACGAGTGCGCCGACGGCGGTGGTGATGCAGAACGTGTCACCAGCAACACTGAGCCGCATCAAAAGTTACAGTCAGATCCGCAAGGTCTACGCGGTGATGGAGACGAGCCGGTGTGAGCAGCAGGAGGAGAGTACCGTAGCGCTTCTCCGCCTCGGGCTGCAGTGCGAGCCGACGGAGGTACCCAAGACGGACGGAAAGCAGGCATTCCGCGCACTGGTGCAGGTGAACATCCGTATCCCCAACGGGCCATCACTCTCCATCACAGTTCTGCACATGGAGCCCGGCGCGTCCCGCCGCCTCACGTTTGCCATGGCGCTCTTGCGTGCGCACCCAAACGTGGATATCGCTGTTCTGCTCAGTAACGTGACGGAGGGCATGGTCCTCACAGAGGATCCCTACCGCGAGCTGCAGGTGAACCGTGCAGCCGCTGGCTTTGTGGATGTGATGGAGGAGGGGATGGAGCGCACCACAAACTGGTCGACGCCGTGGACGGTGTGGCTGAAGTGTCCTAAGTACAGTGTGGTGGCGTCTGCAGCGGAACTGTTCGTCGGTCAGGAGCCGCGGTACCTCTCCACCACACTCGTCTTGCGTGGACAGCCAAACTCAACAATAGCGATTCCCATGCCACGCAGCGCCAAGTCTGGCCGTGGAAAGAGTCCTAGCGGACCCCCTGCACCCGGTACCCCTTCTCAGCCTCTCGCCGACCCCGCTATCCTGAGTGCCGAAACGGTGAAGACACTGATGCCGACACCGCAGACTAGCTCGTCCGCCACCGAGATCATCCAGCGCCTCATGCGGCAGCAGCAGGCCAGCCAGCCGCGGTGGAAGGTGGCGCACTCCTTCGTGCTTAAGGGCAGCGACACGAAGCTTTCCACGGCAGAAGCGATGTACGACGCATCTAGCCACTTTGCGAACGCCAATGACGCAGTGGACGCTCTGAACTCGAAGGCACTGAATTGGCCTGCTGAGTTCTGCGTTGTGCAAAACACGGTGCTATGCGCCGACACGGTGTCTCACTGTGACCGCCAGGCCTTCCGCCGCTACGTCCGCGACAACAAGACGAACGTCAGCCTCAGCTCACAGCTCTTTGCGGCCACTACCGCCTTCGCAGCGGCCGTGGCAGCTGCCCCGGTTATCACCTCGGTGACTGCAGCTTCTGTGGGGCTGCCCGGCGGCGCCATCCCAGGCGACAAACAGTGGCCCAAGGCAACGAACGTGCGCAGCGAGATGGAGGAGTTCTTGAACTTCCAGCGGCAGCTGAAGGAGTCGGTGCGGCGGGAGTGGAGTGAGTCATGCTGCGTGAGCGTGTATCAGATAACGCCGCGAGAGATGAAGTTCAACATCACCCCCGCCATCGGCTTGGCAAAGGACAATCTAAAGAAGGCGATTCACTACCTCAATCACGCCAAGGCAGCCTCGAAAGAGACAAACCCCTTGCATGACTACCCGTATGACTATGCCCTCTTGTTCTCCGTAGAGCGACAAGGTTACTGGCTGATTGCTGCGACGAATGTCCCGTGTGACATCGTGGCCTGCCGCATGGTTGTGTAGACCCATGGGGCCTGCTGGCTGTTGGAGGCGGGCCTCACACGCCCCCTTCGGTGCCTCCTACGCGCAGGCGCTGACACCGTTGTTTGTGTGTCGATTGCAGTGCAGCGGGAAGCATTCATTTCTGTATTCGATTTTCTGTGAGTGCTCAGTGTCACCGGAGTCGCCTGTTAGCATTTTCTCTTTTGTCTGTTTTGCTGTCTGCCGTTGTTCTTGTGTGCATGCGTGTGTGCGAGTGTGTTTCGCACGGCTGCTGGTTGCGTGCTGTGGTATAATGCTCTGCTTCATGGTGTCTACGCTCAGCTTTCTGTTGGCCAGTCGACGGGGCCGCTAAGATGATACATGTCTTTCACTCGTCATGGCTCTCCGCGTGTCAGCTCACTCTCTCTCTGTTCACTGATTTTCTTCGTGCTTGATTTGTGGTGTGTTGTACAGTTGCCGGGTGTGCTGTTCTCTGTCTTCCTCTCGGTGCCCTTCGCGACCTCTGTCTCGTTCTCGGTGTTTGAAGGTGTGGTTTGGTGTGCTCGAGGAGCAATGTGGACCTCTCGCTCTTGTGTTGGTGGTTCTGTGCTGGCAGCGTGTGTGCACTTTGACCGGCAGCCCAGGGACGCGTCTCTCTCGCCTTTGTCCACCTCCTCTGTCTCGTCTTGCACCTCTTTTTTTTCCCCCTTGGCTCGGTCTTTGGTCCTTTGTTTTCCCTGTTCGATGCTTCATTTTTTTTTTTTTCTTGGCAGGCGTGTGTGTGTGTGTGTGCGTGCCTCTCCGAGATTGCCCTGCGATCCTTCGTCGCGTGCTCATCTGCGTTTATTGGTAGTGATGCGGGTGTGCGCGTCTTTTTTCCCTTTCGAGCAACCGATGTGGCGGTTGCGCGGATTGTGTTCGATAGCGGCGCACACAAGCAGCGGCAGATGTCGGAGTCAAACTGCTTCCTCTCTCTCTTTTTCTTTGTTCTGGTTGAGTGTATTTCATTCGTGCAGTTACGTGTGATGCTGTGTGCACCTGTTCTTTGCCCTTTCTCTTCCTCCTCGTTTCACTTCGTTCTCTGTCTCTCAGTCCTTGTCATAAGCCAGAGGCGCCTCTACCTCTCCCCCTTCCCTCTCAGTCAACGGAGTGTACTTCACCATCGACAGCGAAGAGATCCGGAAACATAGTGTGGCGAAGATGCCGATCGGCGAAGTCGTTGAGGGTGTGGAGCAGGTCACCCTCACGTAGGAAGAGATGGAATGCGCACGGAGGCAAAAAGCGAGAAGCTCGCCCGCCTGAAAGGGGAGAGGAGCTGCGAGTGGGCATTTGGGGGACAGACGGCCCCTATGAAGGCCGCGACTTTTATGCGGTGGGGCAAAAACGTCATCACCGATGCAGTCCAGCTCTTTTGTATGTGCCCCCCTCTCTCTCTCTCTCTCTGTTAGTCCTTCCTAGAAAACATCGTGCGCCATTTACCCCGCTTCATATTCGCATCTCTATCGTTTTTTTTTTCTTTTCCCTTTCCCTTTCCGTCGCACCTCTGTGGATCTCGTTCCTGGAACACATCGCTGTTCTTCACCCCTTTACCGCTTCCATTCACTGCTTGGTGAATATTACGAAGACCACCGGCTTTTAAAGCAGGGCTCACTCCCTAACAGCAACGACAAGGAGAGAGTACTTTGAGTGCGGGAGACTCCTTTCATGCTCTCCTCTGGGACCCCTTTGCATGGCGTGGAGTGGCCGCCCAGTTTGCTCTTCACCGTCAAGCGGCACCTCGACCACGTAGAGGATGCGGTGAGGCCTAGTATTCCGCCGATGCCATCGTCGGCGCCGACCATCTACGACTTCTTCGAGGCGCACCATGACGCAATTGGAGGGGAAATGCTACGCAGCGGGTTTGATGCCGCGATAACGGAGTGCTGCACTGCCTTTCTCATGGGTGTGCTGGAGCAGTCTTGCTCCTTGTCGTTTCTGCTGTCGCGGGAGCGGCGCATCATCGCCATGACAGTGCGCCAGGTAGAGAAGCGCTTGCTGAGTAAGGGACGCTCGAATGTGATGGACTCCAAGCGACGCCGCCTGGATGAGAAGGCGGCAAGCGAGCCGCGGTACGCCCGGGTACTGACGCTCGAGTACCTGCTGCGACTCTACGTGTCGCTGCCAATGATTCTAGAGCACTACAACAAGCTGGGCAGTGCAAGCATGCCTTCATATGCCACAGCCCCACTCTGGTGCTTCATTAACATCACCATGCGAATTTTGAGTGCCGACCCACAACTCTTTTCCCCAATCACGCAGTACGTTCCACTGCGATGATAGACGCCTTACGGAGGGTTCTGTACATCAGATTGGGAGCGAGTGAAGCGCACGAGGCTACAACTTGCGTTGTCTCTACTCGATTACACGGTACACTCATGCATCGCTTATGCGAAGAGCGCGGCCACAGCGCGCAGGACATGCGCCTCCTCCTAAAGACACCTCTTTCCTTTCTTTCTCAGTCTTTCCTCTTGCCACTTACGCTGCCACGCCTTGAGGGGCGGAGAGCGAGAGCAAACGCTTGCCCGCTCAGGAGAATGTGTCACTCCACGTAGCTGAGGCGTTTCGCTGCAGTGCACTTCCACGTGCGGAGAGTCTTCAAAGCAGAAGCGCTTTGGGCGAAGTCGGCGGTGGGGAGTGGGCGGGCTGGTAAAAGATTATTCCTCCGTCGAGCTGGACTCATTCTTCGCTCCACTGCAGCATGGGCTCTGTCCTTCTCTCTCGTTCTCTGCTGAGAGCAGGTGGACCGCTGGCAAACACACGCGAGTGCTTTTCCCCTCTCCATTTCGCCAGCCGCACCCCTTCAGACTCCCCCTCCTCGTGCCTTACATTTTTACTCTTCCTCCGCGATGCGCGACCTCTGCTTCTCTCTCTTGGCTCGCTGCTGTCAAGGGGGCACCGGCGTCACAGACACTCGTGCACCGCTGAGATGGACAACACCCTCACCACCACAACAGCGAACAAGGCAAACAAGATAAGGAGCACAGTACCCACAGAACGCGTGCAAGCGACCGTCTCATCGCCAGTGAAACATATCCTCTTTGCCGCCTCTCCCTACTGGACGTATTTTCTTCATCTTCCCGTCTCTGCCTGCTTTCCCTTCTATTTCTTGAAGTACTTTGTCTCTCTATCCTCCCCCTCTCGTTCCGCTGCATGCGGCCCGCAAAGCATCAGTGGGTGTGAACACTACAGAGGTCAGTGTGTGTGTGTGCGTGCTGCGAACGCGGGGCGGATGCGCTTGCAACATATTTCACACTTGTTCCACAGAGAGGGTCTAGAAGAGGCACGCGTACGACGTCTCGCTCTTCACGACTGCGATGAAGGTGATTGCATGTCCGCACTGCACCTTTATCAACCCACCAAGTAAGGTGAAGTGCGGAGTTTGTCTTCGACTGTTGCGGAAGCGCGAGAGTAACGTAGATGATGGCTCCACCACATCAGCCCACAGAGAACGGAAGGAGGCTCAGCCACCGACATTCACCTCCCCTGAGCACGGGACGTCGAAGCAGCATAGTGAGCACGACTCGCCAGAAACTTGCGAGTTATATGTGCGAGACAGCACGGCAAGGTCTCTAATGCCGCCAGTCGCGCCGGAGAGCAGCATGGAGGCTACTGTCCATCTTGTCCAACCACCCGATGTGGAAGCGATTTCGGCTCCCCCTCCGGTGGTCACGACGCTGTTTTCCACGGCATCTGGCAAGCCAGTGACGGTACGCCGCGAGTCTCTTCAGAAGGTGGCAGAGCGACTGGGGGACCTGACCGACCTTGATGTGGCGGCGCGCGTGCCGGCGCTGTTTAACACTGCCAACGGGAAGGCAGCTACTGTGCCGAAGACATCCCTGGCGAAGGCCCCAGCCTCTGCAGATGGCCGGGGAGCCGCTGCGGCGCCATCCACAAGCGCACTCACGCTTTTTGCTACACCCGGCAGTGCGCCGGTGACAGTGCCGGCCGTGGCTTTGCCGAAGCCTCCTGAGCCCTTGGAGCTGAGGTCGCTCTTGGACAAATGTGAGATCGCTAACACCGGCGCCGTGCACAGTGCAGTGGGACCTCGGCAAACACCACGAGCAGCGGCTCCGCCAACGGGTTTGACAACAAGCTCACCTGAACACAGCCTTCGCGCACCCGCACCTCACATCATCGGGGGCCAACGACGTGGCTTTGTGCCTCCGCAGCGGCGCTGCACTGCAGAAGCGCTCGCAAAGCCATCGGCCACGGCACCACAGATTCAGCCCACTGTGCTTACGGCTTTGCGATTCAACCCAGATGCGTGCTCGTGCCGTAGCGTAGCCCCCAGCCCATCGCTGTCGTCCATCACATCGCTAGCCTTTTCCTTCAAGGGAAGCGATTGCGGCAGTGTTCTGGGAGCCTTGCTGGGCGCGAGCGGCACTGAAACGGTGCAAGTCGGCCAATGGCACGCGATGCTGATCAAGCTCGGCGCCAGCCCTAATCACTGCACGATCAAGTGGTGCCGCCATGCGCTCGTGTCGGCGATGGCTCGGATGCACTTCATGGCGACAGCGTCATCCGGCGCATTGTCGAGCGCCTTTTCCCCTCTCACGGTTCTCCTGTGCGTCATGCAGATGTACAACGCAGAGATGGTGAATGGCGAGCGCCCGGCGCTACGCAAGATGGTGGAGGGCGACATTTCCAGCACCTCCTTGGTGGTGTTGTGTATGAGCTCCGTTTGCGAGGAGCGCAACTCGCCGCACATGCGTATCGTCACCCTTTCTGACGGCATTTACCATCTCAAGGTGACATGTGACGTTCCGCTAAGTAGTTTGATTCGTGAAGGAGTGCTGCGACCTGGGCAAAGGATGGCGGTGTGCGGTGCCAAGTCGCTTCTGCATGGACAGTGCGCCCCAACTGAGTGCGAGGAACAGGTGGTCCTTAGTATTAACTACAACTGCGTGCGGGCGGTGGCTCAACAGACCCCGCTGGGTGTGTGCAACGGAGAGCCGCTTCCGTTGCCCTTGTCGCTCGTGCACCCGCTTGGTGGACTTGTGCCGGCAATCGAAGGTGTGGTGGCACGAGTCTTGCCGTCGTTCTTCATTTCGCAGGAGGTGGAGGCGTCGGCAACAACCGCCGATGGCGCACCTGACGTGCGCCATCGCGTTGTCAAAACGGTGCGTAGCACTCACGCCCAGCTGCAGGTGAGCGACCGCCTGCGCAGGGAGGTAGAGGCGCCAGCAGGTGGCGACACAGCCGAGCCGAAGCCACTTTTACGAGTAACTTCGCTGCTCGTTGTCAATGACAACGCCGAGGCTCTCCTGCAACAGTGGGAGAGGGTGGACGAGCGTGCCTTACTAACCGACGACGATGAGGGTACATCGCTGCCGGTGGAGGGAAGCTGGGTCACGCTGTATGCGGTCAACCCTGCCAAGTCGCGCACCGCCGCGACGCCGTTCTCGCGAGCAAAGTTGTTCTTTTCGTCTCGGAAACTCCATTACGTTCCGTCCAAGGGCCCACTTCAGCACTTGCGACGCATTTGGCAGTCCACCACGGACTACAGTTCCATCACTGGGGTCGGCGATGTAGCCGACGTGTGTGGTCTCTACATGGGCAGCCACAGAAATAACCAGGGCACTTTCGTCCTCCTGCTGATGCGCAACGACACATACGCCTTTCTTCAGATTCCTGCACCGTCTGTGGGGAGGGTGCTGTCGCTCCCTATCCCAACGACAGAGCGACTTCCTCTGGTGCTCCTGAATGCGACGTTTCTTACTGGCGAAGATTCCGTTGCCGGCTCTGACTGTTGCCGACTCTTCGCCAACGAGTACACGGTGCTCCTCCAGCGATCCATGCAGGCAAACTTGAAGGAGGCTTTGGAGACGGCCGCGCAACTTCGCGGATTGGTCGATGCTGTCCCACAGAAGTACGCCTCTCGCAGAGCGGAGGTGTTTCGGTGCCTTGATGAGGGCGATCCAAGTGGCGGCTTGGGCTTAAGCAGCACCACCCTGTCCAGCTGTGGCGCCCTATCCGCACCAGAAGTGCCACCGAACGTTTGGCGTGATGCGCCCCCGGTGAACCCAGGCGCTGCAGCGACACCCCCGATGCCTCAACAGAGGGAAGGGAGACTGCCGTACTACCTGCGCCAAGATAACAACAGCAGACGAACCGGCAAGCTACAGGGAGTGGTGCTATCTTCCTCCATTCCCCTCATTCCTGCTGGCCCGACTGCGATTCAGGGTCCTTACGGCGCTACCACAGTCCACCCTGGCGTATGTGAGTCGCTTACGCGGCCGCCCAACTTGGTTGTTGCTGATCGCAGTCACCACTACGGCAATATAGCAGACCTGATGTTTCTTTTTGACCCTCTGCTCAATCGACGCGCATGGCACCCCCTCACAGACCCTATCCAGGCCACCCACGCCGGCGCCGCGCAACAAGGTGAAAACTTCAAGTATGTTCAGCTGTGCTGGCGCCTTTCGGCGGACTCGGCCGATGACATGACATGCAGGCTGGGAGAGATCAGCGCTCTCGGCACTGTTCTGGAGAGCGTGTGCCCTTTGCAGGAGCTCTGCTCCGTCATCGCAGACGAACGGCACATTGACGTCTCGCTGGCGAGGAGCGAGCGGCTTCTGCAGTGGCGCCGGCAGGATGCCCTGTCGGTGTGGTGGCGGTTCTTCACCAACTCGCGTGTTCTCGACACTCCCGCTGACTTAGATGGTGCTTCTAGCCAGTACCTGTGGTGGCTGCCTGTGGAGTGGGCAGAGGCGATGAGAACAGTAAACGCAAAACTTCAGCTTGCCTTCTTTTTCTTCTCCCTCAGTGGTGAGGTGCTCCGTCATGTGCGCCTCATCTCTGACTGCTGCAACGTGGCAGAGCTCCCGTGCGACTAGGGACGGAAATTACTACGTGTGGACTCCCCTTCTCGGACGAGCACTCTCAAGACCCTGTGGTGCCCAGTAGCCGCGATGCAGAGGCAAACTGTCGTTGCTGAGTAAGACCAGTGTTGTTTCTCACGCGTGTGTGGGTGTATGCTTGAGTGGAGCAGTGCTTGTGCGACGGCCAGCTTGCTGCGACCGCGCTGCATCGTCAACGCTCCACTGTTGTTGTTAGCGATTGATGATGTCTCACAGGTGCAACCTCGCAAGAAGTCGCAGCACGCGCGTACGGCCAGCGTTGGAGGCTCCAAAAAAGAAAAAATGAACAATGAACACAAAAATTTCACCAATGGCGACGACTCACATGTGCCTTCATCTCTATATCGCTACCCCGTCTCTTGCTTTCCCCGCTCTTTGTGTTCTCTCGCATCGACGTCGTCACTCACACACTCACGCGCATCCATCCACCTACCACCGATCTTACTGTGTGTGGCCGCCACAGCTTTTTTTCTTTTCCCTTTCCTACAGTTAATCAAGGACTTTGCGCTCGAACGGAACGTTATCACTCCCTTCGATTTGATCACATAAAGAATCACAAGAAGCACAGCGCGTCAAGTGCGTTGCACCTCCAGCCTAGTGCTGTGGAGCACTGTTGCAGGTACCCACTCGCCATCGGCCCCGCCTGCCCACTGAGTGAAGAGATTACTTTCGCTTCGGTGTTCTGCCGTACCGTACCGATCCTCTCCATTTCCTTCCCTTCATCTTTTATTCTTAAAGGGTTCGCAAACAGACGTTTGGCTTAATTCTACCACAAGCGATACTCTGTAAACACGCTGGACCGCAGTGCGAGCCGAAGCAGTGCGTGCCCCCCCCCCCCCCCCCCCATCGAGGCAGTCTTGGCGTTCTGCTCTTTTTTCTTTGCTGGTCTTCCTTTCCTCTCGCTGTGCGCGCACTCTCTCGACGGTTTGAGTGACCTCCACATCCAGGCGAGGGAGACCCTTACAGACCGCAATAATGGCCGATCCCGTGCTGCAGTTGTTAGAAATTGAGCTGCTCGGGGAGAACCCAGATGCGTACACGAGCCAGTTTCAGTGGCGAATGCGCATGGAGGCGGCGGCGAGTTTGCCCGACGCCGTCTCCGTCTCCTTCGTGTGGGTCGGCAGCGCTTCGTCGTCACAGTACGACCAGGTGCTCGACGACTTCGAAGTTGGACCGCTGGAGCAGGGTGTCACGGAGTTCACCCTAGAATGCGATGCCCCACAGATGGAGCTCGTGCCCACGGAGGATGTGCTAGGCGTGACAATTTTGCTCATCTCGTTTCAGTACCGAAGGCAGGAGTTTCTGCGCGTGGGCTACTACACCCAAGTAGCATACTTTGATGCGCAGCTTAACCAGAACCCCCCGCCGCTGCCGCAGCGCGAGTTGCTCGGTAGATTTGTTGCCATGCCTCAACCAGCTGTCACGGTTACCCCGATTGAATGGGGTTCATATGGGCCACAGCCAGCGACCTAGGATGCGTGATCGTGGGAGGGGGAGGGAGGGAGGGAGGGGCTATCTTGTCGATCGCTGAGGAGGAACAAGAGAAAGCCAAGACTCTTGTTTATTCGAGAGAGAACGACAGTATTCGCCATTGCTGCCCTCACATGTTGTCATTGCTGGCTCTTGTGAAGCAGCGAGTGCACTCTCGCCGAAGTGTTGGGGCGGAGTCTCACTCTCTTCCTTCCCCACAGAAACAGAGAGAGAGAGAAAGCGGTGCGCCAGATTTACCTTCTGGTCTTTCCTCTGGAGGAGCGTGCGGTGGTGGATCCTCCAGCTACACTGACGCTCGGCGTCTCCTGCAGGTGTTTTGAAGGACCTCTTCCCACTCTCTTTCCTGTTTTTTTTTTTCTTTTCCACCACATCCTTCTCCTTGCGTCTCGGCGGCAGAGTGAGGAAGGCACACACACACACACCCACACCATAGAAGCGTACGTGCGAGATGTGCGGGTGCCTCGTTGTAGTTGTTGGGTATGCTCGGAGGCATCGAGCGTTTGTTTTGGTACATCGCATAGATGAACTGGTTTCGTTTCTCGCTTCCATCTCTTTCAGTTCTCATTTTGCTTGTCGCCGCTGGACGCCATAGTGATGACACTCTTCTCCTCCGCTGAACACCTCGTCGGCTGTGCGTGCCTGCGTGTTTGTTCATGTGTGTGTGTGTGTGTGTTTTGCGTTTGGTATGGTGAGTGCGCGTGCACGGATATGGTGGCGTGAGCGTGGCAAGATGCAAAGCTAAAAATGAAGCAATGAGCTATGCGAGCGCCTCAAGTGCCAGTAAGTGGAGCAGATGTGGAGGACACATCCGCGGTAGTTTTACCCCCTTGGTGTTTCCCCGTCGTTTCTTTGCGTGCTGGGCGACACCCCCCTCCCCCGCTGCTCTGCGACTCTCTGTGAGGGAGAACTGGCACATGCGCACTGCAGCGTGAGAGCATCGATACAAGGTGGCGGGGTGCTTGTGGTATACAAGAGAAAGGAGCCGCCATGCGCGCACTCTTTTCCAGACGGCGTGCTGTACTTTTGCCAGTCATAGAAGCCAAGGAAGCGGAAATCGACCTCACCGTCTCTCGATGCGCGTTTTACCTTCACTGTATTATTCGCCCCCCCCCCCCCCCTCCCCCTCTCACATTTTTTTCCCCTTCTGTGCACTGATGCATTTCTTGCGCTTTCAATCTGTTCCGCGAGCGTTCTCCTTACGCCTGCATTTACGTTGCCTCGGCCAACTGAGAGACCACAGGGAAGGCGCTGCTCACTGGGGTGGCCATCGTTCAGTTAGGCGCTTTCGCCCGTCCTTGGCTTGTTCCCTCATACTGACAACACCTCCCCCTCTGAAAGGTAAGGGGTGTGCTGAGTAGCAGGCGCTTCAGTCGGAAAGGCACCGCAACATAGATTCTCAGGTTTGTATCTGCCAACGCAGCTCGAACCGTAGACAACCAAGCCAAGAATGCTCTCTGCAGGTGACATACACGCATTTGTTCGCGACGAGCGCGCGTGGAAGCGTGCGGCGCAGAAACCGCTTCATGATGATGGTCTTGCTCCTGGCGCGATCTGCAGCAAAGAGAGCAACTGGCTGGTCTTCCGCCGTGGAACAAGTGACAACGCCTTTTCCTTGAGGTTCGCCAACACCCTTCGCAGCTCCACTTTCACTGACAGCTGTGGCACCACCGCTCTGTTCCAAACACGCTTGACGATGCCGCGGCAGCGCTGGAACAACAGCGGACGCTGCGAGTCGGACAACTCGTACGCTGATCCCTTGCAACAGCTCCTTGCACGCAACCTACAGAGAAAGGGAGCCGCAGCTGTGCTGAGCAAGAGGAGGGTGTCACAGCTTGCACGTCCGTCCTGCATCAGCCCTGTTGCTCGAGAGGCGCGTCGCCGAAGCGAACTCATGCGCTCGGCACAGGAGTTGATGGATCTGGAGCGATACGAACGCCGCCAGCTGATGGCAGTGGCGAGGAATCGTTTTCACGTTATGATGTGCGCCTTCTTTGGAGCCGCCGTAAGGAATATGATCGCATGTGAGCTTAGCGAGCGAAAAGCGCTGTTCCGTGAATGGCAGCAGGCACAGCGCGATATGGGGGCATTAATAGACCGTGAGTTCTCGAAGCTCACACCGATGACGCCGCATAAGTTCAAGGCAGTCTGTCGTCTAATCCGTTCCGAGACTGTCATGCGCAGGAGACTTCAAGTGACCGAAGCGCAGGACCGAGATTTGTACGCGCATTTTATGTACCTCGAGCAACTGAAGGCACTGGGGAGCGACTTGAACGAGTACCGTCGCCGTATTGCGCTGCATTAGGCCGCTCTGCTGTGGTCATGCGCGCACAGCAAGGTGGAGTTGAACACGCCGCCGTTGCATGTGGGGACGTCTTCAATGCGGCGCCTGTCGTTCACCTCAGTGGAAGACGGCTGCGACGGCGACCGAGATGGTGTAGACTGGCGTTAGAGGATACATTTTTCCTTTTGCTCATAGATGTAACGGATGCACAACGAGGGGCGCATTGTTCGCTTCTGTCTTTTTTCGGTCTGCTTCGGAAGCGTCGTTGTGCGACTCGGTCTTTTTCACTTGCAAGCCAATTCGAAGTGGACGCCTGGGCGCAATGAACACAGCGGAGTACAACCACGTTCCACCAGCGCCGCATGAGACGCACACCCACACCCACACACACGCACACTCATCCATACCGGCGACTAGGGAGAGCACTGAAAAAGCCGTTCAACTCGCCTGCTGCCTTTTTTTCTCTCCATTCGACTGGCTTTGGGAGTTGCGCAAAGGTGTTTTGAGGTCTGAGACGCGGCTCTGACTAAACCTTCGCGTGTGCTCTTCTTCCTCTTCCCTGTTCGGTGGAATAGGGTGCGTGCCTGTGTGTGTGCCTGCACGCACGCACATTATTTTTCCCAGTCGCACTCTTGACTGCTACCTTGCACGCTTTGCCTACTGAAACTGCACGGCCTCTTTTCTCTTCTCTTCTTGGCAACGCACTTTTCGTGTGTTTTCTCGTCGTTCGCTCTTTCAGCGTGCACTTGTGACACCATCGTTCGTGAAGAAGACGTACACCGCCTTTTTCCCCGGTGCTGCCTCAACTTGCCCTTACTGCCGCCCTCCAAAAGACCCCACAACGCAGCGGAGGAGGCCACCGCTGTCACACTGGCTGCACTTGGAGCTGTGGGCTTCTCTACTACAGCCAATCACCTTGCCAGCGGCCTGGGTGGGTGGAGGAGTGGGGGGGGGTGGCACCTCGAATCACTCTTTCACGCCGGCTCTCCGAGTGCGGACATTTCTTACGGGCTCCACCGTTGCTTCCCAGTTCTTCGCACACTCATGCATTTGGCAGTCGACCATGGCGCGGCCATTTTTCTGGATTGTGGTCGTCGGCGCCTTTGTATCGTTCCTGACCGGCGCAGGCGTTGGCATGAATGACCTTAGCAACGCCTTTGGGACCACCTACGGAGCGAAGGTTCTCACGCTGTCTCAAATTGTCCTTCTTGCATCGGTATGCGAATTCGTGGGTGCTGTGAGCCTGGGCAGTGCAGTGACAGCGACCATATCAGGAGGGATCGCCAAGCCCGCCGACTTCGAGGATCACCCTTACATATTTATGTACGGCATGCTGTGTGCCTGCGGTGCGGCCTTCTGCTGGCTTGTCATCGCAACGTGGCTGACGCTTCCGGTGTCCTCCACCCACAGCATCTGCGGAGGTGTCATAGGCTTTGCTCTGGTGTACGGCGGGGTTGACTCGGTGAGCTGGGCCGACAATCAAGACGAGTTCCCCTTCGTGAAGGGTGTAGTCCCGATCATCGCCTCGTGGTTTATTTCACCGCTCTTCACAGGCGTAGTGGCAGCCGTCATCTTCGGCTCTGTTCGCTGGTTTGTACTTCGGCATGCAAACTCCGTGCAGCGAGCCATTCTGACACTTCCCATCATCGTCGCCATCACATTTTTCCTCGAGTCCTTCTTTGTCCTCTTCAAGGGTGCTCAGAGTCGCCTGCACTGGGATGTGGACCATGCGGCGTGGGTGGCCATGTGGATTGCCACTGTCTCTGGCGGGCTTTCTTGTGGCTTTGTCCCGCTGCTGAAATGGCGTGTAGAGCGGATGGAACAGCGGGTGGAGGTGCTGGTCCAGCAGCATGTCTCCACACCAGACAATGTCGAGAACGAGATGGAGCTCCATCGCTGTGTTGACGAGCTACCAACTGATTGTGGCTGGACAGAACAGCGTGAAGCTGTGGAACCCGCGTGCACCGCGCCAGTGTCATCGCCACTGCCATCATGGCCACCGGCTTCCTCGTGCGCCCCGGCACAGAGCCGCTGCAGTCATGATAACTACGACAAGACAGAGACCGCCCCTGGAGCGGTCCTGCGCAAAGACGCTGGTATTGAGGACAATGCCACTCTTTCGCTACGCGAGCTGCACACCGTCACGGCTAGTGGACTGGAAGTGCAGCTGTACAACACCCAAGCGGAAATGGTGTACCGCTACTTACAGGTCTTTACTGCCATCTGCGCATCTTTTGCGCATGGGGCCAGTGATGTCAGCAATGCTGTCGGTCCGCTCGCCGCAATCAACTCTGTGTACCAGACCGGGTCGATACAGGCAACATCGTTGATTCCTGTATGGGTTTTGTGTTTGGGCGGTGCTGGTCTTGTAGTCGGCTTGTCAACCTTTGGTGTTCGCCTCATGCGGCTCCTTGGCGAGCAGATCACCGTCATCACACCTAGCCGAGGCTTCTCGGCGGAGTTGTCTGCTGCATTGGTGGTGTCCTTTGCTTCTTGCTATGGAATCCCTGTGTCATCCACGCACTGCATTACGGGCGCTGTTATTGGGATTAGTATGATGGATGTTGGCGTTCTCAACGTTCGCTGGATGATGGTGCTCAAGATGTACGGCGGGTGGGTCTTTACTATGGTGTTCACGGCGCTGATGTCTGCCGTCTTCTTCGCTCAAGGCATTAATGCACCTTCTCGATGACATGTTGAGTGCTCTCAGGGGACGAGTGGAGAGAGTGGGAACGGAAACACGCCTACGGACTGCACATCGAATTCACTTTTGAGTTGCATGTGAGGAGTCCCCGCTTCCGATTTTGGTGGACAATTTTCACCCTTGCATCGGTGGACGAGCACATCTGCTTTTCCCTCAACCACTGACACCGCTCTCCTTTTCGCAATGGCGTTGCTTTTTTCTTTCTTGCTTGCACCCCGATGACGGTGGACGCCACAGGGTGGCATCCAGGGCTCAGCATCCCCCCTCTCTCTGTGGGGAAGCCAGGCAGCCCCCCTCTCCCCCCTCCCTGTCAATGCTGCACCGCTTCTGGCGGTGACGAGGGGGGGGGCAAGTGCCGGCGACGTGGGTGAGGTCAGAGCGATGTGTGTGTGTGTGGCGCTGCTGATGCCGGCGGTCAGGCACTGGGTGGCGCTGCGTTGGCAGGGCCTGCGACAGTGAGCGTGTTTATGCTATAAATATGATGGGCAGAGAGTCATGGTGGCTCGAGCGCATCTCACCTGGCCCTCACTCCCTACTGGTGGGAGGAGCCTGCGTGCCGCCCCGAGGGGGAATGCACCACGGAGTGGCCGCGCCATGATGGGGGCGGCTGCCGGTAGAGTATGAGGCAGAGGCCCTGCTCCGGTGACTGCGTCGGTGCATTGCTGCAACCCGTGTGTATCCGTGCTTCTCAGGACGCGATGGGCCTGTTGACGGGCCGGGGATAGAGTGGAGGGGGGAGGGGGCTCCTGTTGTGGAGTGTGAACAGGTTGAGGGCAAAACATATATAAAAAGTGTAGCACTGGTGTTGGTGCATGTGCCCGCATCTGCTGCCCGCTCTCGCTGCCGTTTCTCTCCGTTGCATCTTTTTTTTCCTTTCTTTCTGCTACTCGGTAAATGCCGAGCATTTTCGTTGCGCTGTAGCCTGCCTGCCTCTCTTTGTGTGTGTGTGTGTGTGTGAAGGGGCGGGGGAAGCAGAGATGAGTTGAGCCAAGAAAGAAGACGGATGCCACTGGCCGTATTGTTGGCGGCGGTAGGATTACTCCCCTTTGTTTGCTGCTCCCGTTAGCGGCCCCTCCCCTCCCCTCTGCCCTCCACATTTCCTCTGGTTCCCTCTTTTTTTGTTTAGTTCTGCTCTCTCGCTGTAGACTTGATGTGCGCACGCCTCTCTTTGGTTGCTTTTCGTCTCTTCCCATACTTGCCTCTCTCGGTCTAGCCGAGCCTCTTCGTGTCCTGCGAGCACGCTGACACCCCCTCCCCCCATTCACACACCTATGTTCGTCTCATCTTTCGATGAGATCGACACACAGAATGATCTCCATCACACGAGTAAAAGTGGTGGGGGGAGGGTGGACGAGGTGGCTTGACTGCTTTGCCTCCGCACGCAACACATCTCTCTTGACCACGAGGCCTGTCTTCCTTCTCTTGTTTACCTCCCCCTTACTCCTCGCTACTCCCATTTCTTTTACCTTCTTCCTCTCCCCCTTCGACTGTCGGCCATCAGAGGAATAAGGCGCATATAATATGCGCCCTATTCCTCTCTCTTGACTCAAACGACGTGGCAGTGATCAGCCTTCTTTCACGTCGGACTGTTGCCATCCCACTAACAGTACCGGTGCGTTGGCACGGGGTGTTGCGTCCCGTTTGCGTCGGTCCTGTCTTGCGTGGCGACTCGGTGGCGCAAAGCCGACACGCGCCTGTGTTGTGTTCATGTCTTTGAAGAATACGTCAAACATGGTGGACCCTCTGCGTGCTGTACAGTGACCCTCTCCGCCTCTGCTCGCCAGCGCTCCTCCATCACCTTGTGTCTCGTTTCTTCTTTCACGTACCCCACTTTCCTTGCACGTTTGATCAAATACTACGCTGCAGGGCATCGCTTCTCTGTACATTTGCATTTTTCAATGCACAAACGTCTGCGCCGTGTCGACGATGCGGTTTCTCAGCCGGTAAAGGCTGCAAAGCTGGGAGGCGGGCAGGAGCTCCTCTCTTTTACTGTCGAAGTTGGTGACGGGACACCGCGCAGCCCGTATCGCCTTCCGCTGCGAACGAAGCCGAACGCCTCCCGCTGTCTTCACTGCCCGACCCACACGTGCTACTGCGTGTGGTTTGGCGAGCAGCTGGAGCACTGCTACGCGTCTCTCGCATTGAAGCGGGAGACGGAGCGCATCAAGAAGCGCGAGCTGTGCGCCAAGTCTATCTTGCCACCTTTTGTCACTCGACTCATTCGCATTGCCAACGTGGCGACCGCGGAGACGTTTTATGATTTAGGCTGCGGAAACGGCAGCGTGCTTTTCCAGGTGGCCGCCTTGACAGGTGCGCGGTGTGTTGGGGTGGAGATCAACCCCCACAACGCCCAGCTTGCAAAGGATGCGTGGGCGTTTCTTCGACCCATCTTCGAGGCAAGGTTCAAGCGCCAACTGACAGTGGAGATTGTCTGCGCTGACTTCTGCACTCTCCTATGCGATGCGGCGTACTTTCCTACGCCGTGCGTCATTTGGGCGGCAAATCTTCTGCTGCCCAAGTCAGTGAATCACTACCTCTCGGAGCGGCTGCGCAGCGTGCCGCGTGGGACGCGCATAATGTGCTTCGAGGATATGTACCCGCACTCCCGCTCACTGTCTCGCTTGCGGGACCCTGACGCGTTCGAGAAGTTTGACATGCTCGACTACGAGTGGCAGCCGGACAGCGTTGAGTGGTGCTCCCAGACTGGCCGGTTTTTCTTGTATCTGAAGCGCACTTGACGTTCCTGTGTTGTTTCTGCGTGTATCTGTGCCGGAAGCTGAACTGCACTCTGGGGTGTTGTCCTCTGTGCGTCTGCTCTTCCTGCTGCGCGCATTCTTCGTGTTTGCCGCTCTTGCTGATAGATGGCGGGAAGCGAGCAATATGTTTGTACAACTGTCGTGCGCTTGTGCGGTGATGCCACTGAAAGAAACATGTGAGGCTACAAGGGGCGCATGCCGACCAGTTTCATCTGGTCCCTGCCACGCGACGCCTACTCATTGTGTCTCTCCTTCGATTCACTCTTTGTTTTCCTTACACCGAGGCAAATTACTTGTACGCTTTCCTCCTTAAGGTCTCCGGATTAACCACGACGCTCGCACATCCACACAATGCGCTGTAGTCCGCACGCTTCTGTCTGTGAGTTTGTGGCCGGCGGGGCTTTCTTTCCCCCCTGTTCTCATGCTGCGATGTGCACACCTGATCGCGTCCTCTTTTGAGCAGAAGCGGATGCCTCTTCATGCAGAGAGACGTCATCCCTCCCCCTTCCCCCGAGAAGGCCTGTAGCGAGAAGGGCTGATGTGGTGTGCCAACACGTGTCACTGCTTGTGGTGGCGCGTGCAGCCGGAGATGATGGGGGCTTCCTCCTCCTCCTGTTCCTAATGCGGTTCCCTGAACTGACCCTTCATCGAACAGCGCCCGGTACGCCTGACGCTGCGTATAGTTACGGCTGACAACCGTGCGTCTTGCCGTGACGCGTGTTCTTCACTGTGAGGGCATCGCTCATAACCCACGAAAAGCCTGGACTCGAGTCGATCCCTCTCGCTGGACGTCGCCGCGTGTTTCATCTGTGCTGCGCCCTCTCACATCTCTTCGAAGAAGCACACTAAAGTATCCCCTTTCCTTTTCTTCGTGTTCCTCCCTTGTCTCTCTATTTTTTTTTTCTTCAAACTTGTGAGTGTCAGTAACACGAACCGAAAGTGACCCCGCAACTGATTCTGTGGCAGTGTCTGTGTCATGCTGTTTCTTGCGCGCGATGGCATGCGTGGCCAGTTGGTCGATGTGGAGACGCCGATGGTGCTGCGCAGCTACGCGATTGGTGAGGTGGCGAGAAACGCCTTGGCTTACTCCCCCATTAGTCAAGCGGTCATAGCGCACCAGACACGCAACTGTGCTCTTTTTCTTTCTGCAGCGACGCAGCAGCCTCTTCAGCGCAGCTTCACGCCGGAACTGGTCACCTGCTGTGCAGTCACTCGGTGTGGCACTTTCCTAGTTGCAGGCACAGTGAATGGCACCATCCTTCTGTGGAACCTGCAGTCTGGCGAACTCATCAAGAGCTACAAGGGCCACCTGCGTGCGGTGCACTGTGCTGCGATCTCAGCCGATGACTCCCTCGTCGCGACTGTGTCCGAGGACTCGGTGTGCAAGGTATGGAATCTGGCAACACTGGCCTCACTTCGAATGCGCGAGATCGTGCCAAGGTGCGTCTTCACCGGCCACTCACTCGCCGTCACCTGCTGCACTTTCCTCCACCACTCAAATGTGCTTCTCACCGGCTCCCGAGACCGCACCTGTCGTCTTGTGGATCCCCACACAGGAGAGCAGTTCCGCTGCATCACTGTCGGTGATGCTGTCACCGCGATCACTGCGAGTCTTGACGATGCCTCAATCGTCGCTGGCACACAAAAGGGATTCTTGTTCTTCAGCGAGCTTTACGAGCCTTCCGCCGGGCTTGCCATCGAGCCAGAGAGAACTGGTGAACACCTAGAGACGATCTTGCGACCACCCAGCGCAGATGGCCATAACTCTCCGATTATTTTTCTGAAGTGCCTGTCGTCCACGCCGTCGCTCGTGCTCACCGCCAGTGAAGGTGGCGCCGTTCTGTCGTTCGATATCCAAAGCGGGCGGCTCATAAAGGAGTGCGTCAGCCCCCAAAAGGGCCGGCTGCTGGGCTGTTGCGTGGTTCCGCGAGCTGCCCTGCTTGTAAGAGGGGCATGTGCGCCGCTGGAGAAGAACCCTGTCGATCCATCGCGAGGCAACTATCACGTCACTCAGTGCGCTCTCGCGATGCGCCAAGTCAAACGTGGCGAGAAGCGGAATCGAGATGGCTGTGCAGTGCGACTTGGGCCAGATGACGAGGCGGATGCTAATGCTCTAGCAGAGGTTCGTGCTAAGGTAAAGGAGCTGTGCGATCTTCGTGCGCAGCTCGAGCGCCGACTACGCAAGCTTTCTGCTGAGAAACGCCACTGAGAAGGCATTTGGTAAACCTGTGAGCGGTGTCTGTCGCTAGCATCCTGTCGTGGGGCGGAATGTGTTGTTATGCTCGTTCTGCCGTTACCTGTCCGTCTTCTTGTGACGCTCTCGTTGGGCGAGGCCGTCGTTTGCGCCTTTCCCGTGTAAACTCGTGTAACGCAGGTGAAAGCCTCTTGGCGCTTTGCTCCACAGATGCGATCACGTGAAATCAACCGAAAAAGAACACAAAGACTACCGCGTGGGAAGCTGTTGCGTGCTGAACACCCCTCGAAGGGCAGTGCTACCCTGAAGAGTGGTACTCGGACTGCAGTGCACCAACGAAGTCCTTCCCCACGCTCTCCAGCCGGGCAGTGCTTGTACTTCAAGCTGAAACGGAGAGTGCTGCCCTAAACTACCAATCAGGCACTCGATGTGCAGCTGTCAACACCTGTGACAAATACTACGTCAAACGTGTCAACAACGCCTCGTTTGCGGCGGCACCGTCCTTCTCTCCCCCCACCGTGTTCTGTGCACCTTCTTGCGCTTCCCCTGCTTTCCCTCTCTCTTTCGGTGTCTCCTCGACTTCTTTATGTCTTTCACGCGCCGCACGACGTTGTGTGTGTGTGTGTGCAGTTTCATTAATCGAATAAGAACGCCAAGGGGCTCGCCGACGTTGTGGTGTTCACCGCTGCGCACACCATGGCAGGCTTCGGCGAGGAGTACCAGCGGAAGAAGCTGGAGATGCTCCCCGCTCTCATGGCTATGCGGGGTATTCTGAATCACCACATCGCCTCCTTCGACCACTTAATCGAGGTGGAGCTGCAGCGCATCCTGTTAAACGAATCCAACGTCGAAATCAAGAGCGTCGTCGACCCCGACTTTCTGATTCGCTACCAAAACATCCGCGTCTGCCGTCCGCAGGAGATTGTCGGCAAAGGCCACATACCAAAGTTTGTGACGCCGCAGGAGTGCCGCATTCGGGATATGACCTACCGTGGCGACATGATTGTGGATGTTCAGTACACAAGCCGCGACCGCTCGCGGGCGATGCTGGTTGAGAAAGACGTAAAGATCGGGACTATTCCCATTATGCTCAAATCAAAGTGCTGCAACCTGTACCGCAAAACACGCGAGGAGCTGGTGAGCATGCGCGAGTGCCCACTTGACCCCGGTGGCTACTTTATTATTAAAGGCGTGGAAAAGGTGTGCCTTGTTCAGGAGCAACAGAGCAAGAACCGCGTCATCATCGAGGCAGATGAGCACGGCAACATCTCGGCCCACGTGCAGAGCAAGACCCACTACTCCATCTCCAAGTGTGCCGTTACATTCAAAAAAGGCAGTATCGTGCTGACGCATCGCTCGTTCACCGAGGATATCCCAATCATCGTCGTGCTTAAGGCGCTCGGCTTGGAGAATGATCAGCACATCACCCAGTGCATCGGTACCTCGCCAGCGTTTCAGAAGATCCTCTTTCCCTGCTTTGAGGAGGCGCGTGGGTTGAACATATTCACGCAAAACGATGCCCTGCAGTACATCGGTGAGAAGCGGAAGGAGACGGTGTGGGAGGTCGAGGAGACGCAGCAGCGGCAGGTTAACAGGTCCAAGGCCGACAAGGCGGCTGAGTTCCTCGCCAATGTGCTGCTCTGCCACATTCGGGAGTCCCAGATGCAGAAGGACTGGAACTTTCGCCACAAGGCGTTCTATGTTTGTTTCATGGTACGTGGCATGATCGAGGCCAGCTTCGACGCCTCCCTGCTTGATGAGCGCGACTTCTACGGTAACAAGCGATTCGAGACAACCGGCACACTGATGGCCCTCTTGTTTGAAGACTTACTGAAGCAGTTCAACCGCGTTGTCAAGACGGCGATGGATCAGCAGCTGTCCAAAAGAGACTCCACTCGGCCCTTCAACGTGAAGCAGCTGATGGAAAGCAAGATGGAGGTAATTCAGAACGGCATGCGCATGGCGATCAGCAGTGGGAGATGGGACTTGAAGCGCTTTAACATGAACCGGCAGGGCATCACGCAGGTGCTATCGAGACTCTCGTACATTGCCTGCCTCGGCATGATGACGAGGTTGGCGTCCTCGTTTGAGAAGACACGCAAGGTAAGTGGTCCGCGCTCGCTGCAACCGAGTCAGTGGGGGATGGTGTGCCCCTGCGATACACCAGAGGGCGAGAGCTGCGGTCTGGTGAAGAACTTTGCCACGCTTAGCCAGGTCACCTTGGACATGAATGACCACTACGTGCGCGCCTCTGCCCACTCACTTGGCGTGGAGGAGATTGACACGGTGACGCCGACGGACTTCCTGCAGTACTACAGCGTTTTCCTCAACGGCACCCTCATTGGCATCCATCGCTACCCTAACCGACTCTGTGCCGGCATTCGCGCTCTCCGGCGCTCCGGCCGTCTTCACCCGCACGTGTCCATCTCAATGCAGCCGCGGCAGCGCACAGTCCAGATCGGCAGTGATGGCGGTCGTATTGTTCGCTTGCTTATCATCGTGCGCGGTGGGAAGCCGGCCGTCACCTCCGCCCACCTCGATCGCCTGCGCGACCGCCTGTGCACCCACAACGACTTCCTGGCGGAGGGACTAATCGAGTACGTTGACGTGAATGAATCGAATGACTGCCTCATTGCCGTCTACCCTGCCGACATCGGGCCGTACACAACCCATCTCGAAGTAGAGCCGCTGTCGCTCCTCGGCGTGGTTGCCGGCATCATTCCTTACCCGCACCACAACCAGTCCGCCCGCAACACGTTCCAGTCTGCCATGGGAAAGCAGGCTCTCGGCACTGTGGCGCTGAATCAATATATACGCGCCGACACGGTACTTCTTCTCGGTGCCTACCCCCAGAGACCACTGTGCCGCACAAGGGCCATGTCGCTGACACACTACGAAAAGCTCGGCGCCGGCATCAACGCCATGGTGTGCGTCATGAGCTACAGCGGGTACGATATTGAAGATGCGCAGGTGTACAACAAGTCCTCCCTGGATCGCGGATACGGCCGCTGCGTGGTGCTGCGCAAGCACGAGGTGGACTTGGAAAAGTACGCGGGAGGTGAGTTCGATGTGATTTTGCCGCCGGAGAAGAATAGCGGCAGCGGCAAGTTCAAAGCCCTCAACCCCGACGGCGTTGCCAGCAAAGGTGCCTTTGTGCAACAGTACGACGTCCTCGTAAACAAGTTCACCCCGGTTGCCGGCGGTGATCCGCGGCCCGCGCCGCTGGTGTACAAGTATCCGCAACTGGCGGTGGTTGACCACGTCATCATCTCCCCTCCTGGCGACTACGACAGGTCGCTCGACGTCGATCAGAAAATTAAGGTCATCACGCGGGAGGTTCGGCCACCAGAGCCGGGTGACAAATTCTCATCACGTCATGGACAGAAGGGCGTCGTCGGCCTCATCGTGAACGGGGTGGATATGCCGTTCAACGAGCGTGGCATGTGCCCCGATATGATCATGAATCCACACGGATTCCCCAGTCGTATGACGGTTGGCAAGTTGCTCGAACTGGTTTGCTCAAAGGCAGCAGCGCTCAGAGGGTCGATGGGTGACGGCACTGCGTTTGGCGGGGACTCTGCCGACAGCATCAGCCGGCAGCTTCTCTCTTTCGGCTACAACTACCACGGAAAAGACGTTTTTTACTCTGGCATAACAGGGGAGTTAATGCAGGGTTACGTCTTTTTCGGACCCATCTACTACCAGCGCCTCAAGCACATGGTCACAGACAAAATGCACGCGCGTTCGACCGGGCCACGCTCGATGCTGACTCGTCAGCCAACCGAGGGTCGGTCTCGCAGTGGTGGTCTGCGCGTTGGTGAGATGGAGCGTGACTGCATGGTTGGCTATGGAGCGTCCAGCCTCCTCAACGAGCGACTCCTCATCAGCTCCGACCTGTTCACGGCAGACATCTGCCACGTGTGCGGCAACCTCGGCTACAACAATCGGTGCACGTACTGCAAAACAAAGGGCACCACCTCTAAGGTCAACATGCCCTATGCCTTCAAGCTACTTATCCAAGAGCTGCAGGGCATGGGTGTGAGCCTTCGCCTCACCATGGACTCCCCGACGTAGAGGCCACACTGAATGGCAACTTGCACCTTGTTTTCAGGTCTCGTCGTTTAATGAACACAATAGCGACGGATATCACTCATCCAGCAATGTATTGCATTCGCAAGGGTTCTCACGGAGCCTCAGCAACGGCTCTCACGACAACGGTGCCGCTTCCCCACACACACACACCCAGCGAAAGGAGCTCTTGCTGGCTTGTGAGGTCCATAAGCGACACGATAGGTTCGCTGCCGCTCTTGAAGCAGAGGGCTTACGGCGATTCGTAGTTTGCCCCGTCGTCTTCTCTGCTCCCCTGCCTCGGCCTTTTTTTTTCACACTCACATACGTCTTCTCTTTATCCCGCCAATCTTACCGTTTCTCCTTTGATTGCCGCACCTGGCAGACCACCTCTGACCCTCTTTTTCCTTTCCACACGTCCTTCCCTCCGCACAAAGAGACACAGTCACCAACTGTGGCCACAGGCAAGTGCTTTGGTGATGCCTAGGGCAGCCCCCCCAAATGGACCGAAAAAAGGTGCGGCATGACAACAGCTGCCGCATAGCGCTCTGTTGTTCTGTGAAGTGCATCTGAAAACACGGTCTCTCTCTCTCTCTCTATAAAGGAAAACGCCGCGTGCAGAAGGGCTGCGGGGAGCACGTTGCCCGCTCCACTAAGGCGTACACGGAGTACGCGAGCAGGAAGGTGCGAGGACACTCTCTGTCTATCGAGTTGTGGCCCCCTTTCTCTCAGCTGTGCGAGTCACGGAGGAGGGGTGGGTGGGGGGGGGGGCGAAAAGCCCAGTATTTTTCTGCCTTCTTCCTACACGTCAAGATACGATATAGTGACATCCATAATGTGCACCTTCTACTCGAGCCACTCCTATATGGCTATAACATTATCCCCGTGGTATCGCATACTACACTGCACCCTTTCCTCGTGCTTTAGCATTCAGCGACGTTTCATTCTCGCTTTCGAGGTAGTATTACCTTTTCCTCTGCATTCCGTTCCAGTCAGCGTGCCTCACTGTGGCTTCCCGGTTTGTTAGGCTGCAAGCATAGCGACCAGTTAATTCACCCGGTGGAATCCAGCAGATGGCACTATTTACACGGACTGCGCAGCAAGAGGACCCCGACGAGTAAGGGCAAATACCCCCGCGATGGTGCAAGAATGTGCCACCACATGTTGTGCGCGCAGCACGGTATGTTTGCGCGTTTTCTCCCAGAAAAAGATGTTGGGGCTCTGCTCGTCCAGACTCCCGACAACGTTACTCCCGTTGCCGCTAGCAGTACGCCGTTCGGTGCCGGCCGAAAGGTCTGCTCGAAGGGTTAATGAGACCCGCGAACTGGACGAAGAAGCGCGGCGATTTGCTCCCCCAAAGTCAAGGAATTCAAAAAAGCGCATCCGACTGGCAGGAGCGCCAGCAATATACCTCACGGTCTTTCATTCATTTACCTCTCTCACTACCCTGCCGTGCGAAGCGACGGTTAGGGTGAGGCCTCGACACCACGGAAGGCCCAGTTGCCCCCAGCTTAGGGTGTGCTGCGGCGTAGCATCGCCCATCCGGGTGGGATCGTGGAGTTATGGAGAAGAGGCCAAACGGACAGCCGCGAGAGAGCCGGATAGATCGAATGCAGCTGAGGTTCCCAGCGAGGTGCTCTCAAGGAATGCGCCGTGGAGAAGGGCGCCTACCACCTCACGCGTGTCTAGTGGCCTTTTGCCGTGGCAGGGAAAGCTAGGGTGCCGCATTCCGTGAGGATGCGGAACGATGTCCAGGAAAGCTGGAGTGCAGCCTCTTACGGCCAAGCAGTGAATGAGGGAGAGCACTGCAAAACGGGCTCCAGAAAACCTTCCATGGGGAGCATTTTCTGCAGCTGCCGCAGGTGCAGTGTCCCCCGGACGCGTGATGCTCCTGACGTAACAGACAGGGCATATGGTCTGTCGTTTCGTCAACACGTTCGGTGGCGCAGAGTGCCGCCACAGCACCCCCTCCCCACCCGTAAACCGTTTACAAGAGTTGGGACTTGCAGCTTCACCAAGGGATGCACCGCACCGACCGCAGAGGTCCAAGGGGATGACTGTCACGTTCGAGCCCGCGCGCAATCCAGTTGGAGGGGGGATATATCAGTGTTCCCCTGCACAATGTGATGCGCACACCACCATTGCACTTCCCAGGGGATGATGATCACACACACACACACACACACACACACACACACACACACACACACACACACACACACACACGTGAATACATGCGTATTGGTCGGCATCGCAGCAAAGGTGGTGGGAGCGGTGCCTTGCGTGAAGCGAAGAGCCTGCCGGAGCTGGCCCAGCACGGATGGCTGCCACGACCCCCTGTGGCCTGCGAGACGCACCGTCACGGACGCTGCACACCCACTCGATAGCCTTTGAAGAGGGATTGCATCTGCTCCTTGGAGCAACGCCGGTTCTGCGGCAGTACAGGAGGGGGGGAGGGTAACGCGACGCCTGCAATACCGATTCCACGCCTGCAAGACAAAGGGTTCTCGGGGGATACGAAAACGGAGCTTGGGGGCGCCTAGTCCGCCTATACAGCGCAGCAGAGGAGCGGCAAGCGTCCTGGCACCTCCTGTGACGCTGGAGGCCAGGCATAACGAGGAGGAGTAACAGCACACGTAGGGGGCCCGGTGCTTGAAAGGTGCGCTCCCCTCTCAGTCGCTCACTGCAGAAGTGAACGCAGGAGCGTGGGGGGACGCGGAGCGCATGGTACCTGAAAACGCCCGAGGGTGGCACTGCACCCGCGATCGTTGAGTGCACCTTCAGAGTGGACACGGCACGTGCCACTCGCTAGCACGGGAGGGTGGGGAGAAGAGGGAGAAACGAGCAGCAAGAATAATCAATCAGGACTGGAAGAGGCGGAAGCGAGGCAGTGCAGAGGGGGCTTCCGGATCTCGCGCTTCGTCGATGCAATAGAGCGCCGCGTGTACCGGCATGGCGCCGCATAGAGACATTCGATTCGAGGAAAGAACGATACTGTGCAGCTTTGCGGATCCCGCAAGCGGCAGGGTGCTCTGCAGCTGCCCCCAGTGGCTGAAGTTGGCGAGCTCCAGCGCATATTGTAAACTTCTGTGTACCGGGTCAAAAGGGGGCGACGCTGTCCCCCACCCTTTGCCCTTGTCGAGGCTCAGGCGCTCTAGCGGTGAGCTGGTAGTCAAAAGCAACGATGCGGCACGCAGCACCCCTTGATGCGTGCGCCTAATCCGACCGCTGGGCCGCCTCCACAGGGGTGAGATCAGGCACAGCTCGGCACAGTGAAAGCAGAACACTTCCCCGGGCTCGGGGGGCGCGTGTCGAGTCTCTCCGAGGTGTATGCGCCAGCTTCCGTTACAAAGGTGGCACGCAGGTGCGTTGTACCTGCCAGTGGGGAAAGACAATGGAAGTGTTGCCATGGAAAACGAGAGTGCGCAAGTAGGGTGGCTCGTTGCGCCTATGCGTGCTGCTGGCGCCGCCCCGCTTGGCGTTTGCTTTGGGGGGCTGCGCCCCTCCGGGGAATGATGCAGGACCCCTGGGGGGGGGGGGGGAGCGCCAAGGGGAGCCCCGGCCCTTGGCGCGGGCGGGAGGGGGGTTGGGGCTTTTCGGGCCGGCGCCATGGGTGGGCGGTTCGCAGGGCCGGCGGCGTTGGGGGGGGGGGGGCCAGGGGCTTGCGCGCGTGCCCGAGCCGCGAGAAGAAAACGCAAGCAACCGCCGACCGGCACGGAAACGGCCCTCCGGAAGAATCCAAAGGAACAAGCAGAAATCAGTCAACGTCAAAAGGGAGGCATGATGCACACCACTATACGCCCCCAAGTTGCCCCAATTGGCGGGTTTTCAATTTCTGCGGGGTATGTGCCAATCTGGTGTCCCTCCGCACGCGCGCGCGCTCGTTAACACCGGCGCCCACAAAACGGTACGCCAGCGTATCCTCCTTTTTCCGTCACCCAAGGGCTGTCTCTCATGGTCAGGTGGGGGAAAGAGAAAGAAACACGCACACGGTGGACTTGATCCCTCGAGACTCAAAATTGGTTGGGCGGAATGGGGTAACAATAAATGGTTGAAGCACGTCGCTGGCGGGGCGTAGCTTTCTTCTTCAGTGTCATACCGTTTCTCCATCCTCTTTTACACTCTGCCGCACGCTTTTGAAAAGCCGAGCCGCTACCGATTCGCTACCGCTGCTCAGGACTCGAGAATCTTGCGCAGGATGGCGCGAGCGGTGGCGTAGAAGGTGGAAGTCATCTCCTTCTTTTGCGGCTTAATGGGCGAGCCGTTCTCATTGCCAAGGGGCATGTTGTCGCAGTAGAAAAGGTAGCGACTGGGAATTGCCTGGCGGACCACCCCGGTGCGGCGACACTCTTCCAACTGGCGTGCGACGTAGCTGCTCTGCATGTCAATCGCAGTGCAGCCGTGCACTGTCTTGTAGAACTTAAGCACCGGCTGGCTATGAAGCATGAAGCCAGGGAGGGTGATACACGTGCCATGATGCACCGCTGCCGAGCACGACTTGCCGAGAAGTGGTGTAATGTCCTCTCGGTGGAATCCATTGCGGTTGCACAGGCGAATCTCATCGGTGGAGTCTTCGCCGAAGGTTTGCTTGGAGAAGATGAGCTTCCTCGGGAGAACGACGTCGCCGCGGTTGCCGCAGAGGCCAGCCGCCTTGCCGCAGAGGTTCACGCTCTGGACGCGAGTGCCGAAGGTGAGAAGAAAACAGCGCAGGACTGCCTCGATTTGAGCGCCAAAGGTCTTGTCCACGTTGATGATAAAGTGACGCTTTCTCTCCCGGCTATTCTTGCACGCCTGCGCGATGTATGGACGCAGCTCTGGGTCCGTGTCATCCGGCGATATACTGCTGACGTCGATCAGGTCGACAATCAGCGCCGACGCGTGCCCATCCTCCATAAGCGTGAAGCCATTCGACTCCAGCTGTGACCGGTACGCGTCGCGAATCGTCTTATCTCGTTCCAGCATACCTGTCAAGACGTAGTAGTAGCGGTCGTTCACGTTCTTCCAACTCTCCGCCCGCTCGCCCTTTCCGATCCCAGCTTCTTCCGAAATGCTGTCAATGAGTGTCTTGGTGTCCGCCAGCATGCAGCAGAAAAGATTCCTCAGCGTCTGATTTGGAGAGAAGAGGATGTCGATGATAATGTCCTCCGGCAGTGGCTCTAGCTCAGAGACACAGAGGCGCCTCTTGATGTGGCGAAGGATGGTGAGGGCCCAGTTGACGTACGGATCTTCAGTAAACACCTTGCTAGTGGCATTCTGGACCTGCACCACATACTCCTCCCTATGCACCACGACATTGTACAGGTGCTGCAGCGTCTCCTCGCCCCAGACGTTCTGCAAACCTTGTACCTCGTCATCCGAAAACGGTAGCGACGCGAAAACCTCCTTTATCCGCGCCTGGGCGTTGAGGCTGCTCTCGGCCGGCGCGAGGGCGTTTCGCAGCACCTCGGCCGCCGACGGCGACACGAGCTGCTGCAGTCGTGCTCGCAACTTCTTGGCCTCAATGCAGAAAATGCACAAGTTCGACACAAAGTCGATTGTGTCGGTGTAGCCGTCACGCATAAGTACAAGCGTCTGTCCTCCTCCGCCGAATGTCCACGCGCACCGGCGCCGCTTCCCGGTGTCGACGGCAGCGATAAACGGTTCTTCGCCGGCGTGCGCGTGCGCAGCGTCGGCAAGGAACCCGTCGGACAGGTAGTCTGGAATTCCTTGGGTGAGGATGATGATGTAGGTGATACTGATGTTCGCAGGCAGGCGGTGGGTGCAATACCGCAACGCCTCATAGTCAATCTCGTTCGTGTTGCCGTTCTTGTGAAGAAGAGTGCCGCTGGACTGGAACAGGCGGATGAGGGTGGGTAGCGACAAACGATAGCCGTTCCTCTTTTCTTGAGCGTCGGAGGCCGAGGAGGATGAGATGCCAAACACGGTACGGCAGAACTCCTCAAACACCGAGAAGGAGGGAAGCGTACGCAGGATCTGACTGGAGACGTTGTTGGCAAAGATAGGAGAGCGCGTGAACAGGTCCATGACCTGCTTGCGCGGGATGAGCAGCAGCGTCGCGTTGGAGCTGGCGTGGTAGGTAAACTCAACAGCGCTCTCGAGGATGGCGTCGTCGATGCCGAACACACTTGGTGCTACCATGCTGCCGATGCGCCGGTGGCCAAACGCGCGCTTCAGTCCTTTCTTGGAGTTCATCACCTCCACCGTGCCGGAGGCGAGCACGTAAATGTGCTCCAGATACGCCCCTTCCTCAATAATGACATCCATCTCGCTGTACTCGCGCACCATGACGTCAAGGCTGGTTATCTCCTCGAGCGTGAGGGTGAAGAGGTGCGGCACGGTCTGCAGGAAAGTCCGCATTGACTTTTTTGGTGAGTTCCGATGCGATTTCGAGGTGGGCAAGAGGTTCTGCACCTCCTTCAGCGGCTCTGCAACAGCCAGCACTTCATCAAAGTCACCCGTCTCGTAGTCATTGGTATTGTAGTCCGGGGAGGTCATTTGAGCCGTGGAGTGCACCGTGATGATTTCCGGTTTCGTCGCCGGCTGCTGGATGGCAACGATTTCGTTCGTTGAGTTGCTCATGGTGATGGTGTAGGAAGCTGTGAGAGAGAAAGAGAGAAGTCGCTCGCGCTGGCGGTGGCACGAGCCGATAAAAGGCAAGAAACAACAAGCAAAAGTGGTATCAGCTGGAAAAGGTGGGTGATTGCAAAGAGGCGCCCAGGACACCGCGGAGGAAGGGGGAGGGAGTGGGTGGACTGCCGGTACTTCGGGTGCGTTTCGCTGGTCATTTGACAGCGACCAGCGAACACGGCGTAAGAGAAGCAAAAGAGAAGGGGAATGGCGAAACGAAGTGAAGAGGTGAAGCGCGGGTGGTGTCATTGCCACCCGAGAAGAACACAAGTAAGAAGGTGGAGGGAGAGGAAGCTGTCAGGGGGGTTGGGGAATGGCGATGGGTGGCGGCGCCCAAGAGCGAAGCGGCAGCACCTATCCGCAGCGTGAGAGAGTACTACGTGTACTACTCGGTGACTAGCACTGCTTGCCTCATTCTTTTTCGAGCGCTGTCGTCTTTGCCTTGATGACGAGGGGGTACCTCAGCGCGTAGGATCCAGAGCCCAGTGTCCCCCCCTCTCTTTCTCTCTGGGAGAAAGCCACACAGCCCCCTTCGCTCCTTGACCAATGCTGAGTCACTTCTGGTGGTGGCAGGGCCAGGCACCACAACGACGTGAGGAGGTCGGAGTGACCTGCGGCAGTGAACACGCTTGTGTCATCCATAGGATGGGTAGCGTGTCAGTGTTACTTGAACATGTCTCAGCCGGTCCTCACTGCCTACTAGTGGAGGGGGAGGGGCGGCGGCTGTGACGCCGAGGTCGTGCTCAGATAGCTGATTCGGCGCATTGCTGTGACGCGTGTCTACCGCTGCCTCGCACCACGCGATGGGCCTGTGACAGGTTGAGTGGAGTGGAGCTCATGTATGTCGGAATAGTTTCATGGAAAGCACAGCATGCATGACTCTTTCGTGGTTCTTTTTTGCAGTAGGTGGAGCCCGCAAACGCCAGGTCGAGTGAGTGGGTAGAGGGGATGACGCGTTCATCTCACATCCTGCGCATGGATGATAAAAACTTGGTGAACTTGCGAATCTGTGTTTCAGCTACGTGCTGCTGCTCAAGGTACTGCCGCGCTTTTTCCTCGAGGTCCTCGTCGTCCGTGTTGAGCGCCAAAATGTCCACGAACTCCAGGAAAGTGCGTCGCTTCAACCGAATCGATGCACCCACCAGCGACGCCTCCACAGTCTGCGAGGTGAGCTGCTTGTGGTGGCGCTGACGCTTGCGCGTGCGGTGGATGGCGGCAAGTAGCGCATGATCGCCACGGTGTGGCTTGCGCAGCGCCGCCGCCGCGGCCTTCACATTGATCGTCAGCGCTGTCTCGTCACGTACCACGTGGCTGTTGTTCGCTTTTGCTCCTTGCTCCCACCACTTGGGTGCCGCTTCTAACAGGCGCAAACGCGCTGCTGCACCGCTGTCGTGTACCGCAAATGTGGGCAACGAAGTGGGAACATCGCTACTGGAATGGGTGGCAAGGGTGTCACGGTGGATTCGGAGTGCCTCATTCGCTGAGAAGAAGGCGTTGATGTCGTCCTCGTGTGCATGGCGCCCTTGCGTAGCGGCTGCAGTGAATGGCGCAGCCGTGGTGAGCACCACCGCTGCGGTGTTACGCACGCGCCGAAGGAGCTCTCGGTAGTGCCCTGGGGAAGAGGTATCAGCGCTCTGCTGAGTCCACGGCAGCGCCTCTACATCTGCGCAGGAGAGTGGGAAGAGATAGGGCTGGAGTAGATTATGCTGACGTGGGCCTCTTCCAACGCCGGGACTTGTGTAGAGCGGCACTGTTGCTCGAGATGTGAGCAGCGTTGCGGTTGTCAGTGCTGGTGATGACGCCACACCGCGCACGCCGTACTCCTCGATGAGAAAGCGAACTGCCCGGGCACCGTCGCTGCTTCGAGCGCCCATGACTTCTTGCGCTGTTGCCAACGCAAACATGAGCGCCGCGGAGCAGCGCTCCTCACTGGAAGTAAGCAAGGGGAGAGTAAGCGAGGCGGCGTTCTCGTGGAACTGCTTGATCACTGCCCCCCCATACCAAAGGAGTGTCCCTTGGCCAAGGAGCTCTGCTGCTTGCTGAAGAAGCTCCTCGCGTTCACACGGTGGGAATGCCATTAGCGCGGGAAAGACAGCCTCAAGAGTTTGCAGCGATATGTTGCGCAGCAGCGCATTCCGTGCAAATGTGCGGACGGCCCATTGGGCAAGACGTTTTTGCAGCGCCGTCAACCACATCGAGTGTTCGCCGTACGAGACTCGCGGCGCGCACTCGTCCATCCAGTAGAAGTGTGTCACGTCGACGCGGCTCATTCGGAGTGACACGGACGCCGCCGTCGATGAGAGGATTCCTGTGAGGCGCCTGCGCCGCGAGCGTGCAAAACGGAACCGCACATCCTCTGAGAGCGCGACGCACGAGAGTGTTGCGTCCGACACACACGATGTCATCTCCACTGTGTCACCGCCCAGGAGTGCCGTCCGCGGAGGGGCTGCACCAGCGCACTTTGCATCCCAGAGAAGTCCACTCACCCAGTGTGGTAGGGAGCGCTGGGAAAAGGTCTCGGTAAAGGCGCTACTCTGTGCAGCGCTCCTCGACGATACCTCGACTAGACGTTGCGCAAGGTCCGCTGCGGAGATACCGCTAATACGGTCATGGACATCATGTGTGTACATGACAATAGGCTGACGAGTGCTTGCTGTGCATGCGGAGACACATACGCGGGCACGATGGCCGGCGTCGGGGACAAAAGAAAACGCCCCAGCCAGGCCCACGAAAGGGAATGGCGGAAGGGGGGGGGGGTGTCGGTGATTGGGAAGAGGTGAGGTACGATGTCCTGCGAAACTGTGCGAGAGAAGCGACGGAAGGACACACTGTGATGGCGAAAACAGAGCCCGCTACGTGTGCGTAGCGTGTCCATGGAACAGTGGTGGTTCCACGCCCCACTCAGCGCGAGAGGCAAGCCGTTACCACACGAGCAGGCGGAAAAGAAAGCAAAGCGTGCGTGCGAAGATCGAAGGAGGACACTTCTATGAATTGACTCATTTTGGTAAGTCAGCAGACACTGCACTATGCCGTCGGTCACAGTACCGAAAAAATCTCTCTCTGTTACGTTGGGTGTACGCCGATGCCGGCCACTGCAAGGAGCGGTGCAGCACACGACTTTGAAGTTTAAAAGGGGAGAGAGTGTTGTGGGTATACAACACGGCAACAGTTGTGCTAGGGGACTCGTGCTCAGTGGATTTTGTACATGATAGAAAGTAATCGGCACCTTGTCACGCCGTTCTTGATTCCATCAGCGTCGCTTTGAACGGCGTCGTCGCCCACACGACCGAGCAGCACGGGAAAGGGACGAGAGGTATGGAGGGAAAGGGGGAGCGGGAGGCACAGAAGAACCTTCGTTCAGTGTTACATCAAAGTGGCAAATCGAGAAGAAAGGCGGCGCATAGGCGAGGTACGTCATGGAAGAAATCCGTTCTGTGTGGCGACGTCGCCCTTCTTCAAACTCATCAAGTACGCCAGCCGCACCCGATTGGAGTCCGCGCGACTGTCGGATCGCTTGACGGGTACAAAGCGGGGTGCGTCTTGGAAGCCACGATAGAGGGCTACGTAATCGTCTTCATCGAGAGTGGCGCGGTGGTACATGCCGGCAGGGAGCACGACAAGATCACCTGCTTTCAGGTGGACCCGGATCCACTCGTCTTGCTTCGATCGTATATCCAGGTAGAAGGAGCCGTCCATCACAACACGAAACTGCTCGTCTTCGGTGTAGTGCTCTTGATACCAACGCTCGAGAAAGCTGTCATCCTTGGCGGTCTGTGAGATTTTAACCTCGTCGGTGTGCTTGTATTCTCGTTCCTTGATGATCTGCTTCACCACAGAGAAGTCGCTCATGCTGATGCGGAAAAGGACGACGCCCAGCTCACGTAACGCCTTCATGGTCACCGCAGGAGCGCTGACCTTTCGCCCAGGCTTGAGGCTGGCGGTGCTCAGCGGAGGCTGAGACGTCTCGTCGTCAAGGTACCACATCTCAAGCGCTCCCTCCTCAGACACCGGCGGCGGCACCGGCGGCAGGTCCTGAATTACATCTGGGCCGAGACGCTTCCACTCCTCCTCCTGCCGCTTTTTGCGCTTTTCCTCCTCGAGGCGCAGCTGTTGCGCCTCGCGACGCTTGCGGTCCTCCTCTGCCCTTTCCTCTGTGAGGCGGCGCTCGTATTCTTCCTTCTCTTGCTGCCGTTTACGGTCACGCTCGCGAATCTCGGCCTCTTCGCGTAGCCGCTGCTCCTCTGAAATGCCTTCCATTGCTAAAACGCGGAGGGACGGAGAGGGAGGGATGTGTGTGTGTATGGGGGGGGGGGTGGCGGTAATCAGCCAAAGACGAAAAACGGCACGCGCACGAGCGGCGAGACAGAGACTGACCAAAAGGAGGAGTGCTGCAAGGCAAAGAGAGATATGGATGAAGTGCGGGGGGCGCAGGAGGACGCAATGCTGGGGAAGCGAATAAAACGTTTGACTCGTGCTTTCACAGTACACCAAGAGCAACGAATGGGTGAGAAGAAGAAGAACACAGAGAAGGTTGAAGAGGATGGTGAGCGAGAGAGAGTTGGAGAGGTTATCACTACAGGTTGAACGATCATGTAGAAGGAACACGCACCACCGTGTAGCGACGTGACGACCGATGGCGACAAGATGTTTCTTCTCTGACGTGCTCCTTCCGCGTCGTGTGAGTCGCTTCGCCTCTTTTTCGTTTGAATTGTTGTCACCCAGTGTGTCACGGGTCGCCCAAGTTTTGTGCGCCAATATGCCGAGTCACAGCATGACGTGCCCCGTGCGTTTGACTGCGCGGTTGGCACGTTCGCAAGTGCGCGGCGAGCGTGCTGTGGGGGTGCCAGGACAAGGCAATTTGTGCATCACAAAACGGGTCCGCGTAGCAGTGCAATTGGCTTTCCAAGTTGACCAGGGGATGCGGTGGACCTGAAGACAAAACGGCTCAGACGAGGCGGGGACGCTCAGGTGTCTTTTTCGCGCAGGTTCGCGGCGATTTGGTAGATCAGCCGTGCACCGCAAGCCGACCCGAAGAGCTTCTTGGAGCATTCCTCATAGTTGAGTGTCTCTGGCGAGCGACTGAGACGCAGGAGTGCCTGAAGAACTCTTTCGCGCAGTTCCACAGTTCCACACTGAAGGGAGCACGCCAGGTCGGCCAGGGAAAGCTGCTGGTAGCAGAAGGGCACCTTGTGCTGCAACGCATCGAGGCGGTTGGGGTGCGAGAAGGAGAAGTTGCACAGAAGGTTCACCAGCTTCCAGTAGAGCTGGTGGCACGCCGGTACCCGGGCGGCAAAGTCCAGGGGTTCCAGCTCCCTCTTCAAGTAAAGTGGGCTTACCTGGAGTGTCTTGTGTGGGGTGAATCTCTGCGCTTCAACCGAGAGTGCGGCAAAGTCACGAGGATGCGGGGAGGCGGACAGGTTTTCAAGTAGACTGAGGAGCTGCGATGGCGCGAGTCGATTCTCCACAAAAGCGCACCGCAAACTCTGGCGGTACTGCTGGGCAACTTGAAACGGTGAGCGTGCGTACCCCAAACATTGAAGCAGACTTTGACACAGCCCCTGCCAGTCAAGGCCTTTTTCACGGACATACTGGCACACGAACTGAGCCTCACTAAGCGAACATGGCCTTGAATCACAGTGCATCTCTTTGTACTTGGTGAACAACTCGTATGGGGTGAATGGTGGGTGCCCGGCGCGACAAAATGCCTCTGCGACTGCGCACCAGCGCTCTTTTTCGCGGGCATACAGCGCTGTTTTGCAGTTTGCCTTCCCCGCCTCCGTGTTGAGTGCTTCGAGAAGGTCTGTGCTCCAGCGATGGCGGCCCACCGCGGTGTCCACAGTCCAACACGTCCCCTGAGCAGCGAGAGGCTCAGTGTGCCGTTTTCGTTTGCGAGTCGGGGCCTGCAGAGATATTAGAGCAAATCGTAGCCCCAGAAGGCTGTCCATTTCGTACTCGATCATGAGAGTTCGGCGCAGGATGTGTTCTTGCAGGCGATCATTGTAGTCGCGCAAGGCGCTCAAGTAGTCGCTGTTCCCGGACATTCAAAACAGACGCGCTGCATTCTTCCCATGCGAATCTGAAGAGCGGTGTGAACGTAGGACACGAAGAAGGCCCATATGGACGAGGATGAAGAATCGAAGTGTGGTGAAGCGGGCGGGCAGAGGTAGTGGTTGAGATGAGGCATGAGAGAGGGATCGAAGTCGGTGTTGCAAGCAAGATATAAGTTCCACATCACCCCGTGACTCTTGGCTCTGTGACACATTCATGCACCACTGATTGTGAATGGCGGAAGCGCGCTATGCGCGGGGCTGAATGCCACCACGCCACACACTCTCCACACCCTCGATCGGTGTTCCTTCGCCACGCCGCACTGGTGAGCGCCGTGCTTGTGAGGCGCAAAGACCACAAAGCGGCTCTGTGTATGTTTACTTAGCTGGGTGTGGCTCCACCCTGATGATGCCAGTGGACTCACCCAGGAATCAGGTGTTAGTGCCCTCTCTCTATAGAGTCCAAACACCCTGCCGCCAGCAGTCGGGCCCGGTTGTGGATTCCTGTGGTCGGTGGAGAGATCTGCGCTGGCACAGTGCTGAAGAGATGTGCGGTCATCGTCACGTTTTGAGCAAAGTCACTACAAGTCGTATCGAGCATTCAACAAATACTGACGTATCCACGTCTGTCAAGGGCGTGCGGGTTGAGAAGAGAGCGGAAGGTCACTGCTGCCACGGACGCATAGCAGAGTCTCACGTGTCGCAGCTCACGCGGGTAGCCTATCCAGACACGCCCCTCTTGACTTGGAGGGAAGTGAGAAGATGAAGGCCGCGAGCCTCCCTCCAGAGATAGCCACGTCGTCCTGCAGGACGCCCCGAAATCCAATGGCGCGAGGGCTGTGCGCATGCCTTATGAAGCCCAGTTGGCATTGTGTAGAAAAATCGAGCAAGGCATGCAGAGCTCAGCAGGGCTAGAGCAATGGAGAAAAAAAGAAGTGCGATGAGATGCATAACGATCAACGCTAAAGTGCCTGTGTACGAAGCATGCGGCGCCTCTTACATCCGCCCAGACGGGCTGACGCAGCATAGATGCCGGGTGCATGACGAGAGCTCTTTGAATCATACCACCGAGTTCACCAGGCTTCACTGTGGAGAGTCGCCACACCATACTGCGGGATGCCGCGGCTTGAAGCGATGGAGGGCAAAACATGCCGCACAGGCAGTGTTCAGGGACTCCGAGGGCTCCTGGCTTGAGGTTGGCCACGGTACTCCGTGAGCTCATTCGGCGTGTGTTTGGACCATTCCCATGTTGCACGCACGACAGACGCCACCGCCTCCGTCTGGCGCCGATCGTCCAGCACGTCTCCGAGCAACAGGCGAGGAGGGGAGAGAAGGGCCCACTTGGCGCATGCCCCAATTCCGCTGCCGGCGGTTTGTTCCAGGCGGCCAGGATGCAGCCATGGTGCGGCAGAGGCATAGGTGGGCTGCGGTTGTGTGCGTTCTGTTTGCCGATTTCGTTCGAACTAGAGGAGCGCACTGAAGAAAAAAAAAAAGTCAAGTGTGTCTCTCTGTGCGTCACCGTCTACCGTAAGACAACATCATATATGCAGGCGGCACCAAGTGCACCCCTCCGATAGGGAGACCATCGACGGATGTGCAGCGTTAAATGGCAGCGCCAATAAAAAGACAGAGAAACGAAGAGAGAGAGAGAGAGAGAGGACGCACCTCTGACTTATTAGCGTTTTGCGAGTCTTGTTTACATACTAAGCGACACCTGAAGCACAACTCCATGCTTGCACCCCACTATCACCCTGGAAGCATTCATGGTCATGTTGAGTGGGGTATGCGCGAGCGCTGCACGTGCCACTATTGCACCGGAGGGAAAGGCGATAGCGATAACGGAGGGCGGCGAAGTCGTGAGACACCATACATGACCGGTTTCGGCCTGGTAACGGCATACTGTCACGCGCTCCGTCGGGTTCAATTGCGAGCACACAGCCTGCGAGTTCTGGTCCAGCACTCGGCCGGTAGCGCTGTCCACAATGTGAATCGTGTCTAGAGACTTTGGGGATGCGACCAGAACCATGTGCGTGCCTGAGACAGGTTCTAAGCAATCCGACACGCCCTGCACCCCGACCACCTGCCTGTTGGATCGGCACGCACGCAGGTCCCATATCTGAATTGGACTTTCCCAGCCCGCACTGACCGCCGCCACCTCCGTTATGAAGCGGGCAGAGAAGATACGGTTTATGTGCGTTGGGCGCGACGTGTTATCAGAGTTCACTCCCTCTGTCAACTGTGAGAGAAGGGTTAGCGTTGAGTCGTATAGGCGCACGATCCGATCGCTGCCCGCAGTCAGCACTCGCTTTCCACTCGGCGAAACATCGAGCATCATCACTTCATTGTTTTCCTCGAATGCTGCTGTTCCACGCCGAAGCGAAAACTCGCTACAATCCCAGTACCACAGCATGACACCCCCAGCAGTGCTGCTGCTCACCAGTTGCCAATCGCAGTCGCACTCCGCAGGGGCCCATCGAACGCAGGTAGCGGGGACGTCCACAAAGTCCTTCCCCGGGGCCCCACGCGCCGTGACGTCGAACGTGATGGCGTTGAGAGTACACACCACGCCGTTACCAAGAGCACACGCGACAAGCTCTGCATCTGGAGTCAGAGAGCAGAAATATATGTGCTGGGTGATTTCCAGTAGCTGGTGCGCTGCGATATCAAGCGACATGTTCTCCCCTTGAGGCGCAGCTAGAGGGCTGTCTGGAGGAGAAGAGGGGGGTGGGTGGGAGGGGCAAGAAACGCGATGAAAAAATCCCCAGCCAGGAAAAAAGAGAAGTCCGCGCGGGAGTCCGAGCACTGTGGGACGCAGGAACAAATCTGGGAAAGGGTGAAGGGAAATGGAGAACGCAATGTGTGCTGCGCTAGTGTAAGTGTTTGCGGCAGCGTTTAGGGTTCGCTTCGCTGTTTGGCTAGAGCGAGAAGACCAGTAGAAGGGAAACAGTGATGTGGTATGAGCGCGCGTATTGTGAAAGGGGCAGCCAAAACACAGCCAAAAGAATAAAAACGATTTTGAGTAGAGGAGGTTTGCGTCTGAGATGAAAGGAGGAAAAGCGGTGTGGTCTCTGTGCACGATGGTCCTGTGTCGTGCAAGCCCCTAGGCTCCCGATGGGAGAGCCATTTGAAGAGGATGCACACCGAAAGCATCACCAGCACCGTGGAAAAAGGGAAAAGGACGGTAGGAGCACAAGACGGTGGGTAAACCGAGGGACTCGATTGAGCCCGGTTGTATGTAGGCAAAGAAGCTAGATGGCCTAGACACCGCTTTGCACGGCAGCATTGGCATGCCTGGGACACGAAGTGGTGTGTCCGAGCGGAGATGCCTCTGAGTACACTTCCTTGTCGCGCTTGTTCACGTCGCGTCACGCATGTCTTCACCCTCGGCTCCCTTCAGCAAGTGGGAGAACAACGCGAGAAGCGTAAACAGCGTCGAAAGAGGACTGGGTGATCATCGAGACGTCGTGGTGTGTTATTCTCTCTTTTTGGCTGACTGCAATGACTGTTTTCTCTGGATGCTACAGACGTAAAAGCGGCATTTTGGGATCGCCATGTAGCGAGTTCGTGCAGCGGCGTGGTAGCCTACGTGCGATCAAAGAGAGTAAAGGATCGTTTTGCGCCCACAGGCAAAGTACATGGTGATGATTGCCATGATACCAGAGTACACGAACATTTCCTCGATCTGCATTGGTTTCTCAAAGGTGTGGAGAACGCACGCGATGGCGAAGCAGAGCAGCGCAAGGGTGAAGAAGGCGTGACACACCCCTATGGAAAAGTAAAGGATCGCCATGAGAAGCCACCGAATGTCCCTCAGAATGAGCCTACGGCAGGCGAAAAGACCGAATAGGACGTAAAATACCCCCGTTACTATGCACGAGAGAAAGATGAGGCGACCCCATACTGAGGCGAGACTTTGGTCCTCGTTCGAGTACCCCAAGAAGTTCAACTTCATGACTCAGTTGCAAAGGACAGGAATGATGGCCGTTGCTTCCCGTTGCTTCTCCGCCCTTGTGGGAGGAGGCACATAGACACGAGTAGAATGGTCGACACAAGCGCAGAGGGAGAGAGTGAGTGGCAATTCAGGTTGATTGGTAGGCGCAGGCGGCTCTGAGGAGGCAAAAAGGGGTTGCCAAAGAAAAAGAAAAAAGCGCTGCCTCAGGGTACAATGGCACGCTTTTCCGGAGCAGTGGGAATGCGGTTGCTGTATTACTCCCTCATCGCTGGAGGCTAGTAGGAGGGAGGGAGGGAGGGAGAGGAAGACGCATGTCCAACGAAAGAGACGCCATGGAGGGGCAAAATAGTTGTCCCGTGCGTGGTAAGCAATGTGGCCGCTCTCTCCGCATCGTTGTTCTGGTTCGCACATGAGTGCCACGAGTCCGATGAGCGTCTTTTTCGTTTTTTTTTTCTTAATCGGAGCAAACGTAGGTGAGAAGGGAATAAACGAGAGGATTAGACGGACCAACGCTATTCGTGCACTCTTTTTCCCCCTCACTGGCTTTACAAGAGTGCTTCACCCACGCACAGGCTCACATACACAGAGAGAGAGAGAGCCAACTTAGCAATAAAGTGAGGAGCAAAAAGTGAGAACAAACGAGCGAACCACTTGACTTACGAGGGAGTCGGGGGTGACTCTCTCCCTCCTCAAAAACGCGGAGAGACGACAAAACTAACTAGACATAGATGCGCGATGGTAGCAGTGACATGGAGGCGCTGCCCACGGTGTCTGACGCAGTTGTTACAGCACCCTCCCTCTCCCCAAGAAACAAAGAAGCACACAAACACACCATCAGTGTGAATGCCTGCCTCGTCTACTTGCAGCAACAATTTAATGGGTTGTGTGCGTCTCCCCCCAAATAAAAACGTTGTGTTGATTGTGCGTGTGTGTGTGGGCGTGACAGCTTGACGAGAACCACTGCGACGTAGCGCCACCGATGTCGAATACACATACACAAATGAGCAGAGCAAGAGAAGAGAGTACTGAGATAATTTCTCAGCCAAATGCTGCGTCCCGCATCACAGGCACCTGCAGGTCACCTCTTTCTACGTTGCTATCGCTCATTTTGTTACTCGCACGTGCACAAGCTCGTCCCTGTAGCCTACCCATTAGCCCCCACAGGCACACCCACAGGGGGCCGAATCTATGGGGAAAAACCTGATCCACCCGTTCCAGACGACGCTGACGGTTACATTAGCAGAAACACCCGTCGTTCCTCTCAGCCCTTTGCGTTTCGATAGAGAGGGGGAGCATTTGCATGACCACAATTCTCCCCGTTGTTTTAAGTGAGTACCACGTTGCCGTTTTCACCCCCCACCCCCACAGACATACAACTATGGTCCGCTGCGTCGCCCGTCACACTCCCTGCACGTGTGTCCGCGCCCGCTGCTGTGCTTCTTCGCTGGTGTGCGCTGAAGACAACGACGACGAATGCACTACGCGTAAATGCCGACCGCCAACAACTGCCCGGTTGGAAACAGCGAGCCGTTTAGCTGCTGCATCACTAGTGAGTGCTTCGTCACATCTCGCAGGCGCACCGCTATTCCGGTGTCGTTATCCAGCTTTTTGATTGCCTCCACCTCGCCGTAGGACTGCAGCAGGAGACGCAGCAGCTCCTCTGTCAACGGCGGGCCACTAAAGTGCAGGTCACCTTTTTGAGGAAGCGGAATAGGTGCTAAGACAGGCAGTGCAGAAGGCGAGTAGAAAGGAGGCATGGGTTGATAGATTGGCTGGGGGTACACGATCTGCGTCGGGGCACTCGTGGTGGGTGGCGTTGGTGGATACACAATCGGGAACGGAACTGTGTTCATAACTGGAAACACTTGCTGAGACGGAATTAGGGAGAGCGGCGGCGAAAAGCCCAGGTATGGTGAGGGGAGGGAGCTGGGGGTGTTGCCGCCACGATACTGTGGCAAGGGGAGCCAGTGGCGCTGGCGATTGCGGTTGCGTTCCTGCCGCATCTGTCGCACTTCGGCCGACTCGGAGTACTTCACCTCTAGTTGGTGTGGCCAATTATCCATGCTAATGGAGTCCCGCGCTTTGATGGCGGCAGTGGCCTCTTGTTGTGAGGAAAACTGGACAAAGCCAGACCCTTTGCACTGCCCGAGAGGGTTCATGAGAACCGCACACTCTGTGATGACGCCGTACGGCGAGAACATTTGTCGAAGGTGTTCCTTTGTCGCCCACTGCGGCAGCCCGCGAATAAAAAGGCGGTCGTTCGGCTGGTCATCAAGTCCCTCGTCGTGCATGGCGATGGAAACGTGCAGGAGAGTGGTGCTATTGGGAGTTGGCTGTGTCAGGTGTGTGGCGTTGATCGCGGCGTGCGCAGAATCCGCTTTTCGAAACATTACAAATCCAAAATGTCGGTTCTTGACTACTTTTGTCGAGACAATCTCACCAAACTCCTTGTAGCGTTCTCGTAGAGCGTCATCGTCCCACGAGGATGGAATGCCGGCCACGAAGATGTTAGTGGATACATGAGGAGTTATTGCTTTGTGCGAGCTGCCCCCCGTGATATTTGTCGACTCCCCCTTCGCGTTGCCAGCTGAGTCGATGTCAACCCGTAACAACGGCCTATAGCCGCCTGTTTTGACGCCGTCGGGCTCCATTCCCGTGAAGTGCCAAAGAGTCTCGGGAGTAGGTGTGAACAATCGAACGCTCTGCCTTATGCGGTGGAGCTGCTGTCGCCGTGGTGCAGCGTGCCAAGAGCACAGCACCCATCTCGTGAAAGAGAGAGAGAGAGAGGCATAGTGCGGTGGTCGAGAAAGGGTGAGAGAGATCCGCGAAGGTGTGCAAGTGCGCAGAATACCGGAGTAAGTGGGGACAACATGTTGCCCAGCACATTTTTCATGATGTGCTGCGCCGCTGTACTCACTGTGTACTCGCTCCTCACTACATTTGCGAGGCGATAAAACTTCTTCACGGTAGTTGCCCTAGGCCTCAAGCGTAAAAGAGTGAATGGGAGCGTGAGGCGTAGAGGCGACAGGCGCGGCGCGTTGCGAGCGGCGAACTCTCAGCACGACACGCCCCCCACTCCGCCCCCCGTTCTATTTGTGTTATTGTCGTGGTTGTACAGCGAACCGCACCACACCCAAGATGGTGATTTTTCCTTCTGATTCTTAGCCAGGACAACGGAGTGCGCCGACGCACGCCGTCCAGAGACACACTTGCTTCCACGAAACCGCAATCACCTCCCCACGACCATCCATGAAGAAGGGAATTATTCCGAGACTGGCAAACAGTCCTACACATACATGCACACGCAAACACCTACACCCACCCACACACACGCAATGAAGCGCGCGCCTGCGTGGGCGAAGGGAAATACAAAACTGACACCAAATCGCCAAGGAGTAACAACAGGGGCACAGACAACAGAGAGAGCCGTTGGGGGAGGCGATGAGCACAGGAGGAGTGCGCACAGGGCGATTACTGTGTGTGCTTTGCGGTTTCGTTAATGCGACGCGCCCCCTCATCTCCGATGTTGACGAGGAGCTGGAGGAGCCACTTCCTCATGTTGATGTCCTCGTCCAGATACTCCTGGAAGGTGTTGTTGCGCAGCTCCTCTGGGAGAATCTTGGGTAGCGCCTCACGTGCACGTTCGTTTTCAGAGAGGCGGAGGTAACAGCGGATGATGTGTTTCAGCAAACGTGGCCCGCACACGTGCTCATTCTGCGTTCCCTTCTCTGCTACCATACGGTGCAGAACATCTGCGACGGCGGTGAAGCGGCTGGGGTTCTGGCAGGCATACGCCAGGCCTTGATCCGAGATCAGAAGCTTCTGAATGATAAAGGTAGAGATGATCTTCGAAATCTCGATCGCTTGCTCCATGATCTTCAGGCAAATCGGGAAGATCTCTGTGTTGAGGAGGTAGGACGTAATCGCCGGGTCGTCCGCCTTGACCAGTGCGCCAATGACGCCCAGTGAAGTCAGGCGCAGCACTTCAGACCTCTCCGATGGGGTGGCGCGCAGAAATGGGTACAGGAAGAGGCAAATATTTGACTCCATAAAGGGTCGCCGCGATGCGTCGTGCTGGGCAATCACCTGCAGTAGGGTAAGAACGCTGCTAACGCGGTTGATAATCGGTTTCACCGGCGCCGACGAAGGTGTGTTGAGGAGGGGGTACATGGATACGATCTCCTGCAGGAAGATCGCCATGACACCGACGCTGTACCACAGAGTAGGGCCGAGCAATGTGAACTTCTCACGCTTCTTGGACAAGGTCAAGATGGCCCGTTCACGGGTGTCTTGGGGGTACAAGCTTTGAATGTGCATCAGCATCTCGCGCACTGCATCAGGATACTGACTAGGCTCTAGACGCGCGACCTGCTGCGGCAGCACCGCCTGCTGCTGCGGTGGCTGCAGTTGCTGGGGTGGACGCTGCGGGGCTTGGGTTACGGGAAAGCGACTATACCCTGCCTGTGGAAATCGCTGCTGCCGGTAGCCAAACTTGGCAACGTCTTCACTCTCTTCCTCCCACGGAGCGTAGGCAGCGGGCGCGTCCATCTTGTCTGAAACCAACGTGTGTGAGGCTGATCCAATTGTAGTACGCTGCGCGAGGGGAGGGGGGTAGGGAAGACCGCGGTGCGCGTGCGTAGAAGGAGCGGAGAGGGAGACCGACAAGCTTCGACAAGTGGCAAAAACTAAGAGGGAAGGAGAAAGAACGAGAGAGGAGTGAGGAGAGAGGCGACCGTGTACTGCAGGAAGCACTGATGCAGCTGACCTCGGTGGGTGAAGGTGTGACAAGCAGCAGCCCTCCCGCACAACTGGGTGCGCAATGGGGAAAGGAAGCGATCTGCCTGCTCTTCTTCGAGGCAGCCACGTATTCTACGAAAAGCGTTGGCGTCGGCAGTGCGGCTGTGCTGCATCTGTGTTCGCCTTGCCAGTAAGACGACGCGAGTGGGCGGTTTGCGTGCACCCGTGGTGACTTGAAGTGGCCCATTCGTTTTAGTTGGTGTATGCGTGTGCGTCTGTCTCATCACTTTTTGCGCCCCCCTCATTCTCGCGGCGTCACTCTATTTGTGACTTGAGTGCCGATGACTCCTCCTTGGCAGTGGACAACAGCTTCTTCGAAGCATCCAGGATGCTCTTGAATGCCGAGTACGTCTCCGATATGGTTCGCTCCAAGTCTGCGCGCACCGCCTGCTTCTTCGCGACACTGTCTCTGAGGGCTGCGAGTCGCTCCTGCATCGTGCGTACTTCGGCAAGCAAGCCTTCGTACTCGGCCTCCTCGGCAGAGATTTGCTCTTCAAGCCGCGCCTTGCGCTCCTTCATTTTCTCAATCACAGAGACCAGCTCGACACTGGTGGCTTGCACATCTGACCCGAGGGCAGCCATTGTGAAGTGCCGCGCTTGCGCGAAGCTGCCACTGCGGCAGGTTAGTCTAGCTGAGTAGCTTGTAGAGGTGTTGACCGAGAAGCAGCGGCGTCCAGCCAAATGAACTCGCCGCCTGAGTTGCACCAATCAACAGAGATCAGTAAGGGGAACAAGAGGGAGGGGAGGGCTGATGTGGGGGGTGCTCGGTGGACGAGTGATGTCTGATACGGTCGTTGGCCTCGCCGGCGGGGGAGGCCAACGCTTGGCTCGAGGAGGAGAGAGGTGTGAGTGAGACACGGACAGGCGCAAGCGCAATAAAAGTGGAGCAGGGTGAAGATACAGTGACACAAGAACAGGCGAAAAAAGTAGCCCCTCTCCTCTCCCTTCCCCCACCAGGAGACTCCCTTGCAGGTAGTGTGGGCACTACATTCGCTGCTATCCGTGGCGGGTGCTGTCTGTGCCAGTATAGGGGCCCATCCTTCAAGGAAAGAGCTACATGCAATCTCGACTGCATCTGAGCACGTCGGGTAAAGGATACGCTCGAGCGATGAGCTGACGACTGCCGAGCAGCCCCTTCAATCATTCCCACCTGTACCTGCCGCTGCGGATTCTCACTTGCACTCTCTGCAGGAGCAGGCGAGAGAGAAACGCGCAAGCGGCTTCTGCATTGCACACGTGGAAGAGACACAGAAACGAGAAAAGCGCTTGATTAGGAGCACCAGTCATTGGAACCGAAGGACAGTGGGGACAGGGAGGGAAGTAAGAAGGGGAAATCACAACAACCCCTCGCACGCCAAAGTGAGCGAGAGACAAAGTGACGGAGACACACACGCACACACACACATCCGTATCGGCAAAAATAAAAAAAAAAAACGAAGGAAAAAAGTGGTCGAACAGCGGATGGTGGTGGTGGTGGTGCACAATGACCATCCTCGATCACCGCAGAGGAATGTAAAGCGGCTCGTGCTGGTTTGCCGCTGGAGCTGCTCTACCAGAACGGGTACCATCCCGACCACGACTGAGCCACGTTGATGACGTCTGTGGCTTCGTCGATAAGCTGCCCTACCTGCGTACGCGGGTCGAGTGGTTCCGTGCCGGCCGCGATGAAATCCTGCCCTTTGAGCTTGGAGCTGAGGCGGTTGAAGAGGAACACACCTTGATGCACGACATCCACCTCCTCCCCAAACAAGTGCTTTGCGATGCTAAAGGAGCCGGTATTGCGTTGTTCGATTGACTCACAGATGGACTCTTCTTCCGCCGTCGACGTGGCTTTGTTCATGTTGGCAATATTCACCTGCTGCTCGATGGTCTTGTGGTCGTTCGATGACTGAGGCTCCTGTCCCTGTCTGTTGATGAGGCGCCACGAGATGAGCGGGTCTTGAATGAATGCCTCGAGGAGAGCCAGCACACTGTGACTGCCTTCGCGCAGCACGCACATCACAGTCTCCGAGCATGCCCGAAACGCCCCGTCGACGCCCGACACGTCGAGCGCGCTGCGCAGCATGCGCGTCAATCGAAAAGGTACCTTCTCGGGGAACTTGTCGCGCGTCATGGCCACCTCAAAGCAGTCACCAAAGTCTATGTGCACCACCAATCCCGATGCGCGCTGCAGCATAATGTTGTTCGGATGACGGTCACCGAGACCGAGGATGTAGCCCACGATGCTCATGTTTGCCAAGGACGTTGTGTACATGCGGCGGCGATCGTACCAGACCTCGCAGTTCGGCGACGTGTTCCACATGGACTTGCGAATATCCTGCCCGGAGGTGTGATCGGAGAGGAACTCCACGACCTCTACCTTCGACATGATGGTCAGGTAGTCGTACGCCTTGGTGTTGTCAAAGGTGATGATCTGGTTCAGCATGCGCATCTCCAGTTCCACCGGGATCAATTTGCGCTCGCGAAAGTGCTTCACGACCTCGTGCAATGTGTCGCATCCGTCGACCCAGCCAATGATGCCGACGTTGTCCTTCAACGGCGTAACGGAGTAGCGCTGGATCTGGAAGCCTAAGTTCTTGCTCGTCCTCGAGTCAGATTGCATGAGGATGTTGACTAGCGAGAAGAGCTGCATGACGCGCTCGTCCAAGCGAAGATCCTCGCGCCCTTTGAGGAGGAACTTCTGCGACTTTCCCCCGTCCGTGATGATACCGATCCGCTTCGGCCGCTGCTTACTTGTAATGACAATGAGGTCCTTCTGAAAGCAATGAACCTTCGCTACTGACTCCTCGCGGACTGGCCGCGCGTCGGGGATCCCGATGGAGAGGTTACGTGCTTCAAACAGCTTTGGGCTGCAGAACTGGAGCTGTAGCGTGTCGCTCGCTTTGATTTGTTTGTCAATATCGCCGTACACGCTGTGGTACAGCTTCCATGCCGATTGAACGTCGCCAGTGTTACGCGTTGACGAGTACGACCGCAGCCACTCCCACGCCTCGGTCAGCCGCTTGCTGTACCTGGACAAAAACTCAGACTCCACCACCGTCTCTGGCACCTTCGTCAAAGTCTCATTAATCGGAAGTAGCGTGCGCACCATTTCCTCCTTACTGCGGCGGCCAAAGAAGGCAGTCGCCGCTTCCTCCAGCTTGTCGTACCACTGCTCGTAGATGAGGGCTGAAACACGGATGAGTTCGTCGATCATGAGACGGCCTTGCAGCACAATCACCGGATATCGCTCCTGCAGCTTACTCAGCACCTCATTTGAGTACCTCTTACGTCGCTCCGAGTCCGACATGGTGCACAGATTCAGCGGGTACACCAAGGTGTGCGGGTAGTCGTAGCCCACGTTGGTCAGGACATCCGCCACAAGCCGGCAGCTATCGTCGGAGCCGATGTCGAGCCGGGCGACCAGCTGCGGTACCACAAGATGCCACACGCGCGACGGCACATCAAAGACGCGCTCGCGCAGCTCCTTCAAGTTGTGGTCACAGTCGCAGTGGTTCGACCAGAGCGTTAGGAGCTTCAGCACGTCTTGGATGAGCGTCGAATCGGACGTCCCAAGCTGAATGCTGCGGATAAACCCTTCGATAGCGTTGCGGCACGTTCTATCGCCCTTGTCCGTGTGGAGCAACTGCGCGTTCGCCTCAGCCCACTTACTCCACGCCAGAAACCACTGTGGATCGTACAGGGTGGCAGTCTTGAAACACTCCACGGACTCGATAAGGCCGACCTTGCTGCCGAGGCGCGTGTAGGCCCGCGCCAACACAGTTGAGTTCTCCGCCTTGGTGTGCACGTCAATCATCTTCTTGATGAGGTCACTCTCGGTGCCAAAGGCGCTGTCGGGGCCAAGTGCGTTGGTGTCGGAGAGGAATGAGATGTACTGCATCACCACGCGCGGGTTCGCATTGCGGCTCGTGAGTTGTTCCAGGGTTGGGTTTGCGAAGCCGAGGAGCTCGGCCAGCGTGAACTTCTCCAGTTGTCGGGCGTTCTCCTGCCGACAGAGCTTGGTGAACTGGAGGCGCGTCTTCACGTCCTCATGAGGGGAGATGAGAAGCCCTCTGGTTCCCAGCACCTGCTTCCATGTCGGCACTGTCGCATTCATCGTTCGAATTCGCTGCTCCCAGAGGTGGCAGAGATGCGGTATGTGTGCGGTGGAGTTGAGCGCCTTCTGCGTCTGCTTCGCAACGATGACCTCTTCCACCTCTGTCAGCTGCTGCGCCACCACCAGCCCCTCGTAGGCGCGCGCATACGACTCGTGCAGCAGGCTTGTCAGCCCCTCCAGCAGAACCTTGCGTCCGTTCGTCACGGAGACGAGCGCGTCGTCGTAGTTGCCGCGCACCACTTGTAATGCTGCCTTCGACACGTGGTAGAGAACCATGTCAGGCGGTAACCAGTTCAGGATGTACTCGAGCGTGTCCCACGACTGCAACCGGATCGATGCATCTGCGGCGTACTGCGAGACAAAGAAAAATATGTGCATCTCGTCTGACTCTGCCACGCGGTCCTTATAGTTGTCGACCATGATACCCCACTGCTTCAGCACCTTGTCGTACTCGCCAAGCTCGCTCAGGCACAACATCAGTCGCGCGTTGACCTCAACGCGGTGGTCGTGGCCGCTTTCCTCCGTCCTTGAGAACGATGTTGTGGGGTCGCTGTTGGTGGTGTAGTGCAGCATGCGAGACCAGTCGCGGTTGCCATTTTTGTATCCGTAGCCCTTGGAGACGTTCTCCGAGCTTTTCGCTTCCGTCGAGGCAGCGTCCAGGTCTAGCTCCTTCTGCGTCAGCTTGAGAGCCTCCGTGTAGCGAGCGAGCTTCACCAGACTCGTCTGGAGCAGGCTGCGTCGCTGCTCCTCGCTCGCCATGTTCAAGATGCCAACTGAGGAGTCCACCATGTGCAGTTCACTGTAGAGGGAGATGAGCGACTCTACAGTGCCGACGGGATCGTCGCGGTAGGCAGCCTCGCGCCAGAAAAGTGCCTTGGCCAACATCCCACGGTTCCACGCGCACTCGGAAAGGTCATTGTACGAGATGAACAAGGCTTCCCCAACGTGGTCCATGTACTCCACAATACCAAGCAGCGTCGTCACCACTTCGCCCGGGACAGCAGTCGACATCATCGCTTGACGAAACGACTGCCGGAAAAAGTCCGTGATAGCGGCTTGCAGTGCCGAGCTTGCGTAATTCCACATGGAGCGGAAAGCGATCTGCAGCGTGTCTTGAACAAACTGCGTCGATTTCTCCACTAGCGGAGCTGCGTTGATGCCGATAGGTACTGCCGTGCAGCGGAAGACCTGAAACGGGGACTCTTGCAGCAGCGTGATGGCGAACTGGTCTGCCCACTTGACCCACTCTTCCTTTGTGAGGGGCACAACCTTCATGGGGTTGATGAGGCGCTGCTCGTTGATGGGCATGGTACGGTCCTCTGCCAGCACGGAATTGGCGTTGTCGTCGTTGAGGTTCGCGTAGCTCCAGACCTCGCCCACGCGAGACATGCTCTTCATCACGACGGATTCACACGTCTTCAGCAGCGCTGCCACCTCCGCGTTTTGGTGCTGGATCGAGGCTGGGCTGCGTGCACAGCGGAGACCGGTGGCGACGCGGTTGTTCATTACTCCAAACTCAGTGTTGGTGATGCGGTAATTCTTCAAAGCTTGAATGATGTAGGTCGAGTGCTTGAGGAAATCGCCCTGCATCTCCTCGATCAAAACGCAAAATACGCCCATGATGTTGTTACAAAGCGCAACGCTGTCACGTCCACGTGTCTTGCGCGCGAGGTCGACGGAGAGGCATGTCAGCAGGCAGCGTACGATGGCGCCGACAAGCTCATCCACATACAGTTTGAGGCAGACCTCCTTAAGAGCCACAACGCAGTGGTTCACAAAGTCGAGCGGATTCTCTGGGTTCTGGATGGCGCCGAGGAGGTTATCCACCACCGCCTCCGTGCACGGTTGCAGTGCGTCGATGTGGCGCACAATGTATTCAAGCACGGCGTACTTGAGGTCGGGGCGCAGTTCAGTACGGTTAAGCGTATCGAAGAGTTGAGGCAGGATGCGTGAATGCTGCTGGCCATAGTGCCGATTGCCGGAGCCCTCGAAGTTGGCGACAAACGAGAGCATGCGCACGGCCAGAAACCGGTAGTTTACCTGAAACTCCCAGACGCTGTCAAAGACGCTGTAAATCTCACTCGCGTCGTTGAGTACCATCACACCGGCGTAGCGGATGATGTTGCAGAACTCGAAGAGCACGGTGGCAAAGAGGCGGCCGCCAGGCAGCTGACGGATGACGCGGGCCAGGGGCCCAATCACCAGACTAATTTCACTCTTGGAGCACGGCACGTGCTCAAAAATGTTCAGCATCGTCTGCACACCGGTGCGCAGCAGTCCTTCCCGCGCTCCGGCGGAGCGCTTACTCTCGGGGTCCAGCAGCGCTGCCACGGAGCGGAGTACAATACGGCAGCACTTCACGTGGGTCACACGGTCCACCACAACGGCGCTCACCCCATCCGCCTTCTCCTCGCTGAGATTGACGGACTGGAACACGTGTGAGTCCAGCGCACCGATGACTCCAATGCACCGCAGCGCTTCAAGACGAATGTCAATGCTCTCTTCTGTTTTGTGCAGCACCGTGCAGAGTTGCTGGAAAAGCCGAGGGTACAGCACGTACGGCGAGGTGCCTTCCATGAGCGGCGCCAGGGTTGCCGAGAGGAAGCGGAGGCAAGCAAGTCGGATGACGTGGTAAGACCGGTCAGTCGGCAAGCTTTCCAGCAGCTCGCACACGAGGGCAACCTCCCGTTGGGAGGAGAGAAGGGTGCTGCCAAACTTCCTGATCGCCGCCGCGACGGCTGTGCAACAGTGCAGGAACGACAAGAGAATGCCGGAACGGGCAGAAAGAGTGCTAAAGTACGGCAGGAGCGCCTCGCAAATCCCGTCCGTGAAGTTCACCACGATCTGCGGCGCGCGCGTTGCGATTGCGGCGAGGAGGCGGAAGCCGTTTTGGACGGTGTCCATATTGAAGGTAGACGTGATGAAGTTCAGAATCACGACCATTTCCTCACGTAGCGCAGGTAGAATGTGAGATGGGTCGTAGCGGATCATCTGGCACAGCTGCTCTGTCGCCGCCACGCGACAGTTGATTGACTCGTCACCCAGGGCCGAGTAGAAACGAAAGAGATACTGCTGCTCACTAAGGTATGGATAAAAGTTCTCTGTAAAAGCACTTAGAATGGTATGACGCACCACGGGGTTGGGGTCCGACAACCCGACAACCAGCATGCGCGTAATGATGGTGTTTACGCACATGCGCCGCGCGATGCTGAGGTCGCCTTTCTCACCAGGGGGAATGAGGAGCTTTACAATGGTATAGATGGCCGCGTTACGCACAGCGACGCTGCTGTTGTCGATGAAAGGCAGCACCGAGACTCGCAGAAAGTCACCCATGAGCTCCGAGTTGGAGAAACCGAACTGTTTGAGGGCGTTGAGGGCGACAGAGATCTGATACTCGGAGGCGCCAACATCCGCAGAGCTCCCACTAACGCGCGGTGCGTTGATCTGCTGCCGAAATGGCAGACCGCATAGTGTGACGGAAATCATGTCCAGCAGTGACTCTTCCAGTTTTGCGCGGTACTGGGCGCCAGATGACTCGATGATAGTGCGCATGCACTCGATCAGCTCCGCGGAAAGTCCCCACCCAAAGACGCTTTCGATGCACGAGTCTACATACGTCTCCATCTTGGACGGCCTGCAATCTCTGCAAATTATACAGAAGCACTGCAGCGCCTTCCAGCACGGGCTCGGGGATTGCACGAAAATGTTCTTGATAACTTCACACGTGTCCTCCACAAACGGCGCAAACTCTGCCTTGCCTACAATCGGGATGATCTCTGAGAGCATGTCGAAGGCGGTGTTCCGCCCTGTGTTGCGGTTGATGGAGTCCAGCGCAAAGCGCACGGTGTCCTTGAGCTGTTTGGTGACAAACTGTGGTGCGCTGAAGCGGCAGAGCACCACCAGACAGCGGCACAGGAGCCCGCTAATGTCGGCGTTGACGTTCGCTCCGTCTCCCATGATGTACGGGGCTAGAAGGGCGGAGAGATCTTCGTAACGAACGCTGCTGGTGCCGATCGAGTTGATCACGATAGGCTCGAATGCAAGAAGACCGGCAATGCGTTTGTCCTTCGATTTTGAGACGAGGTTGGCTTTCAGGTGTGACATCAATGTGTCGCAGGTTTCAGCACGGATAGTGGCGGGGCGGTTGACCAACAGCTTTGCGCATAGCGTGAAGAGACTCAAAGCACGCGAGCGGACCTCCTCATCGTGCTCCGCCAGGCAATCCCAAACCCTGTCAAACACCTCAGAGAGGCGCGGCAGAATCACCATTGGTATGCGCAACGCCACCTCCGTGAGCACCAAAATGCTACAAATACGACGAGGCTGTGACTTGGCGTCGGACAGCGCAATCCACTCGAGCGTCTCTCCGATTTGAGTCCGCACAAAGTCTGTTGTCATGCTGTAGCTGAGCGTCTGCGCGAACGTCTTGGCGGCTGCAACAGCGACGGGAATCTCATTCACCGCCATGAGACAAAGGCGCAAGTAGCTGTTGCACTGCGACAGCTGGATGACGGATAGGTCTAGGCTCAGCAGAATGTCAAGCACAGTGAGTTCGCAAAACACATCAACCGACGTGCCGTGCACCACCTCAAAGCTCTCCAGGCACATCAGCAGTGAGGAAACGACCATTTCATACTCCTGCACACTTTTGCCCTGCAACTCCTTCGCCTGCTTCACCCCCTCTGTCACGAAGGCGATGCGCTCGTCGCGGCTGCTGGCGAGTGCGCGGATGGAGGCCGCCAGTCTCTCCGAGTCAACGGACGACATAGGTGCAGTTTCGATAGCCCCCCCCCTCCTCCTCCTCTAGTGTATACGTGTGCCTCTGTGCGTGTCCCTCAGCGAGAAACAGAAAAGCGACCGAGCAGGAAGCAAGCACTGATCCACACAAAGAGGGAGGAAAGCAAAGCACTGGGGGGGGGGTGGCAGAGCTTAGCCAAGCACAAGACTAGCTGTTTGTTAGGCAGAGAGGCACCTACTGTGCGAGGAGTGTGCAGCAGCTTCTTGAAACCGGAAGAGGTGAAGCGGCCAGATGATCAGCCCTACCGAACTGTGCACGTAATTCCCCTCACAAGGTGATGCCTTTCGTCAGCGAGAAAAATGAGCACGTTCTGCCGCAGAGCGCACAGTGGCGCAAGCACGACGGAGTGCCAACGGCGAACGGGGCAACGTTTTCGAGAGGGACTAAAGGGCTCGTGGGAGGAAAAAAAATGAGGTAAAGTGAAGGGCACCTTTTTCGATGCTCCTGAGACATGCGTGTGCGTGTGTCTCAGCACACGAGGCCGTCTGTTCGTACGTGCTCACGAGAAGGTGGACCGAGGCCTCTACGGCGCGGCAGCGCTGTCGAAAGAGCAGCAGATAACAAGCCGACCCCACGCAAACCCCACAAGTGGTAGTTCAGCTCACGAACTCCGACCACGTACAAGATGGCCTACCAAGCACGGCAGGGCAGCAGAGCTGAAAGCACAACAGTGGGGTAGAGGGTGGTGCGGAGCTAAGATTACCGAAAGCAGTACAGCTACACACACACACACATGAGTCCGTGCCAACCTCTCTGACCCACCCCAAGCTCGCCCTAGCAAAACAAGCAAAGGAAAAAATGGTGACTGTACACTTCTGCATAGTTATCAGTGTGGATGAGCAAAGGATAGGACAGTTGTGGAAGGAAGAGAAGTAGAGAGAGAGAGGGACACGTGAGCGCCAAAATCATTCAGCTGCATCATTGGGTACGACACATTTCGCGTGTGGAACGTATGCTGGGCCCAAAACCACGACCACAGAGGACACGATGGGGTGCTTGAAAGTGAGCACACCGAGTTCTCCTTCCCAGAGTGGTGCGGGCAAAACTCTTCCAGCAGCAGCGCCATAGAGGCCCACAACGCACTACCCTCCGCCACACTGACGGCCAAGGGCTATGATGACGAGTAAATGGTAAAGGTGCTCCTTGAAAGGTTCCCTGGTCCACGAGAGTAGAGAAAACATCCGATCCAGCGGCGCACCACCGACACCTTGATGCACTCGAAACACATTCAAAAAGACTGCCCAACATGCGCGCGCTGCCCAAGAGGGGGCACACTGAATAGCGCCGCGGAAGAGAGGGATGCGCACAAAACAGGGAAGAAAGAAATGCGAGGCGTGTGCGCATGGGGTTGGGCTGAGGGGAGAGGTGGCGCTGCGAGCCCTACGCCGTCAGCGAATAATGGCCGTCTTCTCAAAGTGGTAGCCCTCGTACGCCCAGTTCGTCTCCACCTCGAAGGGCTCGCTGATGTGCACCCCGTCGCCGGTGGCGTCGGCCATCTGGAACTTGTTGATGGCGCGACACTCGCGGTAGAAGAGCACACGCAGGCAGTCGGTGAGGATCTGCATCGCCTCTGCACGCGAGAGGCCGCCCGGGTTCTTCTCCAGCGCCTGGCGCAGCAGTGGCAGTGCGATGTGGCCACCGTAGCCGGTCGCGATGCAGTCGTCCTCCCAGCGCGTGCCGACGTCGTCTACAGCCGCCAGAAACGTCTTGCCGTCGCGGGCGCCAATGAGAACCATCTGGCACAGACACGGCTCGAAGTCGCAGCGCTTCTGGTAGATGGAGCGGTGCAGGTAGCTGAACACCTCGTTTGGGTGCATCTCGTCGACGTTGTGGTACATCTTCTGGCGCTCAATGTTGTCCTCCACCCGCTTCGCCACCATCTGGAAGTCGGCGTAGCTGCCCGTGGCGCACACGGCGGAGTGGCCGCCGAGCAGCTTGATGCGCGGGATGTTGGGCCACTTGGCGAGAGACCCGTAGGATAGCAGCGTATCCGCCGCCATCAGTACACCGCCGTTGTACTTGATGGCGACAATCGATCCACCAGACGCCATGTTCGCCGTCACAAGCGAGGGAGACGACGTGCGCGTGTGATCGCGTATGAAAGTGAGCCGGGTTGGGGCAGGCGGCAGCGCTGATCGCGTATGTATGCCTGTGTTAGAGGAGCGGGAGAAGTGGGGTAAGAAATTGGGATAAACCAGCAGTGAAGGACAGGGGAGGTGTGGCGCCTCTCATGCGCACATAAAGGCCGAGTGTTCAACAATGGATGGCGATCTCTCAGCCCTTAACATATTGTTCGCCTCATCATGTTTCCGAGAAGATACTTGATAGTGACTGGAGTGGCGAGGTACAGCGTAGACGAATCACGAAGCGTGATGAGCACCTATTGCGCTACGATCTCGTTCGGGTGCTAGGCGAAGACTTTACTTCTCAGAGGGTAAGCACGCAGCTACTAGTCGCTACGCGGGGCTGCGCGTCGTCGGAAAAGGCAACGCAAACAAGCCTCTGAGGTCTGTGCGACTGCCCGATAGTTCACCTCACTACAAGATGAAACGTGTCTTCGAGTTTTCGGTAACGATCTTGACGAGCGATCCGCTCGGAGGACGATGACTTCCATTGCTCCACTCCACGATTTGCCGAGCCACGTCCTCGAGCGATGTCCACGTGGAGCGGTCAGCGTGGGGCATCGCCGCTCTGTTTCCAGAAGTGTCAAGGGTCATGGGAAGGATGGCCAGGACACTTGCATCTGATGGCAGCGCTAATGAGTTCGCTGCGACAGACTGGCAGAGAAAATGCACTGCAGACTTGGCTGTGCCATATCCGATCATGCTGGGCGTGGGACCCACAGCAGCTGCTGCTCCAGTAAGAAGAAGAAGCCCACCCTTTCCACCCTGCGTGCTGAACAGATGCGCCGCGGCTATAGAGGAGAAGAGCGATTGCCTTAGCATCAGCTCTGCTGATGCAGCGGTGCTGGGGTCCGCTATGGATCCGCCGGCCCAACCGCCGGCGACGTTGATCACGGCGTCTACCTTGAGTCCGGCAACTGCAGAGAGATAGGCCAGCTGCAGCTCCTCGATGGAGCTTGCAGGGTTGACAGTATGGCAGTCATCGCCCTGCTTGACGGCGCCGACTTGATCTATGCTGATGATCGCCCATTCACTTTTGACGAAGGCATTCGCAACGGCACGACCGAGGGCGCCGCAAGCACCAATGAGAAGTACGTTTTTCATGACGATGAAGACGTTCTCCGCCAAGTCAGCGTTGTGTGACAGACGTTGCGTGGAAAAAGTGGCGAAGGCGGCGAGGCGGAGGTGCAGTAAAAAGCGGGCGGTGCGACTGTCGAGAGCGAGGGACTCACCTGAGAAAAAAAGGGGGGGGGCCTTGCGGACGCAGGAAAGAGGAGGTGGAGTGAGGCGACAGGTGTGAGGATCAACAGGGAGATGAAGAGTGGAGTCGACGCACATTAACTCGCTGCACAGAAGTGAATGAAGCACCCAAGGTGAATGTCGTGATAATTCCGTGAGCATCAGTGCGTCAGAAGAAGTCGATGCACGGCGCACGCAGTCGCAGATACGCAGATTCGATTCATCTGCACCACAGCGTCCCATCACTAGCGAAAAAATCGCAGTCATGCCTCCAGCGCTGTTAACAGAGAAGGCAAACATGCCGCAACTCTATCAATATCAGCAACCGTCTATCAAACCCTAGGAGGAGCACCTTGTGTAGAGACACGCCTGAAGCAGGAAACAAGGAAAGGGCACAGCACTGTAACCCCACCGAAAAGTGAGGGGCGGGAGGTGGGCAGCATCAGTGGCGGTCCGGCTGGATGTCACTTGGGAAGGTCTCCCCCTCGAGAATCATCAGCTCCTGGGCCTCGCGGCGCAGGCGCATGCGACGCAGCGCCTCCTCGCGCGCCCAGTCCATGCGGCTGTTCAGCTTCGAGTAGTAGGCCCACACGGCAAACTCAATGCCTAGCACACCGACAGCGAGGTGCCACATCTTCTCCCACATCGGCCAGTCGTCCCACTGGTAGCGGAAGGTGGCGCGCGGAGTGTAGGGGTACGGGTCCCCGTCGCCCCACGCTAGGCGGCGGAATTTGGACCGCCGGAAGGCCATCTTGGCCATTCGCTGGTTCCACCGCGTCATGCCGGTGACGCTGATCCGCACAAGTACGTGATGTGATGCGACGCTACAAAAATGCTATGCCATGCTACGAGGGAGTGGCTCCGGTGGGAGTTGAGCCGAGCACAGAATTCGAAATAGGGTGTCACAAACAAGAAAGAATTGACCCACAGTCGTGCCTACCTTGCCATGTGTCACGTATCGCGCAGCAGTGGGCAGCGAAGAAGAGCAAAATTGTCAATCGAGGTGGGGGGAGGGGAGGAGGGAGATAGGCTGAGAAAAAGATGTGTCACTTACACTGCTGACATGTTTGCCCGACAAGCGCATCCCTGAGAACAAGACCCGTCTTGTGAGCAGTGTCAGTGACACAGAGCGCCTAGCTCATAGATCCGGTTGCCCCACACGGGAGTGAAATCTCCGCAGAACACGTTCGCTGCTCCACGTCAGCACCGCTAGCCACAAAACGAGGCATCCACGAGGTCATATAACGCACGCTCGCACAAGGAATGAGAGCACATTCGACTAGTTCCGGCAACCAACACACACATCAAGGAAGAAAAGAAGCCGTTCAGAGGACTGCCCAACATGCGCGCGCTGCCCAAGAGGGGGCACACTGAATAGCGCCGCGGAAGAGAGGGATGCGCACAAAACAGGGAAGAAAGAAATGCGAGGCGTGTGCGCATGGGGTTGGGCTGAGGGGAGAGGTGGCGCTGCGAGCCCTACGCCGTCAGCGAATAATGGCCGTCTTCTCAAAGTGGTAGCCCTCGTACGCCCAGTTCGTCTCCACCTCGAAGGGCTCGCTGATGTGCACCCCGTCGCCGGTGGCGTCGGCCATCTGGAACTTGTTGATGGCGCGACACTCGCGGTAGAAGAGCACACGCAGGCAGTCGGTGAGGATCTGCATCGCCTCTGCACGCGAGAGGCCGCCCGGGTTCTTCTCCAGCGCCTGGCGCAGCAGTGGCAGTGCGATGTGGCCACCGTAGCCGGTCGCGATGCAGTCGTCCTCCCAGCGCGTGCCGACGTCGTCTACAGCCGCCAGAAACGTCTTGCCGTCGCGGGCGCCAATGAGAACCATCTGGCACAGACACGGCTCGAAGTCGCAGCGCTTCTGGTAGATGGAGCGGTGCAGGTAGCTGAACACCTCGTTTGGGTGCATCTCGTCGACGTTGTGGTACATCTTCTGGCGCTCAATGTTGTCCTCCACCCGCTTCGCCATCATCTGGAAGTCGGCGTAGCTGCCCGTGGCGCACACGGCGGAGTGGCCGCCGAGCAGCTTGATGCGCGGGATGTTGGGCCACTTGGCGAGAGACCCGTAGGATAGCAGCGTATCCGCCGCCATCAGTACACCGCCGTTGTACTTGATGGCGACAATCGATCCACCAGACGCCATGTTCGCCGTCACAAGCGAGGGAGACGACGTGCGCGTGTGATCGCGTATGAAAGTGAGCCGGGTTGGGGCAGGCGGCAGCGCTGATCGCGTATGTATGCCTGTGTTAGAGGAGCGGAATTGAATTAGTGTTCTACTGATTTGCTGCTTCGACTTGTAGTCACGATAGAGACGACGACGATCCTCTCCATTTACCGAGAGCAGACACGTGTATATATGGGCGTACAAGTTAAGATGAGATGTGTGCAGAGGTAGGGAGATGTTGGTGGAGAGGGAAAGTCGACGAGAGGACAGAGGGTGGGCAGTGGTGCATACTGAATGGCAGAGACAGTACTCAAGTTTGGGAGTATGGCGCTTATATTGCGTGACACTGTCGCCAGCGTCCGCGGCGTTTTGAACGTGACCGTGATTCCGTGATAAGCTATGCTTAGCGATAGTGTGTGCACTTGATAGAGATCAGCTACACCGTCAGCAATGGCAGCAACATGTACAAAGGCCGCTACTACGGCGCGCGGGATGGCCCGGTGAATATATAAGATGCAGGTGAGCAGGTCCTACTGCGCTTCGTAAAAAGTCCTCGGCAAGCCCACCGAAAAGTGAGGGGCGGGAGGTGGGCAGCATCAGTGGCGGTCCGGCTGGATGTCACTTGGGAAGGTCTCCCCCTCGAGAATCATCAGCTCCTGGGCCTCGCGGCGCAGGCGCATGCGACGCAGCGCCTCCTCGCGCGCCCAGTCCATGCGGCTGTTCAGCTTCGAGTAGTAGGCCCACACGGCAAACTCAATGCCTAGCACACCGACAGCGAGGTGCCACATCTTCTCCCACATCGGCCAGTCGTCCCACTGGTAGCGGAAGGTGGCGCGCGGAGTGTAGGGGTACGGGTCCCCGTCGCCCCACGCTAGGCGGCGGAATTTGGACCGCCGGAAGGCCATCTTGGCCATTCGCTGGTTCCACCGCGTCATGCCGGTGACGCTGATCCGCACAAGCACGTGATGTGATGCGACGCTAGTTGAGCGGTCCTGTGGCTTCAATGTTGCTCTACAATGCACTAAAAGGCGATGCGGAGGCTTGTTTTGGAAGGTAGACGATTTGCTAGCCAGGGAATATGCTAGTCCTGTGTGTCTGCGGCATGTGGGTAGGTGAGTGAGTGTGTGAAGAGAGAGAAAGTAAGAAACGAACGTATAAGGCCAAATGGTAGGTTGCACTTCCTTGTGCTTTGGAGCAGGTGAAGGAGTGTGTCCGTGCGTGACAGTGTCAAACAGCCCGCCAACGCGCGACCACGCGTGCGCAACACCTCCTGGCGCCGTTCACCACGTCCGCCAGCCATTAAGGAGGTATGCGGTGGCACGGAGTTGCACGACCGGCGACCGGCACAGGCTGAAGAGAAGAAAAAGGCAGCCGGCTACACCATGACAGTGCTCGTAGCGGTTTCTTCGTTTCTCTGCCGCCTTCTCCGCCGCATAGCTGACCGATTATGAGGTGGAGAGGGCGGGGTGCAGCGGCAATGTGAAGATCTGATACGAGAGGGACGCCTACCCACACACGAGTTGACAGCGACAAGAGTGGGGGGTCAACGGAGAAAAAGGAGGCGATAGAGGTACACCGAGAAGCGCACGAGGAACGACTTTCAACGTCTGTCAGAGACCAACAAGAACAACGGTATAACAGAAGAAAGCGGCGACACCAATCACACGGTACACCCCTCCCCTGTCCCCTTGCTGCGCACTACGAAGCCGCTAGCATCGTCGCAGCCTTCCGCGCACTTACAGGAAGAGAAACAAACAACCCAGAGAGGCCAAGAAGAACAGAAGAGAGAGAGAGAGTAGAGACGAGACAGCGATTTGAATGCTGACGCAGCACTGCTCCTGCAACCCACGCGCAAAGCCCAACGTGGATAAGAAGATGACGAGCGGTACACTATACGCGAGCACCACCGCCACTGAAGGCAACAAACATGCAAAAGATAGGACACCAACAAATAAGGGACTGCCCAGCGCAGAGCGTATGTGGCCGGCCCCAGCAAGGAGACAGGTGCCCCACTTGGTTGCTGCGCCGAGCCGTCAACGCACACGTATCCCCTTACTACTGCCTTCGACGAGCAGTTTACACAGCACATGAAGCCTGCGACTAAGGGGAAGCGATTTGTTCTTGAAACGCCCACAGGACAACCCGCCTAGTGGAAGACGCGCCCCCTCAACACCCACGCGTCAAACTCGATTGACAAGGCCAGCGCAGTCAACTCCGATCTTTGACAGCTTGCACACGGGGCAGAGCGTCCCTCTGTAGGACGGGTCAGCTGGTGACAAGCAGTAGCTGCACCGCACTGGGCTCACGACACCCTTGTACATTGGTTTGTAGCTGGCAGAACACATGATGAAAGGGTTGCGCTCGTCGTAGTCGATTGGGACGGCGTTAGTGGGGTTGCGGTCCGCTTCGGCGATGATGGCGGCGGCCTGCTGTGCCTTGTTCTTTGGTGGGTCCTGCTCCAGAAGTCGGCGCGCTACTTCAGCGGCAGTCTTGATGTTCTTCTGCTTGTACGCCTTACTCATGGCCTGCGACAAGGCCAGAGTGAGGTGTGCGCGGTGAAGGCGAAAGTGTGTGAAGTACAGCGCCAGCTGCAGCGCCTCGACCGAGGAGGCGCTGAGGGTACGCAGTTGCAGCTGCAGCGCGAGGGCACGTGTGTATTCTGGAGCAACCGCCATGATTTCGCGCAGTGTTGCCTTCTGCTGGTCGTCCTTCACAACCGTCATGACAGACAGGTGCAGAATGCTGCGGAAGACATCCAGCGCTTCGGCAAAATTGCCCTCGACGAACAGCTGGTAGCCTATGCGCAGTTTCTCGGCTAGCACAGGCATGAAGTCTGGCAGTGCTGGGGCGTGGGGCGCCTCCGTTTCGCTGTTCGGCGGCTGCGTGGACAGGGCGAAGACAGTAGAGAGGCCGTTCGGTGCAGGCCTGCAGCTGTTCACGGCTGCCCACAGCTGCATCATGTACGGCTTCAGCGGCGTCGGGTCTGCTAAGCCGATCTGGCGCTGCAGCAGGCACAGTGCACTAGCAAATGACCCAGCGGCGACGTGGAAAGCAGGAAGTGTGTAGGCGTCCGTCCATGTCTGCGTAATGGGTGGGTACTCGCGCGGCACGACGTAGCCACTGCTAGCGGCACAGGCGCCCCCAGCATCCGGCAGTGCAGCTGACACGTCAATGTCCAGGTCGTCATCCCAGCCACCCCTCTTGTCACCGTTATAGGTTGGCGCCCCCGCATCGCCAGCGTCTGCGCCCGCGCCAGCCAAAAGCGCGTCGTCATCCTCGTCGTCGTCCCACCCAGCGCCGGCGGCGACGTCCTCATCGAGCTCCGGCTGTGCGATGGCGTCCAAGTGCCCCGGTTCCTTCAAGAGCCGCGTAAACACCGACTCCTCCACCTGCAGCATTGGCCAGTTCTCCGTGACTGGATCAACTGGCTGCTGCTGGGGCACAGGGTAGAATCGCTGTGCCTCCACACGCGCCGCCACATCAGGCTGTAACTGTTGGAGCAACTGCGCTGCCGTGTTCTCCAGTCCATGCGACTTCGCTGTCACGTACGCCAGAGGTAGTTGGTTTGCCTTGCAGAGGAGGTCCACACGCCCCTTCGCGTCGTTGACATACATGCCGTAGTGCAGCTTGAAGTGGTCGTCGTGTGTGGCGTTGACAAGGTTGGCCACTGAGGCCGTGTTGCCCGTGAGAAGCGCAAGCAGACCAGAGGCGTAGTAGTTGCCCGCCTTGGCACTCGCAAACTGGGCCAGTTGAATGTCACCAAAGCGTGTGGCAGTGTCGGCGAGGTGTCGCCAGGTGACTGGTTGGTTGAGCTCAGTAGCCATCGCCTTGGCAATGTCGATGGCGCCACATTCGATGGCGAGGTTGAAGCGCGTGAGCGGGTCGCTGACGAAGTGCAAAGCGACCTCGGAGTGTCCGTGCTTGCGCAGATACCCGACCAGGGCCTGGCCCTTGAGCTTGCCTTGCTGGATAATACGGAGGAGGTCGCGGTACGACTGTTGCTGCAGCTTGAGCTTGAAGTTGAGCTCCACGTTGTCCAGCTCCTTGCGCAGAACGCGACCGTCACGCGTCAAGACGTAGATGGTATCGCCCACGGCCCGCGCAAGGTAAACGACATTTTTGAGCGTGCTGATCGTGCTCGTCTCGCCGTTGCGCAGGTAGCAGTACTTGAGGTGGTTGGATGTGGTGAAGTACATAACGTCGCGCGTCTCATCGAAGGCAGCGGATTTGATGCGGGCTGACGACTCGGCGACCGACGCAATGAGCTTGAGGCGCTTCGTCATAATGGTTACGGTGTTCTTGGCGATGAGTGCTACCTTGGAGAAATCCTTGTCCCACACAGCATACCGCACCGCCGGCACCGTCGCCTCCATTACTGCACCGTGCTGCGCCACCTGGTACAGGAGGATCTTGTCGTCGCTCTGGCAAAGAACGCAGCCGACCGGGGCAGCGAAAATGCGACTGCACAACACGTCTGTCTGTTGCGGCTTTCCACCAGGTTTGCTTACATTCTGGATGCACATTTTGCCGTTTACGTCCACGTAGGCGAGCTTGTAACCACCGAAGAAAACACCGTCGATGCCCTTCATGGTACCCTCCACGTTACATGTCCTTGTGGCCAATGGCTTCGGAATCCACTCCACTTGTGGACCACCTTTAGCGTAGGAAAGCATCACACCCCCGGTCGTCGGGCAGCACGAGAGCGCCGTCGGCGGGTAAAACTGGTAGTTGACGGTGCAGGAGGTGACTTCCTCGGTCTCGAAGTTGTACATGTTCAGTTTGTTCTGGCACGCGTAGTAGAGCTCCGTCGCGTTGTGAATCGCAAAAGCCGGCCGCTCCCGAGTCAGCTTGAAGACCTGCAGGCCTGTGTCGTGGCCAATGGCGATCAGGTTGTGCACCGAGTCGCTAGCCATGATCCAGTAGCGCTCCACTTCGCGACGGAACGTCTGCACTGTCGCGCCGGAGGACATGTGTACCACGCGAATTGTGCGGTCCTCTGCGCAGGACACCAGATAGTCGTTCCTGTAGAAGACGGCGCAGCAGACGTTGCTCGTGTGTCCCGTGAACGTGCGAGAGACGTAGCACGATGTCCCTGACATTGTCCACAGGCGCACTGTTCGGTCATCGGCGGCAGAGAGTAGCAGGTCGCCGCACGGGTGGAAGGCGACCCAGTTGATGCCCTTCTCATGCCCCTCCAACTCGTACCGCACCACCACATCCGTCGTGCCCAAGAGATCCTGCGTGATGCCCATTTCCTCCTTCCGGTGCCGCAGCGCTGAGATGTCCCACACTCGGATTGTCTTGTCCAGGCTGCCCGACACGACAAGGTCGTTGAAGGGGTGAAACTGCGCGCACATGACGTAGTGGTTGTGACCGGGCAAGCACGCAATGCTCTTGCGACTCTGCCAGTTCCAAACGCGGATGGTGAAGTCGTCCGAGCACGACAGGATCCACGGCTGTTCGTGATGGAAGAAGGTGGTGCGAACATAGTCCATGTGCCCTGTCATCGTAAAGAGGCAGCGGTGCAGCTTGTAGTTCCACACCTTTACTGTGTAGTCATCGCCGCCCGTCACGAAGAGCGGCTGGTTCACGTGGAAGTCAGCGCCACGAACTGCACCCACATGCTCTGTGTAGGTGTCGACACAGATGCTCATACGATAGTCCCAAATCTGCACCGCACCGTTGTGCAATCCGCAGAGAACCCACGTGGCGCTGTTGTGTAGCGCAACCGCTTTCACGCGGGATGAGCGGGCCTCAAACTTGGTGAGCATTGCAACGATGTTTTCTCTATCAACCAGGTTGGTCGTTCCCCTAGTTAGCAACAACTCCTTTTTGTGGCTTCCGCGAAGCGAGACTGCGTTAGCGGCGACTCCGAGCGAGCGACAGCGAAGAAAATTTTTTTTTTTTGCAACGAGACAAAAACGAAAGGGCTGCGCAGGAGGAGGAGGAGGAAAGTAGTAAAGTCGTGGCAAGGCCGTGACACACGCCCCCGCGTGTGTGTGCCCGTGTGTGGGGTGGGGTGGGGTGGGGTGGGGGGGGGGGTGAGGCGGCCATCGTGTGGCAGTGATAAACGGCAAAGGCGGGTGGGCGCAGAGGGTGATGGGAGGGTCAATGGCGAGGTCCCCAAGTAACCCCAAAGGACGACCATAATTCGGGGCCCACGTCAACGTCAGGCGGTGAAGGATTGGGGAGGGGGAGGGGGTGAGAGCGAGAATCGACCTGCCGAGTTTGCGGTATCGTGTCCCATCAAGTACACCAAGAGAATGCCTCTTCGGAAACGCCCGAGGCGAAAGCGTAGAAGCCCCCATTTCTTTTTTTTCCTGTACTCTTTGGAGCCTTCTGTCGATCCTTCGCCAAGGTGTGTGGCGCGCAGCAATGCTTTACAAATATTTTCTAAGGTGTTCGAGATGAAGACCGGGTGGAGCAGCACTCTTTGTTGGTTGCAGTTTGCGGAGACACACTGGCTGGCTTCATGGCCATCCGTCAAGCCGTGTACGCGACGCGCTCGACAAATCCTACAGAAGATGCCGCAGCATAACCGCAGAATGCACCACAAAGGTTATGAGTTTGTTGGGGCAATTGGAGTTGTTGTAGCGTTCGCGCTCGAACCAGTATCCCCGCTACGGCGAGTTTACTCTTGTCGGTAAACTCGTCATAACTTGAGTCTGTGGGTCAGTTATGCAGTGTGACTCGTATGCAGTGTGCGTGTGTGGGGGAGAGAAGAACGCTTACAAAGGGATTGGGTGTGGTGCGCAGTCGTTTACAGGTGGGATGCTCGCGATCGCCTGCCGAAGACGCTTCGACCAGGTAGCCATTCTCACATCTTCACTTGCTTCAGCGAGGGATACTGAGCGGCTAGTTACCTCACTCAAGCATGTCTCACAGAGAGAGAGTTCAACTTTTTGTTTCTTCTTTCATGTTGGCTGCTTTCCACCAGCTCAGCCTCACCTAAAGGAGCGACACATACCTCGTTTAGGGGGTGGTGGGGGGGGGTCGTGAATCGGCAGTGGAGAGGCACCGCCAAGCCTCTTCGTGTTAAGCAAGTCCAGCTAGTGTTCTGAGAGACCCATCAGTATGCTTGGCCACAGTCAGCGACAGCGATGCCCTAAACGAGAGTGGAATAGGAGGAGGGGTACACGGTTGCACATACGCGGGCCCCGAGCTCTCCAACGCGCATCCCGTCACTCAGAGAGATCTGCCAACGCGTAGTCTCGCGGAAATGTGAAGTTGTGCGAGAAGGCAGGGCGCAGGGTGTGCGCAAAAACTTCGGAGAGGGAGCCTGGAATGCCAACCAGTCCGCGCCGCCGCACGGAGCTGAGCCCCCAGTAAGCAAGATAGGTGTACCGGAGACAGAGAAATGTGCACACCACACTCCCGTCCACAGCCACCACGCTCAGCACAAGAAAGCATAGGGTCCTTGGTGAACGTAGCGCCGTTAAGCCAGCGTCTATAAGAGCTGCTCTGGATGTCCATGAGGGGGCTGTGTCACGCCTATAAGCGCGTACCGCACCATAGGCAAAGACGGCATTTTGCACTGCCGCAAGAACACACAGAAGCGCTGCGAACAGCAGAAATAGAATAAAGTAGCACATGTTGCCCTTCCCAATGCACGCCCCCACAGCACTACAGTGGTGGTCAAAGTCCTCTACTTCCATGCCGCAATGACGGCAGCAGCAGCTGAGGTCAGTGGGTGCGTCCACAAACCCGGGATCGGCGACGAGAAGAAGAAAAAGCAGCACCTCGGCGCTGAGGCAGAGAAGCAGCTCCACGAATACCTTCAGCCGAAGCGTCTTACATTCTTGAGATGCAGTGGAGTGTGGCGTCAGCACAACAGTTGCAAGGTGCACTGCAACAAGTACAGGTATACCAATAAGCAAGGCGAGACCACCTAGGCAATCACTCGCAACGTTAAAACCGAAGATGCTGCGCCGCCGTCTCCGATCCCACGCCCAGCTGAGCGGCGCAGAGTCGGACTCCATGCACAGGCAAGCCTTGATCGAGATTTTGTGGGCCGCCGCCACCTAGGCAAAGTGGAGGCTTTGATTGACATGAATCGAAGTAGATAACCGCAGTGAAATGGGAAGAGTGTAAGTTGTTTTTAGGTGTGATACGCATGACAAAAAGGCATGAGAGGAGTCTCCGGGAAGCTGACACAGAGGGCCCCAAGAGCACAGCGGCGTAGGCCACGAGAATCATTCTGGCGAAACCGCAAATGTGTGTGTGTGTGTGTATCTGTATAGCAAATCTGTGCAGCGAATCACTCACTTGAACCCACCCTCGATCGCGGAGAATCCCTCTTGTGCGCGTGTCTATGCGTCATGGCCGTAAGAAGGCGAAGAGACTGACATCTGTACGCCAAGGTTCAGAGTGAAGACACTCTTCTCACGTCTGCTCTCTGTCTCCCTCTCTCTCTCTGTGTGGGTGTGTGTCCGGGCCGAGAAAAAGAAAAGGAATGATTACAATGCGGACAGCCTTGCCATGAAAGCCAGTTTCTTCGGTTAGTCTGTTGTTCTTTCGGGTTTCCTCTGCTCGTTCTGCGAGCGCATCAAACTGTTATGTCGGCCATCAAGCTGATTACGATTAAGGCTTCTTCAGAGAAGAGCGAGAATGGAGCAAAACAAAAAACACACAAAGAAGGGGGACGGTGTATGGTTGTTTGCTCTGCAACTGTGCGGTTGTGCTTTGCGGGCGCATTTTTTTTTTGCTTGTTTGTTTCCTCCGCCGGTGCCCTCGTCAAGTGGCACAACTGATATTATGTTCACTCATCTCCCATCGTCTCGGTAGCTATGACGCGCGAACACAGACGCCGGCACACGCATGCGCACAGAGACAGATAGCTCTCTTTTCCGAGGATCTGTTGTTATCCATGAACTTCTTCGCTACGCCTTCTCAGCAACTCGATTGCTTGGAGACAGATAGGGGCATCTCTGTGCATGTCGAGGTGTGCGCGGCCTTGCCATTGTGTGTGTGTGTGTGTGACAGAGACACCTGGGAAGACACTACGTGGGATGCCTCTCACCTCATTCACCACTGGTAGGTTAACCAATGAATTGGCTAGTACCCGCGGCCTCGACCATCGAAACCACGGCCGCGACTACCACCACCAAAGTTGCCACGGCCGCCGCCTCCGAAGCTTCCCCGACCACCACCAGCGCCGCCGCGACCGCCAAAGCCGCCGCGAGCATTGCCGAACCCGCCACGACCACCACGGTCGCCGCCGCGTCCGCCACCACGGCCAGCGCCACGACCACCACGACCGCGTGGCTTTGGCGGGTCGGTGAAGGCACGGAGTGGTGTGAACTGGAGAGTGGAAATATACGCCTTATCGCCCTCGCTGAGTGACGCTGCCTGCACGCCGGGAGATGGTTTCACGGAAAACATGACATCCGTTGTGTTGCCGAGAATTTCCTCAATTTTGCCGATCTTCGCTTTGTTCTCGGTGTAAACGAAGGCGTTGAAGCGGGGCACCTGACCGTGCACTGTGACCTTGTAAACTAGTTCGCCCTCCGCAGCGCTCATGAACGTACCCACCTCCTCCACGTTCTCCGGCGGGTCTGACTCAGACATGTGACCACCGCGGCCGCCGCCGCGACCACCGCCGAAGCCGCCGCCGCGTCCACCGCCGAAGCCGCTGCCGCGTCCACCGCCGAAGCCACCGCCGCGTGGGCCACCGAAACCGCGACCACCACCTCCGCGGTCACCACCGCCACGTCCTCCGAACCCTCGGGCCATAATTACTCAGCACCACGCGAAGCTACTGCAGCTTATAGTGGGGCGTATGTGGAGATAGTGCGATGCGGCGTTGCACGCGACACCATATGTGGTGGCGAGAAATTAAAGAGAGGGAGTAAACAAAAGAGAAAAAGAGAGAGTGAGAGTGAAGCCTAGGTGAAGCAAGATAGGTTGGGCTACTCGCAGACACCAAGGGGGCATCACAAGCTAGCTCTCCCTAGTGCTATCTGTGCATGTGCTCCATTCACTGCTGAACGGGAGAGATGCTATGGGAGCATGCTGCGGATGTGCCAGAACGTCAGTCATCATTGGCGGTGCACATGAGCAACGAAGTGGAGACGATCCGTCAGCAAAGCCGAAATCTCCGGTGGTTCCGTGGGCTTGGAGGAGCAAATACGAGCGAGAGCGACGGACGCGAAACACGCGCTTGCAGTACCCCTGTTGTGATAGAAGGAAAGAACGAGAGTGAGACGCCTGCGCGTCGACCTACCGTCATCCTCTCCTTTCTTGCTCAGCGTGCCCATTCTGCTATACAACATGAGCTTGAACAGCGCGCTGCTCAGTCTAGCACAGGCCCATCGCGTGGGGCGAGGCAGCGGGAGGCACGTGCGGTACAGCAATGCGCCGACTCAGTCCTCCGCGCACGACTCCTGTGTCAAACTCCGCCCACCCACCCCCGCTCCCACTATGTCGGTCGCCACCTGGGGCATTTCCCTTGAGGCGCAGCAGGCCCCCCACACCACTAGGCAGCGAGAGCCAGGTGAGCTGCGTTCGACTCGCGCTGATACTCTGCCCATCGTATGGGTGGCACAGACGTGTTGCTTGTCGCGGGTCTCTCCGACAGGACGCCATCCAGGGACTGGCCCAACGGCATCAGCAGCGATACACTGCTCTGACTTATTCCTCAGTCTTTCACACACACACACACACGCACACACGTTGTAGGCCGTTGGCGTTGTCACCACTGGAAGGGGCTCGGCATCTGGCAGCGAGCGAGGGGGGCTGCCTGGCTTCCTCCCACACGGAGCGTGGGGTACTGGACCCTGAGATGCCACACACTTGAGGTGTCACCTCGACATCGAGGAGTATCAGAGGTGCACAAACATGACGCAATCCGCTCGCGTTTCTTGATGCCACACATTTTGGAACGCCACTGCGTGGAGTGAAAGGCCTCAGTTTAGGTCCGAGTATGTGCGGCTCGCTGGTTTGACCGGCGCGGTTGCGCGTAACCATATCCCAATCACTACGGTCTCGACGCACTGCTTCACCATCTTCCTCTTCTCTTTCCCTCACTGTAACGGACACTTGCCTCTCTCTCTCACACACACACATACTCTCCCCTTGTGCTAACGGCACACATCTACGGCACTCCCCTCCCCGCGTTGGTTTGACTTCTTTGCGCCTTTCTTCTTGCTGAGCAGCGAAGCACCACACTCAGAATGAGGGGCCGCGGCAGACACCAAGGGGGGCATCACAAGCTAGCTCTCCCTAGTGCTATCTGTGCATGTGCTCCATTCACTGCTGAACGGGAGAGATGCTATGGGAGCATGCTGCGGATGTGCCAGAACGTCAGTCATCATTGGCGGTGCACATGAGCAACGAAGTGAAGACGATCCGTCAGCAAAGCCGAAATCTCCGGTGGTTCCGTGGGCTTGGAGGAGCAAATACGAGCGAGAGCGACGGACGCGAAACACGCGCTTGCAGTACCCCTGTTGTGATAGAAGGAAAGAACGAGAGTGAGACGCCTGCGCGTCGACCTACCGTCATCCTCTCCTTTCTTGCTCAGCGTGCCCATTCTGCTATACAACATGAGCTTGAACAGCGCGCTGCTCAGTCTAGCACAGGCCCATCGCGTGGGGCGAGGCAGCGGGAGGCACGTGCGGTACAGCAATGCGCCGACTCAGTCCTCCGCGCACGACTCCTGTGTCAAACTCCGCCCACCCACCCCCGCTCCCACTATGTCGGTCGCCACCTGGGGCATTTCCCTTGAGGCGCAGCAGGCCCCCCACACCACTAGGCAGCGAGAGCCAGGTGAGCTGCGTTCGACTCGCGCTGATACTCTGCCCATCGTATGGGTGGCACAGACGTGTTGCTTGTCGCGGGTCTCTCCGACAGGACGCCATCCAGGGACTGGCCCAACGGCATCAGCAGCGATACACTGCTCTGACTCATTCCTCAGCCTTTCGCACACCTACACACACACGCACACACGTTGTAGGCCGTTGGCGTTGTCACCACTGGAAGGGGCTCAGCATCTGGCAGCGAGCGAGGGGGGCTGCCTGGCTTCCTCCCACACGGAGCGTGGGGTACTGGACCCTGAGATGCCACGCACTTGAGGTGTCACCTCGTCATCAGGGGTCGTGTGCGTAGCCGAAGAAAGGAGCTGAGGTTTTGAGCCAAGAAGAGTGGGGTATCGAACAGAGGCGCGAGCGTGCCGACGTTGTTCTCTTGCACCGCGCGTGATGGGCAAAGGTGAATGCGCCGAGTCTGGCGCGAGATCTTCGGATAAGCGAGAGGGGAGGGGGAGGGACTATCAGTGAAATGATGCACAACAGAAAGAACAACAACAACGCCGGCAACGAGCCACGTGCGCGCACTCAGTTGGCCAGCGAGAAAGTCCTCGAGACGCCTTTCCGTATCTCGGAGTAATCATGTTGACGGCGAATGGGTTGCGCTCTTCTCTTCATTCCAGCTCTGTGATGACGTGAGACCAGCACGACAAGCAGAGAGAGGCATCCTGTATTTACCATTGAAGGGGTGGGGGGTGGGTGGCGCGGAATGGGGTGAGAATATCCACAAAGTTCAAAATGAAAGCAGAAAAAGAAATTCAGAATCACCGCAACGTGGCAGATGCCGCTGCACTTTCGCCCTTCTCGCGCTAACAGGGCTGGTGTGTCTACATGCTTCAGTAGCAAGTGTCCCTCCATTTCTCCATGAAAGTCACCCGCACGACGAATCAGGAGGCCGGCAAGTTATCCGTCTCAATGAAGTCCGCGATTGCCGATGGCCACGACAGTGCGAGCACCTGGTCATCGGAGCTTTGCGTAGCGTCCGTGTCCATCGTGAGGAAGATGCCGAGCTGCCGCCAGAGGTCACGGGAAACATCGCCCGTGAGGTTGGCCACTGCCCATGTCTTCCACTTTGCATAGCGCTTATTCTGGCCAAAAAAAACGTCCCACCCGTTAATTGCCGTTGTCCGTGTCATGCGGCGATCCTCCTCGCCACGGATGTAGTCGTACATATAAGTATACATGAGCAGAAAGGCGCCAGAGCTCTCGCGAACATCCTTTACCCACTCCCCGAGCTTTTGACGCAGCTGTGCGACGGATTCGATGCCGTTGGCGTACATGGATAGCAGCCACTCAGGCCGCGTGATGCAGCCTTGCTGCGTGGCACCTAACTTCCACAAGAGCACCATGCACTCTAAGGACGACGCTTCGACAGAAACCTCACAGAAGAACTGTGCCAGTCCCTTCCCACTAATCGTGTCCGACTGGGTGGACTTGTCTAGAGCATGAAGGCGGTCAAAAACTAGCTCCATGTCGCTTCGCGCACTCTTGGAGACGAACAGCGTCACAGCCCCTTTCGCGGCTGGCCCGGTGGGGCGGGTGGCGGCGGGGACCGAAGAGTTCGACAAGTTTCGGTCCCGCATGAGGCTCACAGACGCCTTCGTACGGCCGGCATTCTTCATGGTTATTTTGGGGTGTGCGTGGAAGCCGACGACTTTTTTAGGGAATCGAAAGGTTCACGTCCACTGCGAGGACGCACGTGCGGATTGGGTGGAGGAGGAGGTAAGAAGTCGGGGAGTGGAGGGGGTGTCAGAGGAAGGAGAATGGAACAGAGTAGAGCGAAAATGTCGTTTTGGGTGTTGACGGGTTTCCGTTCCCCGTATTTCCTCACAGAGAAGTCCTCTGAGTGGGGTGACCGAGTGCGACCCGAGGAGGCTTTGAAATTCACTGCACTACTGTGCCAACACTCGGTGAGCCGGAGTGTAAATCGATTACACAGCTAACGAAGGATGCACACGCGTGTGTGTGGCCCCATACGCGCATACCTCTCCCATTCTCCACCGCGTACGACGTTCTACATCGCCATTGGCTGCTCTCTCTTACTTCATGAAGACAGCACGAGAAGAGAGGGGTGAGTAGACCGCCTCTTTACTGTGCCGGGGCGCCGAGGCTACTTCTCCTAATTCCAGCTCGTAAGGCAAAAAAGTGCCTTGTTCTGATTGAAGGTCTCTCGGAGTGTGGTGCACGCAGCACTGAAAAGGGGGAGTGAGGTGGCAGAGACGTGCCGGATGCCAAGAAGAGAAAAGCGACATGTGGCGAAGGAGAAACACCTCGCCGAGTGCGCGCGCTGGCAAAAGATAGCGACGCACTCACCTACAAGACAAATGGCATGCACAGGCAGAGATGGCGACATGTCGGTGAAGGGGAGGATAAGGAGGAGGGGGAGGGGAGGGGGTATGTGCATGGGTATGGCTGTGCGTGCGTGCACGGCAGTTTATGGGTATATGTGCTTGTGGTGCGATCTGTGAGGCAGGCGCTTAAGAAGCACGTGCTGGGAGAGCAGAAGCAAATGCGCGGAGAGAGGGAGCGGGGTGGTGAAATGGGAGGCATTCCCCCCCCCCCCGCCGCCGCCTGGATCGATCGGGACGGTGGCCGCTGCCGCTACCACGACTGTTCCTCCCGTTCTTGCCAGGGACTGGGTGTCCGCCCAGATCAAGACACCCAGGCAGCTTCGTTGGCACCTCTGAGACAACATGTTCGCTGACGAGTTGGTTGTCGATGCCGCCAAGTCACACTGCTACCGTCCTAAGTTTCTCAGACAAGTACGTGTGATAGACCATGGGCCCGCTTGCCTGCATGACGCGAACCCATCGACGACGACGGATGTTCGTGGAGACGGTGGCGCTCAGCTGCAGGTCCGCCTCGATGCCGTCTGCATAAACCCATCCATGTTGATCGTCCTCACGGTGGTCGTGCTGCCACGCTATCATCCAACGCCAGTCATGCGGGTCCGGGAGAGCATACGCCTCACGGTCCTGCGCCTTGGTCGGGTCGTCAGCGGAAAAGTGAAATACCCCGTCATCGATGAGAGAGGCCGGAGACCATTGACCATTGGTGCAACGGACTTCGTTCTCGTAGCACGATAAAATGGTCGCATACCGCGCGTCACGTATGCCGAGGGCGCTCAGCTCGGCGTTGTTGCACTCGCAATAGATCTGAAGCAGTACCGCGGTGAGCTTGCCAACAGTGCACCCCTGGTAGTAGAGTGGGATGTTCAGTAGCGCCGGGTCAGCCAGGGACACCGACTTCAGCGGAAAGACGCCGGAAGCCACCACAGTACGCTTGGGCGCTTCGACCGGCCCAATACTGCCTTGCACAGAGAACGTCGCCGTCTGCAGTCGGAGGTACTCTGTGTTGCTGACACACGGGTAAAGGACGGTGTCCATGGAGGTTGCGATAACGTAGTCGCCATCCCGCTGGGAAAGCCGGAACGTGGTCGGGGAGCCCTCCAAGATATCCAGTGACACCTGTAGCTCTGCATCCCTGAGGAGCGGGAGCCGCGTGCCGTTGATCGTTACGCGATTCAGCAGCAGCTGGACGCGTGGCACGCTGGCGCCAAACAAGCTTAGAAAAGAGCGTTGGCAAAAGATGTCGGCGCAGAAGAATGCATTAGCGAACCTGAGCGCGCGCGACGTCGAGTAGACAGACATGTCCATGCGCGACACGCTGGGCCGGACAGCGTAAAACACGCGAAGAGGCGACGCCGCGCTGCAGAGGGTCGGACTGGGCTCCATCTCCCGCATGTTGGACATGAGGTTGTCGGCGAGGATTTCCCGAATGAGCGCGTCCTCGGAGCTGAAGTCGCCGCCGAAGTGGAAGGCACCGGACACGACATAGTAATCCAACCTCATTGAAACGTCCACCGATGGGTCTCCGAAGGGAAAGCCTGACAGCAGTGAGCGGATGCACGCCGCCCGGGTCTGCGGCGTGTATGCGCCAGGCTTCGCATTCACGAGGATGAGACCGAGAGAAGACTCGTTGATCCGCATCGAGCATCCCGTGGCGGCGAAGTCGCCGGGGTGCACGCCTTCTTTCTGCAGCGACACGGTCTCTAGCAGCTCAATGTTCGCCACTCGCAGAATGAAGGAGCGCTTGCAGAGCACCAGCATGATGTTGTTGGTGTGATGTTTCTTCGACGAAAGAGCTGTGTTGGCGAGAACAAAGTATGTCGAGGTACCGAGATAGGCCAGAAAGTAGCGAGCGAGCTCATCGCTCTCCAGTAGCGATGCGGGCACGTCAATGACACCGATGGCGTAGAGTTCGTGCTGCTCCTTTGGGAAGAAACCACTGAACACCGCTGCGCTATGCGGCAGTTGGTTCCCCTCGAGCGAGAAGCAGCCATACCACATATCGATGACCTCATACGGCATACGCGTCACCGTCATCGTTACCTCGCCACTGACAGAGACGTCTCTGCTGCCGGGCCGCGCCACTGTGGTGCCTTTCACTGTGACAGTGACGTCACTCTCGCCGTCGATGCAGAGAGAGGGGCACCAGAGAATGGAGTGGCGCCGCAGCAGCATTGCCAACTCAAAGAACTGCTGGCGGCGCGCCGTGGAGCCAAACTCGAGCGTGTACGGATGTGGGGTATCGAGGAAGTACAGCGTCAATCGTCGCGACAGACTCGGGTCCTTCTCCACGCGGAAGAGGTTCACGATGGGTAGGTCGGAAGCGTTGTCGCCGGTGGTGTCGAGGCTACTGAAGCAACCACGAAACATGTCAATCTCCCAGATGCGCGGGTTTTTGCGCCTCGTGAGCGACGACTTGGTCATCTGGGTCACACGAAACGGCTCGTGTAGGTAGCGGTTGTTCGGCAGCGCATGCGATGGAATAACGAGGTGAGCGAGGTGGCTATTCGGGGCATAGATCTCGGGCCGCTCGCTGGACTTGGCGAAGAAGTCTTTCAGTGTCACATGGGTCTTGCTGATGAGCACGTCTTGCATATTCAACGACACAGGCGCCGCTTCTTCGCTTAGAGGCGGCGACGTCGAAGCCTCAGATACCACCGGCAATCCTCCCGATAAAACAGCGTGTGGATCCACCGACGCGATAACCCGGACTGCCGACGACTCCGGCGCCAGAGCCCCAGCCGACGCATTCGTGGCAGCCTGGGAAGCGGGCGGCCCACTTACTGACTCGCCTAGCACGATGTCTGGGTCCGTAAGCTTACTCTCAGTCACAAGGTGGCTCGCCCCTAGACTTTTCGGCGGCAGTCCAAGACTGGAGTCCTCTGTGAGGACGTCCTCGAGGTCAGAGTCTGCCGTCGCCGAAGGCTCCAGTTCCTCATCCAGGATCAAGTCCTCGTCGGCGCTCACGTGAGGAGACTCCAGGACGAGGTCGTGGTCGACGTTGTCGGCGTGCGGGTCAACGTAGAGGGCCAATGCGGAGCAAGTTTCCTGAGTGGCGGCGCTCACAGTGACGGCTGCAGCACTTCCCATTGTCGTTCGCACTGTCGCCAGTGTCGCGGTGGTATTCGACACCGCCGCGCTGAGGCGCACCAATGAGTCTTCCACGGCAAGCGAAGGTCGGCGAGCTTCTTCCTCGTTGTTCTCCAGTGAGGCAGAGGCCTCCTGCTGTTGCTGCTTATTCCTCATGTGTGCCTCGGCCACGCTTTGTTCCTGCTCCAGTGCGGCCACCAGCTCCTGCATCTGCTCCACCTTTTCGCTGTCCGACGGGCTGCCGCAAGCGACTAAGTTATGAATGCGGTGCAGCAGCTCGTTGATGCGCTGTTCCTTCTCTTCGTTGGCTCTGCGCAACTTGTCGATTTCCTCCGTCTGTGCATTCAGCTTCAGCTCCAGCTGGCACATGTACCTCTCGCGCTCCTCCATCAGCTTTTTGGTGTCGTTCAGCTTCTCCGCCAGGGAGGAGGTGAACTCCTTTTTGACAGACTCGCTCGCCTCAAGCTCCTCCAGCAGCTGCTCCCGCTCATTTATGGACGCGTTGACAAGTTGGCTCCTGAGGGTCAAAATCTCCTTCTGCAGTGCCGCAATGACCTCGTTGTTGTTCGACTCGTTCACGACCGCCTTGTTCACAATCTTCTTGGCTCGCTCAGCGTAGCGCAGCGTGCTCAGCGTCTCCTCGTATTGCAGCGACGAGGGGCTGATGGTGGCGAGCATCACGGTCTTCGAGTTACCGCCAAGGTTGTCCTTAAGGATCCACGTCAGGGTTGAATCGCGGTAGGGAATGTAGCGACTCTTACCCGACTCCTCCGCTTCGGCGAGAGCGCTGATGACGTTGCCGAGACACGTGAGGGATTTGTTGATGGTGGCGCCTTCCGTGAGCAGCTTCCCAGTCGCCAGCGTTTTAGACGCCCGCTCGCTGCCGGCGAGGTCGACCAAATTCAACCGAGACGTCTTTAGCGTGAGGAGGCTGCCCTTCTGCTGCTTCTGTGTGAGCGTGATGACGAAGACAGCGTGGGAGCGGCTGCTTGCTGCATTCATCGCGGTAGAGGCGGTGGTTCGCACCTTGTTGCCGTCACTCATCAAATTCAGAAACTCGGACTGCGTGCTAACCACGAACTTCGCGAGCCCCTCGATGAAGGGGCCATACTTCGGATGCTCGCGCACACGCAGCCGTGTGTCGTCGTAGCCGCCCTGCGTAGGGCGTAGCAGACACCGCACCTTTTCATTATAGATTTCGTAGTAGGACGTCTCCACGCACACTTCAATGCTCTGCTCGCGTAGCTCGGCGGTCTTCTCAAACAGGCTCTGCGCGATGCGCGGAATGAGCCCTGGATTGTCGTTGTCGCGGCCCATCATGCAGTACGTCTTTCCGCTTCCCGTCTGTCCATAAGCAAAGATGCAGCCGTTGTAGCCGGTCACGATGTGCGCCAGCAGCTCCGCTCCAACCTCCTTGTAGACGTAGGCCTGCGACGCCTCAGCGTTGCTGGAGCCGTTCACTACCTCTCCGGTCGACCAGAGCGCGCAGTCGTACAGGAACTTGGCGTCGTACCCGTCAATCGACCCCCGTAGCTCAACCGCGTTGCCGTTCATGCGTATGATGACCTCCGCATTTTCTTTCCGCTCATGGTCACTCATGGGGCGACTTCGCACGGCAACCTTGACGGACATGGCCGACAGACGCTCTGCCAGCGATCCAACCAAGACCAAGCGCGTGTGTATGTGTTTATGTGTGTGTGTGCTTCTTTTCTGACTCGCCAGTTCCTTGCTCGCGTGCTGCTCGGGTGCAGCGTCGAGTAGAACGCGGCGCGTCGGGGGAGGGGGCGAACGTCGTGGGGAAAGAGAGAAAAGGGATGGCGAGTGAAGTAACCGCTGTGTGAGTGAGAAGAAGAGAGCTGGGCCGTTGAAAGTAGCGATCAAATATACCCGTCTCATCGTCGTGCGCCGACGAGCCGCGCGATGCTATTAGCAGGGCACCGGAGAGCTGGGCTTAGGAATGCTGCTAGCTCACAGCACATCCGAAACAATCATCGCATACCCCCGAAATAAACACACGCACACATCTTTCCTCTTGTATTCCAGTGTCCTCCCGGCTGCCCTGAGGAGGAGCACATCGATGGAGTCTTTCGCCGCACCTAAGGCTGTGCTATGCTGAGAGTCACACCATGCATGCTCTCTTCTGTTCGATCACACTACAGCAGTTGACCCAGCAAAAGGTCATCGTCTTCGTCTGGCGACGCCGCAGTCGTGGTTTCGGCGGCAGAGCTGCTCCGGTCACCTTCCGGGGCGATGTCAATTTGATTGCTGTTTAAAATGCGATCAACCAGAGCCTTCATTTCCTTCAGTGTCTCTTTCGTCAGCGTCCCTGCGGAGCTCTGGAAGAGTAGGAATTCTTGAATGATGGCCACCACAATGCGCATGGGCTGATGGGCAATCGTAAGCCCGATGGAGGTGTCACCCAAAACCCCAGCCACCGCCGTCATCACGGGCACGCGCAACGTGCTACTGCCTTCCTCGGTAGCAGACACCAACGAGAGTGCGCCTAATAGAAGTGCGTAGTAGCCACTGCGTACCAACTGCTCCGTATTGTTACACCGGTGGCTCTCCATCATCGCAGTCGCGAGGGACACCAACGTGTCACGCGAAGCAACAAGGGTGGAGGCGAGTTCTGCCTTCGAGCACTCCATCTCCTTCGATTCATACTTGATCACGTTGATGGCGCAGCAAAGGACAAATATTTCGGTCTCGTCGGGAGTGCAGAGCGCCTGCGCATGTGAAAAAGTCTGAAGCGCGAAGTGCGCGAATGTCGTCGCGGTGCCGGTGGCGTGCAGCGCATGCGGCAGGATGTTCGTGATGTTTGTGAGCACTTTGAGCACGGGTACTGTGACGGCACATGTGTGCAGCTGCGCTACAAGCAAAGGTACAAGCGCCAAAAGCCCGGCATTCTGCGAGCAGAGTTCCTCTGTTGCGGTCAGCACCTCTAGCAAGGCCAGCGCATGCTCTTGTGTGTCCCCGCAGATCAGCAGTTTGCCTAGTTGCTCCAGTCCACCAGCGTTGGCGAAGAGGAGCGGCACAGAAAGATGTTGCTGGGCCGTCACGTGAGGCCAACTGTTGTAGAGAAACATGAGTGTCAGTAGCGAGCGGAGGGCAAGTGAGGCGCAGCTTCTCCCTTCATAGACTCCAGTACCCTCCGCTGTACCTCCACACAGCCTCGCTACTTGACCTTCAAGGCCGTCTGTTACGTCGCCCGGGGTGCTGGGCGAGGATCGCTGACCCGCTCCGTTCAGCTTCGGACGCATCGACCAATGAGGTGCGGTGCGGCGGTGAACAGCAAATAGAGCTTCTTGCCGTTCCGCAGGGCACAAGGACTTGACGAGGAACCGCACTACGCACTCCTGAAACAGCGCCTCCGCGTCGATGTGGCCCATGAGAGTATAAAAGAGCGCAATGGCGATTCGGCGCTCATTCTCTGTGAGCAACGTCGCCTGATGCAGATGGCCTACGAGGGTACTGAGTTCGCCCACTCGCTTCACCGCCAACACCACACGCGACACACCAAGGCGGCCCAGAAAAGCGACAAGTTCAGCGAGTGAGTGCCGTGACGACGTCTCACCGACGGCCTTTGCAAGAAAGAGCGCCATGTCAGCCACTTCCTCGTCCTTGCGCCGCAGCAGGTCAATTTCATCGCCGCCGATGCTGTCACATATTGTGCGTGGCGAGGAGGGGGAGACCGTGCTGGGGCTGTGGTACGATACACCAGTGGATGACTCCGAGGTCCGCAGTCGCTTTACCGCAGTAGGGCTTATGACGTCGATATCGATAACTTGTGGGGATGAGTGAGGCTGACGAGAGGACGATTTGGTATCGAGGGGTTCCTCTCCGTGCGGCGGGGAGCAAACCGGAATGGTCAGCAACTCGTCGATGCCCCCCACTACGTCGACATGCGACCGACATCGTTTTGTGGCCATCTCTTGTCGACCGTCGTTTACGGCGACACCACTATGACTGACTTGCACTCGGTACTTCAATGACTGCGCGCACCCAAGAGAGAGGGGGGGGGGTGGAGAAGGGAGTGACGCGGCAAGGCAAGGTAAGAGGTGGAGGAAGCGAAGAGAAGTAAGACGGCAGTAGCAGTGGTGAAAGAGAGGGGAGAGAGAAAGACGCAATGAGGCTACTCCGCTGCGAACCCTCCCTCCCTCCCTCTCTAATACTGCGACATTGCCGCGCAAGCTGCCGTGCCGCTCTCTCAAGTCGCGGATGATAAGCAGCTGCGTGGAATCAAGGTGGCAGCGATAAGCTTCCAGCTGACACTTCTGTGATCACGCTGGAGAGCTGGCAGAAACGCATCATGACACTTGGGAACGACATGACAGACTTTACGGGCGTTTGCTTCGTGAAATGCGCAACGTTCCTGTTGTACGCAGCTATGCAGGAAGCGATGAAGCAGAGAGCAGGCGTGATCACGGTGCGGTAGAGGGAGCACGGCAAAGGTGGTACGGCGGTTTTCGAAAACATTGCCCCCCCCCCCCTCTCTCTGTCTCTCATCACCGTGCTTCTATGAAATCGTACACTACCACGCGTCCGGCACTTTGCCGCGCAGGATGGAGTCGTAGAGTCTGTCCAGCAGCGCGTCTGTGAGGACAAAGTCGCCACCCTTCTTGGCGCGCACCACCTCTCCTCCAGAGAAGGTGATGATCTCCGCTGCCACACTCTTCGTCTTGGTGGATAGCGCAGCGATGTTGAACGAAACACCCCGCAGAAGTGGACATGCATCTTTCCGATAGATCACCTTCTTTAGTGCGGCTGCCGTGTACGTGTGTTGCTCTGTCTTGAGATCTACGATATGATGACGCGCGTCGTCAAGCTCGGTTTTCCCATTACAGATGTACTCCACCGACACTACCGGAATGCCTCGCGCAACGGCAATAATGAGCTTTGGGGTTCGGACCGGCGGTGTGGCTACGACGAGGAGGTTCGCTTTGGTGATGTCCTCCACAACACGGCCCTTGAGCTCACGCACTCGCTTTGCAATGGCCGCCCGCTCATCGCTGTCCATCCCTGTCAGACACACATGTGGCCGTGCCGCACGTGCTAGTCCAGCTGCCGTGGATTTTGCACTGGGGGTGGTCTTCAACTTGGGAGAAGAGGAGGCTGCTACAGACTCTACCTTTGACCGCTTCAATGGTTGCGCAGGCGCGGTCGGTGCTGGTCGCTCACGGCGTGGGGCTTGCTTCGTCATGCCTGTTGTTTCATCCCACGCAGCGGGCTTCAGTGAAAGGCTGCCACTCTCGTCGAGGTAAGGGATGTTACTCCGGTGTGCGTCGGCATGCTTCCACGGATACCTTACCGGGGTCGTCTTGGTCGCGCTATCAGTGAGAGCCTCCACGACACCCAGGGACTCTGTCTTGCGGGTGGGGGTGGAGGGAGAGGTAAGAGGCCGCGCTCGATGCTCCGGTGTCGGCGGCGCCCCACTCAGCGTCTCGAAGGTGCACTCGACGTCCCCGAATACAATGCGGCATCCGGGAGAGAGTTGGTAGTAGCGATTTGCCTCGAGTCGGATACCCGGCCCTGGGCGTACGCTCAGGAAAGTACCGTTGGTGCTGTTGCAGTCGCTGAGCCAGGCGTCACCGTTGGCGCCAATGTCTAGGAACGCTTGCATACGACTGATCGCCGCCAACGGCGACTCCAAGTTGATGAAGGAGACGCCCTCCACGGGGACACTGCTGCGTCCGACTACATTTTTCCCCAGCTGGAGAGGGTACTGCTTCTCTTGTGCTACCAGGGCATACGCCGTAGCGTTCATCGAGAACGGGACGAGGGCGGCCGCTGATGCGGCGGGGATGACAAGGAGCGAGCCGCACAAAGAAAAGGCAACGTTTTTTTTTCGAGGTCGATGTCTCTTGTGACGCCCACGTGGAGAGACGAAAGGTGTGAGATGACCGAGGAGGAGGGGGGGGTGTACGAGAAAGGAGGGCGGTGATGGATCCTTGAATGCGTAGACACACACAGACAGTGCAGAATTACAGCACGCACAATTTGCTTCACGCTGTGTGAAGCGCCCATTGTGGGAGTGTACAGGGAGTGAAGGAGAAGAGAGGGGAGGGCGAATGAGGGCTGTCTTTGATTCCAGCTGACTGCATCCCTCGCACAGACCTCACTGCGCTGAGATACTTAATTGGCAGCACAAAGTACGGCTCACAACGGCCACGGAGTGCAGTGCACACCTGAGTGCCGACTTCAAGTTCCTGATTTAGTCGATCCAAAAGGCGCAATAGAGCCACAGGAACAGAGATGCAGGCGTGAAGGGGGACGTTTTTAGCGATGGTATGCAGTGCTAAAGCACTCCACCTCAACCGTCGACGAAGAAAGTACCGATATTCTGTAGGGAAGCAATGCGCCCTAGACGCAGACACAGATACAGTGGAAGAGAAGTGCGTCACACTTTCTTTTGAGAAAGAACAGCGCCGCGGATACGCTTGGCACATCACATCGTCGCCGCGTTCGTGGGACGCTTGGCTACAACACCGTACACCGTCGCACCATCTTGAACGGTTGTCCCCACGTAAAGCACGTCCTCGAACTTCATGGTGACTCGCTTCATCAACTCACCTTTCGCAAACAACGCTGTGCATTGCTGAAGAATAGCGTACGCCAGTATCTGCTTCTCCTTGTTCTCAAAGTCGCCGCTGTACTCGACCACCTGACCGGAACTGGATAGCACAACAAAGTGGTTGATGCCCTTACTGAGCAGTTGATCTTTCACAATCGACAGTTGCGACATGACTGTAAGAAGACGCGTGTCTGTGAGGAGGTGAGGACGCGCGACAACGGTTTAACGCTTCGCGGTGGTGCGGAGCCAACCAAGAACAACAGAAGACGCGTCACCCTCGCACCATCTGCGTATTACGTGAGACAGTGGCGAGGGGGGGGTGAAAGGGGAGGGGGGCGGGGGATTCGACAGAAGGGGAGTTGTGTGCGTGTAGAAGAGAGAGGGGGGAGGGCGATAGTTGTGGCAATACCCGATGGGGTAGTCATCCTACACGCTCGAACGCCCAACGAAGCTCGGACAAGGGGAGCCGGAGGGCGGGGCAGCGGCGGAGTGCTGGGGCACGATGTTGGCACGACCATGCGGCTCTCTTTCTTGCTCTGCATTTCACATGACTTGTTTACTCGCATGCGACTGAGCTGGCAGTTCTCAGCGGAAGCAAAGGTGGTCGGGGCGCATTTGAGGACAGGACACCCCGTGGTGGACGACGCCGAGTAGTGCTTAGCGCTCTTCACCTTTTCTGATCATCTTTGATGACTGGGCGTGAACCCCACTAAAAGCAGCATTGATGGAGTCGGCCGTGACGCCCTGCTCTCTGAAGACGCGGACGGAAACGACTCCCTCCTTCTCCCCCACAGGAATAGCGCACCACCGAAAAAGGAGAAGGGAGGGTGATCAGCGGCATGCCACCGAGATCGCTCCTCGACCGCCGTAGTGCGTTTCGGCAGCGCTGACGCGGTGACGGAACACGCGCGCCCAAGCGCTCACGGCGCGACCTCAGAAGTGTTTCTTCGGCGTCTTTCGCATCTTTGGCTTTCCTTGAAAGTGAACGTAGAGTTCCTCTTCAAAACTGAGATCTTCGAGGACCATCGGCTTCGGTCGATTGCGCCAATGGGGCCCGATAAAATGCTGTCGATCGGTCAACTCCTTGTGCTTTGCAATCGCATCTGGGTCCATATTGCCGTATCCCCAATTCGACATGGGCACAAAGTCCCGCTTGCCACGGCTGTGGTTGAAGGCGTCGGGACTTTGTCGCTCCTCTCGACGGCGAATCAACTTTTCGTGGTTTTCCATCGGGTTCACCACTCCCCAGTCGTACGCTTCGCTCGCCTTGGGGAGGAGGCGTTGGCGCGCTTTTGAGTGGCACATGCGACCGTACGCGATTCTATCCAGGCAGCTGGCCAGCTGGAGTTGCAGGGTGTGACCGCCATCGCCGCGGTGCTCGAGCCACTTCTCGCGCACCTCCCGCAGGGTGTGCTCTCGAACCAGCTTGTTGCGCACGAGGTACGCCAGTGCAAGGCACTCCTTGTAGAGTGCCAGCTTTGCAATCCGGCTGTGGATGTCCTTCCCCTTCGCCAGCGGAAGGGATTGGAGAACTTGCTTGCTCATGCCGCGTCGCGCAGAGATCGGGAGACTGTGAAAGGATACACGCAGTGCACGTGAAGAAATATGCGCGCTTGGTTGCCTCTTGTCGAAGGATCGGCGGCGAGTCACATTTGCCAGAGTACAACGAGGGGTGGGGTGGGGGAGCTGTGGGGGAGACTCGGTTCCAACGCAGCGACGCCGTTTCATGTTTCCGCGGTCCTACTTCAAATGACTGCATATGAGGCAGACGCCAGCCCCTCACACCCAGGGTGGTTGGGGTTGGGGAAGGGGGGAGGGTCTCTCTGCGTTACCAACCCGATAATAGCGCGTCTCTTTAGTGTCCAAACGTGCTGCACGCATGGGAAAACGGAGAGGAAGGGGGAGGCGAAATTAGCAGCAGCAGGGCCACAACGTGCAACACACGGCGCGGAACGCCATGCCAGCACACATGGGGGCAGACCTCACTGCAGTTTTACATCGTTCTTTCCCGCTTCCGCTCCCCTCGCCCCCATAACAAACACACACACACACACACATAGACAAGAAAAACTCTATGAATATCCACTAAGCGTGGGGGTGCCTGCGTGCGTGTGTGCGCAGCAGCAAGCCTGTGACGTCTATGAAGATGAATGCAAAGGAAAAGATGCCGGGGAGCCCTATGACAGAGTTGTGCACAACTCTTTCATAGGGCACAGTCCCTTGAGATCGAGAGGAGGGGTTGTGAGCGGAGTCCGTTCCTCACGCACACAGACCACCGCAGCCTCGTGAGCTGTTTCATGAGCATACCTGAACATACCAGGTAGTCGCAAACGCGCGAGCCGCGCGCGAGGCCTCCTTGTTGCACCCAACGTGCTCCTCCCTCCCTGTAAGGCGGATTACAGGATCGGCGCAGCGGCAAAAAAAAGGAAAACAACGCGACTTCACACATACACTGTCCTTTTCTCAGGCCAAGGAGGGCTTGAAGAAGGAAAGGAGTGTCTTGGCCGGCGACGCTGTCAGCTGCTCTTGCTTTCCCCGCTTCTGCACAGCGCCTCTCGAATCCGTCTTCTGCGCTGCAGCCGGGCATGACGGCGACTCTCTAGAGGTACCGATGGACTTCTCATTCGGGGTGCTTCCGGCTGCGCTGTGCGAGTTGCTGCGAATCAGCGCAGCAGTGCGCTGGTGGTACTCGTCTTCACTGATTACCTCCCCTGTGGAGCTGTGCTTGTAGCAGGGAAGGTCGCAACAGACAAACTCGCCGTTTTCGATCTTCATCTCTGTCTGCACCTCCCGCACGTACGACTTCTGGAACATCACGACAGCGGTGTTGAAGAAAGAGCCAAGCGTGTGCTGTGTTGCACCGGCCGCTGCCGGGACTGCGGCTGAGCTCGCCTTTTTGGCAGGAGTTGGTGTTGGGGGAGAGGGTAGCGGTGCTGCTGGACGAAATGCGAGCGGTGGGGCGTAGTCACACATGATAATCTCGTCGTTCGAGGCAGGCAGCTCGACCACGTCAAAGATGGGCGAATCCTCCTTCACAATGTTCTTTGAATGGCTGTTGCTGCCCTCGCTGGAGCTAAAGTAAGTTGTCGCATCCTCCTCCTCCTCGTTGTCGAGGAAGCTCATGGAGGAGGGGGCAGAGGCGGCCCCTGTAGCTGCAGAAGCGCCGCCGCGCTTTCGCTTCGACGCCCGCGCCAGTCTGACCAAGCTTGTTGTGTTCTCCGTCTTCGTCACTTTTTTCAGCTTCGATGGTTGGCGTTGCGGCTTTGCTGCCGCATCCGCCATGCGAAGTCGCTTTGTGGCAGCGGCCTCTTTCATTTTATCGAAGATGGTAGCCATCGGCGACGGAGCTCGAAGAGCTTTCTCTTCCTTGAGAGGAGCTGCAGTCGCAGAAGCCGGCGTGCTTTGAGGCGGCTCTTCCGACACGAGTGGCGGTACTGTCAGGGCAGCTGGCGTTGCAGCAAGCGATGAGATCACCGCAGGCCCACTGACTTCTGGTTTTGGCAGCTCAGCTTCAGTTGGCGCAGCGGCTGGGAGCGGTAACACTACCGGCGACACCAGTGCTGCAGGCTGCGGCAGCGACTGGGATGTCGCGGCCGTGCGGGTTTCCATGACGGTCCTTGACACTAGTGGATATGGGCGCAGCGATGCCGCAGCGCTGGGATGCAACTGCAGCGGTCTTGACGACGTCGTTACATTCAAGGAACACGCCAGGGAGAGCAGCGCATAAGCGGAGGTGTCTTCGTTGAGCGGATCTGCCTTGCGCAGCACAACTGCCGTGGCGCTGCCGCTGGCTGCCTCCTCGACCGATCTCGATAGAAGTTTGTAGACACCTTCGTGGGAGGCGGCAATGGAGGCGAAGATGGGCAGAAGATCCCCCTGAGACACCTCAAGCTGTGCGGCAGCCTCGACCACTGTCAACAGTGGTCGTGAATTAAGCAACGCAATCACCTTCGACTCCATGCATCCACTGTGTCTAAGGCGTGTGCCTGTACTTGCTTACTTGTGTGGGCGTGTGCGTGCTGCACAGCCATTCAGACGAGGTGTTCGAGGAGGGAGTGCGCGAAAGAGGTGAGCGTATCATGCACATCGCCAGAGAGTCGACAGTAATACCATGCGAGCGACACATTCACCGCAGGCGCTCCATTTTCCTTCGAGGACTGTTTTCCCTCCTTGCTCCCAAGAGAAGGAAGGCGTCGAGAGGGTGGAGGAGGTGGTGGTAAGCGGAGAGTGACACAGGCGCACTGCACGCCAACTACTGACACTCCTTTTTCGTGAGATGCGTATGCGATCGTGTGCTCAACTGTTTGCGCTATGCTTAGAGCTCAAGGGATACCTTCTCCTTTACACTGTGAGGCGCCACAGGAATAATTGACCATACGTTCGCGGAAAGCAAAGTGAGGGACAGAGAGCTAGAGGGGGAGAGCGAGCGCTGACGCCGTTGCAAGACGAGGCGACAACGCCGTGACCATGGAAGCGTCACAGCCCGTGATCTGGCGAGAGCGATTTCAGAGCGAGAAATGTGAAGGAAATGGCATAGCCGGTGAGTACGACTTGGCCATCAAGAAAACCTGAATGACCATAGCGGCGATCGTATGCACCTTGGGGTCGTCAGGGTTCCTCGCCGCTGCGGTGGCGCCGTGCCATGCGCCGCGCGTGACCAACAGGCTGAAGAACTCGTGAGGACCCTGAGCCTCCGTAAACATTGGCCCAAACGCATGACTCCACTCTGTCGCAAATGCGCAGACCGTACTCTGGAGGGCATTGTAGAAGGGGCACTGAGACGTCCCGTCGTAGTTTAAGTAGCCATCGAGTACCCAAAGAAGGTACTTGCGCAGGAGCTGCTCACATGTTCCGACGACGTCCACCGAGTCGCATGCCTTGGCACCAATGAATGCGTTGACAGCATCGTCGTTGAGCACCTCGTTCAGCACCGCATCTACGGCGCGCACCACAGCGCGTCGACAGGAGTCCTCCGTTTTGAACTCGCCCGTCCCGCGGAGGTAGTCGCGAACCGGCAACCGCGTTGCCTCCATCGGTTGCCATGATCCAGCGAAGATGGACGCACCTGCCAACGTCACCGCTGTATCTTTCGCCTGTTGTGGCGCGTCTGAAGGGCAACCAGCGAGGGCGTCGAAGATCACGTTCTGTAGCTCTGCTAAAGAAAACGACATTGTGGCGCGGTTGAGTACTGTAAAGAGTACAAAGAATGTAGAATGTGTGTAGTCCGTACACCGACGGTATTGACCGACTTCGAAGACGATACAGCGATTCCCCAAGATGTTGAACGATCAGCGACGGAATGGCTGAGAGAGGGGGGTGGAGTGGTGGAGAAGAATAGAAATGTTTGGATACCAGGGAGAAAGAACATTTTGAGGGGAGAGCTTGTCAGCGAACAGAAGTGGAGAAACACCTCGAGTTTCAGTTCGTTGAGGATTTTACACCGAGGAGAATTCAGAAAGGCGGCTTTTGGAAGACGCATCAGCGCGGCTGCTTGTTGGCGTGCAGAAGAACTACGTGCCTTCAGTCTCTTCATCATCGGCGTTGCACGGTGTGTGTGCGTGCGTAAGTAAGGGATCGACGGGTACACCGAAGAGAAGCAACCATAAGAGACAGCATGGGATGCGACCCGCCTCAACCACATGTGCACTTTTCTGTGTGCATGTCTGAATTTCTGCCTTCAGCTCGGTGCGTGTGAAGAGTTCATGTGCTCTCCTCTTGCGTTGAGTCAGTTGTTGCTCACTCAGGGAGAGAAACGCAAAAGAGAGAGGCAAGAGAGGAGGGGGGGAAGACACCGTTTCGCCACCGACGCCCAATGACACGCCGGCCGGGGTCAAGCTGCTACGACCCAGAAGCACCTTTCCGGTGAGGTCAGAAAAAAGGAGGAGGTGAGGATGAAGGCGCATCCATTCCCTATCAGCACCTTTTTCTCTTCCCCTTCAGTGAGATACCTCTTCCAGGCCTACGCCAACGCATCCATTACGCGTGTGTGTGTGTGTGTGCAAGGCGCCATGAAGAGGAGAAGTAGGGGAGGCGCGCTACAGAAAGTAACCGGGCCCCTTCCCCTTTGGCTCGTCGGAGATCGTGATCTGTGCCTCCACTTCCTTAAAGACGACAAACTCGCGCGAGTGATCCTCGTAGATGCGCAAGACACTGGCGAGATTGCCGCAGCGGTAGCAGTAGTTTGGCGCTGACCACACGGTGCAGAGGTAGTCCTCGTCGAAGTGGTACTTGAACCCTTCGTGGACGAGCTGATGCGCACGGGCAATGAGGTTGAGCCGGTTGCGGTGAATAAACTCTTGCGTGACGGAGGCGCCAAAAAGAAAGCCGGCGCCGCGCTGCGACACAACCCAGCCGTCGACGTTCTCTGGATCCGACCAGACGAGATCTGAGAAGGGTCCCTCGTTTGGAATCTCTTGCCGCCGATTCAGCAGCCGAATTTGATCAATCGCGCGGATTTCAGGAGAGAGGCCGCCGTGAATACAAAGACTTTTGCCCTCGATGAGTGCGGCAATCGGCATACAGTCGAACACCTCCGTGCACAACTTCCAAATCTCCACCGTACCGTACTTTGCAGCGCACTCGTCGTAGAAGCCGTACATGGTGGTGACTTGCCGGGTCTCGTGGTTGCCGCGGATGAGGGTGATCTTGTGCGGATACTTGAGCTTCAGAATCAAGAGAAAGGTAAGTACCTCGACACTGTTGCGCCCCCGATCGACAAGGTCGCCGAGGAAGATGTAGTTCATGCTGCTAGACTCACGACGAATCTCCCCAGCCACCTCGAAGAGTCGAAGAAGGTCGAGAAACTGACCGTGAATGTCACCGCAGATGGTGACAGGGAGGTGCACCCCTTGCACGTTGCTCTCCTCGATGAGAAGATTTACGGCTGTGCGAAGGAGCAGTTGCATTTCCTTCATCTCGAGAGGCTGCACATGACGCACCTTCTCCTCCCACGCATCTAGGTTCATGACGCACGCGAGAAACGCCGAGTCGAACGGAAATGAGAAAAAGAGAGCGCGAAGAAAGGTAGGGTGGCCGCCACAAAGATGCGCTCAGGCAAGACCACGCTGAATGACGAGCACACACGTAGCACAGGAACACATGCAAAGCGCACGAGAGGGCGAGGGCGACAGTTTGTAAGTGAAGAAGAAAGCGCCGATTCGAGTTCTACGCGCTACTCATTCGGATGTAATAGATGCATATCAAATTCGATCGCTGTGTGTCTGCGCGCTGAGGGTAGAGAGAGGGAGGAGCGCAGGTCACGAGCCGTCACGCACATGTCAATTATCGATTACGCTAATGATATGCTAGAGAGGAAGAATAAGTGACACACACGTGCAACTGAGATGTGTGTGTGTGTGTACAAACACTTGTGCGTGCATGTGCGTCATTCAGACACCTCCACTTCCTTCCCATGCAACCCGACCTTGCAAACGTCATGGCGGGTGAAAGAAGGAGAAGCAGAGAAGCAATGTTGCGAAGCAAAGTAGTGAGGGGGGGGGGATGATAATCGCATCGGTGTGTGTGTGTGGGGGGGAGGGGGGGGGGCGGTGGAGGAGAAGGGAGGGAGACGGCCATATCTTAAGCCTATGTAGTGCCTCGCGCCGTGTCTTCACTTGCTCCACTTGCACATACGCATGAGGGAGTCCCGCTTAGAGGACTTCGTTTGCGTGTAAGAAATAGGAATGTTGTCTTTGCTTTTCGAGAGACGCTTTCCGCACACCCATCCGCCCTCGTATCGGACGTACGCGTTAGACACAATTCGCGTGAGAAGGAGTAAAGAAGTTCATGTGCAGGCAGCTGTGAGAGTGGCACTGCAACTCTAGCAAGATCTTCTTCAGTTTTACTTCGCGTATGGCACATCAGCAAACACATGCATACATGAAATCACGTGTTCTCTGTGCGCTAGTCCGTCTTTTTGAGGAAAACATGTGTGAAGAGGGAAATGTAAGGCGCGACAGTGCGTCTTGGCTTGCAGAAACGCCGTTCATCATCCACACATCCTTCACCCACTCACCCCCACGTAGAGCGAAGCGAGGGAGGGGGGGGGGCGAGAAGTGGACAAAAAAAGAAGAACCACAACATAACTGTACTCGGCGTGCGAGGAACGAGGGGAGGGGCCTCTGCGGCGTCGCTAGAAACACATGGCGGCATAGTCGTCGTACCTACCCAGCCTCAGTCCCACTCGTCATCGAGCGTTGCGTCCTCCTCGGCAATGCGTACTGCATCGTACTCTGGCATTGAAAACACCTCGTTGTCGGTGTACTTGACCCGGCAGCGGCTGATGATGTACAGAATCTTGTCAAGGCGCACCTGCACTTTACGAATGACAGATTCGTGGCTGACCTCGTAGGCAGCGGCTGGTATGGATTGCTCGACGTGTTGAATTAGAGGGTGGTGCGCGCGGTCAGTGGAGCCGAACTTGGCGAGATGCTCAAAGGTGGACCGGCGAAAGCGACAGATGCGTATTCGATCGGCGTCACCGAAGAACAGATTCCCGAACGGCTCCTTATGGGAATACAGGCTGCTCCCGTGATCGAGGTAGGCATACTTGGCGAGACCTTTGATGCGGTTCTCGGGCTTCTCAAGCTGGCACTCTGTGTCGGCGCTACATCCGCCGTAAGCGAAGTTGTTATGGTCATTAGTGCCGCGATCGGTGTTGCCGATAAGGAAGTCAAATATGCTGCGGTCAAGAAGCTCGCCGACAGCGCGCAGTCGTGCCCGCTTAGTGCCGGCGAAGAGCTCGTGGCCAGGGATGTAGTACTTACGAATGAAAGAGGCGTCGATTTCGTACGGAATGGCCAGAAATGTGCTGAGTGCGGGGTGAACATCCTTCATCCAGAGCTGCACCGTCGCCATGGTGCACTCCGACACCTTCCGCGTGTAGTAGCTACACTGAACGAAGTTCTTGTTTGTGTAGTTGTACAGAACGACAAAGCGGTTGAACCACTGGGAGAAGAGCGGCGAGTAGGCGACAGCGACTCGCAAATAGTCTAGCGGAATGGCGACAAAGACCGATGTTGGCACCCGGTTGAACTTGAGCGCGCGGTCAAAGGAGTAGGCCCAGTACTCACTGACGGCCTCGTAGAGAAACTTCCGCTGCGACAACTTTACGATGGTATTGATATTGTGCGCGTACGTGATTTGCATCTTGATGGTGCGACCCTGCAGCAGCTTTGATGACATTGCCTTTATGCTGCGCATGTTGTTGGGATTGCGCAGGTACTCCTGGCACAGGCGATCACGCTCCACGGAGAAGGAGGCGTTGCGAGGATCACACGCTGCCCAGCGCGCAGGGTCCTCGACGTAGTGCGAGTCGTACGGGAGCGGTTCTCCAGCCTCATCGTTTGCGTCGATGTCAACGAAGTCCTTGGTGGGTTGCTCAGGGTTGCCTTTTACGTCTTTGACCTCCAAATTCGCCTCAAATAGGCTGAGTTGCTTGTAAAAGGCGGCAATGCTGTCGTCCGGGGAGAGAGTTGGCGAAGCGCTGGTGGTAGCAGGGGTCCCAATCCCGGTCGGCAACCTTGCTGACAAAGGGGGGATGATGCCTCGCGTGCTCGCTCCTCCTTCGATTGGTCGCGCAGTGGCCAACACAGACAGTCGCGGAGGCATGGAAGGCGCCGAGGTGGAGATGACAGCCACTCGATTCGGCGGTAGAGTTGGTGCCTCGTTGTGCAGAGGCGGTGGCGGGGGATGAAAGAACGGTGGTGAGGGCTGTTCCCTCAGCTTCCTCCACCACGGTTCCCGTGACATGCTTGGCAGCGGTGGATCATTGTGGTCAGGGTTGAGGGGTACAGGGGGAGTACTGTTGCGTGGGAGATACATGGTCACCATCCACCAATGTGTCACGGTGAGTAGGTGGAGAATCAGCAGACCTGAGGTGAGCGGCCAGCCATGGCGGCGGACAGTGCGCCAGAGCATCTTCAAACCCATTAGAGGAAAACAACAACAACAAAAAGAAAGATGTAGGCTGCTGATCGATACGCCCAACGAGAGTGTTGTGCGTCCGTATACTTAACAAGGTGCTGCTGCATAGAGCACAACAGCCCAGTGGGGGGGGGGGGGGGGGGAGAAGGAGACGCGGCAGGCACTTCAGTGGTGTTCAGAGTCCTGGCTCACTAACGCAGTCATGTAGGAGACAAGCGTCATACCAGTCTAAATCGGGGCAGAGCGGTAGGGGGCGGGGCATGTTGCGGGTGGTCGATCGATCAGTATGTTGCGTGAGAGTGGTCGCTGTGACGGGGTGAGCTGGTACAGGCATTGTGTCCCAGCAAACGATAAACAACAATGTGCCTGTAGAGTATGGATAAACAAGTGCTGATCCTTTAAAACCTTGTCTACCGTCCGTCGGCAGGCACTTCAGTGGTGTTCAGAGTCCTGGCTCACTAACGCAGTCATATCGACGACAAGCGTCATACCAGACAAAATAGGCGCACTGCACTAGGGAGCGGCGCATGATGAGGAGGTACGAGCAAACAGGACGGAGAGAGAGTGGGGGGGATGAGGAAGAGGAGAGAGGTACTTTTCACTTACTTGGCACAACGCCTGGCCTTGTGGTAGTGGGGAAAAGAGGCAGTATTGAGGTGCATCATCACGCAAACGCCGCGTCGCCACCAAAAAGAGACCATGTGCACGCGGTGCCGTTGCTTTCTTTTGCTTGCTGTTTCTCCTTTCCGACTCTTGTAAAGATGGTGGTGCCCAGCTGCCAGTGCGTCACGCTGCACGAGGGAGGGAAGCGAGGAGGAGAGAGGTTCCTTCGGACCAAAGCAGATCGAAGAGATGCGCCCACCACGCGTCTGCAGCTCTCCTAAGACTTGTGCCACCAGTTCCGTTCTTCTTCCTCACCCATCACCCTCCCTCCTCCTCACGCTCTTTCTTGATTGTGACGGAGTCAAGTGGCGACTCTTTTGTTGGCTCAGCGGAGAGAAGCGGCGCCGCTTGCGCCGTGCGGGGGTGGCCGCTCTTGTGAGTCGCAGCCTTTTCAGCTTTGAGCTCCTGACGCACCTCCGTCGTCAGCACGTTGCGCAGCTCCTTTAGTTCCGCATCAAACAGCTCGCGCTCCGTCGGTTCCGGCACGAAATTGATAGACCTCTGCTTTATCCCGTACCGGAGCATCTGGCTACGGCTCAGTTTCACTGTCGCGGCGGCGCTTTTCTTTGCAGACGACGTGGACACTTGCCTCTGTGGGCACTCAAAGGTCCAGTGCTCCTTGCTCGAACATGTTTGACATCGCTTGCTGGCATTGGTGTCGTATCGAGGGACACTGTAGCCCTTAGGCGGGCCCTTGTCTCCATACATGAAGGAGGACGGCGCGTTACTGTCAAGGCTGATAGTCACTGTGTGTGTGTATGGATGTTGCACTATCAGCGTGGATGGGGTGGGAGGAGAGAGGAGAAAAGATGAGATCGAGCAAGGCGGCCGGGAGTAGAGTCAGGGAGGGGGAGGCGAGCATGGTGCTCGCGCAGACGCAGGGGGCCACCGCTTTTCACCGGCGAGGCCAACGCTTTGGTACCCCACGGAGTACCAAATCCTCGTCATTGTGCTCCTTGGCGCCAAGAGAGCACCCCCCAGGCATCTGTTGCCCTCGGGTAGCTACTTGGCAATAATTCGTTGACATCGACACCGACACACACGGACAAACGCCAATACGTACTGAGGACGATCCAAAGGCCTTGCTAGCATTTTTTTCCGTTCAATTTGTTTGTGGGGACGGAGATCGATTGACACATTGTGGTCAGAACAGCCATGTACGTGTACATCGGTAACATCGGCGATGAGAGAGGGAAAGGTCAAACAAACGATCAGAAGAGAGTTCCGCCCACCACCAGCGCAAACGGGGAAACAAACAAGCCAGCGCGATGAGGGCACGGGATCTGCACCTAGCCAAACAAAGATGGAATCGGTCAACCGTGTGCGCCGTGGCATGACAAGCGCTGTGTCGGGGGGGGGGGGGGGGAAGGGGAGCGCGTGCACAGGCCGCTCCGCTACACACATAACAGAATCTCCCCATCCGCCTTGACGAGCGCGTTCGAGGTGCGCCGTCCGTCCGTGCGATCTTGTGCCTTTTCCCTACACCACATTCGCACCGGGCCAAAGCACAGCAACGCTAATGACCAGAATCCAAGGCGCAGCACGAACACGCGCGAGTGCAGCCCTATACAGAATGCAGCTGTCCCTCACCACCACTACGACCGCCAAAGATCTATAGAGAGAGCACGTACAAGTCAGTCTCACACTACACATAAGCACCGCCAATGCAGAGAGGGCTAGGGATGGATGGCGTGCACGATACAGCGTGTGTAAGGAAGCGAGAGAGAGAGAGATCGGGGGCAACAAGAGCATCAGTACTCGGTGAAGAACTGTCTCAGTCGCCAGCATGCAGGGCACAAACAACAAGATGGGTTAGAAATGAAGAGTGAGCGAGTGCACTCACCAGTTGACCAAGGCCCGAATGCACACCAGCACGCACATGAACAACGTGGCAAACGAAGCTGGTGAGTGATGATGTCTACTGCTCGAGCACAATCGACACACCAGAGAGCACAAAGTTCTGCGCGGCCACTTCGTCGGCGCACGGGAGCACAAAGTCGCAGACATGGTCTTCCTTCGTGCTATTCGCGTAGACAGGCACTCGCACCGAGGCCTTGAGCACCGGCGGCGACCCCGTCCACGCGGCGAAGGCCTTCTTGATGGGAAAGAACGCCGGCTCATCAGCGGTGGCAATGGGCTCTAGCAGATCGGCGTCGTCCAGCACAGCGCCCTGCAGCATGAGGCCCTCGAGGGCCATCACTAACGACGCGTTGGTTGGGGGCGTAGATGTGGTTGCCACCAGCGCCAGAGACACTAGGGGCTGGTTGATGGCGTGTGCCGTCTCCTGCCGCAGCGCGTTCAAGAAGGTCTTCGCCCGCAGAAATTTGGAGAGGTCAAGCGTGGCCCTTGTGAAGGTGCCGTGCACCATCATCTTCTGCCACTCGCCGATGGCGACGGCCTTGCGAACCAGCGCTTGCATCCATGTGGCAATGCCACCCGCACTGGGGAAGTGCCCTTCCCAGTTGGCAGGTACGTCGCCGAGGATCATCGCGGCCGCCTCCCTACGACAGTTCTCCGTCAGCAGCGCAACACCGTCAATCGCCTTGCGAAGATCGCTCACAGCTATGTTGACTTGGCTTACCAGGCGCCGCGCCGTCAGAAGCTCCGCTGCGAGGAAGCGATCCAGCGGGCTTGGCGCCGCGGCAGCAGCGGTATAGTGAGCCGACGGGCTTGGCGGGGCTGACGACGGCGGAACGAGTATGTCGGCGTGTGGAGCTGTCAGTGCGGTCCAGGTATCGAGGATTGGTGTCAGGCGCGCGGCCCAAGCCTCACGATCCACAGCCGCCTCACTGTACGACTCATTGATGCGCTGCAAATCGCTGGTGAGGGCACGCACGCGAGACAGCTGCACCACCCGGTCGGCATTGGGTGGAAGCGAGAAGAGAACAGGAATGTCGCTGTCTGGGAGTTTCCTGATAATTTTCAGGAACTCATGGTAATCGCCGCTCGGAATGCGGGTGTGGTGAAACACTGGTTCCTGCAGCTTCGTACCCGCCATACAGTTGACGCGGAACATCTTGTCAACGTAGGTTGCCATGATACGTTTGTCGAAGGGTGTCTCCATCTTGCCGCCGTAGATCGCGTCGTTGAGGATGCCACGAATGGAGTGCCAGTCAACTTCGCCGTGTGCTGATTGACGCAGTACAATGTCGATCGAAGACTTGAGGTCTGCCGCCGTGACTTCGTAGTCCTTCGTCCAGCCTTGCGGTACGTAGGAGCGGCGTTCCTGCACAATTGCCTGCAGTGCCGCCGCTGCAAAGAGGAGTTGCCGCTGTCTTTCGTTCTTCTCGTTCACAAACGCGGCATCCCAGCCACTGTAGGTGCGCAGCAGATTTTGCTTGATCCCTGGTGGTGGCTCAAAGGTGATCTTCAGCGACTGGCCCAGCAGGATGGACGGGAACGCGTCATGGGCCTCGCTCGTGAGGAAGAGCCGGAAGGACGCGTCTGGCTTGAGCACCATCAGCTCCTTCTGCAGCTGCGACGCCCATGGAATGACGAGGTGCAGATTCTTCAGGAAGAGCCAATCGCCCTTCACGGCAGACTCACGCAGCAGCCGCATCGCCTCGTTCGTCTGTCCGCTCCCCATGGCAAGCTGGTGGAACCGCGCTCTGCCGATCTTGTCATAGGCAATGCTCTGCAACTCCTGGGAGGGGTCGGCACCAGTGGAGGTGATCACTAGGATAGGGCGGTTCGCGTCGGACTGCTCCACGGCAGAGACAAGGGTGCGGTTTTCGCCAAGGGAGTCCACCTTCAGCAGCGTACACGCCACTGCGTTCATGGCGGCGACGAGGCGATCGCCGCGAAGCGTCTTCATAAGTAGCAGTCGCTGGAAGTGCGTGAGGGACTTGAGAAAGCCAGGGTAGTCCGACTCCGGGGTCGCGGCGCGCATCCACTGCAGCCATACGTCTGCCTCTTGAAAGCGCGCCTTCGAGGCTAGGTCGGGGAACAGCGCCGCAAAGGTGCGGAAGGTCTGCACGCTGTCCGGCAAGACAAAGGTGGGTACGCGCACCTCCTTCCGCTTCTCCTCTGTGGCAACCGCCTTGCCCATGAAGAAGTCCCACTCCGCTGCGGTGCCCTCGGAGGGGTGAATGCTGCGGCACAGGTGAATGCCGTACACTACGCGGTGCTCTTTGAAGAGCGCCTGCGCAATGGCGGAGACAGTGATCTGGATGAACGTCTCCTGCAGCGCCGCAATCTTTGTCTCCGGGTCCGTGCGCAGGTCCTTGTGCCGCTTCAGCGCCCGCTGGAAAAGGTCGAGAAAGAGGTGGAAGGAGAACTGATACATGTGCGAAAGTGTCTGTAGACTCTTAGTCAGGAAGAAGACGGAACTGGCGGTGGTGGCGAAGGGGCGGTAGACATTCCGCTTCGCATCGAGGTCCTCCTGCACCACCTTCGACTGCTCTAACGCCGCAGTGATGTCGCTCGCCTGCGATTTGATCTGATTCAGCGACTCGATGAGCGTCTTGTTCTCCAGCAGCGACCCCTCAGAGTTGGCGAGGTTCGCCAATAGCTGCTCCTCTAGCTCCGCCAGCTGCATCTTGAGACCCTCCTCTTTTTTGAGCACTTCGAGCTTCTCCTTCTCTAGCTGCGGCTGCTCGTGCTGGATTGTAATGCCGAGAAACTGCCCCTCCAGGCCGCTCTGTGTGATGGTGAAGCTGATGGGCGTGAGGTAGCTAATGATGTCCGGCGCCACATGCAGGTCCGTGCTTCGCGTGACGAGGAATAGCTGAAAGCCATCCGCGTAGTCCACGGTGCGGCGGTCGCCAATCTGAATGACGCGCTTCGTGCCCTCGTTGTGAAATTCCCTGCGGAGAATAGGGTACAGAAAAGGTGCCACCTGGTCCACATCCAACATGATAAACTTCTTGCCAAACCGCAGCGCCAACTCGAGGGCGGAGACCAGACGGGCCTCGGAGATGCTGCAGACATCCACCACCGCCTTCTGCTTCTTCAGGTTCGCTTGCAGCCAGCCAGCTGCCTGACCGGAGGGGTCCATGATGAGCGGCGTGCTCACTTGCTCGTGAATCATGACGGCGTTATCCATGGAGAGCTCGTCGTCCGGCAGGCCCTCGGCTTTGTAGTGCAGCTGAACGCTCTCATCGCGTAAAAATGTGAAGAAGTTGAAGTCGGGCAACTTCACCCGCTCCTTCCACTCCGCCAGGGTGGCCCGGCGCGTGTCCTCTGCGTCCTCGCCGAGGTACGTGATAACACCAGCGGCCAGTAGGCACCGCTTTGGCAAGAGGTAGGAGTCCTGCTTGATGGTTTTCATTTGCGCTGTCCAGCGCGTGTGCTCATCCCTGAGTTTCGACAGCAACTCCTTGGCGTTCACAAGCAGCTGCTCCGCCTCCTCCAGCTGGTCCTTGAGCCGCTCTGCCTCAGTCGTCTTTTCGCCGAACTTATCCTTGAGCTCCTCCACCTTCCTCTCCACCCTTTTTAGTTTGCCTTCGTATTTGGTCTTTTCTTCCTGACCCTGTTGGAGGTTCGTCTCGTACTCTTTCAGCTCGACCCGCATCGGGGCCACCGTTTCTAGCACCTTGCTGTACTCTACCACCGCCTTGAGCCACTCTGCCATCGGGGCTGCAGCCTTGGAAGCGCGGGCGATGGTTTCGCGCTTGAAGCACTCGGCGTTGGCGGCAATGAATTTCTCCACCTGCGCCCGGGAAGCGGCATCGACATCGTTGATGTCAAAGTTGAGAATGTGACCTTTGATGTCGCCAGCCAGCACCTTGCGGATGGCAGGCCACATAGCCGCTTCGGAGCTTTTCCCCGCTTCAATCAGCAGCACGACGCCTTGCATGACACACTGCACCGCTGCTGGCGGCTTGCCCATTGAGCGCAGCTCCGTCAAGTGGTCGGAGCGAATGGCACTGACAGCTGATAGAGCGGCATCCAGCACCGGTTGAATGCCGCTCAGCCGACCCTCGATGACGACCTTGCGCTCCTGAATGGCCGACTGCTCTTTGTCGAGCTCTTTTTGGATCTTGTGGATACTGCGTTTCTGGTTGCCAGCCTCCTCCATGCGCTTCTGGATCTCCTTTAGTGCGTCGTCGGCCTCTTGCTGCTTTACTTCTAACAGCGCCTTCTTCTCAGTCACATCCGTGGCGATCTTGTCAACGTTCTCCTGCGCCTCGTCGAGCTTCGTCACGCCGCTCGTCAGCCGAGCTAGCCCGTTGGCGACCTCGCGGCTCTTCGCCTGAAATAGATGCTCAAAGGTCTCGCAGAGCACCTTAAAGTGCTGAGGGGAGAACTTTTCTCCAAAGGAGCGGTGCAGGTGCACAAGTTCGGTTGTGAGGCTGAACTCTTTTTTGTCCTCGCGCTGATCAAGCACCTTAAAGGTGTCCGAGATCATAATGCGCGGGACCACCTTGAGAGCGTTACTGTCCCACGTCCCCATCCAGTACACGTTACAGCGAGTGAAGAGGGCGGGGTTGGCGCGGCACTGCAGCTCGTAGTTGCGGTTTGTCGGGTCCATGACAACGACTACGTGCAGATAGCGGGCAATGCGGTCAACAAAGAAGGCGTAGGTGCTCATGCCTTCCCCCGCTGCATCGTCCTTGAGGGGGTTGAGAAGTGCATCCTGCTCCTCCTGGGTGAAGAGCCCAGCAACCTCGCCGGACGACAGCAACGAGTTGACCGTCTCAAGGAAGTAAGGGTGGAAGAAGTTGAAGTCTTCGAGCAGCAACACAACGCTCTGCCCCTCCACCCCCGTCTTCGTCATGACACTCTTCAGCTCTGTAATGAATTCTCTGACTCCATACTCGCGCGTGATGCCGAGCGTGACCACCTCTGTCCGATTGTTGTAGGCGACCAGACGTACGATCTGAGACGCGCACACCCCGGAGCGTGCCACCAGCATCAGGTTCCCGCGCTCCTGCGACAGTACGCGGTCGACGCGGGTGATCCACGCGCACACGTCCGGGATAAGCTCTACATTGAGGGCGGCGTTCTCGCGAGAGTAGTTCAGGGCGAACGTTTCCGCAGACTTCTTCACTTCCTCCAGAGTAGTACCCGCCAGGCGCTTCTTCCCGGCAGGCGCAGTGTCTAGCCAAGACACGTAGTATACACTTTCTTTCTCTGACGGCGCGTCTCGGTGGCCGACGAGCAGCGTCACGTTCTCGCGGATGACCTTGGTAAGGCGCATACGCTCTTCGGCAGTCACCAGGCGGTCGGCAAAGATACGCCGCGCCTCGTATGCGAGGACGTCACCCATGTTGGAGGTGTTGTAATTCAGCAAGTTCAGCATCCACTGGGTGAGGTCGCGTGGGTTGAAGACGTAGTGCGACGCCACGTCTGCCGTGTAGCGCGCGACGACGGTCTCGTAGATGGTGATGACGCCGCGGGCCAAGTCGGCAGCCCCCTTGTTCGGCATATTTAGCCTCAGCTTTCCACTCTGAAGCATGACATTGAGGAACACCGAGTACACCTGCTGCAGCGCTTCCTTAGAAGGGTACGAGATGCTCAAGACGGATGTGATGGCTAAGAAGCGTGGGGCGACGGGGTGGCGGCCCATGCTGTCGAGAGGGGTCATGCTTCCCACAATTTGCACCCGCTCTACCATGACCCACTCGAGCTCCGTGTCGTAGAAGCCGTTGTACAGGATAAGCTGCTGGAGGAAGGAGTGCAGTTGGACGGTGCCGTAGCGGTCTGGCTTTGGCAGGTTGAGGTCCTTCAGGAGGAGAATAAGCCGCTCCGCCTCCTTGGGTCTGAGCACCTTGCCTTGGTTGGAGGTGAAGAGGGAGCACGTCTGCTTCAGCTTCTGAATGACGTGTATCGCCTCAGTATGGGCCGAGCAGTTAAGGCTTGCGACGCGCGTGCTGGGCGTGTTCATGAAGAGGTTGTTCAGCAGCATCGTCTTGCCACACCCTTCAGGGCCGACCAGGATAAAAGGACGGTACACGCCCGGCCTCGTTGGCTTCGTCCACCCCCGCATCACCTCCAGCGCGCGCTGGCAGTCCACTGTCGCTACCATCGGGTGGCGATACAGGTCGTCGATGGTGAGGTCCACCGTCGGCACGAACTCCAGCGAGACATAGTCCTGCCGCTCCTCATCATACCGGAAGTCCAACGGGTTCTTCGCATCCGGGGCCCGCTCCTCGACGAGGCAAAGAATCGCCTTCGCGTAGTCGCCCCGCGCCTCCCTTGGCAAATAGGAGCCCAGGCCGTAAAGCAGCGCCAGCGCAAATCGCTTCTTTGTCGTGCAGTTTTTCATCTGCGCAAGGCCGGACATGACGAGGCCGGTCCGCGTCGTTCCCACCACAAGATTGCCTGCGGTGAGCAGCAAGTCAATCGCCTTGTAGAAGTAGGCGTCGATCCACCGCCGCAACTGCTCCTGCGACTCCTCCGGTTGCTCCGCCAGCCATGACGCAACTGTCATCTCGGCGTCCACGTCCGCCTCGGAGAGGTAGATGATGCCCATGCGCGACACTGTGGCTGGCGAGGCAAACTCGAGGCTGTGCGTCTCAAAGAGAAAGTTCACGTTGTCGCCAAACTGCACTCGCACACCGTTCGGCATTGTCAGCAGTTTGTTGTCGTCCAGTACGGAGTTCAGCGACTCGACCCACTCCGGGTCGATGTCGCCGTCGCAGAAGATCCATGACTGCACGGACGTTTCCTCTTTGACCACTTTCTTCGCCGCATCGGTGAGGACGCCATCAAACCACTCGCGAGTGTCAGGGTCCATGTGTCCCAGCAGTTGGTCGCGTGGTAGGGCCTTGGGGTTCACGATGTACAGTGGAACCATCTTGCCAAGCCTCTGGAGCGCATGACGCAGCACCTTTACGAGGGTGCTCTTGCCACTCCCACTTGGCCCGACGAGCACGACACCCATGCGCTGCCGCAGTGCCTCGTACAGTTGCAGAATCTTCTGGATCTGTGTCTCCACCACCTGCAGCTTGAGCTCCTTGATGGACTCCTCGATGGCTGGCCGCAGCTTTTCGTAGTGGATCTCCAGCACCGGCACGCCAGGAAAGATGTCGCTGAGGAGGCTGTTGAAGAGTACGGCGTCGTCAAAGGTGAGCTTGGACAGCGTGTTCACTCGCAGCGACTTGATCAGGATCTCACTCTCTTTTTGCAGAAGCTGCTCCGCCGACAGCTGCACCTTGCCCGCCACCCGCTCCATCAAGAAGTCGTGGACGAGCGTGCCGCCAAGACGCAGAACCGACTTCATCGCCCGCAGTCCCCAGTCGTAGTGCTGCTGGTGGGACAGAAGCTCGCTGCACAGCGTGAACGTCTCAACGACCTTGGTCGCCAGCTGCGTGGCGTTCTCGAAGCCCTCGCTGTAGAGGATCGTCTCCGTAATGAGCTTGTTGTCCGGGGCGCTCATGGAGATAGACCGGAAGAGCTGCTTCAGGTTGTCTGGCAGCTTGCTGCGGCCGCCGTAGCCCTTGCCGGCAGGATTCAGCGTTACGAAGATGCCAGCGTTGGGGTCGACGTTGATGTTCCTGCCAAGCAGCTCGCACACTTTGTCGCCGTTCTTGAGGGCTTCCTGGATGACCTGGATCATCTGCGAGATCGCAGATAATTGGTCGACCTTAAGGCGGTTGAACTCGTCGAAGCACCCCCAGGCTCCACACTTGACGAGGCCTGTGAAAATACGACCCATGGACTTGAAGTCGATGCCCTCGTCACAGTTGAAGACGAGCACCTGACGTCCCATCGCGTTACCCAGCGCCTTTACGGACTCCGTCTTGCCGGTGCCCGCGGGGCCGTATGGGTTGCCGCCGTAGCCCAGCCGCATGCCCTGTGTAAGAGTGAGAAAGCAGCAGTCTGTCAACGGAGTATGCACCAGCTTCGGGGCGTTACCCTGGTACTCGTAGCTGTACCGGAACTCTGCGTCTACCATGCGTAGGACACACTGTTGTGTGCTGTCTAGGTAGAAGCGGAGCTGCTTCTTCCACAGCCAGTGAGACTCCTTATCAACACCGTTCGTGATGAGCAACTGCGCGACCTCGATGTTGTGGATGAGGTCCATGATGAGTACCTTCAGCTTGATGCCGACCAACACATCGCCGTTGCCACCAGCGTACGCCGTGAGCTCGCGCAGCCGGGTCTGCAGCTGACTCTTGAGTTTCTGCAGTGCACCACCACCACTGCTAGTGTCGCGGATCGCTGTCTCGACTTTGCGCGTGAAGGTGATCATCTCCGCCGTGCAGAGCACCTGCGATGCGTAGGCGCCAATGTCAACCTTGGTCACACATTCCGCCACGTGCACCTTCAGCGTCGCCTTCACCTCCACATCCAGCTGAGAGAGCCAAGTCTCCACCTCCTCCGTCACCCGCACCGGTTTTCGCAGCGTCACGACCTCCCCTTCAACCGACCGGATCTGTAAGATGTTCTCTTTCTGCGCGTCGAGCTGAACGCTGTGAATACCCATAAAGAGCTTCTTGAGGTGCGACTGAATGACGCTGGGGTTCTTGCTCTGTGCTAAGATCTCGAGGAGATCGTCGTCGCTGATAAAGTAGAAGCGCGGAAAGCCGTCGCGCTTCGACTCAAGGTACTCATTCAGCGCCTTCTGACACCGTTCCAGCTGCTCCGAGACGTCGTGCAGCGTGGCTTTAAATTCTGTGTGCTCGGCAAGCGCCATCAGTCGGTTATCGCTCTCCACCGCCTTCATCACTGTCAGGTAAGCCGAGTCGATGCGGTCAAAGCGCTGCTTCTCGTGTGGCAGGGCGCCACGGCGGAAGATGGGTTCCAGGTACACCCACTTGCGCTGGATTTGGTTCATCTGACGGAGATACTCGTCGAGGGTGGATAAGCGGTCCTCCCACTTGGTGGCATCGTTCGAAAAGAGGCCAAAGTACGGTGACTCTTTCATGCTCAGCATCAACGCACGGTTGTCGCTGAGCGCCGACATGGTATCTTTCCAGTCAGTGATCAGCACCACACCGGCGCGGTCCGGATGCGATGTGAGGACAAAGCGTGCATCGGTGCCCCAGGCCCGCACGTCGTCGAGCGCTTCTCGGATTTGTGCCTCGCCTTGCGCGCGACTGTGCAGCTTCTTGATGGGGCCCTCGTTCTTGAGAATGTCCTCGTAGTGGTCAAGGATCTGGCCAAAGTTCACGGTGTCCTGCGTGACGTTTCGAAGTTTGAGCAGCTTGAACAACTCTGTCCAGTGAGCAGAGGTAAAGCCCTCTCCTCGGATATACGTGAGCAGGGGTACGCAGTGCGTCCAGTTGTCCAGCATCGTGCGGATGTGTACCGTCACCGAGTTGGGCGGAATCTCTTTCAGCCTTCCCTGCCACAGCTTCACAAAGTCCTCGAAACGGTACACCTTGGCGCGGAAACTGATCCACAGCTCCTTGCACAGCTCCTGCGCCTGCTGCTGGAAGTCGCCTAGCATGCCCCACATCTTGGCGTAGTCCTCGATGTCGGTCTCTGTGTCCTCGAGTGACTGCAGGTCCGGCTCGTCAAGGCCAAAGTACTCACACTGTTTCTTGCACTCCTCTCCACGCTCCTTGAGTGCTTGTAACTTCTCCTTCGTTTTCATCACGAACACCAGTGGCTTCTGCGCCGTCAGGTCCTTCGGCTTCAGCTCATGCCAGTGAGTCGTGAAGCGGATGGAGTCCTTCTCCCACTCTTTCACCGAGTCCGAGACGTTCTCCCGCATGCGACTCAGCTGGTCCTCGAGCTCCTTCTCGTGCGAATCCAGACGCTTCATGAAAGAGGTCCAGCGGTCCTTTGTCTTGGCGAAGTCGAGACCTGCCGTGCCCGTCATATTCTGCAGCAGCACGTTTTTATTGTAGAAGTGGTAGAACTCGACCTCAATGGCAGGGCGCTGCTCCATGAGTTCGCCGTAGAGCAGGTTAGCCTCACCAATCTCGCCCAGCTTTGTCATCTTGCTGTCCAGACACTTGGCGGCTTTGACGAGGTAGCCGTTGATAGAGTGGAGGTGCTGCTCGGCGCTCTGCTTCAGGGTGACCTTGAGGGCGTCTGTGAGACGCACAAGGTGCTCCTCCACAGTGCCTTTGATGGACGCCGTACACAGCGTGATGCAGCCGCAGCGGACAAAAAGGTCCTCGCTGCTGATCTCCTTGCTTTTCTGCTTGAGCAGTCGCATACTCTGTTCCCAATGCTGGACCTCCGTGAGGGACTTCCCAGCGATCTCCTCGAGGGTCGGGTTGCCACCGCGGCCGCAGCGGCCAATGACAAGGTACGGCGAAAAGCGCCTCAGCTCGTGTGTCACGCGCTTGAACAACTGAGCGGCGAGCTGCAGCACTACGTAGATGCCGTGCGCGTTGCGTGATGGCATCTCATGGAATGCGCTATCCTTCGCGCATCCTTGGAAGCGGCACGGGAACGTGATAAAGTCGTTGATGCGCTGGTAGTACTGCAGCCGGAGCACCTCCAGGGGAGGGCGTAACGACGCTTCACCACTTTCGGGGTTGTAGACGATGTCGGCCTTGATTTCCTCGACAGCTTCGTGGAGGGAGGCGAGCCCCAGCTGGTACTGGGCCTCCATCGCCTTGTAGAGCTGCATGTCCCAAAACTGACGCCAGGACTCCGTGTTGAGGAAGCCAGCGGCCTCTATCTTTTCTCGAATCTGCCGTACCTTGCTGAGCCAGCGGTCACGGGAGCGGAGTAGGCTGAGGCTGAAGAGCTCCACCACTATTCCTTCAATCTCGCTGTGCGTCTTGTGCAGGCGGCGGTTGAACTCTGTCAGGGACTGTGCCGCGGCCTGCAACTGTTCAATGAAGCGCGCAGCCTCCTTTCTGCTGCGCCACGTAAGCTTCTTCTTGCCGCTGGCTGTGATCACCTTCTCGAAGCCGACGGCCGGCTCCAGTAGCATGGCGCGCGTGCACGGGATGATGTCGGCCGCCATGGAGTTGTATGTGTTAGCGACTTCCTTCAGGGCGACGCCCATGGGCAGGAACTGCGTCCCCTGCTGAGCCAGTCGAGCAACGGTGCCGGGAATGTGGAAGCCGAGGGCGCCGAGCACTCGCACCTCCTTGAGGAGCTGAACCAGTCGCTCCGCGTAGTTTACCTCCACCTGGCCGCTCGCGTCAATCTCCATCAACGGCGCATCTGCGTCAAGTGTCAGCACCTCACGCTTGTCCTCGACATCTGCCACCCAGTTTCTGTAGCATTCCTGCTCGTAGTCGCCCAGCTCGTCGAGAAGCTGACTCGCCGACGCCACAAACGCGCTCGCCGTGGGCAGGTCGGCGAGAATGGAGTTGCACATCGAAATCTTCTGCTCCACACGCTCACGTAGCTGACGGAGCCAGATTATGTTGTTTGCAACGCCCGGGAAAAAGCGGCCCGCTTGGCAGCGACGGTCCTCCTCCTGAAGCACGAGCTCATTCTCGGTGCTCTCGGCCCGACGCTCGTACTCTAGTCGAATTGTGTTCAGTCGATCGTTCAGCTTAGCCAGAAGACCCTCTCGCTCGGTCACGAGCTCCCTCGAGATGATAGGGCGCTTCATGAGATGACAGTAGTCGGAGAACTCTTGTACGATAGCCTGTGGTGCAAGGCCGGCACGAGTAACGAACAAGTCACGCAGAACGCTGGCGCATCGTTGCTCGATCGGCTCGAGACGGCAGTAGAAGGCGGCGAGGGCGCCGTTCCACTGGCTCTGCGCCGTGCTCGAGGGATTCATCACCTCGACATCGTCGAAAACGTCCCATAGTGCGTCCGTCCTCAGGGCGCGGAACTCTTGAGCCCCTAGCACCTCGCGAATCTCTTCGACCATGCCGCGCAGCGCGAGGGTTGCGCGCAGGCGATCCCGGACGCGCACGAGGGCGGTGTCTTCGTACCGCTCGGTCCATACAGGGACCCAGTCGATCGTGGTCATTTTCCCACACGCGTTCAGCCATTCATCGCAGCACAAATGCGCCTCCTCGAGCACCTTCTTCTCGCCACGAAACAGCCCGCCAACAGCCGTTGCCTTCGTGTCAAAGTACTCGCAGATGTCAGCGCCGACGGAGCTCATCAAAAACACTGCAACCGAGCGGGCGTGATCGTCCTGTGCGCTGCCATTAAAGTATTCGGAAATGTTCATCTGCACCTCCTCCAGTAGCTCGAGGAGCTGAGGCGGCGGCAGCGTGTCACGGTTTTCCCATTTTCGTGGCAGCACCTCAGCTCTGAAAGAGGTGCTGCACATGCACGTCATCACAGCATCAATCGCTGTAGTGAAGAGGCGTAGATGGATGCCATTGTCTTTTCTTAGCGAGAGTGACAGCACCACATAGCCGCCAACGCTCACGTCAAAGCGCGAGAGCGCCTCACCCAGGAGGCATGGCGGAAAGTCATGAATGCCCTGTACCACAAGCTCTGAGAAGCGTTGGAGGTGACGTGCGTATGTGGCTTCGGCTACGAGGCGCAGGGCGTGATTGTCGGCTGGAAGGTCCTGAAAGCGAAATGTGTTCACACGAACTGCCTCGGCGAAGGAGTGCTGGGCAAGCGGTGCTGCGCCGTCCACAATTAGCTCTCCGTTAGGCAGTTTTGTAGAGCCCTTCGCTGCCCCACAGGCGGCCTTGACCATCGCGGAGAGCAGTGTTTGGGCGACCTCCGCCTCGGATGTAACGGTGGCCCTCAGCTGCAATTCGAAGACCGCGCCGATCCTCTGCTCGCTCAAGACATCCCCAGAAATGTGTTTCTTGATGGCTTTGAGGACAGCCGTGATGCAGTCCTTGGCGATCTGAGAGAGACTCATTTGTGAGCGAGGCATGCAGAGACTGGTCAGCGCCACTGTGCGTGGCGAATCTTCTTCACACGTCCACCGTGATGGTCGTGCTGTGGAAGGTACAGATGGCACTGGGGAAGGGGTGAGTGGGCGGTGCGAGGGATTCCGCACTGCACACGTCTCTCTACGTGATCGCGGGGCACATACATAAACGTTTAAGACACGAGTCCTCACGGGAGGGGGTTGCCCACACGGATACGTGATGGTGGTGTTGTACCCTTTACTGCTCGGCGTGTTGGGAAACACGTGCTTTTCCTTGGTGCTACGATCCTACGGTGCAGCGGTTACGCTGGCGCGGGAGTGAGGGCGTTTCAACAAGAGGGGCAAACCACAAACGAAAAGGCGAGAAACCCAAACTCCGACTGGAAATGGAGGGCAGGGCAGCCGTCACACTGAGCGGAGGAGGCGGGGACAAAAATGAAGGACCACTACGGGGGGGGGGGGGCGGGGGAAGGGGAGTGTAGTAACGCGTTGAAGGAGGGGAGAGCAGATGGGGGAGGAAGGAGTGAAGGCGCATCGAGGTCGACGTGGCAAATTACGGCGCCATGCTGCCGCCGTGGAGGCACTCTCTTGGAGTTTCGCAAACGCTCTGCACAACCCTCACTTCCGCTAGGGTCTAGGGAGGTCGGAAAGACGAGGTCGGGGGTTGGTGTTACGAGGGGTGGGGGATGGCGAGAGGATCAGAGAAGCTTGGCAGAGTCTCACCGATTGTTAGGCTTTGACAGCTGTGTCAGTCATCTGTCTCTCTGCACTCCGCATGCTCGCAGGTGGAAAGGAGAGTAATGACTAGGTGTTTAGTCTGTGGCTCGTTGGGCCCTTCCCTTGCACTCCCCTGCCCCGATCGGCGTCACACTCCGTGGGCGGGTGAGATGAGGCTGTGTAGGTGGAGGGGGTGAGAAAGCAAGAAGTTCAGGAAAACCAAGAGCAAGTAGCAGTACTCGTACGCAGCACGAGCAAAAAGGGAGTTATTCACATAGACTTACGACAGACTACACGGTCCGGTGCATCAGAGCACGGGCGCATTGTTTTTTTTTTCTTCATTTCCCTTTCGTTGTCGGAGCAGGGGGAGGGGAGGGGGGGGAGGCGTGCGGGCGAGGCTCCGTTTCTCCCACAGTGTCCTCCGCCACGGTCAGCAATCTACACCGCGAAATCAGCGGCGCCGCCATGCATGCCGTCGATGGGGCTCGCCAAGGTGTCGATGGCAGACCCCAGCGTATGACAGCCGGAGGTGTATGGAATACGTTTGCAGTTGGTAACGGTAAACTGCGGCGCATCGAACCCATCGACGACACCGCACGGCAGCAGCCACACCAAGACAGGCAACCCAACAAGGCGGTCGCACATCTCTGCAGCGAGCGATACTTCACGCTCCACACATCGCGCTACCTCAGCAGGCGACGCTTCCAGCAACGACTCTGCAGCGCAGCCATGAAAGGCAGCCAGGCCGGCGCAGAGGCCATCGCTAAGCCATACGCAGAGGTGTAGTGTTGGGCAGAGTTGCGTCGCTCTGCAGTGTGCACAGGCGGTCGGGAATCCAGTCGCGGTATTGCCCGCCGTAACGACGCGCTGCTGAGTTTGGTTGCACTTCGTGCAGAACCAGTCGAGCAACGGTGGCACGACTTCTTGCACACGCGTCAGCACTGGTAATGTAGGGGAGGCTTCCTCGAGATCGAGCACCAACTGCATATATTTTTGGGGGACTTGTGGATTATGTACGGCCTCGTCGGCACTGCCAGTGGTCGGTGCAGCGTCGGCACCACCCTCTTCGCCTTCCCATCTTGGTGGGGCTGTCGCGAGCGCAGCGTGTTTGCCGCCGCTCTCGCGTGGCACAAGCTTCACCGCCATCGTTGACGTTAGACTCGAGAGAGTCTTGCGATGCTGAAAAAGCTGCACCACGCACGGATGAAACACCCAGCGCTCACCCAGCGCCGGTTCCACCGTCTCAGCCACTTCACCCCACAGCGTCACTTCTACAAACGGACCGCTGCTGCCACGCATGGCTGCGCTGTCGTCCGTGCTGTTGGCCAGGGTGACCACAGATCGCCACACACGACCGCGTTTGGTGGTGATCTGCGTGCTGCTCTGCACGGCGACCACTGTGCCCACCACTGAGACGTACCCGCCTACCTGCGCAGTCTCGATCACCACGAGCACACTCCGCAACTGCTGAGCCACCTCACCAACGAGCACAGAAGCATGAAAGGGAAACATTCGCCGAATGTCGTCCGCTGTGAGTTCCTCCTCGATGGACTTTTCCACAAACTGCAATTCGATCGGGGCGCCGTTCTCGCCTGAGCCCCATTTCACCATCCCTTGAGCAAGTCGGTAGCAGCCGTGGAGTCGCACCCGCTCCCCTAGCGCCTCGCCGCCAAAGAATACCGCAACCATAGCGTCGCTGTGCTCGTCTACAAGGAGACACCGAAACACAAAACGGGGGCTGCCCCCAGCGACGCCGCAGCGAGTGTCACTGCTGCCGTTGAAGCGACTCACGTGCGAATTCAGAGGATACGCGCGACCCTTCCACACCACCCGCGCGGTGACGCACCAGTTGCCCAGTGCTCGCTGAGGGGCCTCCATAAAGTCGCGTATTGCAATGGAGTGCGAAGGTCGCTGCGGCGCCGTGACGACGGCGCGGTGGGCCTTTGCGTCTGTGTCTTGGCGATGTAGAAGCGACTGCGCAGAGAGTGGAAAGAGCGCCTTGGCGCAGGTAGGCTGCCCAAGAAGGCGGAATGTGTTGTTGGAGTACTTCACCTGAAGCGCAACAATCACGTTCAAACCGTTCGGTGCGGTCACCAGCGCGTGCGAGAGCAAGGTAACACAGCAACCAACCTCTATCTCGAACGCGGCGACGGAGTCCTCCAGGGTGGTACACGGCGGAACCACGACCCACGCTACCGACTCCGAGTCCGACACGGCCACATAAAAGCGCGATGGCCCACAGGATGCAGCAGGGACGGGCGGGTAGCGCTGGATGTCCACCACCTGTAGGGTAGGCTGCGGCCACTGCTGCTGCCACGCCTCGACTTCGTTTGGTGCCAGCGACTGCACCAGTGCGGCTGCACAAAAGCCCGTCGAGAGCGCCTCCATATGTGGAGAAAACCAAGAGCCGAACGAGGAGAAAACACGACCAACTCGATACACTAAACAGGGGAGTGACCGAGGCGCCTGAGAGAAGCGGAACGGGTGGGAAAAGGGCTGCAGGCTCTCTTTGTTGGGGTTACAGCTGCTCGCGCAGCACGTCACGAGCAACACCAAGTCGAAAGAGATCGGCGTTGCAAGCGTGAGGGTGAACGAAGACGTAGATTAGTGAAAAACAGCCAGAGCCGTAGGGCTGAAGAATGAAGGAGGAAGGCGAGGTGAGAGGCAGCGTTGCGAAGGAGAGCCGAACACACCGAGTCATGTACCCACGCACAGATACGCGACCAGCTCTGGAACGTAGAGAACATATGCAGCGGGTACTCTCAGGAGCTACGGCGACAACTAAAAATGGAAGATGAGCCTCTTCCGGTGCACCCGATGCGATGGATACTACGATGAGACTCAAGCACCCACACATGCATCTGTCATGATCCCTCTCCTGACGTTCTCCTCTCTTTTCGTTTCACTTCTTATTCGGATTCACGCGTCTGGTGGTACACGATTGCCACAACGCATGACACGGAGCAGCGATACACGAAGAACAGCACACATGCACGCGGATATGCACAGATACCCAGGCATGCCAACAGGCGTCGTTATTGGGCGATGGTGCGAGGGTGGGTGTGTGTGAAGAGGCGGTATCCCTCCCACCCACAACAGAAACGCAGAATTGGGACTGAGAATGAAAAGAAGAAGGACGACGTCCATTTTGCACGACTCGTGCTCCGTGCTCAGTGCAACGCCCACCGTTCCCAACCTCGTTCAGTGTCATCTAGGAAGTATTGCACGCTATCGAGAGGGAGAGCGAAGAGAGTTTTGTCCAGTTGTCTTGACTCCGTCACAGTTGTAGTGAAGCACGAAGGTCAGGAGAAGCCCTGAAAGAGGTCCTCACGCTTGAGGACTGTCTCCGGCATGCGGAAGCCTTCCAGCAGCGTTGGCGTCGGCTTGGGGGTGGAAGGGCCGGCGGTTGGTATCTTCAGTGCAACTTCGCCCGCCTCCCTAGCGCTGGAGTCTCTGGGTGGAAAAAGCGGTGCCGTCACCGGCTGCTTCGGTGGCGACCAGCGCCGCGCCAGCTCGGTCCAGGTGGAGCGTTTTTCCCACGGTGCGCTGGGCGACTGCTCGGCAATAGGCTCATACGCCGAACCACTGCCGCGGTCCCTGGGGTGTACCGTATAGGTGTGCTCCAGCGGCTTCCACACACTCACGCCAGGCCAGTCCTGTCGGGCGGAGGTGAGGAAGGAAGTATCGGTGCGAGGCGCATGCAGAGAGACTGAAGAATCATAGGTGAAGGGGATCTTGAAGGGAGCGTCGTACAGCGCTCGGGTCGGCGAGGCCGCAAGTCCACGTAAGTGTAATGGACTGTAGCTAAAGGACCTCTGCAGTGGACTTCGCTGATGAGGCTGGTTCCACCTTTGCGTAGAGGGAGAGACTGCATAGCTCCTGTACTCCGCTAGACTGCGGGACACATCGCCCCTTGGCACAGCAGCTTCGGTGGTGCACGAAGGGTGACCTGTGACTGCCCTCGTTGGCATGGATGCCTTGCATGGCCGCGGTGCGGCATTGAGTGGACTGACAGGGGCTGCCGTGTGCCGCATGACGGGCCGACCAAAATGAGCAGCCTCTTTTTGTGTGTGCTCTTCAATACGCCGGAGCACGCGTTTATTTGCCAGCATCCGAAGAAGGGCAGACCTTGTCCACTGCTCCGAGGTATCCTCCATCACGGATGTTGACGCGGGCGCCAGCGTTGACGGTAGCGCCGACTCCTTTTCTGAGTGAGCCCTACGCGCTGTCGGCAGTGGATGGTGCGCCTGTACCGACTTCCGGGGGCTCGGTGCATGGCGCTGGTACTCTTTTACCCTGCTCTTGGCAGTGTAGAAGTGCACATCAGTCGGGTTGAGATGCGCGCTAGTATAGTAGTGCAGCCGGTAGAGTTCCTTGTTGCCATTGACGTTGTCCAACTCGCGGCGGTACTCCTTGAGTGTATGAGGAGCGGCGTTTGGATTCACGGCATCGCCCTCCTGCTGTTGCTTTCCTGACGAGGCCCCAGAGCCGTAGGAGGGGCTCGTAGTAGTTGCTTCTGCCCTGCGTGATGCGGCTGCTTGCAGGCGCCGATTCCGCTCCTGCCGCATGATTTCCTCCAAGGCAAGTCGACGATCTCGCACGCTCTTCGCTTCCTCCTGCAAGGCGACCATGTCGGACGCCACCCGATGCACCTCGAGCACCCGGGCTCGGGGCGCACTAGCCGGGGCCACAGAAGCACTGCTAGATGCCATCGGCTTTGATTACTGTTCAACACCCCCTCTCTCTCTTGCACGGAGTGCAGAACACAAAAGTTGGCGCGTTTGTCGCAAGACCCGACCGGCCTGGGACAATATTTTAGCGTCGCCGGGCTTGTGCGCGTGCTCGAAAGGTGAATCGAGTGGTGGGTCGGGCAAACGATAAAGATGAGCTCACACAAGGGAGCCGGTGAGGAGGAGGAGGTGGTGGAAAGAAGGGAGTGCAATGCTCTGGGGGGAGGGAGGGAAACGGGAAAGGCCACCAGAGTAGAGGCGACTCGCCCACGACCTAGTAACGGTGGTACCCCCGAGTACGTCGCTGCAGAAGAAGGGGTTGGGAACGGGGCAGGCTGATGACAGCAGAGGTGAGCGAAAGGCGCACACAAGTTGATGGAGTCCTAATTAAGGCAAAGGCACTCTGCCCTTGACCAGGCGTCCTATGCTTTCCCTTCTACAGATCAACAACGCTCGTGAAGGTGGCTGTGCTCACCTCATGCCTGCGCGCTTTCCATCTGCCGCTATACAATGTCATGTACTCCTTGATCAGTGGTCCTCCTATGGTTGCTGCTCCTCACAGACGCATGCATACACCAAGACCACAATGCTTAACAAACACCCACATGCCCACCCACCCACCCACACACCCACACACAAAGGTGTTAAACCAATTGTGACGTGACACACCCACACTGGCATGTGTGCAGCTGTACACTGCTCTCTCTATACGTATCTGTGTGACTGTATATATGAATGCACCGTTGCATCCACTACCTTATTGCGGCACAGCGGGCATCGCTGCAGTGAAGCATACGTATTACCATCCGAGACGTCAACTACAAAAAAATTGATACCACACACACACACACACACACACACACACACACGTCTACCTACCTACTCACCTACACAAACACACGGGTCTACCCGCAGTAAAGACGACAAGGACAACAAACGGGACTCCTCTTAGTCATTTTTCCGGCCATTTTGGCGATGCTGTCGCGGCGCCACCTCACCGTGCTCAAGGCTGGAGACGTTTCCCCACAAAACACACCAACAAGCACAAATTCACTCCTGGGAACAACACCCGATTCTGGCAAGGAGGAGGGGGGGAGAGATTGCACGGGAGAGCCGGCTTCACGCCTTGGGCAGATACATTCACCATAGAAGGGAGAGAAATAGGAGGAGATTTTGGGAGGGGGTAGGGGGGGGGGGGGGAGAGGCGCGGCAGACGCCTCCGGCACGAACATTAACGGCACACAAGCCACGGTAGAAGAAACAGATGAAGGACGGTTCTCTGTGTGTCACTCACGCAGCAACACCACTCCCGTAGCGCTTGCCGCGCTTAACCCTGCACAGATCTCGCAACGTGCCTACTGCCATGCCGAGTTGAGAACTTTTCGATTAACAAAGTAGCGCACCAACACGGACAACACAGCGAAGCCACAGACAAGTGTGATAAGTAAAGGCTTGTTGAAGTCACTATTGAGCAGGTCAAACGGCTTGCCAGAGGAGGAGCGTACGTAGAAGAGATCGAGGCCCGACACCAGCACGTGGCAAGAGCTCTCCAGCAACGTTGGCTCCGTTGTGATCTTGCGTGGAAAAGCGAGCCGATACTTGTGCGACGCAAACAGGAAGCTGGGCACCAGGAGGTGCGACATTTGGCGGTCTTTCATATTCGGCATCGGGATCTGGTTGCCGGCAAGTAGCTGCCTCAGCTCCACCACTGCCACGCGCCCCGTCGCATAAGCCAGCACAAGGCTCTTTCGGGCGATGGCGTTGAGGGAAGTGGTGACTCCCATGTCTGCGAGTGGTCCGCCAAAGGCGCCGAGTGTCGACACTGCCACGATCGGCGGGCGTGTTGCACGGGAGCTGAACTCGCGCTTTGTGTTGACAAAGAAAGAGGCGATAATCTGCGGAATCGTGGCGCCGGCAGCCTTGGACACAACCGGGCTGTTATCATCTTCGAACAGCTCCCACACGCCGAAGCAGTAGCGCATTTTATTGGCGTCGAGATAGTAGTAGACAATGGCGTGCTCCACAATAACCATCTTCACGTCCCCCTCCACGTTCGCATGGCGTGACGTCGCCAAGACGCTGCCCGTCACCACATCGATGGCAGTGATCACTAACGACGGCAGCTCCTCGTTGGACAGCTCATAGTGCGCCACGGCGATGACATTGCGCATTGGATAGGTGCGACGCACCTCCTCCACCAACTCTTTCCCGGAGATGTTCGGGTATACATGCAAGTTGTTCACGACATTCGTCCGGAGCGGTTCACTGCCGCTTGCGTGCGCCACAATGGCCGAGGGCATCTGGAGCGCCCACGTAGGCCGGGCACCCGCCTCCTCGCTGATGCTGTACCCCTCAATCGTGCCGGACGCGGTGTGGCTGACGTATGTGTAGAAGACGCCGTGTGGAAGCGAGCCCCTGACAGAGAAGTCGGCCGCCACCTCCAGCCCCAGGGTCGAAAGGATGGCATTCTCGCTCGTCAACAGACTAGTGACCTTGCGCTCTACCAGATCGATCACGATGTGACCACTCGTTGCGCCGGACGCGGCGTACAGCACGGCGGCGCGGCCGTCGTTAAGCACGGCCAACTCACGCACCTGCACCTTTGCCATCGAGGGTACCTTCATGGCCGCCACCAGTTCCTGCGAGAAGTCATTGATGAAGTCCACTTGTGTGCCCATGCTTGCGATGGGAATCGAGTAGAGCGCGCCAAGGCGGGAAACCAGTAAAATGTTTTTGTTGAAATGGAAGTGGTCCAGCGTCTCCATCGGCTCCACAATCGCGGCGACGGCCACATTCGCAAGCGCTTCAAAGCGGCGCCACAGAAGGCCTTCCATGGCACTCACGAGAAGCAGGTTGTGTCCACTTGTCTTGATGAGCGCGACAACGTCGCCGTTGCTCCTCTCAAACGCCACGAGAACGTGGGCGGAGGAGCTGTTGAAGGTGTTGGGAATCGTCAAATCCGAGTTGGGGTACGTGATCCGCAGCGTGTCCTTCTGCACTTCAACGCGGACTACACCGCTGGACTCGCCGGTGTAGGCCTTCCTCACAACAGCGATGGCGCAGTGAGGGCATGCAATCTCACTCGAGGGGCCTTTGGCAGGCAAAGAGCGGAGGGTCGCAGCGTCGCGGGTGGTGAAGTGGCCGTCAACGGCAATGCTTGTGGCACTACCAGCCATGCTGCGCACTTTGGCGAGAGTGTCAAGATGGAGCACGGCAGTAGAGTCGCCTCCGTAGTTCACCAGCAGCATGGTGCCAGCCACGTACATCTTGGACACCTCACCAGGCGGGCTCGCGTACGCAGCGACCGGAATTGATTGCTCTTCAGATGCCATCGAAAACTCGAAGCGCTTCAGCTGGGTGCCGTCGTAGGTGACCACCACACCCTTGCTCCCGTCCACCGAGCACGCGGCCGCCTGCAGAGTTGCGCTGACAGTCTGCAGTGCGTAAGTCACCTCAATCGATCCCGTTGAAGGGTCCAGCAGGGTAACCACCCCGGCATTGTTCACGGTTAGTACCGCCTGCGAACCAGCAGCGACGCAGAGTGGCACCGCAGAGGATATCTGACGCCACGACAGGTTCGCGCCACCGTAGGCACCGACGGCGATCGCCGCCACCGCGCCGTCCTCGGAGGCGACGTAGAGTAGTTGCGGATTTGCCGCCACCTGTACGGCACTATCCTGCACGTTGCCGACGAGATGCATCATCCAATCGCGCAGGCCTTGCTCGTCCTCGTGAATGGCGGCCGCTGCCAGGCATGCTAGCAGTGCCGCCGTGACGCACACGAGTGCTACAGCGCGAAGCATTTTCGTTGGTAGGTATATGGAGGGAAGGGGGACGGGTGAGTGTCAGACGGACCGCCACGGGAAGCAGCGCCGAATGAAAGCTGCTCTGTCGCTTGCCCTATCCCAAGCGAGTGCGTCTCTCAGGTGTGTTTTTGCCCTTGTGTTTTGCTCTACAGCCCTACACACCTGCAGAAGAGAGTTGCGGGGCCAACACGTGTCCCCACGCTTGACAGTAAGCGGCACACGTGATGGTGGTCAGCTCTTTTCCTTAGTGTTAGGAATGTGTTACCGTCACTCACTGTTTTTTTTTTGTTGTTGTTGCCTTTATGCTCGCTGAGATGTGCGCGTGTTTGTGTTGGTGCGGTAAATGTTAGAGAGGATAGGGACTACTACGTGGTGCAACCACTCATTCACGCGCGCGTGTACGTGTGTGTGTGTATGCGTAACGATGTGTGTGTGTGTGTGTGTGGGAAGGGGAGGGGGGAGGGTAGAAAATGGCTAGAAAGGCGATGGCCGATGGAGTGTGAGGACGACCCGCAGGGGGTAGGGTGGAGGAATTTACACCAGCAAGTTAGGGGGAAGGAGGGGGTGGGTAAAGTGGCCCCCCCCCTCCGCGAGAGCGATGTGAACGCGAACAAAAAGAAGCGCCGAACGGGAGAGAGTGAAAAGAAGGGACCGCTGGCGCTGTTGAGAAATCGCACGGCGCACCATCACACCCTCTTGCGCACGCACTTTTCTGTGCTTCTTGGGTGGCTCAAGTAACAGGTACACTACGGAAACGACAAGATGATGGATGAGCAAAAGGGACTCACGGAAGATCACCATTAACAACCTAGCCAGCGTTCAGCTCCAAACACACCCGTACCCGCAGAGACGCAGACGAGCTCGTAGGCTTCGCCTATCTCTGTGTACATGCGTGCGCGGGTGTAGCTGTCTCACAGCGTGGCAACGACCCCCGCGCACGAGCCACTACACAAATAGCCCCTGCATCCACCACTTTCTCTGCTGGGCGAAGGAGATGCGCCGAACAGCCTTTCTCTCACAGGGTGATAGGACTGCGCAATCTCTTTGAACGCCGAGAGCCGCCCCTCATTGCTCCATGGCCGCCTCATTGATCTCGCCAAGCATGCCGCACGACTGAAGAAACAGCGGGACAACACTCAGTTTGGAGGACGTCAGCGACTCCCCCTGCGTGTCGAGCTTGATAACCTTCACCGCAGGGAAACGTGTGTGCAGCGTGGACTCCTCCTCCGGCGAGCAGCCTCCATCCTTGCCGCATACGTACACGATGGTCGGCTTGGTGAACTTGCTGCCAGCCGGCGCACTAAGCACCAGTGGCTCGGTGTACTGAAGGAGTTCTTTACTGAACCGAAACCGGGCCTGGCCACGTCGCACCTCCACGGCGGCGAGAAGCGCTGCCCGCTCTTCTGGGTTCGGTACTCGATCGAGCAGGTAGCTATTCAGCATTGCCATTCCGGTGGCGTCGGATGGCGCGCTGCGGAAAAGCTCACCGGCCAGATAAGAGGACGGAAGGCATCGTTGCAGTTGCGCTATCTCGTTCACGAAAAGTGTGAGAGAGGAGAAGGCGTCTGGTGCGTGCAGAGCAGCACAGGAGGCAACGAGAGATCCAAAACCGACCCCGAGCAGCCCCGCCTCGGAGCGCAGAATGTCCTCCTGCATTTTGATGATGTCCGCAGCACAGGCGAGCGGGTAGACAGAGGCAGATGTCATCGGGGCTGCTTCAGAGAAGTTGTGGCCACGGAGGTCAGCGCAGTACACCTCTAGTGGCGCTGTTGGCGTTAATCGCGACAAGGGAAGATCGGCGACGGATTCGTTTAGCAGCTGCTGCCACGATGCGCAGCTGCTGAGGTAATCGTGAACGGCAATGAACTTTGCTGGAGGGCTCGTGTCCATGTGCCAGCGAAAGGAGGCCAGCGCATATGAAATGGCCGCAGGGGATTCCGCTATCCTCGCTGTGGTCGGCGCTGCCACCGACTTGCCAAACACAGTGCGTAGAAACCCGCCCATGTCTTTCTCTCCGGTACGTGAGTCTCGACGCGTGGACTTGTCAGTGTATTCGAGCGGACGATGTACCCAGTGGCCTATTTCTGCATGAGGCGGTGCGGAAACGAAAGAGATAGGGGGGGGGGTGAGGGGGAGCGTAGAAGAAGGTCGCAGGTGGAGGCCACTAACGAACAAGAAAGTTAGTGAGTGTACATCGGGAGGTGAAACAATGCCTAAAGTCGTGCGACACGAGCGCAACAACTTGCAGCACAGTAAGTTGCTGTAATGTCTGAGTACGCGAGCGGAAGAATGAGATGCATTGCAATCGCCTCTAGCAGTACTATTTTTGGCCCTCAGTCACGCATCACGAATCACCCGTCATTGGGCAGCGTTTCTGTTCTTATCCCATTCCGCTTGGCGCGGCTAGCCTCTACCCGCTTCCTGTCGCTTTGTCCTGCCGATTTCCGATCGATGACCACCGCTTCTTCCGCCCATCGTGCAACAGCAACACTAAGAAGAGCGCGCGGCGGGAGAAGGGTTAGAGGCGCCACCTGTCAAACACATCGACATAGAGTAACCTCAAGAGGAGGACTGAGCTGGTGCCAGTGTGTTCCTCGTAGAACATGTCGTGCGAGAATTTAGTCCGCTCGTTTACATCAGTGGTGGCGGCATTAACACGCACGCGCTAAATGAAGAAACACCAAAGAGAGAGAAAGAAGGAGAGGATAGCGCCACCTCCTGTACCGCAGGGGACTGCCTGTCGTGCTTGCTTGCTATCGGGGGGGGGGGTGTTGCCTATGACTTGGACTTGAAGGATCCGCTGCCGAGAATGCCGTACAGCGTCACAAACGGCGTCTTGGCGTCCCCCGATTTCCCTCGCAGCTGCTCCACAAGCGCTTTTCCTGAAGAGACCGAGGAGAGGCAGCGGCGAGCCAGCGCATCCGTCACGGAGGGGCTACATGCAAAGGCGTTGACGGCCGCGAACTTCGCTCCACGCAAGAGGAAGAGCGCAGCCGTCATCCATCGTGGGTACGGCGACGGGCTGGCAGTCTTGCCTATCCCTGTCACCAAGGCTGATATGCGAAGTCGCTCTTCACGCTGCTGTGAGCTCGCATTGGAGGCGCCATCGGCGAGCACGGCGCCGTTCAGTTGGGTAAAGTTGAGGGAGGCAAGATCGGACCACGGCAAGGCATCAGTCAAGTTCCCGCACATGTTCACCACAAGCGCGCCCGGGGCGGCATTTTGCAGCATCCACGTCAAGTACTCGGCATCCGGTGGCACCCCGGCTGAGCTGCATGTCACAAGACACTGCGGGGATACCTTCGACTTGGTGTGGTCCGTGCCGCAGGTGGCGGCGACCGACTCGGGATGATCACCAAACACGTCGATGAGACACACGAGGGACCCCGAAGAGGCGCCTTTTGTGGAGGAAGATCCACCCGGCTTCTGCGTGTGCTGCAACGCGCGCTTACCGTAACGTTGAAATTCGCGAATCCGCGACACCACCACAGCAGCCCCCAACTCCCGTAGCACCACAGGGCAGCAGCTCAGCACGCACGTTTGCTCCCATGGAAACGACTGCAGCTCAGGGGCAAGACACAGGTAAAGCGGCGTCTTTTCACAATACTGCTGCAAGGATGCTTGAAACTCCCCAAACAGTTCACCCGCCACGGCGTTCAGCTCCTTCAGCACATTCGAGAGGTCCTCTGCCGTTACGCGCTCCTCTGCACTGCTGACACGCATATCATCCGTGCTGCCCAGCTGCTCTTGCTTGCGAGCCTCGGTTCTCTGCAGCGCATCAGTGAGCGCGGCCCACGTTTGCTGAGGGACGTATCTGCGGCGCCCTTCCACAGCGCCGCTTGGGTGGCGCAGCGTAACAATGCAGAAGCCAGTCCAGCAGCTGCCCACGGCGACCGAGAGAACAGCGCTATCGATGGCGTACGGCGACACCTCCGTTATGTGGCCTCCTTTTGCGGGCGGCGTCGACGAGACCTCTGCCAGCTTCTTCCCTGGCTCCACACACAGCAAGCTGCAGCTGCGTAAGGCGCGCTCCATAGGCGTCGCAGCCATGACCTGGTGGGCCAGCTGCGTGTACGAAGTGCAGTTGGTAAAGAGCGGCTGCACCGCCTGCATCTGCCGCCACAAGCGTCCCTCTGCGCTGTCTCTCATCTCGTGCACGCAGCGGCGCCACAGAAACCCCACGAGCTGATTCGCTTGTGTGCACTCGGCCGCAGCGGCCGCAATGCAAGGGTGATGCAAGAGAACCGCAAGATGGCCAAGCTTGTCGCTTAGCTGAGCGGCCATGTCGAAGTGCCCGTGAAGGACCGCCACCTGGATTCCGAGAGAAATGCGCTGCACAAGAGCCTCCTCCTCTTCCGTCAGTGGGGGCGCCATTGCGGTCGGGCTAGGTTCGTTGAGGCTGCACTTTTTCCCTGCTCCAGTGCTCTTATGCGTGCGGATCCCGGGCTTATCAATGCGAGCCGGGAGCAGCCGTGCACGGCTCCACGCTGCCGTGAGCAGCGCCTGCGCTCGCGCTTGTTGCTCTTCGATGAGAAGATCGTCTAACTGTTCCAGCTGATTCTCGACCCGTTGAAGCATCTCTACCTGCGCCACAGCCACCAAGATCGCTGCCGCCAGACGGGTGTGTGGCCACTGACGGCAATGGATCGCGGCCTTTTCCAGCAGCGCGGGAACAGCAGATACCTCTAACATGGCCTGGGCGCTGGGATCAGTCACATTGTAGTACTGCAGTGCTTGCTGGAGAACTCCAGCTTCATGCGCGACGTCGCTGCTCCACCGCGCGCCGACTTTGACCGCCTGCACCACCGTTTTGGGTACTCCTTCAGCCGTGGCGGCGAGCGACGGCGATGACGCCGCGCCACGGATGAACCGCAGTACCTCCCTCTCGCAGTGGGCCGGGGCATTCGACGTCGGCAGCCCAAGTTCCTCCATGGAGAGATGCTGAAAGGCGACGAGCAGGCACGACACAAGTTCGCTCGCTTCAAGGCGGTCGATGGCGGTCCAGTAGAAAAGAGTGCCTCGCCAGAAGGACATACCAGTGACTAGGACGTCGCGGACTTCGGCTTGTCTGGCCGAGTCCACTTCTACATCGCGAGAGGTGGGCATATTCTGCAGATGAAGCGACAGTTCGTCCAACACTTGCATCTCTGCCAGAAGCACCAGCAACCGCGCCCGCACGTCATTTACATTGGCGCTGTGCTGCGTCAGCCACTGAGGCGTCACACGGTCCCGCAGATGCCACTGGGCGTGGGTAGTGTACAGACGGCTGTGCAGCGTCGTGGAGCCCTCCGCGACAAGGAGGACCTCACGCAGCAGTTCCTCGATGGGGATACGACGCTGCGCTTGAGAGGAGTAGGCCACTTGGTACCCTATCACATCTGCGAGTGGAGGTTGCTGCTCTACTATGGTGATGATATGGCTCACCCAGAACTCGAGAACGTCCTCCACCTCTGCACGCACACATGCAGCATGGGGGGTATCGGCCTGCGTTGCACCGGCAGCGGAAGCCGCGCGCCACTGATGTAGCTGCTGGCGCACCGTACCAGCCCACTGAACTGCCTCGGCGGTAGACTGGGCATCGATTAGCAGAGTAAGTTGATCGCTACAGAGCTCTGTCCAAAGACGAACTGAGATGACGGTGGGGGCGGTGGAAAGGGTGGAGACGCCAATCAACTCAAACGCCTGCTGGAGGGTGCGCAGAGCATCACCGTACCGCGAGCAAATTGCCGCGTAGCGAGCGCGGACGCGAAGGGCGCGTGCTCGGGTGACCGGCGCATTCCAGCTTGCGCACTCCAGCCCACGGCACAGCACATCCTCGGCCAAGGTGGCCGCTTCTTCGGTTTGACCGAGATGTACGCGAATCTCACACTCGCCCACCACCACTGCCGCCTCCCACGATGGCGACACACGCTTGCCCTCCACATCCCTTTTCACTGCCTCCTCGACAAGGAATCTGGTATCGGTCAGTAGGGTGAGCGCCGCCACATATGGGGAGTCGCTGAGGCCGCTCGAGGCGGCTGCCGCGCACATTTTCCAGTTGCAGAGACGCTGAACGAGCGCGCAGCGCGAGTCGCCCCTGGCATCACCAAAGGTGAGTGCGGCGGCAAACCGCACCCACGAGTAGACCATGAACGCGTGCGGCTCATCCCCGGTGCGTGCGAGGTAGTCGCCCAGATCCAGCAAACACTGCCAGAGGCCCTCCGTGTTGAGCTTGAACTCCTCGTCCGGCACACAACCACGCAGACGCTGCGCAGCTGCCGACGGCTCCGCGTAACCGTAGTAAAGCGAGTTAGCGGCCGGTAGCTTTAGGATCACCGCGTCTTCGTCCGTGGTGTCTTCGCACAGCCACTTTGCGCTGAGGTGCCACAGACACGAGATGTAGTCGAGCATGACGTTAACACAGTCGCGGCGCGATGCAGGGACCGTAGTGTGCTGTGCTCGCTGGGCAGATGCTGTCCCAACATCGAACACATCATGAGTCCCCATCGTCCTGAAGAGCAGCGAGACGATGCGCAACCCCAGAAATGCGTGATGGAAAGTGACTCCTGTAGTTCTCGTCGCGCGCGACTTCATGGATGCCTTCAGCACGGCGGCACGTCGCTCAGCATCAGGTGCTACTACCGCCTCACCAGCCAAGTCGCTGTCCAGGGCGAGGCGGCGCTGTGTCTGCGAGTGCAGGAACGTAGCAGTGCGTGACGCGGCGGCCAGAGTAGCGTTCCAGCGCTGCGTCTCCTCACCGCTTTGCAGAAGAGGCACCGCCTCAGGGAGCCCTTCGAGGGCGCGCAGCGCTTCTTGCAGGTGACGAGTCACCTGTGCCAGCGGAGTAGAGTCTCCCCGCCTCAATGTTGTTGCGTACGCATGCTCGAACAGGCACTGTGCTGTGACAAGGGGGTTGCCTTTCGAGGCGGTCAGTGCCAGCGCAAATGTCTCTGCTTCGCCGCTGGCGTTCGCAGATGTCTCGGACAACATCATCCATCCGCGCGCCTGCAGCTCTGCCTCCACATTTTTGGATCGTTGCAGGAAGTCGTCGACGGACGAGGTGCGGTAGCACATCTCGGCCACTTCCCGATCCTTGAGGGACTTTTGATAGCGAGGGGGCAGCAACTCACGCAGCGGGCGCAGCAGCGCAACTAACTGGTTGGCGTCATCCTCCTGCTCACTCGAAAAGGATACGTACACAAGGACGCAGCTTAGCTGATAAACAACAGTAGTAAAGGAGTCGCTCCAGCTGCGCTTTGGGAGTTGCGCCAGCAGCGCCTTCGACAGCAGCATTCGCAAACTTGGCAGCACAAACGTCGCAGTCTCCAGTGAAATGCGGGTGGTTCGGAGAAAGGTGTAGTAGAGACCGTATGCGTTCGTGATGCGCTCCACTTTGGATGCGGGTGGACCCTGCATCGCTGCGATAGCCGAGTTCACGCAGTTCGTTAAGAGCAGCTGTACGGCACGGTTTCGTGCATTGCCGTTGAGCCCGTTGAGGTGCTCGGCGCCGATCTGTGCCTTGAGGGAGAGCAACTCAGCATAGGCCTCCCAATCCTCCGCGTCCGGCTTCGGGAACGTGGGCGGCACATCGAGCTGCAGCGGTACCGGCTCCCCTGGCGCCTTTTTGTGACTACTGCTGTCCGTTGCTTTGCTGACCACTGCAGAGGCAGCACCGCTGGGGGAGGACGGCTGCTGCGCCTCGAACATGGAGCCCCATCCAAGTTGATTGCAGGCATAGAGTCGATCTGCTACCTCGCAGCACTCCAGCACCACATCCTCCTGCCGCAGCTGCATTGCCATGGCGGCGACCCAAGCGCACAGACGCACGCACGGGTCCTTGCGCAGCAGCGGGCGAGCATCGTTGATGAGAAGAGTAGTTTTCTCAGAGATCCCGGACGGCCCAGCAAGTATACCGAGGAGGACGAGAAGATGCTCCTGTGGGTGTAAGGCGAACGTCGGCTTGTCACCGACAAGCCGCGCTAGGGCAGGGGATAGCATTGCAAGGAACCACTTCTGCTTCATTACTGGGATGATGTGCAACGCCTCGAGGCACATGACTTGCGCGTGGCGAAGCTGCGCGTTCGAGGGCTCGCAGTACGCGCATGCGCGGAGGCGCTGCACGAGTGCCTCGAAGCCGTCTCTGCTGATTTGCTTCGCCAGCGGCAACCCCTCTAACCCTGGCGGAGGTTTTGTGGTTTCAAGATATTCGGCCACGAGACCGATCACAGACGACGTTGTGAGGGCGGAGAGCAGCTCCACGTCCTGCACCTGGTCATGCTCAAAAAGAGCGATGTAGAGCTTCTGTAGGTCCAGCAGTTCGAGCAGGTGGGCACGGTACTCACCACGTGCGTATGCGGGTCTCTTCCAGTTGAGGAACGCCACACACGCGTTTGCGGCAATCCAGCTCCCGCTGCCGCTGCGCCGGCACTCCAGCTCTGCTCCACGTTGGGCTGCCTCGAGCAGGAGAGCAGCCAAGCATCCCTCACTGACCTCCGTAGCGGCGATTCTCGGCTTCGCTAACTCAGCTGACCGCGCGTCCTTCTGTGACCGGTGCGGCTCTGCCTCCTCTAGTTGCCGCGCAAGGATCGTGGCAGCGTGTAAGGAGGCTGCGGCTCGTACCTCTTCGATTTCGGTGTTCCCGGCACCCGATACAGGGTAAGGAAGTCCCCGCAGCGCCTCGGCCACCGCCATCGCCACGGCGTACAAGGAGGCGCTTAGATCCTGCATGCACAGCTCCAAGAGCTCTCGGTACAGCTGAACCGTCGAGCGACACGTGGTAAAGACGCCGCGGACGGGGGCAGCCTTCTGCGGCTCGGTCGCTTCCGCCGAAGTCGGCAGGACATCGCTCTCTTGGACAACCGGCGGCAAATGCCGAAAAGCGGTCTTAATCACGGGAATGCGCTTCAGCGGGTTCGAAATACACCGGGCTTGTTCGAGGGCGAACAGGCAGCGGTCCTGTGGGGATGTCAGGCTGTTCTCCAGCTCGTCTCGGATTGCCATCTGACGTTGGAGCCAGTGGAGCCGAAACAAGCAGGCGGGCACCTCACCCTCAACCTGGCCGTAGTCGCACTCCCGCTGAAGCATCGGTAACAAGTGATGCAGCACACTGCGATTATCGTCCTCGAAGGCTGTCTGGCATTGCAGGGTCACCGCCTGGAAGAACAGCTTCTTCAGCGAAGGAACAAAGGCCTGGGACACGTCCGCCACTGCCGCCAGCGCCGCCTGCACGTCGCCCATCGTGCAGCCAAACGAGAGAGGAGGCCGGCGGGCGCGAGACACGCCGGCACAGCCGGAGGTAAAACACAGAGAGGCTGCACCGCGGTGGCGCTCCGCCGCACACACAACCAAAGGCGTAAGGTGAAGAACAGGCGATGTCAGAAGGAACAAGTCGGAGCATGAGAATGCACCCCTTCATCGGTGCACACTCCCTCTAACCGCACACACACACGCCCACAGTCAGCAGCACCAGTCGGCGGAGGGCAAAGGCTTGCGGCGGAACAGCCACGCACTCTCTACGGCATTCCACAGCACAGTGTCTACCAGCGTCTGAATACGCAGCGCCGTTGCGTCTCCGACAGTGTGCGGGCCTGTTGCCGTGGGGAACGTGGCAGCGCGGAACGAACCTACGGGCGGCTGGAGCACGTTCCGTGCAGCTGAAGCAATGCATTCAGCAGCTCCTGGATCGTACGCGTTGCCAGCGAAACGCGGCACTGCCGCACAGCAGCAGGCAGCGTGTCCACATCGTTGCTGCTCGCCCCAATGGTGTCGACCAAATGCCTAAGACGGGCAGGATCGACGCTGCGCTGCCCGTGGGCGAATGCCTGCTCGCGGTCGAGCACGGGACCCTCGCAGAGGTCAAGTGGCGGCAGCCCAGTGCCTGCCATGGGAAGTGACTCGATGGGCACCCCCACAGCGCGATGGCTCAGCCAACGGTCGCACGGCGGCGCGGGTGCATCCTTGTACACTGCCGCATACCGCCGCCCCAGCGCAGCCTTAGCAGGAGCAACGCCGCCCCGCCGTCAGCTGCCTTGGCCGCTCGTCACGCCTCCTCCACAATGCACAGCAAGTCACCGCACACCTCGACGTTGCTTACGCCGTGGGCGTCAACACGCACGGACAGCACGCCTACCACACATACGGCGCTGCACCACAACACACGGCGCACAAGCGCCTCCCCAGCCCTGCGCCTCACACCGAAGGCTCCATCGGCCGCCGCGAGCGCACACCCACCCGCTGCAATGGCCGCGCGGTTTTGAAGAGGGCACCGACACCTGTCTGGAGTCGACGGCCTCGCTGCTGCTGCCGGGAGGAGCGTGCAAGCCACACTACCGCCAGTCTTAGCGATCGCGCCCTTCACGTGCATGCCAGGCGGCACACCGACGTAGCCCTTCTTGCCGGCACGGAAGATCCTCGCCTTGTACGCCGGGTACGTGGGGCGCACGCCAATCAGCAGCCCTTTCAGGCTGTCTCACAGCTCTGTCACAGGCAGCAAAGGTTGCGCCGCGCCATAGGACCACCGACTGCGCTGACCAGGGTGCCGCAACGCGAAATGTGTGCCCGTGCGTGCGTGTGGGAGTGAAGAATCGGCGCTGGCGAGCGAGAAAGCGAGCACACAAACTCCTCAGAGACGCACGCGCAGGGATCGGGCAGCAGAAGGCACGTTAGAGGCGAGCAACGCTCCGGGGATACTCTCCCGCACCGCCAACGAGAGTGTGTGCACCTACGCGGGCATGCAAACATCGAATAAAGAGGGGCGGCAGACGTGCCTGGCATAAGCGCAGAGGAGCAAACGCGCGCGCGCGAGACGCGCTCCCTCGGTGTCCGCGAGCCAGCGGGGGCGGCTTCGCCCGCAAGTGCACGAGATAATCACAGCTTCCTCGCCCTCACTCGCTCACCTTGCGCGCTCAGACCTCCACACCCCCCTCCCCCGTCTGGGCAGGCGACCAGCTGACGCTCACCTCGCCCACTCCTCCGCCCTCGCTTTGAAGGAAAAGACGCGCCTGTCTTCGTGCCTGCGCCCTCTTCGTTGGCCGCCCGCGCATGGAGAACACGGGCAAGGGGCAAGCGCAGCGCCGCCGCCCCTGCACGCGATCGGCATACTCGTGGGGGCCGCCGGCGGGGAGGGCAAGAAAGAGAGACACCCAAAGGGCAGGAGAGCCAATGTCCAGCAGCGCAGCAGCAGTCCCGCATTCCCTCATCGGACGCAGACCCACGTGCGCACAGACGATACCCGCACCGCAGTCCCCTTGCACTTTCAGTTAAGGCCACTCGAGCAAGATGAATGACGTAAGCAGGAGCTGCGAGAACCTGCTGCACACGCGCACACAGGCACAGCAGCCTGGAGCCCTAAGTCACCCGAAAGCACAGCTGCGGGCGACACGCATGCGGTTCAGGTCCGCGGGGACACTCGCAGGGGGCGAGGACATTCAGCCCCCCTCCATGCCGTGTCTCCGCCGGAGGGGGACAGCTGTGCGTCATGGCGAGCGGCAGGAAACGGCGCGCCATGAAGTCCTCCCGCCCCGCGCGGCACGATCGTGGAAGTCAGCGGCGGTGGTGGCCCTAGAGAGCACCGCTGGTGAAGAAGTCCTCTACGAGGAAGGGGGCGGGTGCGGGCAGACACAGCGGATGCGTCGACCCTCCTGCTCCCTGCCACGTGCGGCAATGCGAAGGCACCTCACCAAACAAGCACTCACTCTCTCTCTGTGCCAAGCTGAGCTGGACTTTGACAGGGCAAATGCGCTGGCCGAGACGACGAGGCACTTGGGCAGCCGTCTATGCGAGGCTCAGGGTGACGGCACTCGCCGCGGGCGCTCTCTTGAGCCTCATCCTGCAACGGTCGCAAGAGGGGTGGATGCGGCGTCCCGGCGCGACACCCACGTCTGCGAGCACGCGGGCGTACGCGGGCAGCGATGCAGCGCCCCAGCCAGCACACGAAGAGAGCAGGCAGGGGTGAGAAGAGGCCGGAGAACAGCTGCCTCCGCCGGGAGACACGGCGAGGCGGCGAGCACTCTCCATCTCCCAGGGACAGGCGTCGCGGGTGCGCGCCATCGAGAAGGTCCAGCGGCACGCCGTGGAGAGCGATGCGGGCACCTTTACGTGCGTATATTTTGCTCCCTTTCCGTTGTTTCGCGTTCATCTCTGTGTAAGATACGGTAACTGTCAATCACTCGACAGGCGTTCCCACATACAACCGCAGACACATGCACACGTGCATGCCTGTCAACACACCGGGGCGCGCGCACACGTCACGATACTCGTCACCTTGGCGAGACAACTGCTTACGAGAGTCAGTGCCATGACAAGAGAGAGGCAGGAAGGGGGATGGACAATGAACACGTGGACACTCATGTCAACCCTCGCCCCCCCCCTCTCTTTCTCTCTCGCTGTCCCTCAGCGATGCTGTTCTTCACTCCTGCAGCATCTGTTCCACACATGCGATTCGTGAAGCGTTGAGGAAGGCGGTGGTGTAGGCAAAAAAGATCTCAGCTGTGATAGTTGGCAGAGTTGCCTGTCGGAAGCTCTTGTAGGAGTTGTTAAAGTACTCCACTGACGAGTCGCGCTCATTGCGCGTCCATGTGTCCACCTCTTCCGCCAGGGCCAGCGCACTCGCGTACTGGTTCTGCTCAACGTAGCGCGTGAACAGCTCCGCGGTGCGGCGGGCGCGGACTTCGTTTTGTCCCACCGTTGAGGGACTAAAGGCGCTGCGGAATTTGAAAAGGTCCAGCCACCCCAGCACCGGCTGCGGCACTGGTGACTTACCGGTTTCTTCGATAGAGCGGGCGAGATCAAAAGCGGCGGCGCGCACAAGCGTCGGCTTAGGGATGCCGCGGTCGGCAAATGCACGGAGTGGCTCTGAGATAACGTTCAGATCCTCACTCTCCGCATCATCAAGAGCAGCCTTCAGTTCTCGCATAAACGGCTGCCCGGAGAGCATCTGCTGGCGGAGAGCCTCCAAGTTGAGGCTGACGGAGATGAGCTTCTTGCTCACGTAACCGAACTGCTGCGTCTCCCGCTGCGCCATTTGACCCACAAACGCCTCCTGCGCTGTCACACTGTTTCCCACCTCCTGATAGTAGTGCTGCGATATCGCGATATCGTCGAATTCCTTCAGCAGCGGGGCCGCCTGCCGAGCGTAGCGCTCCCGCTGCGCCTTGATACGCTTGTCCAGCTGCAGGACCTTTTCCTTGAACTCCTTTTCATCTTGGTTGTGCTCCAGGCGTACCTCTGTTGCCTTGGTCATGGCCTCGGCATTGCGCACCTTCTCGGCAGTTAGCGCCTCCTCAGGGTTGCCAAAGAAGAGAACTGCGGCAATCCTGTTCTTTAACGACGTCATAGTGAACAGCGAGGAAAAAACAAGTGAGGCCCATTACCACACATGAGAGAAAAAACGCTACGGTGTGCCACTGGAGGTGCGACACTCGCAGCGGAAGAAATTTAGTCGGCTCCTGCTTGATGCTGCAAAGAAGAGAAAGAGCTAACCGACGGCGAGGATATGACAGAGAACAGCCCCAGGAAGAGCTGTGCGGCGCCGCCTCTTCTCACAAGTAGCCTTTTGCGAAAGGCTGAAACGAGACACAAGTTGTCTTTCTTTCCTCTATTCTGATGTGTGGTGCTTCGCTGCTCAGCAAGAAGAAAGGCGCAAAGAAGTCAAACCAACGCGGGGAGGGGAGTGCCGTAGATGTGTGCCGTTAGCACAAGGGGAGAGTATGTGTGTGTGTGAGAGAGAGAGGCAAGTGTCCGTTACAGTGAGGGAAAGAGAAGAGGAAGATGGTGAAGCAGTGCGTCGAGACCGTAGTGATTGGGATATGGTTACGCGCAACCGCGCCGGTCAAACCAGCGAGCCGCACATACTCGGACCTAAACTGAGGCCTTTCACTCCACGCAGTGGCGTTCCAAAATGTGTGGCATCAAGAAACGCGAGCGGATTGCGTCATGTTTGTGCACCTCTGATACTCCTCGATGTCGAGGTGACACCTCAAGTGTGTGGCATCTCAGGGTCCAGTACCCCACGCTCCGTGTGGGAGGAAGCCAGGCAGCCCCCCTCGCTCGCTGCCAGATGCCGAGCCCCTTCCAGTGGTGACAACGCCAACGGCCTACAACGTGTGTGCGTGTGTGTGTGTGTGTGTGAAAGACTGAGGAATAAGTCAGAGCAGTGTATCGCTGCTGATGCCGTTGGGCCAGTCCCTGGATGGCGTCCTGTCGGAGAGACCCGCGACAAGCAACACGTCTGTGCCACCCATACGATGGGCAGAGTATCAGCGCGAGTCGAACGCAGCTCACCTGGCTCTCGCTGCCTAGTGGTGTGGGGGGCCTGCTGCGCCTCGAGGGAAATGCCCCAGGTGGCGACCGACATAGTGGGAGCGGGGGTGGGTGGGCGGAGTTTGACACAGGAGTCGTGCGCGGAGGACTGAGTCGGCGCATTGCTGTACCGCACGTGCCTCCCGCTGCCTCGCCCCACGCGATGGGCCTGTGCCAGACTGAGCAGCGCGCTGTTCAAGCTCATGTTGTATAGCAGAATGGGCATGTTGAACAAAGCAGCAAGGAAACCAACAACAACGCATATTCATTAGCACAGGAGATGTGCATATTAATTGGCACACATGGTCACACACACTCGCGAAATGGGAAGGCGCGGGAAGACGAGAGAGAAATTAACGCAGAATAACCATCAATCAGTGCATGTGGTCGTACGAGATACCTGAGAGAGAGGGTGGGGGAACAGTTCAGCCACAACAGTTTACAGCTACCACGTATAGGGCTCAACTTTGTGGCTTCACTCTAGTTAAGCATTGCTGGTCCTATGCCGCATACCACTCAGTGACTACTTGTCCATTACAGCATGGCCTTGGTGATTGCCTTGAGATCCTCATCTGTGAACTTGAGTAGTGTGCTGAGAACAGGTAGCAGGTGCCGCGCCACATGAACATCGCTCAGCGAGCAGAAGAGTCGCACCACGACGGAGCGCACGTACTGCAGCTGCTGCGCGCCGAGACCATCTTCTGACGGCCCGGTCGTGGAGCGCCGCAGCTGCATCACTTCGCGACGAGTGCGCATCAGCTCCTCCTGAAGCCCGGCGAATCTCAGGCTCTGCTCGTGGATCTGGCGCACGGCCTCTTTGAGATTGTGAATGTCGGTCACCGAGTTCCACCCAGCAGTGGCTTGGGTCTCGTCTGCGGACGTTGTGGCGGTGACGGAGGTATTACTCGTGTCTGAAGCTGGAAGCGGCCCTACCGCGCTGTGTAAAACGTCTTTCAGCTCACGCAAAAGGGCTTTTTGTTGAGCCACCATGGCGCCTCGCTCCTTCATGGCGGTTGCACACTGCCTTTCCATTGCTTTGTAATCGCTCAGTAGGTTCAAGTAGGCATCATCATCGGTTTTGCCGGAGTGGGTGCCATGGTGGGGGACGTCACTTGCCCCAGGCGGATGCACACTGTTACACACGGTAGCTTGTGCGCTGCTCACCTGTGCAGCGCGAAGCGTCTCTGCAATGGCATCGCGGTGCTCTCGCTGCATCTCGTGCACCTCCCGCTCGTGTGACGCTTTCAGGGCTTGCAGCTCGGCGCTGTACTGGAGGACAAGCTGACTTTCACGAATTTCATACTCTAGCCGAGTCCGCTCGAGTTGCTGGTCTAGATCCTCCTGCGCCTGCTTCCACTCGTCAGTGTTGGGTGCATTAAGAAGCTGTTGCCTGAGCGACGTGTTGCTTGTCTCCAACTCAGTGAGGCGATGCTTCATCTCGGCGAGGCTCTCGTCTTGTTGGCGGAGGGCCTCTGTGCGCTGCTGCAGCTCATTCGTTGAGCGCTTCAGTGCATATTGGACCTCCTTCAGTCGGTTCGACTGATCCTTGATGGCCTTTTGCAGGTTTTCGATGACTGTGTCCCTCGAAGGCGAAGTCATCGCAGAGTCCGTCGTTGAGACATCCTTGCATTGCTCTGGTTTGCCACCGTTGTGGGAAAGCGAAGTGGCGTCGACCATCATAGACGCGGCAGCGATGGCATGAGCGTACATAAATTCCTGACATTGTGCAAGGTACAGCTCCGGAAGCGCTTCCCTGTTGCCAAGAGACGCTTCCAGGAGGGCGCGCTGCTCGTTCGACTCGTCCAGCTTGCGGGTTAGATCGACAATCTGAGCACGCATCTGGTCCACGCCACTCTTCGCCTTTGCTTTCCACGACACGAATTTTTCTTGGCATTGGTGAAGCTCCTGCCGCAATAGCTCCACCTCTGCGGTGCCATTAGAGGCTGCTGATGCGCCGAGCACGGCTGCAGTAGCATCACCGCTGGCGAGTGCGCTTGTCGTATCCTCACTCTGATTAGCTGTAGAGTTCATCGGGAGTCTATTGCTGCTCCAAGGTGCGAAGATATTATGCTGAATGTCGACCCTATTTCGTTCGCGCAGCCTGACACCCCCACGCGGACAAAAAAAGGAGGGAAAGGGCAAGAAACAAGGAAAGGAGACCGAAAAAACGTAGCCTCTCTGTGCCACTCGTGGCACAACGCCGCTAAAACGTGCGCGCGACTCTGCGATGGAGACACCAAGAGATACCCTTCGCGCCGTATCACACGTTAGCCAGTAAGGTGAAAAATGCACGCATGCACACCGCCACGGGCGCATCGATGGCCATCAAAGAGTGTTCACCGGCGTGGGGGCGGCCAGGATGCACCGCACAACGTACAAGGAAAAGAAAAGAGGCACGAAGAAGCAAAAACGAAGTTCACGTGCAAGAGCACACTCGTACATGTGTCGGTGAGGTCCGGTTGCATGTCCCATGACAAAAGGAGAAGATACCGCTACTCCCCCAGTGCTCGCTTCATCCGCATCCTCGCCCAGCGCTCTCCCACTGGAGGAAGCGGAGGTCAGTGGGCAGGGCGGAGAGAGCTAAGGGAGTGTGGTGGCCAGAGAGCAGTGTTTGATGTCGCTGCCGATTGTTTGTATTTTTTTTCTTGCTCATTGCTGTTGTTGTGATGGGTAGGCGAGATGATGATGTATGCCAGGAACAAACCGCACAGTAGAAGGAAAAGAAAATGATAGCGGAGACACAGTGAGGGGAGCATTCCTCCTGAGGAGAGGAGCAAAACACCAGTCTGCGCAACGAGCACTGAGCCTTGGGCGCTCCCTCATATGCGGCCATAGGACGAGACACTGCCCTCCCCTCTTCTCCCTAACTCCCTGACGCCACGCCAGCCCTCACCCTCACATGTCCACCCGCAAAGCAGAGGAGACATTGATGAGTAGCCTATACCAAGTCATCTACGGACAAACAAAAAGGGGATGGAAGGCGGACACACACAAACACACGAAAGTATAACGGTCAGTATAAGCAAAGAAGCTACACGACAGCCGCGTGTGTGTGTGTGTGTGTGTGTGTGTGAAGGGGGGAGGAATGGACAATGTGCACTTCGCGGCACAGAACAAACTCGCAGACACGCATTCCTACAAGCAGCACGGTGAGGATCGGAAGAGGTCGTACGCAACCCATTCACAGCTGAGCACTCTCTCCAGTAGCAACGATAACGCCAGTGCACGGAGCTGCCCATGCCAACATAAGCAGTTCGCATCCCCACCCTTCCTTATCTGTCTCTGTGCGTTGGTGGTGAAATGAGCACCGTACTGGTGCGCCCCTGTTTCTCTGCGAAGAAGGACAGGACGGCGCATTAGTTTTATACGATGGGCTCCCTTAGCTACTCTGCGGGGGGCAGAGGGCTTATCCAGACGCATGTGCATCTTTGGACACCTCTGGTGCCCTTGCTGGGGCCATATGACACGCAAACGGCCCACCGGACTGCCACGGCATGTACGTTGGCGGTGCTACTTTTCGCTTCTCATCAATGAGTTCTTGTCGGACACTGCCTTGAAGAATGGCAATGTCGTCCATGCGGTCGCGCGTCTCCGCGTCTGCCATCCACGGATGCCACATACTTTCAGAGGGCGCTTTGCCCTTGTAGTCTGCGTGAATTGCATCTTCGGAGTAGCTCCATCGACTTCTCAGCACTTGCATTTGAGTGGTGTAGGTCTTGTAAAAGTAGTACAGAGCCGCTGCAGTGAAGCAGACAAGGAAGATGGCAAAGTCCTGCAGGCTGAAGGAGCGGTATTCAGGGTTGTCGGCCGTCTGCCGATGAATTGTATTGGTGAGGATGTCGTAGTTCATGCGCCGAAAGTTAATTCCGCCTGGATCACCCTCGCCTTTCGCCGCCTTTGCACCCCGGTCGGCGCCCCGGTCACGACGATGCGTCAGCAGCAGGTGCTGTGCCTCCTTCAGCGTCAGAAACTGCTCGCTAGTGCCACCTTTGTCGGGGTGAAATCGCAGCGCCAGTTTCTGAAATCGTTTTCGAATATCCTTTTTAGTCCACTCCTCATCGAGCTGGTAGCCAAAGATGGTGCATGCCTGCTGCAGCGTCATGTGGCCCTTGTCACCCGATATGTGCCCCTCAAAGCGCTCGTACACGCAACGTACTACACTGCGACGGAGCATGGCGGCCAGACAAGGCGGAGCAGATGCAGATTAGGGGGAGGTTGTGTTGTTAGCAGCGTGGGTCGCAACAAAATCCTGTGGTGCCTTCAAGACGCAGTGAGAACGACGGCAGGAAGGGTGGGTCAACGAAACAGAACAAAAAACAAAGAGACCCAGATGAAGAACTGAATCTACGCCGCGTTACGATCCGCTCACTAACACCGATGACACTCGTCAAGTAGGCCTGTCAACGTGCCTGTTTGGGTGAAAAGTGGATGTGGGTCAACTAAGATCCGTCATGACACAATCAGCGCCTCTCAAGGCCGTCCGTGTTCTTCTGCGACGAACAAAGCCGTTCGATGGTACGGCGCGCGCGGGGGAGGGACGATCTCTAAAGCCTGCACGCCTGCTTTTCTGTGAATAGAGTGTGGAGTAATGGCAACCGCACTCTTTTCAGCGCACATCAAAGCTACACGCAAGGACGCATGGCGTGATACTCGCGCGCAGGCCACAGCACATCAAGGGCAGCGATCAAAGTACAAGGAGACGCACCCGAAAGAAACGGGAGAAGCGGAAGCGGGAAGCACTGAGATTGGTAAAGGACAGCGGCGCGCATGTGAAGCGGTCACACTCCCTGAAGGCCATTACACGGACCAGCCAACAGCCGCATGTAGCACAGCGTCGCCAATGGTTTTAGCTGCGCTTTTGTTTTCTCCGAAGATGGAAGTGCCTCACTCAACACGCACCCACTCTTTGGTGCCTTCTCTGGGGTCACTGTGTACCGCACGAAGCCTCACCATACGCTATGAAGTGCAAGACCTCGGCAAGGTGACACAGCACACCGGGAAAACAAAAGCTAAAGCAATGAAAGGCCACCGCTGCCCATCTCCGGCATGCGTACGCGACCCGAGTAGTAAACGCTCGTTGCTATTTTTCGTTTTCTTTTTGCTCTGCGAAAAGTTGTTGTAGCTGAAGAGAAGAAGGTCATTCCCGTGCTAACAAGTGTGCTACGTTACATGCGTGGAAGAGAGAAAATGATCAGCAGCTTCGGCAAAAGAGAAGAATACTGAAGCCGCATCAAAAACCCCTCTGCCTCTCTATGGAGGACTGGAACAGGGGAAATCGGAAGCGATGGGCGACTGCCTCATAGTGTCACTGCACCATTGCGTTCCCGTCACGTCCCCAGCAAACAGTACAGCTCGCACCGTGGTTGTGACTAGCGTTTTTGGTTCGCGCTCCCTCTTTCAACGCTCAGCCCCACGTGAGCGGGCGGACGAGCTGCAGGAATTCGAGAACGCACCGCCGCAGCAGGTAGTTTGTGTTGAAGAGTTGCCCACGCAACGCGTCTTCCCCCTCCAGAGGCGTGAGGAGGCTATACAGATTATAGTGCGTCTCGGCGCCGTCGAGGACGTTCAGGTTTGTCATTTCGTCCGTCTCGGTGAAGCAGGCAAGAGCGCAGTCATCGGTGCGGTAGCGGACGGAGTGCCACAGATCAGCAGCTGTGGGAATGTCGAAGGTCTCATCTTCTTCGCCCAGCTGCAACCAACGCTTCGAGACTCGAAAAAGCGCCATGTCAGCGTCCTCGCCATGCTTGTTGTGATGCGAGCTGGCAATCGTGAAGAACTGACTAAACTGCGCCATGTCTGCATACGCTTTCTCCTCGAGCTGGAGGGATTTCGGGGTGATGTTTTCTAAGAAGCACGCTTCCTCATCACACACCAGAAAGTTAAATCCGCTCTGCTTGAGCTTGCGCAGCAGCACCGCCGGGCTCCACCACGAGCTGCGCAGCGCTGCCAGCTCATCGTCCTCAGGAGATAAAAGACGGCACTTAGCGTCCTCAAGCAGAACGCGAAACTCACGATCGGTAGAGTCGCCGCGATGACGGCCTTCCAATGTAAAGAGGATGCGGGAGCTGTCAAAGGGTTTGAGGCTCCAGCTTTCGTAGGGGACATCGTACACGGTTTCCTGGAGCACAGCGAACTGGGCGAGCTCGGCGACCTCGAACGTTGCGCGCCGCGGGTTCTCCGCGACGCGCGCGGTGGGGCCGAATGACGCGCCAAGCGTTGCTCCACTGCACGGCTCCCACTCGTGAGTCTCCGCATTCCATCTGCCGATAAAGAGACTTGACTGACGGATCACGATTGTGTGAGGCACCTCAAAGGAGATGCGCAGTGCCGGATCCTCGACGCGGGCCTCGGCGGTTCGTGGCGGGTACTCTTCTATGTGAAGCCTGTGTGACTCGGGTGTTTCCTCACGCAGCTGCCAATCCCCGCTATATCGCGGTCGCTCGTCGAAGGTGAGGAGGTCGATCTTGATGGTGCAATCGAGAGCGTAGAACTGGCTGCGGCGTGAGGCGTAGCAGGAATAGGGGTCAAAGGCCAGCTGCACCGCACGCACGGCAATGTTCTCCCTGCTAAGGCCCAGCATTTTGGGCAGCTTCGGCAGAGAGTTCTGTTTTGGGTCAAGGCGCACCTCGATGTCTGGAAACGCAAGTGACGTGAAGCTGCGCGTCACATCCTTTGTCTTGACCCACAGTCCAAACTTGACCACCGGGTTCTCCGTGGACACGGTGCGCATGACGGTTTCACCGTCCGCGCTATCAATGATTTGGTCGTAAAAGCGCAGCATTTGTGTCGACACAAAATCAAACGTGGCGTGTAGTTGGCGATACACTGCCTCCAACACAGCTGTCGATGGGGCAGTCCTGTAAGACAGCGCCATGGAGCCGACCGAGGAGCACGTGTCTTGGGCATCTTTGATTTTTTCGGCCAGCTCGTAGGCGTCGTAGCACTGCAGAAGTTCCTCCTTCATGAGTGCCTGACGCTTCTGTGGCTCTAGACGCTGTTCGCCTCGAATGAAGAGCAGTTTCAGGTCTCCTGTGCCGCCCTGCGCGCGGGAGGCAACGACGACAGTCTCCGGCTCGTACTGATCGTAGGTCACCTGTCGACACTTCCAGCTGCTGAGAAAGTCGTTGACGTCTGCCTCGCTGTGGACGTTCGGCAAACGCGACGCTTCCGCAATGTGTGCCCAGTGGTCGTGCTTGGCGTAGGTAGCAAACGCGAACTGCTCCTCCGCCTTCAACTCTGCCACAGCGGCGCCATAGAGCCTCCTTTCCGCCTTGAGCCGCGCCCTGGCGACAGTCTCGTCGAGGAGCAAATACTCGCGGTGCCCCTTCTCGATCTGATCCGCATTGGTGCGGAGTTGCTCATGCTGCTTGTACGTTTTCTGCGCTTCTTTGGTAGCCTGGTCGATTTCGGCCTGCCGCGCCAGCGCCTTCTTCGACATGGGCTTCTGCTCCGGCGCCTTGGCCTTGGGCGGCATCCTCAATCAGACAGGACGGCAGGGGGCGGTGGAGTGTGGTGATATAGTGGGACTCGAGGAGGAGGGGAAAGGGATGCGAAGCTCCTGCGGAGAAACCCGAGGATAAGCAAAGGAAAAAATGGGGCTGCCTTCTCAAACAAAGGAGGGTAGCGATGGATTCCGCAGTACTGGGTGCCTCAGAACAAGGTGGCAGGTAAACGAACAAGATCGAGAGAGACAGAGAAGTTGGACACGTATTCTCGCGAGGTGAACGATGCATTCTATGAAGCGAGGTGAGAAAACACAACGAAAAGCATCCACAGGCTCTCCTGTGAGGAGCATGAGGTCGGTAGAGGTGAGGCGGCGTTGTGTTCCAGTGACGCCGAGCTCCTCATCCTTCACTGTTGCCCACATTGCTGGCTGCTCGATCTTGCCCCTCTCTTCACTGCTGCCCGTACGCAAGGTTGCGTCCACTTCGCTGAAGAATGAGCTGAAGAGCGAGTTGGAGGTGTGTGTTTGGAGGGTTGGCAGAACACAGGATGAAAAGAGGGAGACCAGAAAGGTACATTGTCGGGCATGTAAGCCATAAAATTCAACGGCCACAGCGAGGAGGAGAGAAAGAGATGAACTCATTCTCACAGCTCATCACCGGAGAGGGGTAGGGTGAGGTGGGTGACTCTTCGCTGTTCCCCCCATCAGCCCTTAGTCCTCGTCGGCTCTGAAATCTGAATCCCTGCGAATTGATGAGGGGAGGGAGGGACAGAGTCGAAAAGCGCCGGCCAACGGCGCCCTCTTCAGCAAGGCAACTATAAACTACACACTACCGCATTCATATCTAAGCACCAACAGCCTAGGCACATACGAGATTCCAGCAACAGCTATACAGGATACACATGCAGAACGCGAAGGAGGGAGGGGCGCCTTCAAGGAGCGGCTGCGCACCTCCTGCATGTGTATTGTACCCGTCAACAACAATACTAGCGATAACTGGTGTTCGCGACGCACAGCTACACCACACAAATCTCGCCTGCACCTTCCTCCACACGCGGGCTTCTTTTCCACTCTTCGATTTCGAAGAAGCCACAACAGGTGCACTGGCTATGCTATCGCACAGGATGAATGTGAGCATCGCAACGACCCCCTCCCCCCCGCCGCTTCGTCTGCAATAGGCGAATGTAGCCAAATTCTTCCCTTCTTCATTTTTTCTTATTCCACTGTTTAATGCTTCATTTCACTATGAACGAGTCCACAACTAGACGCATAGGACCAAAGGTCTCCGATCGCTGCTGTACTGCGGCGACGCCCTCCTCGTCAGGGACAAACCGCCGAACATCAAATCGGGCCATGTGCCTAACGTAATCCCCCTCGTCCTTCCTAGTCCCTTCCATGCATACGTGTTGTGCGGTAAGCACCAGATGGACTCGGGTGAGCTGCGCACCTTGCTTCAAGCAGACCACGTTCAGGGCCCCGCTCGAAGGCGGAAGCGGTGGTCACTGCCTTGAGGGTGGTGTATCTAGGCGCGTGCTGGGTGAACTCAGGGAGGACGCTGACTGTGGCAGTCACACACGAAATGAAGTCAACCAGGAAGTTACTCGGCTGTCAGCGCATAAAAATGAACGAACACGAACAACAGAGCGGAGGTCGGCATGCGAGAAGGGGAATAAATGACGAACAACGCAAGCGAGCCTTGTTGCGTTGCTAATTCGCGGAAAGATCTGTCTTGGAGGTGGACTTGATCACGATAGACTCCGTTCGATGTCCCTCCTCTTCAATACCGTCGAGGCGCAGGCACTGCGGACGATCGACAACGAGCACAAAGGGTGCGCCACCAACCTCCTTGACGAGGTCTCCCAGCACTTCCTTCTTGCTGGCGGTGCGCGTCTTGCGCGACCTGGCGTTCATCACGCAGAGTATCCATTTCTTCATTGCCTCCTCCTCATCTGGGTACCTGAGTTTCTTGATGATGCGCCGAAGCAGCACATCACCCTGTTCCTCGAGAGAGGAGTTGACGCAGATGTTCGTGGGTAGACCAAAGTAGTACTCTCCTGAGCGGCGGCGGCAGAAGAGCACGTTGACGAGCTCATGCCCAGGGATCGCCGGAGACAGCTTGTCCAGAACAATGTCCTCGCGCGACTCAAGATCAATCAGAGTGTCCAGCTGCTCCACAACATCTAGCAACTCGCCTCGTCGGACTCGCAGCAGCCGCAGCAGCCGTGCCTTTCCGGCAAGCTGCTGCTTGTATCCCGCAACAGCGCTTGCGCGCAGTCGGGTGCTCAGTTGCTCAAGCATCAACTCGAGCAGCTCGTGAAATGTAATGCTGCCGCACTCCCGTGGAATGTACACGCGCGGCAAGTTGTTGTATCCTCCGTTCAACGTGACCAGCACCGTCAAGTCGATCTTTTCGAGCGGCATCGGAAGAACCGTCATGACAATTTTGTGCTCGTGCTGCACACTGCCCCACACATCTCGGAGGGTATGATTGTACGTGTTCCACTGAATCGTAAGCGACGGCGCCATCGGCATTGCGAAGGCGTAGTTGCATCTATCGTTTCCTTTAAAGAACCCGAGGTAGTTGTGGGAGGGCGGGGTAGGCAGGCTTTTGCTCGACTCTGTCATCATCTTGTAGAGCCCCATCTGCAGAGTACTGTAGGGTGTGGATTCAGCAATGTGAAGATCAAACAGCTCCGTCTGCTCGGCAGTGTAGTCGTCGTACAAGTACACCTTTGTGCAGACGAGCTGGCGATGCTGAAGGTACCCACGCACTGTGTCCATGCTCGAGCGTTGATGGGTGTACAGTAAATTTGCACCACACACGAGTTGGTTCGTCGCTGTGATGGCGCTCAGGTACTGTGGCCCGCCGCGGCTCTCGTACACAATCGAGTCGTGCGGCACCAGCTCTTGCAGCTCCGGGATGGAGTGGACGATTGTGACAGGGACGTCGCGGTCGTGCTGCGATTCGATCTTACGGAGAAACGCAATGAACGGCTCGGCGGTGGCGGCCGTGGCCGGCGCCACATCGTCCTGCGCCTCCGGCGGCGCGACATCGACAAATATGGGCGGGTAATAGTACGAGTCGTATGAGTTGCTCGTCTCGACAGCAGACCAGGGGGAAAGGCCGTGGCGGTCGCGGTAAAAGATGCGAATCTGCGCCGGCGTTACCTGCAGTTCCTTTGCTGCTGCAGTGATGATCGCGGCCATCTCATCTTGGCCAGGGGACAGGCGCACGGACATCTGACGCTGCAGCTTGTCGGGCGCACCGTGCACGCCGTCGAACACGTCCACCACGGACTTGTCGCATACGTAGTAGTTCATCTTGCGCGTCTCCTCCTTCCTAGTGCGTTCTTCCTCAATGCAGCGGCCTACCTCGACGATCGCGCTCGGCGGCGGCGTCTCATGCAGCAGCTCCTCTTTGACATCGTCGTTCACGTAGATGAGCAGCGATGCGCGCTCGTTGTCGAAGAGTCGGTAGCGCGATTGAATCGACTGTCCGCCAAACGCGGACTTGTGAACATCCTCCTCTGTTGCCGACTCGACCACTTCGTCGTTAAAGCGCACCCACTCCCCATCGAAGTTGACATACACGTAGTAGTGCCCGATGGTGGCATCGCCGGCATGTGTGAGGATAGAGCGTAGGCTGTAGCTCGCGCCGAGGTGGGTGCGATGACTAATTGTCTTCCACTTTTCTTGACTTTCCTTGTCGAGCTTCAGTGAGGCATCACCGACAACGTAGTTTGACAACGATAAGTTAAAGTCAAAGCTCCACACATTACGCAGTGTGACTAACTCGTATGTTTCCATGTCAAATGCCACGCGGTTTGGGTGTACCAAGAGGACCTTGGGGCAGTCGAGGAAGTGCTGGCTGCGTTCAATCGTGTGTGGCGTTGCGTCAGCGCCAGGCGTCAGCTCGACACACACACCCTCGATCCGCTCTCCCGATGAGAACTCCCGCAGTGACTCTTCAATGTTAGCCTTGTTCTGCACTACCAGCTCCACGTCGTAGAAGTCCTCAAGGCGGTCCGAGAGGTATTCAGCGCCGTCTACCGCACGGGACCGGTAGACCATCAAGCCGCCGAACATGTCGCGAATCATATTCCGTTGTGGTGTCTCCTTCAGCGTCGTTTCGAGGCTGTCAAAGAGCTGCTGCATCAGCTCATGAACGTCATGCTGCACCGCCGCCTCCTGCGCTGACCAGCCAAAAGCCTTGGTCAGCTCCGTCGTCGTCGTGTTGCGGTTGCGCACCTCCAGCTGTGCAAACACGTCCCGTAGCGCGAGAGCAACCGAGTCCTCTTGTACGGCTGGAAGGTTATAGATTTGCCTGCGGAAGGCGGGAATGTGGTACAGCGCCTGTATAACCGAGTTGAGGTAGCATGTGCTACCTTGGTTGTAGATGCCAACGTACCCCGAGCGCATTTTTCGTTCTGTTCACAGCGATTGTGAGTCGGCGACAGGCTAATCAGCGAAATCGACCGCGTGGGTGAGAAGGGAGAGGGAAGAAGGGTATGGGGGAGTCTAGCCGACACTCCAGCCATTACACACACACACACACACACACACACACACAGAGAGAGAGAGAGAGAGAGGAAGCAAAGAATATGTATAGAGAAGAGTACTTGTGGAAACTGATGAAGAGTAGAAGAACAGAGGGAGGGGAGAGCAGCACGAGGAAGAGAGAGAATCAGTTTTGCGTACGGTTGCCACTACCTATAGATTCTGGTATATGTACCTATGTGCGTGTATAAGACAAGACGAGCATACGTGTACCTTTTCGTGACGGTGTGTGTCTGTCAGTGGGTGAACTACCGTGGATGGGTGAGAGGTACTGCGTGTAAGAATGCGCCGAGATACGCGATGGCGTCTTCCTCTGCCTTCGGTTCGTAGTGGAATAGGAATGCTCCCTTTCAACAGCGCACAGGCTGCAAGGAGCGGATGCAGGAAAACAGATGAGAATCGCAGACTAGCGCACACGCTGTCGGAAGCGCGACGCCACAACACGCGTGACGGACTCTTGCACGGCAGTCTAAACAACACTGAGAGCTAAAGAGAGGTAAGCAGGGGGTGGGGGGAGCGACACAAGTTCACGCAGATGGGAAACTCAAGGGCGTTGTGTGGGATATGTCCCCACGATATATGAAAGCGCACCCGGAGGTGGGGAAGTTGGGGGGAGGGGGAAGGGGAGAAGGTAAACGACACGATAGGGGCGCTTTTGAGAGCATGAAAGAGGTGCAGCAAAACACACACGCAGTCCAAACTTCATTTGGCGCTGACACAATGGAGAGACGAAGGTGCAGGAGAGGGCAAGTGGGAGAAGAGGCGTTGTGGTGTCACGGAGAAGGTAATGAGGGAAAAGAAAGGCTAGTCAAATCCAGAGCAGCATAGACACAGAGGTGCAGGTGCTGGCTTGGAGGATGCATGCGAGCCTTCAGGTAGGAAACTTTGTCTCAGGTGCACAGTGATTTTGAACGGTGCACCCCCTAAGCACCAGAGGGGTCATTTGTCTCTAGCATGAAGAGGCACTACACAAGCGACTGAGGAGACTCAATCGGTGGTTTCTGGATCTTCTGGCAAGTACTGGTGAGGTACATTTTGCGTGAACGCGGGGAGGTCGTCCGCACCGCAACACCCGCTTTCTTTCTTGATTCGGTACGCACATGATGGGCATGGCTGCGGCTGCAGTGCCTTTCAGTGCTCATGGCAGCGGTGCAGGTCAGACGCACCGCCAAGTGATGGTTCCAGAGAAAAAAAAGGGGGGGGGGAGGGAGGGGAAAACAAAATAGATGAAAAGCGGAAGAAGGACAAAAAAGTGCGAGGCATGGGTGGGGGTCCGTGAAGAGACCCCCTTCCGCGACACACGCCCGCATGCCGTTTACCGTGTTCCAAGAGGCGGTCTAAATGTACATGATAGTAGAGCACACCAGGGAGGGGGGGAGAAAAAGAGATGCGGGAGCCTGGGAGTGTCGGCCGTTGCTCCCTTTCCGTGGCCTACCATGGTCGCGGCGCGGCGTTGCACCCCGCTACCCATGATGTATGCCTAGACTCTGGCGCACTTGCACAGCACGCAGTCGCGGGCGTTGGCGTCCCCTCTCCCTCTGTTTCTCTCGCTCACATCTTGAAAGGACGCACGAATGGATACGGCTCCGGCTTCACCACGGGTTTAGGGTGTCTCGCTGCCGTCGCGTGAGTAACAGCAGGAAGTCCCCGTGGCACCGCTTGCCGACGAGCATCTCCACGGGGCGCTGGTGGCAGCAACGGATTCTTTTCCTCGGCAAGACGGCAGAGCTCGTCAATGAAGCGCACCTGCTCTCGCTTCTGTGCTGGGTCGGAAGTGTACGCGCGGACGCCGCTGGGCCCGTCAAAGTGCAGCGACGCGGGTGTCACTGTGTTGAGGCAAGCGTGGCGGTTGCGCAGCGCCTGCAGCTCGCTGTCTTTCATGTGGCCGTGTGTCGTACTGGTGTCCGACTCCGATTGGGGAACCTCCGCGTGAGTATCCACGGCACTAAGTCCGCGTACGGAGATAGCCGGGATAGCTAGCATCTGTTCTGACACGTACGCCGCCATGCGCTCTGTCCGTTCGCTTCGGCCATACATCTCAAGGTTTTGCAGAAACAACGCCACGTTAGGGCTAAGCGGCATCGCGCGTGCGGCAGCCACCCCGTCGAGCAGGTTACGCAAGAGTAGCCGCATGCGATGAACCTGCTCTTCCAAGCCGCGGTATTGCTTGTGTAGCGTCACGTTATCATCTCGGCTGCTCTCCCACAGCTCGTTCATGCAGCGCAGATTGAACTCAACGGATGAGATGGCGCCTTCGCGAGGTCCGAGCAGGGCGAGCTTACGCCGCCGTCCCTCTCCTGCCGCGGTGCGAGTCTCGTAAATAGCATTCATGGGTACGCGATGCACAAGGATCGGGGTGAGGTGGGACAATGCCAGCTGCGCAACCTCCGCAGCCTCCTGAACTTCATCCCGCAGAGTGGGCGGGAGATGTGCTGTAAGGCTTAGCACCTCGGCGTCGCCAGGAAACGCGCTGCGACGCAGTTTCTCGCCGATGCCTGCGGCGAAGGACTCCACTTGGTAGCGGCTTAGGAGGGTCCCGAGAACGCGAGCAACGCTTGATGCCAGCATCTCGTCCTCTGCAGTGAAGCCGACGCGCGTGACTTCCGCCGAGTCGTTGGTCGTGACTCCGAGGGCAGTAGGACACTGTTTGTTGGCGGCGTGCACCATGCCGTACGGCTTTCCTGCCCCTTGCGGAGAGAAGATAGGAAGCAGCAGACAGGTGTGAATGTCCTCGAGCCCGCTGGTTGTAGTGCTACTTACGACGCTGCGTGCAGCAGCGGTGTCACTATCTTCGTTTGCGTCGTGTGATTTGCTGAGCCAGCCGTTGATAACCAAGCGCTCTTGGCACACAATGTGGTGAACCTCGCGCACTGCCATCATGGCGAGATAGCTTGACTGCATGGGGTCGGCACGTTGAGCACGGTAGGGAAACTGCGCAACACACTGTAGGTGGGCGTGAATGTCGTACAGGTACACTCGCACCACCTCGCATTGCAGCAGTACTGCCAAAGATTCTGCCATAAAGCTGATGGACGCTGAGAGCGTCTCCGCCACAGGAAGATGAGAAGGCGCTGCTAAAGTCGCCGTCGATGATGCCCCCGCCGACGCCTTCGAGTGCTGCACATCATTCAGCACGGTTGCTGTGGTCAAAGAGGACGCGACCGCCTTAGGAAGCGATGCTTTACGTTCCTCAAATCGGCATTCACGGAGAATTTTTTCGAACCCAGATGTGTAGCCCTCCTCAATGAACGAAAGAGACTCGCGCAGCTCCCGGTTCGCTTGTTGTCGAATGTGCTGCAGCAGTGTCACCCCTCGACTAGAAGCGCTCGACTGCCCATTGCGGGATTCCAGCAACGCCTCCAGCTCGTTGAAGAGGGCCGCCGTACCGTCAGAGAGAAGTTCGAGACTCACGGGCTGGTCGCTACAGTGCGCCGCGGCTGCTTGCAGTTCGACATCCACCTGCTTGCGCTTCTGCACGGCGATCTTGCGTTTCTGCCGTGTGTAAACGTCGTGCAAACGCGCCAGCAGGGTATCCGACCTGTCAGACGCAGCGGAGAGGGAAATGGTGCTATCCATTGATGCGCCCTTCGTTGCGGTTCCCGCACAGAGGAATCCACCAGGTCTTTGCTGTTGGCTTTTGATCTATCAAGGGCGTGTGTGTCTCTGTGTGTGTGTGTGTGTGATGCATCCCATGGTGCTGCAACCTGTGCTCGTGAATGTGTCTCGCGCGTGATTCACCCACGCTATATTGGTGTGGACGACTGCGAAGGAGTTTTATGGGTATGCTTCTCCACCAGGGCACAAAAGGCGGCAAGGAGGAGGGGGAGGGAGGGAGGGAGGGAAGGCTTTGACGGGGGTGGTGGTAGAAGCTGTTCGCCTGCAAAGTGTGTGCCTGCACGGTAGGGATGGGGCACCATTGGGGCGGCCGAGTCGATACCGAAGCGAGATGCGCACAATCAGGACTGAAGCAGCCATGACACTCGAATCCTCACATACTTTTTTGTGGGCGCTTTGAAGGCCAAGCAGCACGCATAGATCCGCCAATGCGCGAGGACGCGATGAGGATCGAAGTCACCATGTAGTGCTGAGCAGGTGCTAGGAAAGTGAGAGGGGTTAAAGGAGCGCGGTGAAGCCACCCTCGGTGAGTAGAGCGCCTGCACCATCCTCTGCCCCTTTCCAGCTCTACATGAACCAATTTGGAGCAGTCGTCTTCGAACATGCTTCCACTACCGCCACGTCTGCAAGTTTTTGTGGTGGGCTTATGCGTACCGGGTATCATAGCATGGAGCGACTCGGTAATAGAGAAGGGGAAAGCACAACACGCTCCGCTCTTCATGTGGCCTACTACCACCTCTGTTGTGGCGCAGTGTATCATCCACCTCCACACGGAGACCACATTCTCGGAGAAACATTTCTCTCCGGCCTTTTCTTTGGGTTGCGGCTTAGTCATCCCCAGCGATAGGAGTCAGACGGGAGAAAATGAGCGAATGACGCACTTTATGTTCGCGGAAGCAGCGAAGCACATGGCGTGCCTCGTGAAGCCGAAAGTGACCGAGCAGCTGCTCTGTCCGCTCCACCAGCAACGGGAGAAGTGCGCGCAACTCCTTACCACAGGAGTAGGAAAGTGTGTTTTGTCTGCGGGAAGGGTTGAGCAGCGCAACATACTTGCAGACAGCACCCAGATGCTTCGCAGACATGTGTGGTGCTAGCGCGCCAGCGCGCAGTAGTACACCAGCCACGAAGACCTCATTACACCCCGGAAGCAGTGCTGCAACCTCCAGTCCGTAGATCACGTCCTTGACGCTGTACTCGTTGGTCTGTTGAGCGGCCTTCCGTGACACCGTGGCAACCACGTCCGTCATGTGTGTGTGCTGTAGGCGGTGAATAGAAGAGAGAACCTGAAGATTCTCGCGAACGCTCAGTGTCGCCCTTGGCAAGACACAAAGGACGCGATCTAGAGGTGGCCGTGGCAGCTTGCACCGCTTCACTGCGAGCGACACGCTGTTTAGCAGCTCCACCTGCTCTGAGGATGTTTGATGGCGGCACGCATCAGCGTTTGTCAGGACGTTGACAATGTGCTGTAGCACCTCCACCTCACCAAGCTCCAGCTTCACTGCGCATAGGAGCAGCTCGCGCAAGACATCAGGGCCTGTTCTCGGGTCAGCCATCGCACTCTCTCGCAGGCAGAGACACAGAAGATCACTTGTCGGGAGAGAGAAATACGGCGAGGCACCTGACCAGGTCTCGTCTTTGTCCGGGGCACGGCGCGCATGTCGCGATGAGCGCGGCGAGAAGCGGTCGGCCTCAACGCGTCCAGGCACACCAAAAGGCCTTTCTTGGCGCGAGAGGTACTTCACAATGCCTGCCAAACTCCGAAGCCAGTGACGCATAAAGTCGCGCCTCTGCGGAGTTGTCAAGGACATTGTGGTGGCAGCGAAGCTGTCCACTACCGACGACTCCATCTTGTCCAACGCTCCGCGCACACGCTTGCACTTCACGGGGTTCGGTTGCTGCTCGCTGCAAATGGAGTCGAGCAGTCGGCAAGTGTGGGAGAGGTCCACCAGCGCGGCTGACGGCCTGGTAGTCGCGGCCAAAAGTGACGTGGAGGTGAGTCGAATAGGTGCTACCGGGCTTGGCGTGACGGCTGGCGTTGCCCAATGTCGCAGACAGCTGCCCAGCTGCCTTCGCCCGTACCACATAGTGCGGTGAGGCACGTGCACACTGCAGCAAGACATCCAGAAATAAAACGAACAAAAAAAGCGACACGGAGACTCGATCGTGTCGACAGCACTGTTGTGTGTATATATGCGATGGAAAAGAGGTGGGCGAGGGGAGAAAGACCATAGAGGCTGAAGGGTGGATTCAAAGCAGTAACACACACATAAGTGCACACACTAAGGGGGGGGGGGACGGGAGAGTGACATGTTAGCATGTTGCAGCTTGTTCACCCACGAGCCCTTTCCCTTCTTCTCAGCGTCAACAGTAACACACGTACCCACGGGTGGAGGGAGAGCGCACAAATGAGTGGTTTCGCATGGCGTCTTCCGGGGACATGGGGCAAGCGCGGAACACTACACCCCACTCCCTCAAAAGTTGCCCGACGGGTCCGAGAAAAGGTCTGCTGAGAAGGAGCCTCCCCCCACATCCTCCTTCGCCGCCTCACACATACAGTCACCGCTCGTCCCTCATAGCTTTCGAGGGTTGAGAGAGTGGAAATGCATCTGTTAGGACATGACACGGCATGGTGGACGCACAACCAAGCCTTCAGGGGGAGGGAGGAAGAAACAGAGTGGCACAAGTACAAGAGAAGCAGTGCAGCAACACGCTCGCAATCACTTCGCCACCTCTCCGGGCTCTTGCAAGCGCGCAACACCCCATCATGATCGTGGCGGGCGCCGTCCAACCTGCGAGCCATACTCCGGTGCAATCTTCAGACGATCCAAAGCATCGTAGGAGAGCGCGTACACAGGATTGATGGCATCCAGATTGTACCCCTCGTACCCCAGAAGGCTAAGCCCGCAAAGGGCAAAGAAGGTGTGATACACATCCGCTTGGTTGCCCGGTTTGTCGGAGAAGCCACCGTCCTGCGTGTCCTGGCAACTGAGGATGTACTGAAATAGCGCCTCCTTGTCGATCCAGTCAATGCGGCCAAGAGCGGAGAGGGACGATACAACCCACCAGCTGTAGCACACGTCCGCCTTCTTCTCTGGCCGCCCGTTGAGGCCGCCAGAGGGAAGCTGGCGCATCGCCAGCCATGCTGCCACGCGATTCCTGTCGATGCGATCGAGGGCATTTGCTATACAGAGAGTACCCACGCAGCAGAAGATCTGACCCGCGTGGCTCTCTGCCCCAGGCGAGACGCCGAAACCACCGTCCCAGTTCTGGCACCGCAGCACGTACTGGACGGCCGCCTCGACATCAATGCAGTTGCAGCGCCCCAGGAGCCGAAGGCAGCTGAGGGCGATGTAGGAGAAGCGAGTGTCCACCTCGCCCCACTCGTCGCCTTGAAAAGAGCCGTCCGGCAGCTGCATTGACGCGATCCAGCGTGCCGTTCGCTCCACATCAATGAGCGCGACTGCGTCAAAGATGCACAACAGCTGCACGGCGGACATGGTAGGGAGCAGGTGAGAATCCATGTCTGTATTGCCGCCAAACCCGCCATCGCTGTTGTAGCAGGAGAGTACAAAATTGACAACGGTGTCTGGCTTATAGTCCAAGCGGCGCAGCAGTACAAGTGCACTGAGTCCCCAGTAGACGCCGTTCATCTTGAGATGCTGCGCTTTCCATTGTGTGTTGTCATCTAGCTCGTGCACAAACTTTAGGTGCAAGTCCGCCACAATGGGGCCGGATGACGCAGGCAGCTCGCCCATGGGTGGAAGCCCTTTTTAAATAATAGCGCCAAGGGGCGTGTTGCGCATAAAGGTAGAGAATGACAGACGGGTGCGACTGCTTCGTAGAGGTCACGTGGGGCCTCCCTCAAGAGGGTTGCGCCACGAGGAAGGGGCGAGGGAGGGGGCTGGGTGTAGGAAGGTGAATCCTCTCCGGAGAAATAGTTGCTCTCTTTCTTCTCCTTTCAACGTTTTCACAGCATGTGATTAGACTTCAGAAGAGCCCAACAGGTCAGCAGAAAATAACAGCTGGCAAGAGACCGTGAGCAAGAGACTAAGGTCTACAAATACACAAAGACGCTCACCACATCGGGTACGCGTATAGAGGAACGAGAGCAGAGTGGGACGGATGCCAAGAACTCTAAGCAGCAGTGGTGCAGTGTCTCAGTACAAGGAGTAGATCACATGCCACTCAGTGGCGAGTCACGTTGCCACTCAAGCAGCCGTGAAAGTTGTGCAGGGCTGCCAGTAGGTGGAGCCAAGGGTTCAATAGAGCCAGCGCCTTGAAATAGCATCGGAGCACGACGGCTGCGGCTTTCTTTTCGGTGTATGGGGGGGGGGGGGGGGGGAGGGGACAAGGCTGCATGTCACGACGCTGCTGCAGCGAGGACGCAAAAGAGTCAGGTCGAAGCAAATCAAACAAAACCACCGAAAGAAACCGAAGAAAGGGAATCCGTGACTAAGTCAAGTCTGCGACGCAGTCCCCAGCGTGACGGTGACGCAGCAGCGCTCAAGTCGAAAGCGAGAAGAGGGGGGGGGGCAGCGGAAAGGGTAGATCCATGTCTCTCTGCAGGGTAGCAGTTCCTGTGTACTTCGAGCCCCAACACAAGGTCAGGGAAAGCAACCGTCCGCGAGAGATATCCAAGAGACCTAGCGACGATCTCTCAGCTCCACCAGAAGTTGACGAGTGATGCGACAGAGTGGCGCATTGCCTTCGCCGCTTCGTAGTGCAGCTGCGGCTTTTCTAGCGAGTCCAGTGCCGACTTGAGCAGGAACCTGGACAGCTCAGACTTGATGGCAGCGCTGTTGAGGAGCTTGCGCACCTGTTCCTCCGTAATTACCTGCAGCTGGTCCTGAATCCAAGGGTCTTGCACAACCTGCAAAACAAATTTCTTCGTCACCTCCTGCGTGTAGTGGTCCTCGAACAAGGACTGCAGGAGCGAGGAGACGGCAATCTTCGTCTCTTCGCGCGCCAGCAGTTCGACAACGACATCCACAGTCGCGTCGAGTGACTTGGGGTTGCGCAGCACCTCCAGCACCACATCCTTGGAGAGCTGCACCGCCTGCCCTTTGAGCCGAGCGTCGGCCAGCGCTTCAGATGCCACCACGGCCGTATGGTGCACCGTATCTTCCTTCACAGGTGTGTACAAGAAGTACAGAAGGAAGCCAATGCCCATAACGGCGCCAATGCTAGCCACCACTCCTTGCTGCCATGACGCCAGGAGTCGTCGAATAAGACTCTCCTGCAGCGGGGACGGCGGAGGCTCGGGTTGAGCGGGGCCCTCTGACGCTGATGCCGATGCTGTCTTCATCGTTTTTTTGGATGTGGTGTCCAATAGCACCGGCCCTGCGGGCAAAGGCGTCACCGCTGTGGACGATACGGCTCGAGTGTCAAGGGAGAGCGGCGGCGGTTCGACTGCAGCCTTCTCAGGGGGCGCGCTACCTCTCTTAGCGGAGAGAGGGGAAGTAGACGACATGGACGTGGGGCGTGGCTGTGATGGGGGTGCGTAAAACACGCACGTAGCGCGAATGTAAACACATCTGTTACTAGTACTTAGTGAATGTAGCTGTGGTGCACGGCAGCAAGGAAGTTTGCCACACTGCAGATGACTACATGGCGCAAGTTGCAGAGACGCCACGCTGCGTAGTCGGCGCATTCCTTTCCTCCATGTGCGGGGAGACGCTCTACCTGCCCCCTTCAAGGCGCTGAATGAGAGTTAGCGCAGCTGGAAGCAGAAAATAATGATAGTAATAATAATAATACAAAACGCAGGGAACTTACCAAAAGGCCCGCGTCGCACGAAGCACAGAGAGTACGTTTATAGTTTTCTTATTGCGAGACGCCGTCCGCTCGTGCGTTGCGCGTCTCACACGCTGTCCCGCGATGTACTGCGTCACTTCGTGCGAATTTTTTTCTATAGGTGTTGGCTGCCCTGCTCGAAAAATCGCGGCAGGTGTTGTGCGCTAGGCGGCTGGTCCGTATGGAATGTCACACTACTCACAAAGCGTGCGCGCTGTTTCTCGAGTGACGCGGTGCACGTGCAGTGAGAAAGAGAGAGAGAGAGGGGGGGGAGGTCGGGGGAAGTGGGGACGTAGAGGCACAGATAAAAGGGTGCTTTAGGCGCGAGTGGAAGTTGTCTAGCCAGTTTCCGTCCACTATAGATGCCTTTGCCTCACAGAAACTTCACAGCATGACGGCTGACATCGTCAAGGGGGCTGACTCCTACATGCGCAAGTATAGACGCGACCTATGCGTGTGCAAAACACACCGTGAGGCGCAAGTGAACCACTTTGAATGCCACAACACAGACCGTGCGGGGCATCCGCTCTTCATGGATCGCTGAGACGCACAAACGCACACGAACATGTCTGTCTAAACTACGCAGGCACACGAGAGCGGAGGACTTGGTGTTTGCCGGGATGCAACTCCTCGTCACGCCGCTTTCCGACAGCCACCGTTTCATTGGCCTGTTCCTTTTAAATCGCCCTTTTGCTGGGGGCCTACGACATACTACACTCCTTCACGTGCACGCTCACACTCACATATCCGCAGAGACAGAGAGAGAGAGAGAAAAAGAAAGGAGAGAAAGAGAGAGGGGGACATACCCTGGAGCGTTCCTTGGGGAAGAGACGCGCCGAATCCTACTTCACAGAGACCTTCACATTCTCGTGCTGCTGTCTATCGAGGTTGATGCTAACGTGACTGAATAGCTCGTGGGAAAGACAGAGGCGCACGAGCGTATGATGGGAGCTCCACGCTAGAAGCCGTTCTCAGTGAAGCCGCAGTACATCTGGTGTCTCTCGTTGATGTGCCCTACAGCGACTTCGCTGCGTCGCCCACGGAGTTGCGTACTTAAAACACTTTGTCGAGAAGAGGATGAGGAAAAAAGGAAGAGCGGTTGGCGTGCAGGGCTTAGCGGGACACCAAAGACGCGCAAAGCCCCGCCTCGGCACTCTCCTGCAGAGCAAAGGCATCCGAGCACACTGGGCATTCGGCACTCACGCGCTGCGTATCCTTCCTCTTCTCTTTATCTTTCTTCTTGATGACAGTGACTCTCGCGGTTTAGATGCTCTTGGGGAAGACCACTTCGTAGAACTGGTAGATGAAGGCGCACTCGACACCCCACAGGAAGAGGTTCCAGCTGCTGAGTCCTTCAATAATCTCAGGTGAGTTCTTGTACGGGTCTTCCGGGTCGAAGTTACGGAACTCCTCGGGCCACTCGGCGTAGTTGATCTGCACCTTGGCCCGTTCCTCCGGCGAGAGCTGCGGGCGGCGAACGGGGTTCTGGAAGACGAAGAAGTTGTAGTTACGGGTGCTGGCCAGCAGAGGCGCAGCAGCCGTCATCGTTGTTTTGGAGGCTAAACGGCGGAGCATGATGAAGCGCGTTAGAAGAATTGACACACAGGAGAGAAGAGTGGGCAACTAGCGAAATGACCGTTTGTTGTCGAGAGCGAAAGTCAGAGGAGTGGAAAAGAAAGAGGAGCACAACGCCGCGTGAAGGGGGAGGGGAGGGGGGGGGGGGGTAGAAGCGTACGCATAGGCGCGTTGATGAACGAATACACAGACAGGGATGTGGGCGAAAGAGGGAGAGAGAAAGAGAGAGCGTACAAGAGAGTGACAGCTTTCGTTTCCGTGGTGGTGGAGGTGAAAGGAAAAAAAAGAAGAGGTATGCCATAAGGGGTGTACACCAATGGTGCCAATGGGAAGAGAAGGCCTTTAGTGCTGCACTCGTGCACCACAGAGAGATGCGCGAATGGCCGCCACCCTCCTGCGGCGAGTAAACCGATTGATCTTTCTACGCCGGCTTCGGCTTTATTGCACTGCGATCCGGTTGGTGGCTCTGTTCTTCACAAGCAGCGGGTACGGAGGCACGGCTGAGGTTCAAAAGAGAGTCACACTCACACTCGCGCAACCCCCTCGTTCAGCTCAGCAGCCCGAAACCCACAAAAACACCCTCATCGAGGATCGAACAGGTTCACGCGTGGGATGCATAAGTTGTACCAGCTGCCCGCCTCAAAGAACTTCGAGGCCTCTTTCCATCCCACATAGCCCTTCTTGATGACCGTCTTGAGCTGTGTCGGGTAGGCGGAGTAGTGCGGGTCGAGGATCAGGTACTGCGCCTCCACTGTGTGGAGGTTTATGTGGACGCCAAGGATCGTGTGTGCGTAGCTGCTGCCCCCTATCATCACCGGCGGGGCGAGTGGGTTGCGGAAGTGTTCCATCAGCAGCAACTGCACCGAGGAATCCGTGTCCAGGTCTTTTCCACTCTCTAGACGCCTGATGGTGCACTCTAGGCCTGGCAAGTAATGCTGCAACACCAGCATAATCTCGAAGCTGCCTATCCAGTCACACGAGCCCACAAAGGCTTTCTTGTTTGCTTTGTCCGGGTCCACCACATAAAGAATCTCCTGAATTTCCCGGATGGATGGCATGACGGCGCGTATGAGACCCGCATGTTGAAACCAGGAAAGGACTGTTTGCAGACTACGGTAGGCACAGCCCCAACCATCATCGCGGAAGCCATCAACACGGTAGTGGTAGTAATCGTAGGCTCCGCTGGTCAAAACCGTCTCAGCCCCGGGCAGGGACGGCGCGGATGCCGGAGTGAGGTCAGTGTGCGGAGTGGTGGCGAGGTGCCGCTCCCACGCCTCACCAGTACGGAAGACAAAAGCCTTGTTTGCCTCGTGCTGCTGGCGCAGGTCTTCCCACGTGGACCACACTTGAACGGCATTTTCATGGTGCAGCAGACCCTGATACGGCAGCAGCAGCGCCGCGTGCTCTGCCCGCCGCTTCTCGTCATCACGGGTGTGTACGTTCACAGGGAACAGCATGCAGGCAGGCCAGCACACCTCCGTGCCGGAAAGGCTCTCCGCCTCAGTGCTGAGAAGCCTGTCGAAAAGTTGCCGAATCCCCATCACGATTTCGCTGGGGGAGTCCCCGAGAAGGACGCGAGTGGTGACATGACTACACCCCGGCGCTGCTGCAGAGGTGCTAGGCATGTCATCTAGCGTAGTGGAAATGGTGTCTGGCACCTCCGGCACGCTCATCATGTGCACATGCAGTGTTTCCGTGCGGTCACCTGGGGACGGAGTCTTCCACAGCTCTGTGCAGCGCTCCACATCTGTCCACACTGTTTCTGCGGGGTTCGCGTCGCTGGAGTCTCGCACGAGAAGGGCAGAGAACGCGATGCCGCGAGAAACACTCTTTACAACAAGGCAATGTCGCTTCAAAGTGCGCGACAGAGAGCAACGGACACGCACGCACCACGTGAACAGTACCTCCAGTATTAGCGAATCCGCCATGAACGGCTCCAGATCGGTGGCAGAGCTGACTCGATGCGTGCAGCTTTCACCTGACATGGGCAATGTAGGCAGTGCAGCCTCACCGACGATGCCAAGAATCTTGCTATGGCGTTGCAAGACATGCAGCGGGTAGAGGGCTGCGTCGGCTGCGCGAGTCATGAGATCCTCCATGGAGGCGCAGTCAGTGTGCGTGCACCCGCTTTGGTGTCCGTACATGTCTGTGTTTCGGTGATACAAGTGACGAAGACAAACTGAGCCGGAGAAACGGGGGGAGGGGGAAGGGGGTAGCGCGCACATACTGAAGTGAAAAAAGGGCGTAGCGCTAAGGCGATGGCATGACGTTGAGAGAGAGAGAGAGAGAGAGAGAGAGACGTGGTCTAACATAGGGCACCACTTTCACGCATGGCCGGTCCTTGCGCACAACACCACCGAGAGCGACCAGCGGCACGGAGGTGGCCAAGAGACCTTTACACGACTAAAGCGGGCGACCTGGGAAATGTGTGAGTATTTCTGTTGAGCAACGAAAGCGCACGCGCATGCAGCGTGCAGAGACAAAGGGGAGGAGGCACCGCGGGTATTGCCATCAGCCCGTCACCCTACCACGCCGCACCCTGTCGCACCTTTGACGGGACTGATGGCGGCATCACGAGTAGAGGAAAAATACCAGCGACAGGCGATAGGAGCGGCCCAAGCTGACTGACGCCCGGGGTAGCAGTTTGAGCTAGTGTTTTGCGCGACACGACCATCACCACCACACGGAGCTGCCACAGGAAGCTAGTGATGTCCGTGATGGAAGAGGCGGGCACCAGCCCCACTGGAAGAGGAAACTCAAAGGGCACATATGGGGTGTCGACAACGCAGAACTGAGCGTGATCGATGACACGTCTGTACGTGCAGGCGAAGTTCTCCATACCTCCTTCTCTGGTATCCGTCATGCTGGTGTTGTCTATCACCAAAGCCGACTCCGGCGTGACGTACTCGAGCAGCTCCAGCGAGGCGCTGACAGAGACTGGCACCGGAGTTTCTACGTCTTGCTGGCGATGCGTGCCGGGCCCGGCGGTGGTGTTGCTTGGCCCTTGGCTCGTCCCCAGCACAGTGAAGGAACCCTGCAGGTAGCCGCCGAGGGAAACACAAGAGGAGTGCAGGTCAACTTGAAGTATGTTGACACCCAAACATGGCACCATGAGCGACAGAGGCTGCCTCTGGGTGGCCAGGCTGCTCTGCATTCTCGCCTTCGCACTATAACGTACTGTAAGAGAAGTGCGAAGCTGTGCTTCCTGCGGGAGCATGACGTCCGCTAGCGGCGCTGCCCTCCACGGCGTGGGGACGGTGTCAAGGGGTGCAACTTGGAAGTGGAAGTTCTCGGCCACGAGCGCGGAGTCAGGGGGGAGAGGGAAGAGCGACATGAGAGGTAGCTGGGCAACAGTAGAGATGCTGTTAAAGACTGTCAGAGGTACCTTCGCCTTGCAGAGGTGTGGTAAGGTGGCCTTCGCAGTGGAGCTCGATCGCACCGTGTACCAGGTGGCAAATATGGTGATATCATGTCGGTAGTCAGCGCCGCGACCCTTGAATGTTGGCGGAGACCCCTCTGGTAGGCGAAAAACGAACTCCAGAGCCGCGCACTCGTACCTTTTCAACTGCATGTCCTCCCGCAGCATCTGTTTCCCCGTGCTGTAGAGCGTGTACACCATCTTGGATCGACTACTGCCAAGATGGGAGCTCCCTGGCCTCTCTTTCTCAGAAACTGCGGCTGGCCAGTTGATAGGCTTCATAACACTGGTGTCAAGCTCAACAAGCCCTACGAGTTCCACCCTGAGTGATCCCACGCGCACATCTGTCTCGTGTGACTCCGCCGCGGAGGAGTCCACAGAGAAGTGGTTGTTGTTTGGCGCACCTTTCAGCGGTGCCATTTTCGTTTGTGTGTCCGGCGCCACCTCGGGTACGCACGTGAGGCTCAGTCGTACCTTCACCATGTCGCCGGCGATGTACCACAACCGGTGCGGCGCGGCGCTCATGGTGAGTGAAAAGTCCATGGCTGCGAGCGCGCCTACGTCAACGCCTCGCCTCTTGGTTGTGCTGCTACTTTGGCGCCACCACGATTGGCAAGTGTGGCGGCGGTATCACCACGGTCACCGTCGTCTGCGTCAGACTCAGACCACTACTGAGAGGCACGCGCACCGCAGTCTGTTTCGGATATGCTTGTGTGTGTGTGTGTGTGTGTGCGGGAGAGTAGGGGGATGAGTAGGCATGGAAGATCCCATTCCTCTTTTCAAGTAATTCACCACAAAGAAAGCGAGGGAGAGCGCGAGGGAGGAGGGAGAAGAAGGTGATGTTCATGCATACAGAGATACAGCGCAGCGATGTGCATCCCGTCATTACGTGACGAGACCCTTCTGTACAGCAGAGGAAAGGCAACTGGAGCTATGATGTGGAAGGAAACAGATGCAAAGGAAAACAAAACGTTCGCCTCACATACGCACGCAACGCGCTTACACCTTACACTTGTGAGACAGCGGAGCGCGGTTAGTGCAACCTCCAGGATAGCAGCACATACGTGGTGTCTCGCCTGCGGCACTTCCGGTGCTACACAAAATACAGGGGAACTGATGGGCACTTGACCTACAACGCGCTCACCTGTCCAGCACGCATCGAGTTGCCCATCGGCGGGAATTCATGCCATTTAGGCCGCGAGTTGAGAGGGGGGGGGGTGAATTGTATACCCGGTTAAATCGATGATGTTAACACGAAACCAAAAGAACAATGCAGCCAAGAGGCACAGCGCTACCTTCGCTCACGCAAGAACAACGGCCTTTTCGCACCATCGCATCCACGCACCCTCTCACGGCCACGCATGGAGGTACAGTTAACATCCCACGGTGAAACACGACTCTCAGCACAGTGGGAAGAGCAACAACAAGGAGATCAACAACAACTAGAAAAAAAAAGCGTTTGTGAGAAGGGACGTGGAGAGAGCGACGCGATCTGTTCACCAGCGCCCCACGCCTGCCTCGACTCGACCCTATCCTCCCGTCGCCTGCAAAAGTCGGGGAGGGAAGGAGGGCTAAAAGTGAGTCGGAAAAAAAGAGACGCAGAGGTGGTCCCCGCATCCCCCAGCTGAGGGCACCCTGAGGTGCTTCCTTCTTTTTTTTTTTACCGTTCTTCTTTTTCAGCGCGACTTCGATTTATGGGAAAAGGAAAGGGGCTTAATCAGAGACGACAACCACCACACAAACGCCCTGCCTCTCGCTCACACACACTCTTTCGCAAGCACCACGTCGTTCTGGTTGTGCCTTCAGAAGTGTTTGTAAGAGGTTCTTTTAGTCTGTGCTGAATTCTCCGAAATGATCTGGCGAGAGCGCAGCGTGGCGCCGCTCACATCTACTCCTCCGAGTTGAGATCCTCGATAGCGAGCACGATTTTGTCATAGCTCGGCTTGAGCACCTCGTTGACCTTCAGCAGCACCACGGAGGTGGCACGCTTGCACTGGGTGGCCGTGCCGAGGTCCTGGCGCGAAGGTACCCACACGTAAGGGATCTTCGCTTCCTCGGCCATGACTGGGAAGTGCGAGACCACATCGTAGGGAGACGCGTCGGCGCCGAGCACCAGGATCCCCTTCTGGCCTTTTCGAATCGCCTTGGTGACGTCCTTTATGCCTTTCACGATACCCTTCTTTTTATTTGCCGTGACGCTCTTCTTGATGAGGGAGTACACCTTCTTGGTCATCTTGGGCTTGTCGGAGGTGATGGGCCATGAGATGGGGCAGCGGTAGAGCTCTCGATCGTAATCGTATTCCTCCGTCGCATTTGCCTGCCCCTCGTGCGACATGATAGTGAAGGATAAGGGGGGATCAAATGCGTCAAGGGGAGAACCACAAGAGAGAGAGAGAAAGAGAGAGTAAGAGTGCCGTGGAGGGGAACACTCTGAAAGAGTCCACGAGCCGTATGCAACACAGGCAACGTAGGCAGAATACTTCAGCAGCAGCACAAGAACAGAGATACACTGAGCACACGAGTTGCGCACCGAGGTCGGTCCCAGCGTTGGTTGTTGGGGAAAGAGGGGAAAGAAAGCACAGACACACGTTTCCACGACGACGAGGTCGGCACGTGAAAGAAAAACGATGCGAGAAGGGGCACAGAAGAGTCGCTCTGCGCGTGCATGCGCGCGGGTGTGGGCGGAGCAACAGTGTGAGAGAGGAGAGAAGGAAAGTATGGGAAGTAAGACTGGTGAAAGGACAGTGGTACAGAGTGGAGATGTCCGCTGCGGGTATGTTGATGGTCAGCTGTGGCGCCGTATATCCCCGCTCTTTTCTTCGTACTCTTCCACTCCGAGCACAACCATCGGGGAAAGTGAGGTGGAGCCTGCTAAGCGTCTGTAGAGGGGGTCCTCCTCAGTGCGGTTCTTCTCGTTTGTCCCCCCCCCCCCCACACCCCTCACCACCGCACACGCAAGACGCCAACCACAAAACACGACGTTGCCACACGGGCGCACACGGGGACGAAAGAGACACACAAAAAGCAGCACATCTTCCGCTTATGCATCCGTGGACGCGGCACCAAAGAAGCGCAGGAGGGCGATAGAGGAGTGCCTGGCAACGATGAGGAGGCCCGACATCGCTCCGGCAGCGTAGAAACATGCGAAGACACCGACAGTGCTCTCACCAACGACTGAAGTCTGACGAAGAACAAGAATGCCGTACAACCCTTCCGCTCGACTCGCCTGGGACGCTTCTCTCGCTGCGTCCAAGAGCGAAGCGAGGTAAAGATGTGAGGAAGATGACTGTGAGGCATGCGAGAACTCATCCAGCTGCCCCGCAGCACCATCATCACCGCAGGGAGTTGACCAGGGCGAAGAAGAAAAGGCAGGCAACACGCAAACGACAGCAGAAGCATCTTGAGAAGAGAGGGCATTTCCTTCCACACCACAAATCGGGAAAACACATGCGCACACGTGCGGTCGCTGAGCGTGCCACAACCCTGGACAGCTACAGTGTCTGGGAAACCTCGAACATCTGCTCTCGCGGGGCGCCGTGCACAGCATACGAGATCCTTACGCGCAGCGTCAGCGTGCGTGGGTTGGCCGTGTTCTGCGTGTTATCCACTTTCAGCTGTTGCGTGGCTACTCCGTACGGCATCATAGTGCTGGGCAGCGGCGCAACCTCTACTGTGCACATCCGAAGTGTGGCCACACTAAAGCTCAGTTGCTCCACCGCCTCATTGAGGTTCGACTGAACGACGAGATCGGCAAAAATGATGCTACCCTCCATCCGCCCTGAGAGAAGGACCTTGAAGTCAGAGCAGTTGAAGGCGCACACCCCTGTGACGCCCCTTGAGCCCTTGGGAGACGCTACCTCAGACTTAATGCTTGTGTCAGCTACCGGTGGCGACTCACAGGCCGCTGGTACAGACACCGCGTTGCTGTTGCCGAAAAGATCGTCAAATGTGTTGGCATTGCTCGGTGCGCGCTGTGACACTGGCGGGGCGTCACAACAAGCAGAAAAGAGTGAGCCAGCCTGTGAGGACAAGGCGACCATCGTGCTTGAAGAGTCTCTGGTGGGTGGGGGTAGGGCGGGCTTGCTGGCCCCGTCGAAGTTGAAGAGGTCGTCGAGTATGTTGGTCGTCTCCTGGAGGAGCTGCATCTCTGTCAGTGTCACAACCTCGACGGGTTTCACCGCCTCCGTCTTGGGGGCAATGGCTGGCATTTGACTAAAGCTAAACACTGCTTCCTGCGGGAAATCTACAAGAAGTGATGTATACTCGCATGCGCGCTGCTGCAGCTCGCAGTCCATGCTAGTCATGTTGCTTGCGAACGTGGCCATGGCCTGTGGCTTGGCGTCGGGGCACTTGGTCGCTACTTTCATGAGCGCTGTCAGACCATACTGCTTGATCAGAGTGAACGTTGTATTTGTGGTAAGACTGCTAAGGCACGTCGCCACGTCGGCACCCGTTAGCCCCTTCACGGCGTCGAGCAGCAACTCCACATACTCCCCAATGCACCACAGCGCAACCATGAGAAATGCCTTGCGAGCATGGTGCCGCCCGTCAAACGGGCAGGAGGCCTCCTCCCACAGTGCCTCCACCGCACGCGTCTGCACATCCTTTGTTTGACTCAAGAGAACGACAAGCAGACGGCGGGCAAAGTCCAGTGGGGCAAACTGCTTCGCCACCTTGAGGAAGCGGATAGAGTAGTCAACACGCCACATCTCACTGGGGTAGTGCGTATCAATCACGTCACAAATGTGCCGCGCCACGTCGCTCTTCATCTCTTCTGAGCACAGAGACATGTACGCAATAAGGTCTGGCACAAGAAGCCGCACGTTATTCGCGGTGATGAGCGTCACTGTCAGATCCAGCGCACGGCGGCGGATCGACAGGTCAGTATCGCGCAGGCATTCGAGAATGATAGCCTGATGCTGCACCACAGCATCGAAGTCTTTGCTTGAGTAGGTGAGCAGCGTCTGGAGCCCCACAAAGCGCAGGTTGTTATCCTTGACAGAGGAGAGGAAGCGACTGATCGTGTTCACAGCGAGGGTGCGAAGGCCTCCATCGCTCTCGATGGCGTTGATCGTGCGCACGCATTCGTACAGCACGGCACTCCCCACGTTATGCGTCGCGTCCGTGTTAGTGATCACCTGCGCGAGAACGTCGTTGAGGGCTTCCGACGTGACTTCGCTGCCAGCCCCAATGATGCGCATGAAGTGGAGCAGCTTCGCCTGCAAAAATGGGTCCGTGATGCCGCTGACGTCCTCCTCCGTAATGCGAGAGGAGAGCACGAGCCCCTTCAGCACCCTCACGGCGCCCATGGCGTGTTTCCGAAACGTGCCGATCATGTTCGCTCCAGCATCACTTTGCAAACACTCGATGACGAGTGTCAGTACGCACATGAGCGACTCGTTATTACCATCAAAGAGATCCGTGCAGTGCTCCAGAATGTAACCCGCCTGATCCGGGACTTTGCGCACCACTCGCAGCGCTGCCAGGGCAGCCTTGCTGCGCAGCTGCTGCGGGCTGTTCTGGAAGAGGCGCAGGATGGAGTCGAGAAGGTCACGGCACATGTCCTCACTGGCAATGTTGGCTGACGCGTTCAGTGAGATACCGATGAGGCAGAGCTGCTCGTAGGAGTTGCTCTGGCAAGATCCATTGATGCTGAGGTGGGCAAGCATGCGGTTCTCCACAAGCGTTAACAACTCGTGATCCTCATTGAACAAGAGCTGCAGCGAAAGGTAGCCAATGCGGATGCCGGAGAAATCGCTCTGCGACAGCAGCTTCAGCACTTCCATGTGCGCGAACTCCGTGGGGTAGCCAAGCATTCGAATATAGAGAAGTATTAGCATGTACCGCACTCGAATATATGGTTTTGCATCCGCAAAGCCCTTCCGCAGCTGCGCACTGATGATCTTTACGCTCGACCGCTCCTCCTCGGTGGTTTTGCACTGCCGAATGAGGCGAATCGCCGCCTGCAGGCGCATCGAGTCCATCGACGACATCTTGTTTTGGCTGTGTGCTGGGGGTGGTGAAATGATGAGGTTTAGGATTGCTTTCTCGGATGAGTACGCTTCCTTTTATGGGCGCTTGTGTTGTGTTGGTGAATAGGAGTACTAGAATGAGGTCAGCCCTCGGACCCTTTATTGCTAGGATGCACTTCTGTTAATCCAGGGCCTCGGCTCCTTTTGGAGAAATACGATGCTCAACTCTGTCGTTGGTACGTACGTGTGCAGTGAACGGGGGTAGTGTAGATGTTGGAGAAGAGTAGGGAAAGAGAGGGGGGGGGGATGCGGAAGCTATGAGAAGCGCGTACAATCAACACCAAGAGGCACCCAAGAATACCGGCAGGAGAAAGTGTTGCTAAGTGCTGGCTCACATACACGCAGACGGTGTAACCTTCGTGGCGCCGCTTTGTGCCTGAGCTAAGGACAGCACCTCGCGCACTTTCATTCTGAGGGTTCCGCTCCTATGCACCTGATCAACGTGGGCCACGCCGTCATGGTGCGGGGAGGGGATGTAGTAGGCGAAGACATCCATGGGAAACCTCTGCAAGATGAGCAAGACCGTGCCAAGTGGTGACAAGCTTGTCCACCAGGCCCCCTTGTGCTGAGAGTGACGTAACCGTGTGCCGCTTCCCCTTCTTATTGGACAATGCACGTTAATCATTCTTAAAGCCAAGTGCGGCTCCTGGGCACAACACGGCGAGAGAGAGGGAGAGAGTAGGAGTAGGAGTAGGGGGGGTAGGTGTAATGAGAGCTCTGGCAGAGGGCGGTGATGCGGAGCGAGCGAGCGCACGTCGTCAGAGAGTCCCTGGAAACACGCGCACAAACAAAGTACAACAGCAAGAGAGCAACAAGGTAAACAATACACACACACACACACATGAATCACGACACTGTAGCAGCACTGGAGGCATGGGTGAGGAATGCATCGCTGCCAGTGTTCTGCCTGCCAAGTGAACCCGTGGGGCCTTCGCAATGGCCACGCTTGACTAAGCAGCCGTGGCTTCTCTGGGGCCTACGATAGACTGTAGTTGCGACGCCCCTCCGTCACGGCGAGCAGCAAGCGCTCCTTCATGATCTCGCGGGTGCTGTAGGGTGGGAGCTTCAGGTAGAGGAAGCACGTGTTGCACGACGGCAGGGTCTGCTCCCTCGTGCTTTCCATCTCTTTCATTGCCACTGTGATAAGGCGACCGAGACCTGCTAAGCCGTTGAAGGGCAGCCGCGGCGATCCGGTCAGGAACTCCAGAAAATCGTGCTGCTGCGAACGTGTGAAGTCACCGCCGACAATGGAGAGTAGCATTTCTACGTGAGTACTGCCACTACTGTAGCCGCTGCCCACCGTTGTCTGCGCCCGCAGCTCCTCCTCAGTGAAGAGCGGGCGGTTGTCCTTCGCGTCGGCACCGCATAGGAGAACACTGCGCTCCTCATCGCTTAGGCACCACAGCGCCTCCACCTCCATCACCGAGAGCAAGCCCCATTGAAAGTAGCGCAGATTCTCCAGCGCCACCTCCAAGCGAGTGATCATCGTGTATTGCATGTGCTTCTCCAGGTCCGCATGAGTTCTCAGGGGAGTGCCATCGTTCATCTCGAGTTCCGCCGCCGCCAACTCAGTCTCCGAAATGCGTCGCAGCTGCGCAAAGCTCCTATGCAACGCCGGGTCCAGCACCTCCAGCAAGTTCCTCAGTGCCGCCGCAGTCGATGCAGAAAGTGAGGGGCACTTGCCAGCGTTCTGATGCAAGGGAAGCCCTAGGGAGGGAAGCATCAACAGTGGCCATGCCTGCGGGAGCAGGTCCATGTTCATGCGATAATCATCGATGAAGGAGCGGGCACAGGCGGCACCTAGGGCGAAGAACTCCTTGAGAAAGAGTGCCTTGGTCGTCGGAAAAGCCAGCATCACCGGATCTGCCCCACCGTCATCCTCTGTCATAAACCAAAACTTCGGCTCTGTGCGGAAGTACACGGAGAGCTCCGTGTACACCTCCTGCGATGGACCGCTGCCAAAGCCCTCCTCGCCCTCAAAGGTGAAGTCGACCTTCAACAGCAGAGTGGGAAGGCCGCAGAGACGGTCATGCAAGACTCGAAGCAGCCTGGGCTTATCGTTGCGTGGCACTTGTATCTTGTGCTCCTTCGACGACTCGAGACCAACACCGGAGTTTGTGAACACCATCGCCGACCGATCATACAGTGCTTGGAAGGCAAAACGGCGGCAGTCAATTGCAACGTAGCGAGTGATGAGGTGCTTCACGGAGAGCGGCAGATGCGGGGCCAGGTGTGTTGTGAGACACCGAAGCTCCGCCGGCACTGCGCGTGCGCCGCCAAGAAACACGAAGGCACCAGCGCTCTCGTACACCTTCAGGAGGCACCGCTGAACGCCTAAGTCTTGTCCACAAGCTCGGCCAAAAACAGAGATCAGCGCACCAAGAAGAGAGGCGTCCGTGGCAGCAGCCGCACGTAGCGCGATCGAAGGACCAGGGCAGACGAGCCCGCAAGGGCACGGCGTGTAGATGTCCCCAAGATGCACAATCTGCCTTTGAAGAGAAGCAATCGGCATGGCAGCGGGGACGAGACCCATTTCCTCAGTGAAGAGCACCGCTCGCGTCCGCGAAACAGATGTGTCCGTTGACTTGCCACCCAAGGCGTGCCATGCCGCGAGAATGTCCTGCGCCGTCGCTGTCAGGGAACCGTTCGCCCGGTTACAGCGCGTCCTCGCACATGTAGCGCAGAGATCATAGTCACACTCACGGCATGACCACGCATCATGAAGGTCACTAGCACCGCATCCGTCGCACTTCCAGTTGCAGCCGTGGTGATGGTGCAGGGAGTGCTGCTGAGGACATGTGAACTTACCAGATCGGCCGCTATCGCACAGGGTCACCTCTACCATCTCCCCCTCCTCCAGAATCTGCCTCAGCGTCTTCGACTGCTGGAGCTGGAGCGCCATGTCCTGCAGCCGCTTCACTACCAGGCCTGTTAGAAGATGTTCCAGCTGCCGGACCCATCCAGCAGGTGCAACGCCATTCGGCTGGTCTGTGCTGTCTCTACCTACCACAGAGACGTCAGTAAAATTGTACACAGTCTCTCTGCATTCAGCGGTGTCCCAAGCGCATGTCTCGGAGAACGCGAGTGTCTCGAGCAGCTCCTCAACATCACTGCGGCCACCATGCTGCAACACGTGGCGAAGCTCCTCTGGTCCCACCTTCGGTACCCCGCCACGGGGAAGTAGCAGTGGTGTCGACGGTAGACTAGCAGCCTCACGGCGCAACATCTGCACTACCGGGCTCCGCTCCGGGGTCCCTGATGCACTGCGCTGCAGAATCCTCTCTGTGACACCCGCATCAAGCAGCGTGCCCGCCCACGCCCTGTCGTGGCGCACAAGTGCCTCTGAAACTTGTTCGATAAGAGGAGTGACGCTGTTCGCCAGAAAACTGCACAGCGCGGCACTCGTGGCACTCTTCGCGTGCGGCCCGGCAACCAGCAGCACCTGCAGTAGCACAGATTGGCCGTAAGTGGCGACGTCGCCGCCGTTGTGCGAGGTGGCTCCAAGGTGCTCCAAGAGGGCAGCTACATCATGCCTACGAAGTGCAAACGCCAGCTCGCATGCGCGTGACGCCGGGCACTGAAGAGACGGCACGACAGGCACGGATGCCGCTGCGGCATACGCACATGGAACTGGCTGGAAGAGAACCCTGCAGCCAAGGTCGAAGGGCCACAGTAACTCACGCATCGTGGAGAGGTGCACGCAGCTCCCGCGCTTCTTTAAGTCCAGCACATCTTGAGCGGCGAAAAACCCCTTGGTAAGCCGGAGGCAGTCCTCCTTCGAAAACCGCCGTGCATACTCGTCATCACCGACCGACCACCATAAGTGCTCCGGTGTTGGTACCGTCTTTGCAGCAAACAGGTTTGCAATGAGAATTAGCAGCGGCCACTCTGGCTCTGGCAGGTGCCACTTGGCACCCTCGCCGTTGCGCAACAGGTCCTCTCCTTGCCTTTCGTCGTCCTCGCCTTCCTCATCCCCAGTCCCCAGTAGGGATGTCGTGGCTGCACCGCTGGGACCGGGGACGACCTCACGACTCACAAACGGGTTCGTAATAGTCAATGTCGTGCGCACGCTGCGGGTCAACTCGCGCGCAAGGTCCATCGCAACGGCGACACAGGTGTCAGCCGACACACTAGCAAGGCACGACGCGTCGGAAAGAACAGCATTGGCGCAGCTGAACACAGTACTGCGAAAGTCACGGTCAAGGTTCGGTGTAGCGCACACCCTCTGGCAGAGGTGTAGCAAGACGAGTGCCTCATCAGGGCCTTCGCTGCGACCCCTATCCACTCCTGCGACAGACCCGGGCGCCGCCTGTGCCGAGTTTGAGGCAGTGCTGCGCTTGCGTTTGCGGGATTTCTCTTCACCAGCGGGCGAGTTCACTTTCTTGGTCTCTGACGTCCTCACTGCGTACGCCCTCAGCGTCACGGCGCCCTCTGTAAGGTGCCGAAGGAGGCGCAGCCAATCGTGATTCATCTCCATAGACTCGAGCGCCACGAACCTGCTCCGAAATAGGTCACGGATCAGGGCAGTCAAGTGTGGCTGCGAGGATAGTTGCGTACTGCGCAGCAGTACGCAGCACATCCGCAGCGCTTGCAGGCACATATCCAACGATACGTCCATCACCGACCTGCAGAAGTTCAGCTGCTCTTGGGGCGGTGGCAAAGCTGCCTGCACCGCCTTATCGCTCTGCGCTGCAGCTGACATGCACTGAAGCAACTCCTCCTGCAGCTCCCACCGCTTTGTGTGAACAAACTCGAAGTGGGCGTCACTCCTTGATGACCCATACATTATGCGAGTAACTCGCTTAAGCGCTGACCGGACGCATTCAGCCAGTTTTGCGCGTAATTTCGAGGACAGGCTCGAGATGAACTTCTCAAGAAGAATTCGAACCGCGCGTACGGAGAGCACTGTGGCATCGCCACCGAGGTGCTGGCAGTGCAGGAGCTCGTGCAGCATCCCGAGCGGCTGCTTTAGGGGCGGGTCATCGCTACCCTCCGCAATCACAAGCTCTGTGCAAATTTCCAGGAGAGACGTGTACGTTTCTTCGTCTGCCTGTCTCGTTGCCTCATCACTCGGGGAGGCCATCTCGTACTAAGAAGGAGTGAAGTCAGTGTAAGAGCACGCCGTCCACTAGCGCAACAGTACCAGAAAGACAGTCCGTGGTGGTGGAGCTGTGGGAGAATCGAGTTAACCAACGCGTGGCGGTGATGGTAGTCCGGGTGTCTCTCACGGCAGGCGCCAAAAGCGCACCTTCATGTAGGAAGGAAGGGGAACTTTGTGTGTGTGTTTTTTTTTTATATATTGTTTGGCCTTCCCCCGGGTCCCGATGCGAAGCCCCACAGTGCACTGTGAGAGTCGAGGAGGCACACACACGTCAACAGAGTCAACTGCGTCACCAGCAAAGATGACTGTGAGCCAATCAAAGAAGAGAAAGGGAGGAAGCACGGTTGAGAGCAAAGGGAGCCCGTTGGTACAAAGCGGGAGAGTAAGACACCCAGCGTACGTGGTGGAAAGACATCACTGCGGTAGGGTGCGAAAGAGGCGGTGGAGCAAGAAGAAGCGAGGCGTCTGCGTCATGAAGCTCTCGGTCCTGTTGCGATAGCCACTGCAGAATACCCTACGCTCAACGAGGTTCGGCAGGGCGTGTGGTGAAGTGCCCGAGTGATGCTTCAGCCTCCCGTAAGCGCTTCCCTGCAGTGCCCTGACTTTGCTTCGCCGGTTTCGTGTTGAATGATGGAAAGGAACAGAAAAGAAACGAATGCGAAGAGCTCAGAGGAAAAGAAAAAAACGGAAAAACACAAAAATAATAATAAAACAAACACAATGCCATCAGGGCCCGGCAATAATAACGCCTTCAGTGGTTCAGGTTGTTGATATACCCCATTGTCGTACCCCTCTGTGGGGTTGTCGCACCCTCGTAGAAGGAGAGGGGAGGAACTGCCCTCCCCTCCCCCCCCCCAAAAAAAAAAAACGCAGGTGACCGTGTGCGGAAGGGGACTGGCACTAAAATACGGAAACGCGAATTACGTGGTCATGGAGGGTGGCGGGCCCAGCAAGAGGTATTCTGCACGCCAACTAACCGACAGTGCTAGCGCCCCACCAAAGAGTGCGAGCGAGTTAGGCGAAGCCAACCACGCGGGTACTCCACAGTCTTCTATCCACAACAACTACGGCGTCGGTGGTACAAGTGTGCTCTGCGCAGTTCTTGAGCGTGCACCAAATCCTGTTCATCTAGTATGCGGCAGAATTCATGCCAGCACACTCACAGGCACTCATATCATGGCGAGAGGTGGTGCAGATGCACTTGGGCAGGATGACCTTCAGCTCACTTATGCTAGCCTTGACCGGCTCTTGAAAGACAAGGTCGCCTAGGCTGTGCAGATTGTGGACTTCCTTCTTGCACAACTGACCGCGCATGATCAACTGTGTCGCGTAGTTGTATTCCTTTAATCCGTGGAACACTTCGAAGCAGAGAGTTGCTCTGTCGAAGATTTCCTGTACTTGTGTCGCCTTCGCTTCAGCCCTCCTCGTCTCCAGCAGCAGCTGCTGAGGGCTGCCGGCGAGATTGAGGAAGGCATTCATGCTCAGCGAGGTGTACGCGACGAGGGAGGCCCGAAAAAGGTGTTCCTCAAGTGAAGTGGAAGAGCGATGGTAGAGGAAGGGCCTGCCGGAGTTGTGTGCGCGACTGCATTTTGTTCTCTGGCATGAAGAATTCTTTGGTATCTCTTAGGAATCCGGGAACCGTATTGCAGCTCCCTTGGACACCACCTTTGCTAGTAGGACATGGCCTGCATCTTCCTGACGAGGGTACACGGGCTGCATCTGCCCTGGTACTGCTACAAGCCATAGAGAGTCGAATCTACTATCGTCACGGCAAGCGGAAGAGCAGAAGGGTCTCTGCAGAAAGGACACTCACGGCGCCTTGTCTCGGGAGCTGAAGTGATGACGTCGGTAACGACTCCAACAAAGTGCATCACGTCAAGTTCTTTGCAGTCTTCGTCAATCAGGGGAAGCCCACTTGGACCGCTCAAGAATGCCTTCTTCTCGAAGTGCCACCTACTGGCGCTTTAGAGAAATGACCGTTAGAGGTGCGTTAACCACTGCGTCTCTAAACACAAGGCGGGTACACCAAGAAGACCTGTATAACTGTCCCCGTTGGTGCGCCCACTGCGTCCAAAACTAGTCTTGATCCATTAGCGCAACGTGCACGGTGCCTACAAAAGACCGGCGACAAGAGGCAGATCGATTCGTAAAGGGGCCTGGCACACTGAAATCAAATGTAAGGGTGGGTGCAAGAGACGTGTGTGTCCCCAGGAAACGGCAGTCCCTCACACTCCCGCCGCAGTCGCGACATTTTTTTTTTTTACTTTGCGTTGTCACAACGCCACAGCAAACGTCGACATGAAAAAAATCAAAAAACAACGAAGGAGAGCAGGCGCCTGACATAAGAACAGAGGTCGCCCATCTGCCACCAGGCTCAATTCTGCATCATTTCGGTTGCCTTCATGGAAAATAAACTACCCAGTGTGTGGTGTCCGTCGGCTCAGCGCCCCCCTTCCCTCCCCCGCTGTGTGGGAGGGAAGCCCACGCAGCCACCCCGCCCCCTCCCACTCTCCCTGCGTATACCGAGCGGCCTCTGGACAGGGCCAGGTACCTAGGATGTAGGGAGGTCAGAGCGATGTAGCGCTACGAATGCCGGGGGCGAGGTTGGGTCCTGGATGGCGTTGCGTCGGAGCGAGCCGCGACAGTGAGCACGCTTGGGTCATCCCTACGACAGGCAGCGTGTCAGCTCGTCTCGGGCAGCGGCTGTGAGGCGAGCTGCGCCGCAGGTGACTGGTGTTTGGAGGCAGAGGTCGCGCGCTGGCCACCGAGGCGGCACCGCTGCAGCACGTCTGCCCCGCGGTTGCGCACCACGCGATGGGTCTGTGACAGACCGGGAGCCGAGGGGAGATCGCCTTATGTTCTCCGAGGAAATAAACAGATCAATGGAAAAAGAAAAATTCATATCAAGGAAACAATATTCAATGTTCCTCTAGCCTTAAGGGAGAGGGCATTTGGGACGTGTACTTGTCGTCCAGGTGGGTGTGCGTCACTGCCCCTACCGTTGCACATGCACGGAACGCACGTACGCAGGCATGCGTGTCGTCCTTCGAAGTCCCCATTCGGCAGCCAAAGTCAGAGCGGAAAGAGTCAGTGAAGCGCACGCCTCATCTTTGACAGCTACATGGGGATCACACGGCGGCACAGAGAAAATTAGAGTAAGTTGATGGGGAAGGAGTGGTGAGGGCTTGAGGATGAAAAACGATAAGAAAACGCACGTTTTAGGTAGGAAAAACTAAATGACGACACGTCGGCAGTAACGCCGTCACGAATTAGGAAGGTGCACAGCGAAGACTCTGACGGAACACGGCCTTCTCTGTCAGAACAATGCTTAATTGTGGCGGAAGAACTTCCAACTCATCCATGTGGTGTAGACGCTCACACACAGACCCTGAAAGATGAGTGGGGCTGCTATAACGTTAAAAATATCTTGCCTGACAGAGGTAGTGGTATTCAGACCGATACGTGGGGGAGAACCGCCGTCGACACTTCGAAGAACGCAGCGCGCCATCCCAACGAAGGTGAACAGAGTGAAGAGGATGATGCCTACGAAGGCGGGCCATGCGTAAACCAAGCGTAGAAAGGGCTTTTCACGGTAATCGGGTATGTCTAACATTATCGTGTGCTCGCTTCACACGACTATAGTGGTGAGTATAATCCAAACAGCGCACGTGGGACGGCCAGAGAACCTTCGCAGATGAGAGACAAGGGAGCGGGGGGGGGGGGCGAGAGGGAACAAGACAAAGCTGAGAGCTAGAAGTGCGTATGTGCGTGAAAAAGGGTGAGGTTTAGCCACGAGGTGCAAAGCAGGGCTACAACACCCAATGGAAGAGGTAAATAGTAGCAAAACTAAAAGCTGAGAAGATAAAGTACAGAACCGACGAAATTATCACGAGACGCAAGCAACAGTGTATGACGGAGCGGAACAAGGCGATGTTTTCGAAGTGCGTGGTGAGGGGGCCCTCTGCTTCTTGTTTGAGTGGGCAGCGGATAGCAACTAATTTTCCTATGTTCGGGCAGTGTGGCTGCGGATTTCTTGCGAGCATGTATGAGAATGAGACAACAAAATAAAGAGACCCAGTGTGAAATGAGAGAGTACCCCGCTGCTTCGTTGGACGGTGCAACACGCACGACCGTGCACTGGTCCGCAGCGTCAATGAAAAGGGGTGGGTGGAGCTTGGCGTAGAACTCCACAGAATACGGCGATGATAAGAAACAAACAGATTAGTAGAGAGACAAAGACACAGAGAGGGAGGAAGATAGAGTAGTAAGACGAATGCGGTCAGCACTCTGCGTCAGATGAATAGTACTACGGTTTTCTGGCCATTGGGAAGGGAAGGACGATGCGCTCGCGTATTTGCAGAGAACGGGAGCAGCGTTTTCAACTACCAAACGGCGTGGATCCCTTGAGAAAACACACACAACTCAAGCGCGAAGATGAGAAGGGGAAGCGAAAGAGTCGCGTTCGTGAGTAAAGGCGACGTGGGCGCCTCATACGACGCTTGAAATCCTCCCGCAAGCATGCCTCCTTCACCATCAAAAGAAGATGGCGGAGCTGTCCTTGCTACAGGGCAATGCACCACCGTGGTCATTGCGTCTACTACTGGGTTGAGATGCAACCTCGGTGCCGCAGTCCTCGTTGGCTCCACTTGTGGTTTGCTGTTCTGCCAATGCCCTAAAAAGCCTCAAAATAAACTACAATATGGTAGGCATTTTGTCTCTACGGCACACATACGACTTGTCGCTGCAGGGAGTACGCGGTGCACATCCTGAACCGTTGCCCTTTGGACTCCTTGACAGCGCGCCATGCAGTATTTCAAAGAAGGCGAGTAGAACATAAAAGAGGACTGTACCTCCTCCCATATTCCCGATGAAGAATGTCTCACAAAGCCACTCGGCCATCCTTTTTTTTTTCGTTGTTTTGATTTTGCATGACACCTCAGCTGTATTATGTTGCCCCTGCGTATTTGGCTTTCGCAGCAGTGGACGTGGCGGAGACGAGTACAGGCGAGCAGAGGCTCTCCTTACGAGTAAAGCCACGAAAATTCGCCTACACACCACACTCCACGTGCCACAACCTAAGCCAACACGTATGCAGTACCGTAGACGTTGACATCGGTAAACTAAAGACAAATAGATGAAAAAAAAAAACGAAAAACGGTCCCCATAACAAGGAAAGAGGAAAGCAATCAAAGCAGATGCAGGGGTGCGCACAGGCAAAGGAGAAAAACGCCCGATTGCGTCGCATACCCACAGAGACACACATGCAACAGTGTTCGTACCAAAGAAGGGGGAAGGGCAAGGAAAGCTCACGGTCGAAACCCCTGCATGTCGACCCAGAGACAACTCTACAACACGAGGAACGTTGAGAGCACAGAGTTGCGTACATACTAAAGTCGTTCATTTCTCTATGGCGTGGCTGCAAAAACGATAAAGAAATGCCGACATGAAGTGGCTCCGGGAAAAAAAAATTTGCTATCCAAAGCGTGCATTATCTCCTAGAGCAAGAGATCAGCTAAACTCGGCTCCCGGTCTGTCACAGGCCCATCGCGTGGTGCGCAACCGCGGGGCAGACGTGCTGCAGCGATGCCGCCTCGGTGGCCAGCGCGCGACCTCTGCCTCCAAACACCAGTCACCTGCGGCGCAGCTCGCCTCACAGCCGCTGCCCGAGACGAGCTGACACGCTGCCTGTCGTAGGGATGGCCCAAGCGTGCTCACTGTCGCGGCTCGCTCCGACGCAACGCCATCCAGGACCCAACCTCGCCCCCGGCATTCGTAGCGCTACATCGCTCTGACCTCCCTACATCCTAGGTACCTGGCCCTGTCCAGAGGCCGCTCGGTATACGCAGGGAGAGTGGGAGGGGGCGGGGTGGCTCTGCGTGGGCTTCCCTCCCACACAGCGGGGGAGGGAGGGGGGGCGCTGAGCCGACGGACACCACACACTGAGGTGTGTCTATCCGCTCCCAAGGGTCAAGCAAAAAGTCGGAGAAGTTAACACAGCGATTTATTGACGAGAACAATCGCAGATGACACGCACGCGCACGGAGAGACGGTGGGACTCTTGAGAGACCCATCAGCTTTGTGGAGAACAATAAGAGCTAACGAAGAAGAGAAAGACATGTAGCAAAAAAAACACAACAGAAGCAAAAGAGAAAAGAAAAACAGAATTGTCAGTTGTGCTTAAAAAACTTCCATCCAATCCAGGTGCCATAGAGGCAGAAGAAAAGAAGTTGAGGCGAGACACCGACCCAGAGAACGCGATGCCAGCGTGGGTCAAGGATCGGCAAAGCACGGTGACCTGTCATCGTTTCCTCTGTTAGGCAGGTGCACATGCTGTACACAAACCACACCATAAAAAGCAGAGAATAGATCAATGTGGTGTAGCCGAAGAACAAAGGGGGCTTGTCGAGGTCAGGAGGTGAAAGGCGTTCCCCTCCGCTACGCTCTCATTGATGGTGAGGGAAGCATCGTACATCGGAGACTCCATGTTCACGGTAGCAAAAATGCGCTGCATGCGGTCACTCTTGGAATGGGGATAACCAACCAACAACGCAGAGAGCAACAATAGCGCCTCGAGTGGTGTCTCTTGTACTTGATTACTCTTTTTATTTGGAAGTCGCGAAGATGAGGGCCAAGATGCCTCGATCGTGGCTGCGCACCCCTCTTTCGGACTCGAGTCTGTGCCTTCTGTCGAACGTGCGGGCCAAAACAGAATCGACTAGCAGAAGGGACTCGAGGAAAGAGTTGGGGAAATATGGAGAGAAGAATAGAGAGGGAGAGAGAGAATGGGCGGGGCAGGAAAAACAAAGCACAGGAGAGAAGAAGGGAGAAAACCAGAAACCAAAAGGCGCACACACAAAAAAAATTTGTAATAACCAAATAAGAGCGGCAGTCAGAGGCGTTGATGAACAGAGTTGACGCCGAAATGCAAGGAAGAGATACAAATCTCCCGGCAAAGCAAAAAAAAAAAAAACGGCAGGAAACCTAAAGAATGCAAAGGCAGTGGTTTGTGGGTTGTGTGTGGGTGTTTTGTTCTGCAATGTATCGGGGCTGTTCTTATGCCTTTGCGTTATAGAAAGAAAGAGCAAAGTGGGGGGAAGGAGGGGGGAGGAAGGCGGCAGACAAAGCGATGATAAACAAAGCCTCACAGACGCACACGCACACTAGCTTCGAGCTAACCGCAGAGAAGCACAAAAGCGAGCTACAAACGTATCGACCAGTATTTGAGTCAAGACGCTGCTCCAACGTGGTGCTTCAAGCGAAAAATGAGGGACTGTGGGGGCAGGGTCCAAAGAAGAAGAGCAAGCGATGCTTGGGCTCTTGGCTTTCGTGCGTTCTCTAATAAAAAAAGTGAACCAAAGAGTCAATTAAGTACCAAGAATGAGGTGGTAAAGGGCGGCGAAACAAAATCCTCAGGAGTAGGCTGATTTGATGTGTAAATACGAGTGACTGACCGACACGGATATCAGCCCTGATAGTTGTCAGATTGATGAACTCTATTCGCTAGAGCAGCGTAAGACGCAGAGAAGATTTGATGAGAAGCAGATTGAGTGAGAGGCTAATCATGATGATTGTGGAATGGGGAGATGCGTTACAGTACGAGGTCTGCCCACGGGTATTGAGAGTTCGACGCGCCTCCAGCCGAAGAGCGAAACGATGCGGGGGGGAGGGGGGGGGGCGTCGCCACCACGAGTGCCTTCACTTTCAGTTTGACATCCCTTCGTGGGGTGTGCAGACCCTGAGCCCTGTGGGGGGGGGGGGGGGAATTCCCACTAAAGTTCTCTTTTCACCCCACGTGTTGTATAGTTGTGATTTGTTCGTCTCGCCTAACTGGTGTTCACGTCATGTTTCTGCCGTGTAAATGACGCTGAGTAAGCAACGAAGTCCGATGCAGAAAGCAAGAGAGAGAGAGAGAGAAAAAAAAAAAAGTCTGGGGAAAGTTCGCTGGGCTGCTATTTGTGTATCGAAGCCGCCTTGTCAACCGGGGAAGAGGGTGGTATCTGACCAACAGCATCAATGTGCCTCCTCCGTTTCCACAATACCAGAAGACAGAAAGACAGACGAGGTGCCGCGCAAAAAAAAAAAAGAGAGAAGGATACGACACACCCCCGACACAGTAAGACAACGAGCGAGGGAACACGGTGCGACAAGGAGCGGCACGCAGGGATACAAACGCACACACACACACACACATACCGACACCTAACGGGGTCAAAAGACCTTCACGTACAGCTAATCGACTTCGGCTTCCTGTAAGGGAAACATGCGAGTGGGCTCTGTGGAGCGGTTAGCCTTTGCATCAGCTACATGCGATGCCTTCATACAGGCACCGGAAGAGAGCAAGACAGCGCGAAAAAGCCAAACGGGCCACGGCGTACCAGCCAGCAAGGAACGACTACCATATCAACAGCCTGGCATACAAACGCACGCACCCACCCACACACACACAGCAGAGCTCGAACAAAGGAAAATAGGAGAGTAATAAAGGAGTGTTGTTGAGGGAGAGCGAGGGAGGCAACGTGCGTAGCACATGACACCCCACAACAACAACTAAACATACAGGGGAAAAAAAGCATACCATCTACTGTGCATTTCTGAGCATAAGAGGAGGGGAGGAATTAGTGTCTTGTCCGAGCATCATTGGGCTCGCATAGTGATTCGCGTGGTGACAACTCTAGATGGAGAACAAGGAAGATCGTGAGACATAAGTGATGGGAAGGGAGGAGAGCACAGCAGCCTCGTGCTGCGGCGTCAATGCTGCGAGCAAAATTGACGCCAACCGCATCCAAGACATAAAAAGCAAGAGCAGGCACACAACTGGGGAATCGACTAAAAGAAAAGCAGGCAAGGCACGCTCCCTATCGCTGGCTATGTTGATGCACACATGAACACCAAATGGGGAGGTGAAGCATATGTTCTCTGACTTCTGGTGAAGCGAGTGGCCTCTTGATGCGACTAGTACGCGCGTGGTGCACGCGAAAGTTTGCTGTATCGGGGTGTGTAGGCGCCTGGGCCGGGCGTCTGACTACTGCTACCCCATGCCTTCAGAGACGTCACAGCGTGTGCGTGGCTACGATTGAAACACTGCTCCGCGGCAAAGTCCGTGCTGAGGAAGTACTTCCCGCTCTGGCCAAGCAGAGGACGAAAGCGACGTTCTCGACTAAAGGTACACGTATGCGGGTTGTCTTCTAGCAAGAAAGTCCCCATGAGAAGAGTGCTGTCTTGCTGGGCCGCATCGCGTAGTGCATTTTTGATGGCGAGATGCGGAGTCGCTTTTAGCATACGTCGCCGCTCCTGCTCCGATGGAATAGGCCTCAGGCCAGCAAGCAGAAGAGAGTCGTGATGGGAGCTTTTTGAATGCCGCTCACGACTTCCGTGCGATGCGGGGCAGGCCGCAAGAGACTCCATCTCGCTGCGGGGGTGAGCGCCGGTAAGACCGGGAGTTGAGTTTGTTCTCGCTGCGCCCGCATGCGTCGACACACTGCCCGAAATCCATCCCGTCCGCTGTCCCTCCGCGGATCCACGCTTGCCCTGGAGCAGTTCCTTGCGCTGAGCCTCAAGGCGCTCACGACGGTGCTTCAGCTCCTCTAGCTCTCGGTGAATCACGTCCAGGTGGGGTTGCACTTCATTGTGTAGATGCTTCGCGTGGCACGTGGCGCGGGTGGCCTCGTCACAAGGGGCGCTTTGAAGCGGCAGGGAGCCACTCGAGGCGTTGGACGAAGGCGTCTCGTTCGTACGGTCGCTAAGTTGAAAGGAAGTAGCTGACATGGAAGAAGAGAGCCACGGAGAAAAAGAAGGGGAGAGAAATCGTGGACTTGGGTGGGGGAGTAATGGTGCCAAACTCACAGCAGTGGAAAAGCAGAGGCAAATCGGAGGTACTGAGGCCAGTGTTTCCGCGTGTATATGTTTGCTAGTAGCCTCCGGAGACCCGTAGCTCGCTACTGTTCGTCCCCTTTTCAGTCAACACCACGGTAGTGAATGAAGCGGTGGGAGTGGTGACGCAGTGAGTTCGAGAACGTTCAGTCTGTTGTCTACAGGAGTGTATGAGCGGGATGTGAAGTATCTCGAATATGTGACGCTCAAATGCAGCGTGGATAGGTGGGATGAAGGGGGGGGGCCGAGAAGGTAAAATTCGCATTGTGCACAGTTAATTCGTGAAGGACTCGCGAGAGAACGCCTGCCAACGGCAACGACTCTCGACTCTGTACAGCACCCGTAGATGTCAGCAGACGACATAGTGCGACTACAATGCCTCACATCGACACCAGCAGGTCTACACGAACGCGCAGAGCAGTGTGAGCGTGACAGCGGAGACTTTAGTTGGTACGCGCTCTAAAGGCGTAGGAGGCTGAAGAGGCACTGGTTGCAGATCTGCCGCCAGTGCTGCCAGAAGACCCGAACACTTCTGACCTCCATAGTTTCTTCGCTTTTCTTTTCTTCGAATACCCCCGTGTCTGCACTGGTCTCACGGGCGTCCGTCGCTCCCTCTTTTCTCTTGCTGAATTTCGTCGTGCTGCTTGCGGAGAGGTAGCGTGAGTAACGCCATTTGACGTAAGCCGCACGTAAGAGGAAGAAGAAAAAAAAAACAAGCGTGGCGACAACCGTTGACGGGGAGGTCAGCGGCATCGATGAGAACGCGTTAAACGATGGAGAGGGAAAGGCAGAGCGGCCGACTCTGCGCACCATACAAAAGGCGCCATGCAGGGAAGAGCGGGGTGAGAAGAACACACGTAAACGCACACGACAAGAGGATGAAAGGCATCGATCGAGATGGCGAACAACTATGGAGAGACAACAACAAAAAAAGAGAAGCGGCCAAGCGACAGGAGGGGGGGGGGAGGGAGGCGAATGGAGACAGAGAGAAAAACAGTAACGAAAAGCGCAATAGCATCCATTTCGATCCTCTATTGGCTCACGTGCCTGATAGCCTTCCTACGAGGCAGCAATATGACGGCTAATGTAGGCCCTTGACTCAGGGGCTCGAAATCGACGAAACACTCTTGTCTCGTTCCGCGTCCCTCAGTCCCCTTTGGCGGCTTGAAGTACGTCTCTGACGTGGAGAGAAGAGCGACCAGAAGACACACCCACACACCCAAAGAACAGTCGAACAACAAAAAAAAACCTAGGAAAAGTGGAGTGACGAGCGCCGTGCCAGGCGTCACACAACCGCGCATCAGAGCCTCCGGTGTAGCAGTTCGTCAATGCTATCACGGCGGCCGTTCGTGGGGATCCAACACCACCTCGAGAAACACAAGCCCCCTTCACTAATGTGTGGTGCTCGCGTAGAGCCGCCGCTGTCATGCCTGCATCATTCTCCACCTGAAAATAGAAGTCCCTTCGCCTCTACATGTACCCCTCACAGCGCAACAGTGTCACAACGCGATGTCCCTGTACATCTCGCTCCACCTGTGCATTCTTCGTTTCATTACGGAGCTGTCGCTGCTCGCCAAGAAATGGAGCGAGTGCAGCCTGCTGCGGCGCAGGAAGGAGTACAGCGTCTACACTGTCCCCTCGATGGCACCACTGCCCAAAGATAAGAACAATTCGGACCGGGGGGCACCGTCACACCTGCGTCTCGAGCGCAGTGGGGTACTGTGTAGCCGAGAAAGCATCACATGAATAGAGAGAGAAGACCGCCTTTCGGTAACATCAATCCGGCGCTGGCGCAGCTGGACGTACCCGATCCCACCACGAAGACGCCGTTCTCCTCTAAGCCCCTCTGGGCCTCATTCCAAAAGCGCCGCGCCAAGAGAGAAGGCGGCTCTCCGCTGTAGAGAGCGCCAGCAGACTGCCCAACATCTTTGAATTTCAGCCAGCGCACTACCTCATCGCGAGTTTACACACCGCTGCCAGCGCAGATTTCCTGTAAATCGAAGAACACTTTCTTTTTTTTTTTTGCACAGTACTCTCGAAAGACTGAATGTCGACGCACCTCAAAAACTCAGCTTCGCGCGGGAAGAGCCTAATAACGAGCCCATAGAAGACTTCCACTAAAATTACCCAGTCCACTTGTTGCCTTCACCGCCTCTCGAGCGGCGGAGGGGTGTTCCCGTGTTGTAGTATCTGCAGATCTGTAGACAGGATTGCTCACACAGTGTTCCGTTGTCGAGGAGTTTGTACGCGAACGAGCTCCTCACTTCCTCAACGAGGCCATGCGTTACCTCTCTCTACTTAATTCCCTCACAGAGGTGGTTCCGCAGGCACCACCGCCGACTTCGTACCCGTTATCTGCTTCTCTCCATAGCTTTTGAGGCGTCCAGCACCTCCTGGACAGTTGGTCGGTCCTTGAGTCAAAGCAGTGTCCTTGGTTCCCCAACAGGCGCCACTGCCCAACACCCATAGGGAGCGAAAATGTAACCTTGCAGTCGATGTAGTCGTGTCACGTCGATAAACCCAGTCGAACGCTGTCAGAGCGTTTTTTTTAAGTCCGAATAGGACGCACAACACACGCCAATACGGAAGACATGCGAAGGAGACGCTTGCCCTCAGCATCGACCAGTGTATGGGGTGCGTAAAGGTGTGCGCCTTGTATATCCTTTTCGATGGGTTGCTAACAGTGTGAAGCACTGGACAGTCATCAGTGTACGCGTCGCCTACTCCGTTTACCCTATATAGCTAACCCCTACAGTACGTCGTCAGCAGCACACGCGCCTTTCCGTTCGTTCGCGCACCCGAACTACTCTAGATCATTGTGTGCCGCCATGTCGTCCAGGAAGCGCAGGGTTCTAGTCGCAGGGCATGCCGAGTAGGTCGCCGCGCCAGGTGTACATCAGGCGGTCCGGGATGTACCAGCAAAGGCTCTTGTGCGCAGGCAGCACTGTGGAAGTGGTGAGTAGAGACACTATTAGAGAAGGGTTATCGAGAGGCAAAAATGCGTCGGATAGAGAAGACAACGACGTACATGACGAGGAAGAAGAGCAGGCGCAGGGAGAGAACGCGGGAAATCGGAAGAAATGAGTGGCGATTATGCTGTGGCTAGGTTGGTTGTGCTCATAGGGAGATGTGCCCACGTGTGGACAACCGAGGTGTAGTGTAGCATTGTGTTGCCCGCTTCATGGAGTGTGTACGCTTGGGTCCGTGCGTTGTGAATGCGAAGGGGGTGGGAATAAAAGAGAATGAGAAATCTCAAAAGAAAAAGAGGCACGTGGAAGGACACGAAGAGAAATGAACGACACCGATGGGCAAAAACGAATTGGGGGGAGGGGGTGGGGTGGGGCGGAGACAGAGGAAGAGAGCCCTTGTTTGACCGTAGCGGTGCAGGAATGCGCTGCACAAAGGCCGTCCTGGGCGTGGCGCGTCAGAAAGGAGAGAGAAGGAGAGAGGGAGAGAGAGAGTGTGTGGATAGCGCATCAAGGCCGCCGGGGGTGTGGTGTGTGGATATACGAAGGTGCATGCGTGCGGGGACCGTCTTGCGTAGGCAAAGAAATCCACGACTGCGCAATGAATGGAAAAAGTGAATGCGAGATCTTGACGCGCTGCGCCTGCACTGCCCCTGTCACTTCCCCACCCGAGTATGCCCCATACCGACAGAGAGTACACAAAGCGAGTCTCTTGCCAGCACGCGTGCCGAAGCCAATATCGAGGGTGCGACCAGTTGTGGGGTTCTATCCCAACCGCCCTTCTCGCAGGAAGAAGCACCGGAATGCTTAGCAGTGCTACGACGCGGAACGAAGACGTTGAACATGCGCCTTCCCCCTCCCCCAAATGCGAGGCAGTAGTGGTATCCTTTTTGCTGGCTTCTGTACTGATTTCAGCTTAGCACATAAAGGGAAAGAGAACAAACCCACAAGGGGAGAGGGAAGAGTGCGATAGAGCAGCCGAAAAAACGACAACCGAGATAAAACTGAGAAGAGGAAGATCAAACACTGCAGTGTGGCTCAGATGCGCGCCCCTGAGTTCGACGATACCTCAGGCAGTACTCGCTTGCCGCCGTTGCAGCATAAAGCGGTGTGGTACCAGCAAAAAAGAGAAGAGTGTAGAGAACCCGAAAAGCAAACCCGAGAGCTGCAACCCAATCGAGGCGCCACAGCGGAAGACCATGACGAAGGCTTTGGAGTAAAGGGAAAGAGCAAACACAAAGTCGATTATAACCCTGAACGACGTCGAGGCTGCAAGCCCATAAACTGAAGAGGTGTGAGTGCACTGTACCACTAAGCGATCTCCTTCCCTGAAGGAGAAACAAGTGCTGCCGCTAATTCACGACCGTCGTGTGATGAGCTTGGCAGATTCTTTTTTTCTTTGAGTGGGGACATAAATGTCCATTGCAGGTTCTCTACCAGAACGGTGCCCAGCCAGTGAGAAACGCGTCCGACAAATTGTCGAGGCTCGTCGCCTCTTGAATGAGGCGGTCGACTTGGTGCGGCACATCCAGGCTCTCCGCACCCCCGTTCAAAACGCGGAGCGAAAGGTAGGTGGTGAGCAGCGGTGCTGCAAACGAGTCCTTGGGCGAGTCGGTGAAGCCAGCGAGACTGTTCGAGCCCCACGACGAACCGTGAGGTTGAGAGTCCCCACCCTCCAAACGGCGAGAGGAGCGCATCATGGAGAAGGAGCTGTTCACCATGCCAAAATCCTGACCGGTGAGCTTTGCCTGCACACGTGCGAGGGCCAAGTTGCCTTGCTGGTTGCGCGTCTCCTCACCATTCTCGAACATTTGACTCTCCCCTGGCAAGGCGGAGTGCGGCGCCGGCTTCGATACAGACTTCGACAGCTGCATAGCAACGGGTTTAGCATCACCCTCCGACGCATCATCAACCCCCAAGCGGGCCGCAGCGGCAGTTTCTCCTGCTAAAGCAGCGGAAGCACTGTTGTTGGCCTCCTGCTGCACCGACTTGGACCCCGACCTCTCTGTGGTATCGTTGACCGCGTTGAGTCGCCAGTTGATGAGAGGGTCGTAGATGAAAGCCTCGAGAATCGACAGCAGATTTTCGCTATGGCGGTGGAGGTTTTTCATAGCCAACTCGCATGTCATGCGGTAAACACCATCGACGCCGGTGATACCGAGAGCGCACACTAGCAGACGTGTCAGGCGGAACGGAACAGCCTCGGCGTAGTGGGCGCGATGCATAGCCACCTCGAAGCAATCGCCAAAGTCGATGTGGACAACGGTGCCGTTGCCCTGCAGCATCAGGTTGTTGAGATGGCGGTCACCAAGGCCAAGGACATAGCCGACCATAGACATTGCAGCCAACGTCTGGCCGTAGGTTTGGCGGTAGCTCAGCCACTGCTCACACGTGTCATTGTTGTTCCAGAAGATCTGACGCAGCTCGTTCTTTGGAGTGTTTTCCATTGCATAGTTCAGCAGCGCTTTGCGCTGCTGCTTCGGCAACTGGTGGTAGTCCTCGATTGTGCTCAGTCCGCCTTTCTTCATGATGAGGTTGACCTCTTTGTAAATGGACACCTCGTGTGCCTGTCTGTGCGTCTCTAGCATCTTGTAAATTGTCTCGGTGTTCTCCACCCATCCGACGACGCCGACGTTGTCAGTGAGGGGGATCACAGCGTACTGCGGGATGCTCAGTCCAATCGCACTCGCCGCATTATCGGACTGGAAGATGGTGTCGATCAGGCGAATGAACTGCATGACGCGCTCATCCTGCCGCATATCCTCGTGGCCCTTGAGTAAGAAGCGGTACTTTTTGCCATCGGACGCGTCGAGGCCGATGCGGCGCGGTTTCTGCTTGGATGGCATCACATACACCCTGCTGTGGAACTTGCGAATCGTGATGAGGGGCTTGTCGTGCTCGAAGGTACCAGGCACTGCCACAATGCTGTCTTGAATGCCATCCAGCGTCGGTGAGACGTCGCTCATGTACAGCCGCCGCTCCAGCACGCCGCGGCGCAGCTGCGCGTATACCTGCCGCAAGAGACCCCATGCCTCGTCTGTTTTTGACGCCTCCAAGGCGATCTTGGCGTGGCGCAGCGTGTGACCGAACGTGCGCTCAAAGTTGAGCTCACTCGGGGTGGAGGCGCGGTCCAGCTCCTCGTACAGCGGCTGCAGCATGGAGAAGATGGTATCCGCGTTGCTCGGTTTATAGGCCGCCTGTTGAATCGCCGCGTGCCACTTCTCTGTCCACAAAATGGCAATGCGCACCATCTCGTTGCTCACCAAAGACGCCTCTCTGACAATGCGATCGTTCTCTGGGATGTCGCGCATGCCCATGATGACGCGCTCCGCCATGTGCCGCCGCACCACGTCTGGCGACTTTTCCGCCACTGTGAGAGGGTAGATGAGGGCGTGAGAGTACTGAGACCCTACACGAATGAGTAAGTCGGTCAGGATGGCGCGAGCGTAGCGGGCCTCGATGCCGATGCGGGCAATGAGCTGCGGCACCACGTTCAGCCACACGTGGTCCGCCACCACCTGCACTCCGTAGTGCACCGCCTCGTTGATCTCCCGCATGCCACTGTTGGCAAACCAGACTGAGAGAATGCGCAGTACATCCTGCATCACGAGGCTGCCCGGTACGTCGTTGCAGAGCTGAATGGACTTAAAAAGGGAGGTGATGCAGGAGATTAGGTGTCTGTTCTGCACCTCGCCCTGTGTGCTCGGGTCGCGGGCGAGATCGCAATGCAGGATGCCCAGCGAGTGAAAGGCAGCGGCGCTGTTGGGGCCTAGCTCTGTGGCGTGTGTCAGCTCCGTGATGGCCTCCTCGCCGTACTCGGGGAAGAGGTACATGGTCCACTCGCCAAGAAGCAGCCAACACTGCCCCCAAGTCTCGGCTCGAGGGTCTTCGGCGTCGACCTGGACGGCGGACAAGATGCTCTTCAGCTCTACATACGCTCCTTGCTTGTCCTTGGCGAGGTAAACGTACTTGATGTAGGTGTGGATCAGCTCCGGGTCACATTTACATAGAACCTCAAGCGAGGCATCCTCGTGCAGCAGCCGTTGCAGGAGGTGCTCCGCGTGCGAGAACCACTGTGACTTGCACAGGGATCGGATGACATACACGTACGAGTCCAGGTCACTCTCCGGCTCTAGCACAAGTGAGTTGATGGAGAGCACCGTCAGGAGATCGTCCGGCCGGGTAGACATCTGTCCCAGCCGGCGATGCCACACACGCTTCAGCAGCGCCTGCCGCTCACTGCACGCCGTAGTGAATGAAACGAGCTCTTCAAAGTGCCGCAGGTGCTGCAGACGCGTCATGCCCTCGTACGCGCGGCTGTAGCTCTCATTCAACGAGTCGGCAAAAGACTCGAGCATCGACTCACGCACCTTGTCGGTATAATGCAAAAGCTCGCTGTAGCACTCAGTTCGAAACAGCGCGGCGCAGCGCTCAACGACACCAAAGTAGCTTTGCATGCGCCTGTCTACCGCCAGCTCGTCGAAGATGTCCCACGCTCCCAAGCAGAACGCTGCCTTGGCTCGAAAGGGCGCTACCTCGCACTGCGCGTCGGTGGGAAGCTGGTCCCAGTACAGCTCGGCGAGCTCCTGCACGCGGTTCGAGTGCCCCAGCGCTTGCTCACACCTTAGCACGCCCACAAGCGACGCCACCTCGAGGCAACGGGTATCGCAGCTGGCCATGCGCGCCTCATATCGTCGCAGCGCCTCACTCCACCAGTTGAGCTGCTCCAACGATGCAATCTCCTCAAAGCCGAACTGCTCAGGCGCGAAGATTTCAGAGAACTTGCGGGTGAGCATCTTCAGCAGCCCGTTGGCTGTCATGGTCATGTTCAAGTGCCGGTAATACTGAATGAGGTCCTCAGCAATCGTCATGACACGACGCATCTGGTTGTCCTTGCGGTCCGTAACCTTGCAAAGCTTGCGTGAGAGGCTCTCAAAGAGCACCTCGTTGAAGTAGATCGCCTTGGTATGCATCTCCCCGCTGAAGGCGACAGATGCTAGGACTTCCAAGTTCATCAGCGGCGTCGGTATAGACTTTGTCCTCTCCTCTACCTCGTACGCCAGCAGCAGTTCAGTATGCGTGTGTCCCTCAATAAGGCCGCGAATGTCGCTGACCGCACGCACTGGATTATCATTGATAGCGAGCAGCTGCGCGCCAATCGGGACGCCGGCGCGAGCGCCTACACCATTCGGGGCCAGCTTCGTCACGATGACACCTAGTGTGGGGTCCTGGTCGTAGTTGATACCAAACTTCTGACTGGTCGACTCCCGATCCACGCTGAACACACTCTCTCGCATCACCTTGACGAACTTCACGTGGTCCTCATCTCGCTCGCCCTCCATGAACTCGGCAAAGCAGAACAGCCCCTGCTTGACGTCCGCGGGTGCCGCAGCAAGCGCGCGATCAAAGATCTCCATAAGCTGCGCCCGCAGCGGCGTGTCAAGGTGCCCGCACACGGCAGTTACGGCAAGGGGGAAAAGATCCTTGGCAAGCTCCGTGTTGCGGTCCGCGACAGCGCACGTGTCGCGCAGCACGGCATACGGGGAATTGCGCAAAAGCGTCACTGTGGCGTTGTGGAGCCACAAAACCCACGACTGCTCGCGTTTCTTTGTCTTCGCCACCGGCAAGTTCGCCAGTGCCTGAATGACCTTCGCCCCGACCGGACGTGGGCTCTCTTCCCGTTGCTCTACCCGGAGAATACCCAAATTACGTCGCATGGAGGACTTGTTGTCTGTGGCTTTGCGGCTAAACAGACTACATCGCGCCGCGGTGTCCATGCCGGGCTGAAAGCGGAAGTCAATCATCGTCTGACCATGATGGTGACGGACGTCAAGCACGTCGATGAGAACGTTCTCCGAGCACGGCGTGCTGCGCAACTCCTGCTCGAACTCATCCTTCGACAATCGCGGCAGATGCGACACCACCGTAATGGGGCGGTCCGGATTAAGGTCTGTGCCATTCGACGTTGCCATGCGGGTCTTGGCGCCACCGGCGGCGCTCTTAACGAGGTTGACGAAGTACTGCGGTGGAAAGTTCTTGCGCACCGCCACGCGCTCGATTGGCATAATGAATCGTTTCGCCGGCATCTTTACCGTGTCCACCAGTGTCGCTAAGGTGTGTAGGCCAACATCCATCTCCTCGTTGCTTTCGGCCAGCTCGATGTACCACATGATGGTGTGAACAATTTGCGCGCAGCAGTGCTTCACGAGGGTCAGCTGCTTCGCCATGACGAAGTTCAAGAAGTCGAAGCAGGCGTCGTTGACATTTTTAGACTTGGAGAGCTTACCGTCAGGCGATGCTTTTGCAGGCTCGATGCACTGCAGCACGTGTGGCAGAATCATCTGCAGCTCCTTCTCATGCATCACTGCTGTAAACGACTCAAGAGATTTGACAACGCGCTGCACCAAGTCAAGGTCGTTCTTGTTCTGCGAAAGCCGCTGGTGAATAAACTCGACGGCCCACCGGTTGTCGCGCATGTCCTGCGCCGGAATCCCCTTTGCTAGGCTGTCAAGCAGCTGCACAACGTACGCCCTGAAAGGTCTCTGGCTCGCCTGCGGGAGAAGGCAAAAGGCTTGCACAGACCGGAGTAGGTCGTAGCCCACAGATGGCGCTACAGTCTCCTTGAATTGACAAAGGAGAATGGCAAGGTCGTTCATCAGGCCCAGTACCGTCTCATACAGAAATGCCCGCTCCGGGTCGCGCAGCCAGGTCTGCAGTTGCGGAAGCAGCTGGGTGAGTAGATTAAGTTCCACCTTTCCCTCGACATCGTGCAGCATCGATCGCACCGCTGCCAACGTGTCCACCTGCTGCTTTGGATCCAACGCGAGCTGCAACGAGCGCACGAGGTAGTACAGTACTGCAGAAGCGTAGCGCTCCGGCATGTCGGTGGAGACGCGCAGTCGTGGCTTGCAGTGAGCCAGTGCCGGCGTCACCACCTCCTCTTCTTCCTCCATCTCATCCGACTCCACCTTGCGGAAGACGTGGCGCATCTTTACGGGGGTCACGGCACCGATGGAGCTGAGCACCTTCATGGCAGCAATCGTCACGGACTCTTCTTCTTCCGTCTCGCGGCGGATGATACGGGCCACAGCCCGGTACACCTCACTCAGCTCTGAAATGTCGGTCTTGGTGATGTGACTGATGAAAGCCGCCAGCGTCTCCAACGCCTCGCGACGTCGCGTGCACGAATCCCCGCCGTTGGCAATCATGAGGAGCGGTCGAAGAAACAAATGAGGATCGAAGTGGTCTTGCGGTGCTGTCCGCTCTAGGATTGAGCGGATGAGCTGCAGCAAAGCGATGGAGAGCGATCGAGAGATAAAAGGCTGCGCCTCCAATCGCTGCAACACAATTGTCACGACAGTGCTTCCTTGAATTAGGAGGGCATCGTAGTCCACACACATCTTCAGCAGTCCAGCCATGCACACCGCGAAGGACACAGACGCGTCCATGGTAGCAACATCGTGCAGCATGTATCTCTGCGTACGCTGCAGCTGCGGCTGCACTATGGAGGGGCGATATGGGAGCAACTGGCACAGCAGCGTCAGTGCCTGGGCCTGTGTTGCTTTATCGTTGTCGTTGCGTGCCATAAAGATAGCCTCCAAGTTGTCCGCATGGCACAGGTACGGAAAGAAGGACGCGGTGAACTGCTGCAACGCCCATAGCCGAATCTCAGGGTCGCGGTCGGCCACGGCGACGTCTAGCACACGCTCCACCGCGTTACTCACGTTATTATTTAGTCGCTGCGCGTAACCATTTGCCTTAGCCACGTGCGCCTCGTTGCGCTCGATAACGATCTCGCAGAGCTCCAGCGCTGTGGTGACAGCGACGCGCCGCACACCTGGGTCGTCGTGCGAGAGGATCTCCAGCACTTCGTCCAGCTGCTCCGTCCGCTGTAACGTTGTGAGCAGCGGTAGTGAGTGCAGTATCACCGGAATCGGTCGGTTGACGCCTACGTTGATGCGCAGCTGCGCAAGCCTTGGGTCGTCAAAGCGAATCCGAGTCCCAGCGAAGCGTAGTAGCGCGTTCACTTTGCCAAAGTTCAGCAGTTCCTGCTCGGTGCCCAAGTAGCCTTCTAAGAGCGAGTAGATCGGCTTCATCTGGAGATCGCCGTAGCGGTCCCGAATGAGCTCCAGCAGCTCATAGATGACAGGAACATAGGGCAGTCGTTGAATGCACGCACAGACCGCCTTTACCACGGCCCCACCTAAGCGAAGCTCTCTCTCTGAGATTAGCATCTCCTTTAAGAGCTCAAGCCCTTCCGTTCCCACCTCCACAGAGTCGTCCGAGGAGATAAACTCTAGCAAACGCGTCCTCAGCGCTTCGTACCAATCCCTTTCCTCTTGGCAAAGAAAACAGGCTACTTTGCTTGCTGCAGTTACAGCGGCGACTCGCGTAGCGACGGAGTAGACGGACCAGTCCGTTTCGCAGAGAAAACTCACCAGCTGCGGCAAATTCCACGGAGCCGAAACAAACGCTGGCGTCACAGCAACGTGAGCCAAAGCGGAAAGGACACCGACCAGCAGCGACTCATCTGCCGCGGCGCGCATGTAGCGCAAGACAAGGTCAGCCACATCTTTCGCCACTTGTGGCGTCACCTCATAGCAGTTCTTCACAAGCGCGGAGGTAAGGCGGATGAGTGCTGTGCGGTGCCACACATTTCGTGTTTCCATCGCGTCCTTCAGTGTCACCAGAGGCGCACAAGACGACGTGAGGAGCTCCAGCAGTGTTGGGTTTCGTTTTATGATGAATGCAGCCGTCGACACAATTTTGGCGAGCACCTCGCACACAACAGTGCGGCGGTGCACATCAGCTGCGAAGAGGTCTTTCAGAAGCGCTTCCACGTGATCTGTTAGAAGGTCTGTCGTCGTGCGAATGTTATCCTCGAGTACTTCACCGAGGCACTGAATTACCTTCAGGCATTCTTCCGGCGTGGTGCACTTAAATGCACGACTCAACAGCAGCATGAAGCAGCGATTTCTCTTCTCGTGTTGGTCCTTCCACTTGATGTCAAATACGACGCGAAATGAGCTGCATCCCTTGTCCACGGAGTTGCAGAAGGCACTATCGATCAGGGCAATGACACGCTCATGGAGCGATTCATTCGCGCCAAGCTCCTTTTCATGTAGAAAAAGAGTGTCCATCAAGGCGCTGAGGCACTCCTCGGAGCGCTGCCATCGGTCCTTCGACGTGCTATTGAGGTTAGAGAAGATGGAGCTAAGCTGCTGACCCAATGCAGCGGTACTATCGCTACTGAAGAGCTTTGTGACAGAGATGCTGCCCATGTCTCCAGCGGCGAGCGTCTCTGTCATCGTGGCTGGCTACAGTGCGTGCGCGGAAGCCAGTGAACAGCTGGTGTGTGTGTATGTGTGTGGACAGTATGGAAAGATCACCAACCCAAATGCTGACGCCCTGCATTAACCTGAAAAGAGAGAGGGTCACAGAGAAGTCACCTCGTTAAATTGAGCGCGTCGAAGCACGTGTTGCGCGATGATGCTACGGGAGTGACTGCAATGACTACTGAAGACAGACAGACACGACGTTGCCCCCGTTCAACCGCAGACAGAACAAACAAAAAAAAAGAGAAAAAGAGAGGGAGCAAATGTGTATGTGTTTGGGGTCCTTGTCTGTGCGCCTGTAACTTGCTCTAGCCTCCCTAACAACCCCTTACATGGATTGCCTTCAACAACGAGAGGCGGCGCGCTCCAGATAAGTAGCTATGAGGGGCAAGGAGCTGCTGAAGGATGAAAAAGAGGCAGAAATGGGGAAACAGTGAGGAGGAGCGTGTGCAGACTGTCGACAATGGTCGGAGGGGCTGGAGCCTAGAGGAGAGAGGGGAAGCAAGAAAGCGGAGAAGTCGTGAAGGTTTGTAGCAAAACACGCGACCAATGAGCACAGCAAGGAATCAAGGCGGGGGGAGAGAGCAGCAGCAGCAGCAGCAGCAGCCAAAGGCGTGGAGGCAAGAGAGCGAAGAGGTGCAGCAGCGGTGCAGTGGAGATACGAAGGACAAGGAAAAGAAAAAAAAAACAGGAAGGGCAAGGTAGAGGCAAAGTGCGCGCTAACATGCAAATGGAAAGGTGGTGGCTGGTGGACGAGAGATATATGCAAAAAAAAAGGAGCACGCGAGGTAAAAGTAAATAAGCAAAAGAGGCATTCAAAAGCACACGCGAAGCGACAAGAGAACAAACGTCGGCATCCACACACGCTCCGACACGTGTGCACGAGAAGCCTCCACGACGTCTTCTTCTTTTTGAGTGAAGGAGAAAGGGGCAAGAAACGAGCAGATAAAGCGAGCGCGAACAGCACACGAGCAGCTGTCGCTCGAAGCACGTGCCCGCGCAGACAGAAAAAAAAAAGAAAAAAAAAATGCACGTCGATGTGCGTGAGCTGCGTAGAGGAAGCCTACACTAATGAAACCCAGAAAAGGGGGAAATTAGCCACGGTGTGCGACAACACACTACACCACACAGGCCTCGTGGCGCCCTCCGTCTCACTGTCTCCTACTTTCTTCACAAATCACCCAATGCGACGTACCAAATTGGGGAGGAGGGAAGCCCCCAAGAATGAAACTGGCGCTGATATCCTATGGTGAGGACATACACAGTAACACGCGCAGGTGCACACCGAGACGCTTTGAGCGGCCACACAGTCTCAGACACAACGAATTTGCGCACCACAGTGTAGGCGCCACAACTTGTAGGAAGGTGCAGAAAATAGAGGAGAACAGGGGAGGGGGAAAGGATATTGCTCGTTTTCGTTGTTCGTATGAAGAAAATGAGTTCTGCCCGGGCGTCCGTGTTGCCGGGCGTGAGCCCCTATGTGCGTATGTCTAGAAGAGAAAGAGGGAGGTGGTGAGTAAGAGTGTGTTGGAAGTGGTGAGCGAGTCGTGTATTCTGCGGCGGAATGAAAGAGACCTGTTTTCGAGGGTGTAATGAGCACAAACAACAGCAGAGATACGGCGCAGGTGCGTGGAGGCGGCAATGAGAAGATGCGAGAGAGAAAAATCGTCGCAGAATCACACGCCGAAAAAAAAAATCCGTCCGGGTTTCTTTTGCGTTGCTGTCGTCCCCTTGGCTCGCCTCTCTGCTCCTGTTATGAAGGCTCTCACTGCTCCTTCACCGCAGAACACTGCGTGTCCCACAGCCTCGCTGAGATGCGGAGAAGATTCAGAACTCGTGAGACATCCACGTCGCAGCCGGATTGGCACGCGCATGCGAGTGCGGTGGTTGTGTCAGGGAGTTGGTGCACTTGCAGGTGCTGTGCAGCATACGCGTGAGCGCACAGAGTACAGAACATGAGAAAAAACACACACACACACACTCACAGTGGTACGAAATGACAGAAGGCACAGGCAAAGCAACCGCGATGGTCGTTTTATTCGAATACACGAGTAAAGGGAGACGAGAGAGGAGCTGCGGGTGTGTGTAGGCGCACAAGGGAGGCGTGTCAGTGGGCATCAGAAAAGGATTCCAACGCAGTCAAAGGTGATGAAGTATAGTGTGCTGAGGCTAATACCTACACAGCGCTGCACGGCGATATGAGCTATGAATGGCCATCATCACTGAGCCGTTGCTAAAGGCCGCTTCATCCGGTTTCTCGAGTCGGTACGTTAACCGCTCTCGGGACAACGCTAACAAAGGGGAAGTGGGGCCCCGTAAAGGTACTCCACGCGCACACGTGCGTAGCGGAGAGCTCGAGCGGGGAGGAAGGATTCGCTAACACTGTATTACAGCGACCCTCACGACAGCTTTTCCTTTCGAGTCTCTTATGAGTGATGGGCTTTTCTATACCTCGCAGCTTTTCGTCAGAATCATATCTTGGGGTGCCGTACTGCAGTGACGCCGGCGATCGGTCGCGCCTTTGGATCGACTCGGCGCCTAAGATGTCCCGAAACAGCTTCCCGCGTCATTTTGTTGCTCCCCTACTCCTTGTGTTTCTTGCGTAGCTGGGCATAACTATATGCACCTCCGCTGGCCTGGGTAGATTGGACTGTCAAACACATGAGTCTATGAGAATATCTTTCTTCCGCGTGTTCATTCTTTACTGGAGAACATAAGGCGATCTCCCCTCGGCTCCCGGTCTGTCACAGGCCCATCGCGTGGTGCGCAACCGCGGGGCAGACGTGCTGCAGCGGTGCCGCCTCGGTGGCCAGCGCGCGACCTCTGCCTCCAAACACCAGTCACCTGCGGCGCAGCTCGCCTCACAGCCGCTGCCCGAGACGAGCTGACACGCTGCCTGTCGTAGGGATGACCCAAGCGTGCTCACTGTCGCGGCTCGCTCCGACGCAACGCCATCCAGGACCCAACCTCGCCCCCGGCATTCGTAGCGCTACATCGCTCTGACCTCCCTACATCCTAGGTACCTGGCCCTGTCCAGAGGCCGCTCGGTATACGCAGGGAGAGTGGGAGGGGGCGGGGTGGCTCTGCGTGGGCTTCCCTCCCACACAGCGGGGGAGGGAGGGGGGGGGGGGGCGCTGAGCCGACGGACACCACGCACTGGGGTGTGTCTATCCGCTCCCCAGGGTCAAGAACAAAGTGCAAAATAGGGAAGAAAATGAACACGGAATCGAGCACAACACGTACTGCCCGATCGAAGGAACAAGACCGCTCGGCCTTTTTTTGTTTGCTGAGCGATGTGAGAGAAAGGGAAACAGTGAAGCAGGTGTAGAGAGCAAAAATGGTGGTCACGTACGACCAAATTGAACCGTGAGGAGTGCGCCAAAGAGAGAAGCATTGAAGACAGATCCCCGCTTCGGTGTTCACCGCTCTGCTTCCTGCCCACGGTGGTAACGGAATGCACACGTCCCCGCAAACACACGCCTCTACGTTCGTTTCACAACCCGTGACGGCAGAAGAAGCGGAGGAGGTGCAGAGTCGTTGACGCAATGCAAGAACAACAACAACAAAAAAAGGCAAACCGAATCGGAGAAACGACTTCAAAACGTGTGATGTACAGACAGCAGAGTTGGGACAACGAAAAAAAAAGGGGAGTTCAGCACACGGATGAAGCGCTTAAGAGGACGTTGAAAGAATCGTTGCGGATGCACGGCGACAAAAACAATAAGACGAAAAATCGATAGACATACACCCGTACACACACACACACACATCACATATCGCATCACAAACGAGTGATTCAGTCAGAGAAAGAGGAAGAGCGGCGATCCAATGCCACTCGATGTCGGCGAAGGAGAAAAACAGTTCTGCGTCAAGGCGAAGTCGCCCCCACAATAATGGACAGTATAAACGCCGAGCAAATCAAGACGGAAAGGGGATGTGCACACGCCACGCGCAGTGCGAGGAAGCACACAACTGCAGCGACAATAACAAGCAAACCCCCCAAAAGTCCATTCCTGAAAAGGCGAAACAAGACAGAAAGACCAACTCAACAGAGGCTAAGAAGCAGCACGAGTCAACCTCCGTGAACCTCCCTCGTTCATTGTTTCCTGCTGATGCACACCTGCGGCTTCCACAGTCAGAGGACCCTTCCTCTCCGCCACTCCTCCCAGGAGTCCCTTCCTCTGCAGTTCACTGTCGGCCTACAGTTTTGAGAAGACACCTTGCATAAACTCCGCCTCAAGGTCGACATCCACGCCGCCCTGAATCGCCGCCAATCCCACCTCCAGGATAGCTTTCTGGAAGAAGGGTGGAAGCCTCAGCGGAGACTCACTGTTAGCAAGCGGAGCAGCGAAGTCGTTCCACGCTTTAGCTATGGCCTTTTCCAGTTCCGTCGTGTTGACATCACCGATGTTTGACGCCTCGATCTGCACAGAGACGTTCTCCACCGGAAGTAACTCGTAGCTGATTGAGCGACCTGTCTCGGCGCTGATGTTGCGAACCCCGCACGCGGCAGACAACCGAATTGCCAGTACAGGAAGAGGCTTCCGGGTGCGCCATGAAGAAGTCTTCTTGATATCGAAGGATCGGGAGACAGCGGCGGATCCTGCGCATGACCCGCTCTTCTTTTCGGTGACAATGTCAGCCAAGGTCGCGACTTGCCACATGGATTTGGGGTGCACGTACAGTCCGAGAATGAGGTCCTTCGCAACCACCAATACTTCGCCGTCTTGCGGCACGTCGAGTACAGGTGCCTTTGCCGCCTGCACGTCGGTGTACAAGTAGCACTCTCGGCACGCCTGGTACAACTCAGGAATAATATCCTCGAAGAGAGATGTGTTCCACTCCGCTGGTAGGTCATGCTCCACCCGCAAACGTCCCGCCTGTGCCGCGTTGTAGAGAAGATTATTCACGCTTGTCAGGGTGGTGCGTATGGCCATGTCGCGAGAGATGAGGTCAGGCATCGCAGACGCGGTAGGCGCTGGAGCACAGCCAAAATCAACCGGGTTTAAATCCAACATAACGCGAAGCGTGTCCGCTGTCATCACGGGCGGTGTCATGGCGCGGATGCCAATTTTCGCAAAAACATCATTGAGACTCTCAGCTGCCTTGCTTGGCGCTTCTTCATCCAGTTTTTTCTTGATTTGGCTGACCACGAAGGCGTCAAAGTCACCAATGAAGATTTCCAGCACTTTCTGTGCAATGCCGCACGCCTTGCTGTCCAGCTGATGGTAGACAACCAGCTGGCCCCAGTCAACCTCTAAGTGCGGGAACGTCGCGCTCCACCGTCCATCTGGTAGCAGCGTGAGACGCAGCACTGCCTCGACGTCGGTTTCGTTCAGGGTGACCCAGAACGTGCCATCGCACCGTATTCCCATGTAATGAAAAATAAATCGCGACTTCTCCACCTCCATAGCAAATCCCTTGGAGTGTAGGACTAAACTCTGCTCGTCTGGCAAGGCAGTATTGACGGTGAGAGATTTCAGCTTAAAATGCTGTAGCACCATTTCGCCTACCCACACATGGTCCACTTCCTGCTCGGGAATGACGAGGGTGTTGTTATCCTCTTGAATCTTGGGAATGACAGCAGCTGCAATGAATCTGTTTATAACGGTCGACGTCACCGCCACAGAAAGATTGGCTGGAGGGCAGGGGACGATGTTATTGGCATCTGTCGTGCGAACTCTCGACAGGGGACCTGTAGACATCATCTGCAGCAGAGAGATGACAGCCCCGCAAATGAACAGGAACACCAGCCACGACAAGCAACGCCACCACCTCCGTGCCCCGACTTTGCCGCTGCTTCGTTTTCCATACACCGGCATGGCGACAAACGCACAGCGACGAAATACACGTACAAACAAGACAGCGGGAAACACAGGGGGAAGGGGGTAGAGCGAGCGGCAGTAGCGAGGAGAGGGAGAGAGGTGATGCGTAATACTGGGGAGACAACGCGGCAAGGCGGTCGTAGGACACAAGCCAACACGATGAAATAAATAAGGAGGCACGGCACAACGGACTGGAGTTGTGGGTACTCGCGTAGAGACGGCGGCGTTTATGTGCCCGAGGAGACAAGGGTAGAGGAACCCAACGGGCAACGAGCAAAAAAAAAGAAAAAAATTGAATAGTGAGGCGCAGTAGGGGTGGCGAAGTGTGGCACTTGGGGCTACGTGAGGACGCGATATAGACAGTGGCAAAGAGGACGCGCCATGCAAGGCAGAACTGCTGCGAGGCAGCAGTGTCATGTATTCACGAAATAGAAGAGTGGTGAAATAAGATGAGTTGGACAACCAATGCAATAAAAAACATGTGAAAGAGAGAGAGAGAGAGCAGAAGAGGGTAGGAGGGAACGACTTGCTAGAAATCCTATCTTGTAGGCGCGGTACATGACCTTCTCGCCCTTCCCCGCCCCTCGTCCCTGCACGCCGCTACGTGGGGCTCTGTTGCTCGCATATAGCCCAGAGCGAGTGCGGAAAGCACCTAGGCTGCACCTTTTGGCGTCCCAGTCGGTGACATCTGCCTCGTATGATTCGCTGGTGACGACGGCCATACCAACGACAAGCAGAGTGCAGGCGCACACTTCTTTCTCCAGGCATTGATGGTCAACTTGTAGCGCTGGCAGAGACACTCACAGTCGCAGTTGATGTCAGAGAGAGAAAAAAAGAAACCTTGAAAGGAGCAGACGCCTCTATCACACACACACACACACATCCTATTCAGGGATACTAAGAGCTAAGCGTGGTGCTTGACCCTGAAGGATCTAAATCGCAGCGACGCGCACTGCAGCAGTCCGTGCACTAGAAAGCATTGGCGCCACACCATCTGTTCGCTTTTAGAAGAAGGGCAGAGGATGCTCGCCTGCGATTGAGAGAGGCGCAGAGTGCACTTGTGCGCTTCTACACCCTCCTTTACAGTTGTAGGAGCGGACTGACGGATCCGTAGTGCCGCAGCGCAGAGACGGATGAAACCGACGCTGTAGCACCTGGTGGTGCGACGGCAGTGAAAGACTCCTGAAGTGGTGGTGTATAGCAAAGGCAAAGACATCTCAACCTGTCGGCCCCTCCAACAAGTTCCTTCATCTTGGCACGTTGAGACATCGAGACACCGTCCTCGTTGAGAATGTCCTCCATGCGGAACTCGGCCCACTGCAGTGCGGCATCATCGCTAACGTGCAGCGCCACAGATGGAGGAGCTGGCAGCGGCAGTATAGTGCTGGGAGTTGTTGTCGCGTCTTGTAAACTGTTCACAGAGGAGTCAGTGGGTCGCGGTGCGGGGCAGTCCTCTTCGGATGCTTGCTTACGAGTGTGAGTCAGAGATGTGGTGCGCGATTCCCTCGCGTACTGGACCGCAAGTAGTGTCAGTCAGAGATGTGGTGCGCGATTCCCTCGCGTACTGGACCGCAAGTCGCTCAAAGACCTCCTTTAGAACCAACAATGACTTGTCTGCGGTATTGGGTCGCAGGTAGTCTTCGAGCAGCACACACAGCGAGGGCTGCGGGAGGGCGGAGATGGGGTTATTTTCTATCATGACAAGACGGTCCAGGGAACGACCGAGCTGCCTGAGGTCCTTTACACACATGTTGGAGCCGCGGTACCAGCGCTTGTGTCGGCTAATAATGTGATGGAACCACTGCCGTCGTCCGCAGGCTTGCCCGATCGCATGAAGGATGGGATTCACGTAGTGCGCTGAACCGGCAGTCCACACAATGATCTCAACAGGGAGCCGGTGCAGTGACCGCAGCAGCTCGCCAACGTAGGGACGCAGATGAATGGGGCCGTCGCGAGCGCCGACAAGCGTCTCATCCAGATCAAACACAACAGTGAACCACGGTAACTGCCGCCGTTCATCTCCTCCACCATCAGCTGTGTCAACAGCGATAGCGGAGAGAGCAGGCACAAGCCAACGTTGCTCACCTCTTGCCATCGCCCGTCGCTGCCTGCGGGTGCTGTGTCGCTGCGAGGTCCCACCCATTGCCACTGCATCCTTCACGGCGGTGTCCAAGTCACTCAACATGGTAGTGCTCGGACTCGGTGACGGCCGTGCAGCGTTCGTGAGGGACGCGCAGCTTTCCGACTTCTTCGCCATCCGCCGGCGGTCAGGCTTCGTGGAGTGCCGCCACACACGAGCGTGGTGCGCATCTTCCCAGCCTGTGGGCATGAAGCCGCTCATAAAAACAGCCCCCATGCCGAGCATGTCCCCCATGTCGGCGTCGGCGTCGGATGTGTCCTCTGAGTCAAGCAGGAAGTCCTGCATCTGCTCGTTCACGAGGTCGTACTCCGAGTACTCGGAGTCGCTGCCTGAGGCCTTCACAAAGTTGACGAATGTCTCTGTCGTGCACGTGGTGACAGAATAAGGGGTGGTTACCTCCTCCATCTTGCAGTCGACATCGGCGTTGCCAGGCAGCAGGCACTGCGTGAAGTGAGTCACACGCAAGGCGCGGCGTGGAAAGCTGTTTCGGTTGTGCCGCGTTTGATGACGGTCAGTGCGCAGAGAGGAGGTGCAGAACGAGCGCCGCAACGCCTTGTGTGGTAACCGCTGCGGACGACTAAAGCTCATCGTGGTGCCAACTAGACTCTGCCTTTTTTTTTGGGGGGGGGGGGTCAACTCTGTCTTTCGGGCTGCGTCTTTGCCTCTGTTGATTCTCTCTTGCTTGCTCTTTGATTCAGCCTACGTGTAAGAGACTGTGAATGCTGTACTGACACCCTCACCGGCGAGGTGCGAGACCCACGCTCATTCGAGGAGAACAAGGGGGAGAGATGTCTGATTTGAGGTCGCTAAATACGAGCTCTCTCGTCGCTATCAGCGTGTATGGCTGCGTCTTCTTGTCTACCCACGGCAGACTTGGGGAACGCAAAGTTCAACTATCGATCAAACGGGATAAGAGATCTCTGCTGTCGCACCGACAAAGCAAAGGAAAGGAAGCGAATAAATTGATGCAGCTATGCTTGCATGTGGGTAAGTGCGCGTGTGTGTTATGCGGGTGCAGGAGGAGCGACCACGAAGCCCATCCAACGTACGCTTCTCCGCCGGCACTAGTAACTCAACATGCAACACCAAACAGAAAGAGCGCTCGCGATAACGCGAAAAGCTCAAAAACCGACCAGTGTAACCCACCCGTGAGCGTTTCCTTTAGAGAACAAAAAAGATCGGAAAGGAGGCGGAGAGCGAGAGGAGTTGGAGTGCCACGAGTGGGGTGTAAGTCGGTGCGCCAACCATCAGCAAGAAAGAGTCACGCTAACAGTACTCTCCCGTCTGAGCGTGAGCCATGCAGGCAACGAAGCGAAGGAGAAGAGGAGCAAAGAGGAAAAAAAAAAAACGATATGCACGCAGTGCACAGCAGAATAAACTACTGCGTGTGTGGGTCGCGGTAGCTCTCAATGTGCTTCTCTCCACTCCACCTCCATACCTGCCACGCATTGCTTTTACCATTCTCCTCTCAAATACACTTCATTCACCCACGCTTGTGAGAAGGGAGGACTGGTTGCCTTCAGGAAGAAGTACGCGCTGGCAAGCACGGAAGCAAACCATCCTCTACCGTTTCGACTCGGTACGCGTGCCGCGGTGGCAGCGGTCGTCTCCAAAGCCGTGGTAAACGCAGGCATATTGACCCATAGTCTAGACACGCCGCTGAACCTGTGGGTGATTTAGATGAGGGTAACCCTACAACGCTGAAGAAGACGTGGGCTACGTGAAAGAGAACCGGTCGACCGAGACGATCAAAAAGGCAAAAAAAAACATATCGCCCATACGCACACAAGCGTGAGCGCGGTGCCAAAGAGCTTCATCAACCGCAGCCTACACCACACAGGTCAAGTCGCAAGGAACGCCTCCCCCATGCGCTGTGAAAGGGGGAGGGCAAGTAACGCCCTGGCAGGCACACGAAGCAGGAAAAAGGTGGAGAGATTCCCCCAACACACACACACAAAAAGGCGAAGACTGACGACTTAGCTTGCGCTCATCGTGAGCAAAGGGATAACGCGGCACACGCGCCTGCTGGCGCATCGCGAAGCAACCAGACACGCCCTCTGCAGAGTGTGAAACGTATTACTTAGTGAAGAGCCCCTCCTCCTCCAACTCACGTTGTCGAATGCGCTCATTACGCGCCTCGATCTTCTTCTGATCCTCGGTAGCCAGGTCGTACGGATTGCCTCGAAGTCGATACCGTGGGTTCACCGCGTTCATCTTGCACAGCGTCCAGTTACGACGCTCGAGAAAGCAATCGTTGGTGGCGATGCAGTCCTCTACACTTTCCTTCTCCTGAAAGCACTTGGTCATGACGATGCATTCGATGAGCGCATTCTTTGGCCGCCAGCAGATGCTCTTGTGCTCCTTTTCCATCTCCCCTTTTGTCTTTTACAGCGGGGTGTGGACTGCCTTCTACCTACGGATCTCTACTGGGCACAGAAACCTAAAAAAAAATGCAGCCAGGGATCCACGTGCTGCTGGTCACCTGAACACGAGAAGTGCGCCGAGGAAGCACGAGGTGCGCCTACTACATGCATACCGCGTGTCCCTGCAGCACGAACATCAACGGGGATGGGCAGAAAGAGGAGGTGTTTTGTGTCGGTAACGTGTTCATGCGGACGTGTGTGACGTGCAGTTTAGCACAGCAGAAAAGGGTAAAGGGGAAAAGAGAAGGAGAGAAATGATGAGACGAGCATATCTGTGCAGCAGTGCCGGGGCACTCAAAGGGGAACGTCTATCTTGACGACGTCAGCCCTCCTTCCTCCCTCCACACCTCAATGTCACCAGCAGTTGTCTCTCTCTTTCTCCGTCACTCCCCCCAGTTCCTCATTTACTCACCGCGTCATTGTCATCGCGTTTGGCAAAAACTAGAGGCAGCAACGAGGGACATGTGCACACATGCGACCATGTGTGAAGAAAACTAATGAATGTCATTCAAACAGCAAGACACTGTCGACTCCGCCCAGCTAAACTATCCCGTGGCACACATCCAGCTCATCCGTGCACTGTGCTCTTTCCTTGCTTCTATTAGTCGCGCGCAACACATCTACGCCTGTCAACATGCAAACACGCATTTGTTCATCGAGAAATATCGATAGAAAGCGAAAAAGAGTGGGGGGGGGGGGAGGAGGCGCCGCAGAACGCGGCTCAAGGGCGCCTCACTGGGGCCATAGCGGCAAACAGGTACTCCTCACCGGTCATTCACGCAAGGCGTTCAGCATTGATGGACTTGATCGACGTATGTGTTCCTCCCAACGCGCGCGCGCACACGGAGGTGCGCAATCACACGCGCTCCTCCATCATGTAGATGTGTTTGACATGCCGCCGGCGGCGGTAATGGACTCAGGCACGAGCACCTCGACGGGCGCTTTAGGAAAACGCACACGCACTGTCGTTTCGACGCCAAAGGTACAGTAGATGTCGATGGAGCCGCCCCACATGCCCATGTACACCTTCGATGTGGATAGTCCAACACCGAAGCCACCCAGGTGACTCTCGTAGTGATCACTTGTCGTCCAACCAAACTTCCAGATGTTCTTGAAGTGTTGCGGATGAATCCCACCAGCGTAGTCAATGAACTCCACAACCACCCACGTATCGTCGCTGGCATATCGGATGAGCACATCAATCTCAGGCCTCAACTTAAGTGTCGCTGCGCAGGCGTTCTTGAGGACCTCACGGAAGATGTACGTGAGGTGGCCTTCCACAGAGCAGATACCGAGCGAGGAGACTGGGGTCGGCCGCGTCTCCGGCAAATCTGCGGGACACGAGAGAGGCGATGTGGAGGAGCTCACCAAAATCCCGGGCGGAGTGCTGGTGAGGATGCGCTTGTCTTCCTCCAGGTGAATCACTAACGAGTGCACGCTGTCACTCTCCACCAGGCTGGAAAAAATTTCAACAACAGCGCTGCCGGCTCGCCGCAGCAGCTCGACCAAGTCTGTGTTGGAAAAAATAACCTGCTGCGTGTCAGCAGGATGAGTCAAGTAAAGAAGGTGTTCGTGAAGGACGCGCCACGCAACTCGGCGTCGGCAAAAGCGAATGAACCACCCGTTCAACTCGTCAGACCGGATAGCCGCTTCGTTCACCATGACGTCCAGCAGCGACTCACGCGGTCGAAGGAGTTTGAGTGCAAGCGTGAGGGGGATAGTCGCCTTCCGTCGATCCCAGATGGAGAAAGCAGCTTCTACCTCATCGTGCGTCATGGCAGCATTCGACAGGATTCCGAGAGCGCCAAAGCTGTGCGTTGTCGATGCTGAAGTCAAGGAAGAAACGCCGGTGGCGCCAGTGCCACCCTTGGCGTCGCGCAGCGCATGACTGCTGGTGCTGTCGCTGCTGGAATACAGCTCTGTCGGCTCGTCGATGAAGCTGTCGTCGTCCGTGTTGCGGAAACGTGAAAAGAGGGAAAGTGAGCTGCCGTAGTCATGCCGCTCAAAGTTGATATCTGTCGACCTCTCGAAGATTCCTTGGTGCGGACACTGCTCCAGACTTCGGTGAAGGGCGACGCAGTAGTTAAACTCGCGGAGGACGTACGATTTGACCCACCGGAGACGATCTGCGTGTGGCTTGCGCATTGTCTTCTGGATGATCGGGTCGGAGAACGACTGGTAGCATCTTGAGGTGCGGATAGCCATCTCTCGCACAATCTGATGCACAACGCGGTTCTCCACCTGCGATGGCTGCAGTTTGCTCAAGGCCGGCAGATCTAACGGAGTTCGCGGAATTGTCAGGTAATGCTGCAGTGCCGTGGAGTTACAGTGGGGTCTGCGGCTAAAGGACATGGCAAAGCTCCGTACTTAAAGTGAACAAAATGGGGGGGGGGGGGGCGGGGGGCGACGAAGAAAAGAACAGACAAGGTCGAGGGGAGAAAACGCCGACTGAAAAGCTAGCCGAGCCAGGACCACCCCCCCTGAATACGGCAGTCAGTCAAAGTGTGTCACCACACCCTCCTCGTCGCAGGCAAAGAACGGAAGTAGGTGAGCGGGAGAGAGAAGGAAGACGCGAATCAAAGGGAAGTGGACCAACAAAAACAAGAACAAAGTTGAAAGTAGTCCAACAATTCAGTCAGAGAGGCGTCGAGGTGCGCGCTGCCTGTTGAATAATTGTGCTGAAACCTGTGGCAGGGATGCGACCAGGGCAAGAAAGAAAGGAGAAAAGGGAAAACGAAAACGAACAGGTTGCGTCGCTCCCACGAGAAACACCAAGTGGCGCCCAGGCAGGAACTCTTCGATGCGGCCAAGGCTAACAAAGAAAAGAGCCCCAAATGAATGTCGACTGTTGACGCGCTGCTTCACCAACTCCCGGGCTTTCTGGGAGATGCGCAAGTCTGAACGGGTGCAGCACTGCAGATGCGCACATGGCAGCGTGAGAGAAGCCACTTTTCGTACCGGTACTACCGCCCACTTCGCGTAAAGGGGTAGCAGTGGTGCCTCAACATGACACGCAAACGTAGCGCTAATGTGCACCCAGCCCACCGTTTCCCCAATGCGCGCCTGAAGACCCGTGTGCTTGTGCAGCTTGAAAGAGTAAGAGCAGAATGGATGACGAATAAAGAGGGGCCACGAGATCGACGATCTATCGACCTTCTTGCTCCCCCGCACCTACAGTGTCTGCTGCGGGAGTGCGTACACACGTGGGTGCGGATGATGGCATCGGTAATGTTGTTTTCAACAATGAGGGTGGACGAGATGGGGAAATGGAGAGGGCCATTGATGTGAGAGACACCAAGAGGAAAAAAGAAGAGAGCAAAGACGGGATCGAGTGTGTGTGTGTGTGTGTGAGTGTCAGTTCTGCAGAAGTAGAAGCACATCTGCCGGCACGCTAGTAAATAACGAGCAGCTCGTCACATGGGCGGGTAGGAGACCGCTGCCTCTCCTATATGAGACACAAAGCGTCGAGCGGTACAAAACCAGATTTTGACTCGAAAGGAATCGAGAACGAATTGTGCGAGAAACTCAGCACCGCCCACTACGGTGAACGTGAGTTGGGCCGAGGAAGCTGCGGCGACCTTGGACGCCCTCCCTCGATCCAATCAGTAGGCCCAGAGGCCAGCATGAAAATCCTTCTCATAGGAGGGCGGACGGCATCCGTGCACGTCATAAAAATTCCCTACGACAATTGCCTTTCGAGCACCACAACACACCTTCAGTCTCACGGGGAGCAGCACACAGTCGTCTTCTTCCGCTACTCCCTTCTCTGCTCTAGAGCAAGAGATCAGCTAAACTCGGCTCCCGGTCTGTCACAGGCCCATCGCGTGGTGCACAACCGCGCGGCAGACGTGCTGCAGCGATGCCGCCTCGGTGGCCAGCGCGCGACCTCTGCCTCCAAACACCAGTCACCTGCGGCGCAGCTCGCCTCACAGCCGCTGCCCGAGACGAGCTGACACGCTGCCTGTCGTAGGGATGGCCCAAGCGTGCTCACTGTCGCGGCTCGCTCCGACGCAACGCCATCCAGGACCCAACCTCGCCCCCGGCATTCGTAGCGCTACATCGCTCTGACCTCCCTACATCCTAGGTACCTGGCCCTGTCCAGAGGCCGCTTGATATACGCAGGGAGAGTGGGAGGGGGCGGGGTGGCTCTGCGTGGGCTACCCTCCCACACAGCGGGGGAGGGAGGGGGGGGGGGCACTGAGCCGACGGACACCACGCACTGAGGTGGGTCTACCCGCCATTAGGGGGCGGCAAACAGTATTCCTACACGAAGTGTTACGAGGGCGCCAGAGTGGCACTTTGTTCTCAACACGCTCGCCTGCCGTGACATTGTTTTACTCGTTTCCTGTCGGCCACTCGCCTTAGGTGAACCCGCTGCTGCTGTCACGGTCGTGCGCACGCCAACACGACTCTGTTGCGGCTTTTCTGTGATAGAAACTCATTACTAGTTTTGGAAAGCAAGTCAGAGAAGAGCCGCATTCGGTGTCCGATTGGATCATCTCCTATGACCTTCATTGCGTCCAATGACCACACAGGTCTCTCTTATCAGCTTCCCCAAAGAGCCTCACACACACACAGACATGCAGACACACGTGCACAGCACATACACAACCATTAACACGCGCCCACATGCAGCTGACAGGATGTTTTCTTCTGTCTGCTATTAGGGAAAGATGGACAAAAGGGCTGAAGCGTGCATAGTTCGTGTGCACTCGCTGTGAAGCGCAGCGTGTTCCCTTTAGTGTGAAATCCCCATTTCTGCTCCCTCCTTTACTACGCTCTCCACCACCGCCACCCCTGTCAACCGTTGCATCAGCTCTCAGCACTCGTGCTGGGCAGTACTGTTTCCTAATGCCATTCCCCCTCCCTTTCGCTGAAGGTGACACGAGCGACAATGTCGATGATAACTAGAGCAAGAGCGGAAGGGACAAGAGTCACCAGCAGCTGTACCAGAGCAGCGCAGAGGACGAGGATCAGCAGACGGATGGCGTATACGGGGACAGAGGAAAGAGAGAGGAGAAAAAGCGAGGAAAGTGGCGAGTCACGCAAGAATCCCACGGACGGAAGGAGCGGGCAGAAGAGGTAAGAAAAGAGTAAAAAAGAGTAGTAGCCCACAGCGAAACGATTGGGGTGCTGGGCGCGATGAAGACAGAGAGCACGTCTGATAAGGAGAAAAAACTATTATGAGTGCCTCAGCCCACCCTCGAAGGGTCCAGCATGCAGTGTTCTGAATACCATTCATGTATCCCCCTTTCATGCTCTATTCTGCTTCTTGCGAGTGCGAAGGAATGCGCAGCTTCACGTGGCCTTCAAGTACATCGCAGCAAAGCTAGTTGAGCCTGGGAACGCCGTTACATGTGAGCCACCGAAGGGAGGGGGGGGGGGAGGGGGAAACGATCGCCTTACTGGAGGTAGACATCGAGTTGGTCGGCGCAGTTCGACGACGTTGCGTTGCACAGAAGATTTCGTGTGGCCAAGCCATCTTGAATGCTGGACTTCAGAGAGAGAAGGTCCCGCTCCGCCATGATGTTCTGCGTGTTCACCACCACGCGCCAGAAGCCCAGCTTGTCGTCGTGAGAGCGCCAGAACTGCAGAACAACACGAATGTCAAGTGGGCTTCCATTGTAGTAGACCTGCGAAGTTTCCATCACCGTGTACTCAGCGGACTTCGTCTGAGACAAACGTGCTTTACTGGTGCTCAACTGATGAAACCCCGGAAACACCGACTGAAGCTGCGCCACCGTTGTCACGCGATTCTTCTCCTTCGTGAGCAGCGAGCTTTGCTGCAGGTACTTCACTGTGCTGTTCATAAGAGACAGAGCCTTGATGCGGTACGTCACCCTCTCATAGTCCACGTTGGCCATCACCTCCATGGAGATGGGTGGATAGGTACCGCACAGCTTGTCGAAGAGGGTGCGAAGTTCGTAGTGGTAGCTCAAGCCATGACTGCGACGAACGAGACGGAACCCATGCCTCGCTATGAAGTTAGTCATGGTATCAAGGACGTCAAGCTGCACCACAGTCGGCGTATCGTCGTTCTGAGGATGAAAGTCCAGTAAACAGCGACGCTCCGCCATAATAGCCTGCAACGCCGTCACCACGTCCTCGCGGGTGGAACCTGAACGCACCATGAAATCAAACTCGATCTCGTGTGCGCGGTCCTGGCACCGGGCCTCGCGGTGCTGCACCGCCGAAAAGGTCATAACGAGGGCAACGATAATGACAGAAAACACCAGGACAAAAGTCGCGATGCGCCGCCGTAGCACAGTCGCGTCGAGGTATGCCGCGTACTTATTGGGGTCTGCATGGTGTCCCATCGCGGCTGTGACTCAGTTAGTGTGGGGCCGGCGGACAGTAACGCGATGATGGCATCAAGGCGTACAATGGGCCTTGAAAAAGGAGGTGCGAGTTAAGCGACTGAACGCGCAAGATCAACAGAGTGAGCGCTCTGGTCGCGACAAAGCGCAGGCGTGACGAGAAGAAGAGGCGGTGCGGCAACAATAACAAGCAACAGCTGCAACGACGCTGTAGGGAAGGAGAGGGGGGAGGGGGAGAGGTGGCAAACAAAAGGGTAGGAGGAGTACGGAAAGAAACTCAACTGCCAAAGGGGGAGAGAACTCTCCTGTGCGCTCGCGGGAAACAGTCAGTCGGTCTCACTTCCACTTTACAGGGCAGACAGTCCAAGTCAGGGAGAGGATACAGGGGGAATGTCGTGCCGATGGCAAGGGTGGTGCTGGTACACAGAACCGCTCCCACTATCCCTCTCGGTGAAGGCTACGAGGGGGAGCTGTCGCTCGCTTCAGCGCGCACGCTCTTGTTTCTTTGGTTCGTTGAGCTTCACGTGTTGCATAGTTGTGTACGTTACATCAGCCTAGTAGAAAGAACAGAGTCGGACCAATACGTGATACACAGAGACACCCACATCGAAGGTGCAGTAGCGCCACAGCATGTCGTGACGCAGAGACTCCTCCCTCCCCCCTGACAGCACGCGTCGCTCGCGTAGTCAGGGAAAAAAGGGCTGTAAATGCCGAGCCACCGTTATGGGTGAGGGAGAGAGCAGCACGAGAGACGGTGGTGGATGGGGGAGGGGGAGGATATGTACATTACCTGCGAAGCGAACAAGCGAAAGAGCAAAAAAATAGAGAGCAAAGAGACGATCCGATAGAGACCAATGTGTGCGTGTATGTAAGGTGGAGGACTTGGGGGGGGGGGGGGGGCAGGATCAGTTGTGTGTCATCGGCTCAGCCCCCCACCCTCTTCACCGAGGTGTGTGCGTGTGTGTATCGCACGCATCATCACCACCGCAATTAAATGAGGGAGGTGGAGAAGATGGCGAGCGTCACCCCCGCACGCACGACGAGAAGAAAAAGAGAGGAGTACGAGACGACGAGACATCGAGGCGATGTCCCGCGAGAGCGTCATACATGCGCCAAGCGACGAGAAAGAGAATGCCAAACGGGGAAAAAAATTAAAGTGAAGTGGGCAGAGAGGGAGGGAGTTGATTACCGCGGAAATAAAATCAAACGCGCGCACACACCCTAAACAGAACGACAAGGTGAGCAAAGAAGAGAGGGCAACAACGAAAGAGGAGGGGCAACAGAAGGCAGCAGTGAGCCCACGATGTCAACAACAGCGCAACCATCCTGCATCGCCACTTACACAGGGGGGATACAGAAGAGACATCGTCACACACACACACACACACACACACACACACACACCTAGCAATCCCACGTGGGCCTGAGGAAGACCGCGAGAGAAAGAGAACAAGAGAAGGCAACCTGGATCTCCGCCCTGTCAGTCGTCCGACTCCAGCAACAGCGCCACGCTTTCCAGCACCCACAAGGACGGGTGCACGTCGGACGGGAGGTCCGCCATGAACACGAGACCCACACCAGCGGCACTCCGACGATCACCGTTGACGTACACCGGCGTCTTAAAGGTGCCGATCGTCTTCACACGCGAGGACTCGGTTGGCACAATCTGCATGACCGGCAACTCCGTGATTAGCTTCTTCTTCAGCTGCGGGGCCAGCGCGCGGCGTTCAGCGTCCCAGCGTGCACCCTCAAGGTACAGTCCGCCAACGTACGCGCCGTCCTCTGGCGCCGCCGTGACATCATCCGGGCTTGCATAGGCAGTAACCGTCGTCATTATCGTCGACCTGTCGAGCGGCCAGCGGTACTTGCGGCACGTCACTTGCACAAGCGCAGAGAGGTACGAGTCAGGCACCATGAGGCCCGAAAGCCACACGCACTTGGGCTCGCCATTCATGTTCCACGAGAGGTACTGCTGGTAGCGGCGCTGAAAATGCGCGATCCATCGTCCGAGGTTCTTGCGCGTCGCTGGGGCGTAGCGGCGCCATGACTGCGGCAGCTGACCGTTGTCGAGAGCAGACTCAAGCTCATCAAGTTCGCTGCTCATGCCAATAGCACCCGACAACGCTTTTTGCAGCTCCTTCAGAGACGTCTTCATGACATTCACAAGTCTATTCCAGCGCTCCATCTCTTGCAGCAGCACCACCTGCGTGGGCTGCACCGCCTCGTAGCCCTTCTCGGTCGCCCGTTCCGTCTCCTTGCGCGTCACCACCTTCATGTCAAACGGCTCTGGGATCTGGAGAAGGATCTCCTCGGTGAACTTTGTCAGCTTGGCCTCGCGCGTCTCCTCGCCGACCGCGACGGTGCTAACGCGCGGCATCAGCTCGATCAAGCTAGACCACAAAGTCTCTGCCGAGTGCCGCAGGTAGCCCGTCTCTGCGTTCGGGTGGAGTCCAAAGACGTCCGGCGCGTTTGCGTTCGGGAACGTGTCCACCTGCGCCACCATTTGATTTAGCGTGATCCTCTTCTCGGGGTCGGTGCTCCCCAATGGCAGGCAGTAGTCTGCGACGCCGGACTCGACAAAGAAATGGAAGGGCTGGAAGGTGTCGAAAAGATAGTCGCCAAAGTACTCGGCAAGGTACGTCTGCACGATGCGGCGGTCCATGCCGTCCGTGACGCGCCCGCCGTACATGGCCTCCCCGACGAGGTAGCGCAGTGTCTCCCACGGCAGTGGATCCTTGTTCAGGTACGCCTTGGTGAGGTACGTGTCCAACAGCCGCATCGACACCGTGAAGTCCGTCTCATTGAAGTCGTAGGTGACGTTCCAGCCGATCTTGCCGTACTTGCGCCGCTCCTGTACCACTGCGTGGAAGAAGGCCAGGGTGAAGACGAGCGGCCGGAATGCCCAGTGTGGGCAGACGTCCAGCTGATCCTCTGTGACCTTGGAGAGCGTGCTCTTCATGTTCATCTTGAGCCCGTTAGGCGGCTCATTCACCACCTTGAGGGAGCGCTGCAGGATTCCCATGGGGAACCGCTCGCTTGGCTCCGTGGTGAGCCACAGCCGGAACTGCTCATGCACCTGCGAAGAGTCCATCTTCTCCAGCATCTTCTCCATGTCCTTCATCCACGCTGTGAGCAGGTGGCAGTTCTGGAGCAGCACCCAGTGCCCGCGCGTCGCTCCGACCTCGACGAGCCGCATGGCCTCCTCACCCTGACCCTGGCCAAGCGAGATGGAGCGCATCTTGTCCAGCCCAACCTCCTTCACAGCCAGCTTCACAATCTCATCTGTCGGGTTCGCGCCGGGCGACACGATGCAGACGATCGGCGACATAGAAGAGCTCTTCTCCAGCACCTCCTTGTAGCGCAGAATCAGTGGCATGACAAACTGTTCGCCCAGCAGGTCGCACGTGGAGATGAAGTTTGTGACAGCGCTGTACACGCGGTCTGACCGAAAACAGCGCAATAGACACAGCAGCTGAAATGCCGAAATCTTGTTCGAGTATCCACACGGCAGCGGATGACTCTCCAGTTCCTCTGGGCGGTCCAGCGCCGCCCACGCTTGCCATTCCTCCACGTTGGCGGCCACGTCCTCGCAAAGGTGCTTGAACACGTCGACGCTGGCGGCGAGTTTGCACACGTCGTTCCACTGTCGCTCCGTCAGCCAATGCACCGGATTCGCCGGAAGGCTCTTGGACGCCAGGACGCAGCCGCGCAGGAAGAACTCCAGCTCGCTCTGCACCATGCGGCCCTCTTGACTCAGAAGACGCACGGCCATCTGAAAGGACAGCATAACTTTATCCTTGGCGAAGATGCCCATGCAGACGTACGTGTACAAGTTGTACGTCAGGGTCTGAATGATGTTGCGCAGGCGGTCCTGAATCTCGAAGGAGGCATCGCTCTTGGTGATAGAGTAGCCAAAAACGTCGTGGAGGAAAGCAGAGAGTGAGTACTCGTACATGGGGTTGATGGCGGAAAGCTGCGAGATTATAAAGTAGAGCACGGCGCCACGCTTTGCCGCCGGACGGTACTGCTGGCGCGACTCCTCCGTTGTCTGCGCCGTCTCCTGCGCCTGACGGAGCTTCTGCTCCACCTCGGTCGCGCTACTCTTCGTGTTCTCCAGGGTGGCGATGAGGTCGTCGTTATCAAGGATATTGCCCGTCGCGAGGGTGAGTTCGCGAATGAGCGTGTTTTCAAGCTCCTTGAGCTGTGCGCGGTTCTCGGCCATGGTCTGCACAAGCTCCTCGCTCTGCCGCTGTAGATCGCTGCGCTCGCTTGCGACGACGTAGTTCAGCAGCTGCGCTTCCAATCCGTCTTCGGTGACACCGTAGTTGATGACAAGCGTCTTGCCGAACACCTCTGCTGCATAGTTGGGGTTTGGCAGCTTCGTGCAGAGGTAAAGCTGAAAGTTTTCATCCCATGGAATGTCCTTATCCCCAATGCGGATCAGTCGCTGGCCCGACTCATAGCGGAACTGCGGGTCGAGCACGGAGTCGATGATGGGGTCAATGAACTCGTCCACGTTTTCGAAGAGAAAGGGGTTGCCGTATTGGATGGCAAACTCGAGTTTCTTGAGGAAGTCAGGGTCACTGAAGGTCGCCGTCTCGAAGCGGGGGTTGCCCTGGTGCTGGCGCTTGATCCACCTGACCGCCTGCATCTGAGAATCGATGCACAGCGGAAAACGAATCTTTCCGGCGCGCTTGCCTTTGCCGGTGTAGTCGGTGCTGACAGAAGTCAGGATGCCGTTCTGCACCGACAGCGCATCCGACGGCAGTCCGTCACTGGCCCACTTCGAGACCGCGACGTCGTTCGTCAGCAGCTGCCGTGGATCAAAGCCCTCTGTCAGCGGAATGCCGCGCGAGCGTAGGTCCGGCACCCAGATATTGTCGAGTGCCTCCTGACGGTACGGGTACGTGAAGGCACCAAGGTACGACAGAAAAGCTGCTCCAGCCAGGCAGTCGCCAACGAGGCGGCTGCGCGAAGCGCTGAGAAGCGTCTTCTCCTCCGTCCACCGCACCCGCTCCGAGCTGAAACCATCGATCAGCCTGCGCGCTGCGTTGAGACGGCGCTGCATCACGGCCTTCTCTTCCTGCAGCCGCCGTGCCTCTGCCATGCCAGCTTCGAGCTGCTGCTCCAGTCGCTGCAGGCTTTCTGTGAGGCGCTCGATCTCGTCACGGCATGCCTGCAACTGCCTCTCCGCCATCTCCTTGGCCTTCTGCAACTGACGCACCAGCTCCTGCTTCGGGAAAACCTCCTTGGCCACATTCCAGTACTGCTTCATCGCCTCCACCCAAATCATCAGACCCGAGGCTGCCATACTCACCTTCTTGAGGTCATTTGAATTTACCGGGAACTCCTTCAGTACTTTGTTGATCTCATTCATCTTTGCCTGGTTCAGCGTGGGTGTGAGGGTGTCGATGTCGACCAAGGAGCGAATAAAGTCCGCTTGGCCCATCATAATCTTGCCCGACTCCCACGTCGCCGGGACGCCCTTCACAATGCACACCATGCGCACCACAGCGACGACGTTGACGGAGGGCTTCGCGAAGGAGCGCAGCTCTGTGATGCTCTTCGGGTCAATGTGCCGCACCGCTTCCATCGCTTCCTCCAGAGCTGGCATCGCCTGCTCCAGCACCACCTGCGCCTCCGCCGATTCCTTCTCGATCTCCGCGTTCTGAATGTTGAGCTCGTCTTCCATCTTCAGAGACTCATCCTTGCGCGCCTGGTTCTTCTGCTTCTGCTCGGTGATCTCACGCGTTGTTTGGTCATTGATCTCCTGCTTCTCGCGCAGCGTGACCTCCTTCTCGGCCAGCTCCTCCTTCAAGACGTTGACCTCGGCCTCCGCGTGCTTCAGCTTGTCTAGGCCAATCGTGAACTTCTTCACAATGTCGTCAATCTCCTCGCGCCGCGTCACAAGCAGCTTGGCATAGTTTGCCAGGAAACCAAGGTAGTTCCGAGGGGTCACATAGTTGTGTCGCTTCAGCTCGTTCTGGTAGCGAATCGACAGCCTGTCCGCTGTTAGGTGCACGTGCACCATGTGCTCCACAATCGGCGTGCGCAGCTCATCCGGTAGCGTCTCCTCGGCCAGAACTTTACGGCCAACCGCCTCCAGCGCCTGAGCCGGCCACTTCTGGAACCAGTCAATTGTCGTATTGTTGATGAGGCTGGGAAAGTTGCGGCAGCGCGTGCGCAGCGCGTCGCCGGAGGGGCTCATTGAGAGCACAACGTGCAGGTTATCGCGACAGCGCGCAATAAAGGTGGTCCACTTGTTGTCCTTTGACGGGCACAGCCCTGCCGCCTCGACGTCCTCTGCCACACTAGCGTAGAGGGGCTCCTTCTCCTCTTCTGTGAAGAGGGCAGGGACCATGCCGGCGGCTAGGAGGTTGTTGATGTCCTCCAGGAACCCCTCCTCCTTGACATGGCCGTCCATAAATAGAAAGACCATCTTCTCCTTCTGCACACCCACACGCTGATAGAGCCTCTTCAAGTCTTCGCGGAAGGCATCCTTGCCGTAATGGCGCGCCAGCACGATCTCAAACACGCCCATCTTGCTGATGGACGCCGCCAGCTTCGTGAGGGATTGCTTGCCGCTACCACCGACACCGACAAGGAGGCAGTGGCCGCGCGGGAGGGACAGGACACGCGTGATGCGCAGCAGGTGCTCGAGTGCCATGTCAAACATGACGAGGTTGATCTTCTTGACTGGAGTGTTGATTTCATCCATGATCGCCTCGACAAGCTGCCGCGCGCGGGTGTAGGAGGGGCCAAAATCTTCGTAGATGTGCAGCGCCTCCTGCTCACCTACCGGATTAAAGTCGCCGAAGTCGCCAAGCAGCAGCGGGTCGGCCATGACGGTTGCCGTCTCGCGCGGGAAGTGCTGCGACACCTGCTTCTCGATTAGCCCGCAGACAAACGCCTTGTCGTCCTCCTCAGCCATGCGGTCGACAAACACACGCATCACCTCGTTGCGCCACAGGCGGACAAGGGCGCCCGTCGACGGGAACTTGTCAGGAGTTGCGCGGCAGAGGCCCTCGTAGATCCGGGACAAATCGCGAAGGTTGAAGATGTAGTGAAACTTGGCTGGTGTTGCAGGCAACGCTGCGACGAGGCAAACGTACAGTTGCAACGTCATGGACGTGATCGTCGTCGCGAAGTCGGCGCCGACAGGCAGCATCTTGTACGTGTGGGCCAAGATCTGCTGGTAGATAGTGTGGATCGCCTCCTCTTCAGGGAACAGAATATTGAAAACAGTGAAAAGGGAAACGAAGCGGGGGTCAAGCGCGTTGCGGCCACCACCGGGCGGCGCCATCGCGGCGACGAACTGCGTGTCGCGCACGTTCTTGAATAACAGGTCCTTGCGGTCGTACCAGTGCTGACTTTCGATGAGCAGCTTCAGGAAGGCGATGGGCTGCTGCGTTCCGTAAAGGTCCACCTTCGGCATGTTGATGTCGTCCACAAACACGATCAGCCGTTTCTTTGCAGGGGGGCCGAGGACGGTGTTGGTGCGCTTCTCGATGTTGTCCTCCATGGCCTGCTGTGCGTCAAGAGAGGTGGTGCGGGAGCTGAAATTCATCTCGAGCAGCATTACCTCTAGTTGGACATCGTCACTGCCGCCTTCGCCGCTGCTCTTGCTCGACTGCAGAGAGGCCCACTTCAGGTGCTGCAGGTGCGACTGAATCGTCACTGTTTTTGCCGTTCCGCTCTCGCCCACAAACATGACAGGGGTTCGATTAAGCATCACTTTGTTCAGCAACCACATATTTCGCTCCGTGTCTACAGTGGACACGAGCAGCGAGCAAAACGGCTGGCCGGGCTTCCGCTCAAACGGTTTCACGAGCAAATTCCACGGCTTCCACCGACTGTCCTGCAGGTCAAAGTAGTAGTCGTATAAGGTACGCGCCTCTGGCAGCGAACCGGAGCCGACAAAGCGGGTGAGGAAGTTGTCGCCGACGTCCTGCAGGTTCCATCCGCTGATGCGCTTCAGAAAGGTGTCGAAGCGCACCCGATCTGTCCCTGAGCTGATAAGAGCACCAAAACTCCACACGCAGGCGAAAATAAAGACGGACTGAAGCGCGCGCGGCTCCAAAGAGGATTCCTTGGGCGACACGATGCTCAACATTGTCGTCAGCTGCTTCACCATGTTCAGCGCGTTCGTCGGAAGCGCCAGCTTCGGCGGTGGCGACACCGCCCCCACCTCGTCTGCGCCGTCCAAAACGAAGTGAATCAGCGGCTGTACAAACTGCTCCACCAGCTCCGTCAGCGTCTCCTGTTCATCACGCGGGCGGCGCATCTTCCACGCATGCATGAACGGCGTCCAGCCGAGGTTGATTGGATCGAGGAAGACCATGCCGACACGCGAGACGGTGGCCGGCGAAGCGTACTGCAAGTCTCCCACCTCAAACAACAGCGAGCATTGTGGGTGCAGCCGAATACGCTCGCCGTTCGGCAGCGTGAGCAGCCTGTTGTCATCCATGATAGAGTTCATGTCCTCCACCCACTTCGCGTCCACATCGCCGTCGAAGATAACGTACCGCCGCTCCCGCTCCACCCCTTCCGCGGGCCTGTTGATGCTGCGGAAGATATTCGAGAAGATCCCGTCCGTCCAGTTGCGCGTCATGGGGTCCATCATGCCGTACAGAGCGGAGGTCAGCTGCGCCTTAGGGTTGATGACGTAGGATTTCGTCGTGAGGCCGAGCACTGTCTGCGCCTTGCACAGGGTCTCGATCACCGTTGACTTGCCGCCGCCGGTCGGGCCGACAACCATCGATGTGTGTCGTGTTTGCATCGTCTCGTACAGCTGCACCACCTTGTCGATCTGCTTCAGGTTAATCTGGAGGCCGCGCTCCTTCAACACGCTCGTGCTGGCCTTGACGAGGTTCTCCTGCGGGACGCGCGTCGGGTCAAGCCCAGGGAACAAGTCTCCCATGAGGCCCTTGAAGAGCGGTTCATCTTGCGCAATGAACTTCGGCGCGTTCATGTCACGCAGCGCACGCATAAGCACCGACTCCTCGGTCAGCTCGGAGGAACCACGCTTCAGCTGCCCCGCCATCACGAGTACCGCCTTGAGCGCGCGCAGACCCCAGTCGTAGTGGTGCTGCTTCGATAGCTGGCCCTTGGCGAGGGAGTAAAGAGTCACCATCTTGCGTGCCAGCTCCCGCGCGGTCGTGAAGCCCTCGGAGAAGAGCATGTTTTCGGCGATGAGCTCCATGTCCGGCACCACCATCACCACAGGGCGGAAGAGCGCCTTCAGGTTGTCTGGCAGCTCTACGCGGCCCGCGTAGCCCGGGTTCATGGTGATGAACGTGCCGACCGTCGGCACCAGGCGTATGACGCTGTCACCGAACAAAAACTCTCTGTTACCCGCCCGCAGCGCCGCCTGGATTGAGCGGAGCTGCTCCGACACAACCGACAGTACCGGAAGCTCGATTCGATTGAACTCATCGAAGCACCCCCACGAGCCACTCTGCGCGAGACCAGAGAAGATGGTGCCCATCGCCTTATAGTCGAGGCCTTCGCCGCAGTTGAAGACGACGCACTGGATCGCCATCGCCTTCGCGAGATCCTTCACGGACTCTGTTTTGCCCGTGCCAGCTGGACCGCCCGGGGCGCCGCCGAGACAGAACGTCAGCGCCTGGGTCAGTGTCATGAAGCAGCGGTCCGTCAGCGGCGTGATGACGAGGCGGCCGTTCAGGCCCATGTACTCGAACCCGTAACGGAAGCGACCCGTGCACTGCGCAATCGTGCAGGTGTCCACGGCCTTTTCCCAGTAGAAACGAAGCTGCGACTCCCAGTCGAACTCGCGAGCGTCTGTCACGGAGTCGCGAACGAACCGGTCAACAATGTCGCGGCCGTGCACGTCCACAATGATGAGCGTGTTAATCTTCTTGCGGTACAGCTTGTCCATGTCCTTGCCCATCTCGGCGACCAGATCGATGAGCTGGCGGCCCAGCGACGCCGAGAGCTCCTTCACGGCGCTGCGCTTTCCCTTGCGCGCCTGCGTAAAAGCATACTCGACTTCATACGTCCAGAACACCTTCGCACCTGTCAGCGTCACCATGCCGTGATACTGCCTCACCCACTCCAGCCGCTGCATCTTTGGGTAGTAGAAGACGCCGGCCTTCAGAATGTCGTGTAGAGACTGCCTGGACTCGTCAAGGACGGCTTGCAGCCACTCCTCCACCGGGCGGCCGTCCGTCTTCACGGGGGTGCCAAAGTCGAGTCGCTCTCCTTCCTGCGACTCCACACCGCAGATGGTCTCATCGCGCTCGCTTTTGAATACGAGCTGGGCACAGTTGTCGAACATCTTCAGCATATGATCCTGCACCGCCTTGGCGCTGCTGGTCGCGAGAATCGAAAGCAGCTCGTCATCGGAGATGAAGTAAAAGCGTGGAAAGAGGCAGCGCTTTGCTTCAAGGTAGTTCGAGAGGTCCTTCTGGCACTCCTCAAGCTTCTCTTCCAAGTGCCGCAGCTCTTCCAGCCGACCTGTGACGTTGCAGCAGTGACACACGTTCGGCGAGGCACTCGTGTCGTTCATGAGGCGCACAAACTTCTTGTCAAGGTCGTGGAACTTGGCGGTCTCCTTGGGCAGCTGCTGTGCAATGTCGTCGTTGCCCTTGAAGATGGACTCGAGGTACTGCCACTTCTGCTGCACAGTCACCCAAACCGAGATGACGTCGCTTATAACGCACAGGCGACGCTCCCACGCCTTGACCTCCTCGAAAAACGGTTGCGCCCACTGGACGTTCGCGATGGACTGCACCTTGAGCGTGTTGTCGTCTACAGCCTCCTGGATTTCGGTTGTGTCGGTGAGGACGTCGCAGCGGGGGATGCCCTTGCGCGGCGCGTACGGAACAGGCGTGAATACTTTCTCCGCCCAGTACTGCTTGATGGTGCGGATCTCCTGCTCGATTCCCTGCTCACGAGCCGCCGCCAGCACAATGCGATCTACCTCGTCCGTGTAGCGGAATACCTCCATCGCAATGAGCTCGCTGAGGTTGATTTGCTCGTAGTTGAAGCGCTTGTCAGTCACCCGCATAAGCTCTGTCCAGTGGCGTGTCTTTAGCGCCGGGCTCTTCAGCTTTGCCAGCAGCGGTAGTGAGCTCTGAAAGTTAAGGATGAGCTGATGCACAGCAGGAAAGGGGTCGACCATGCCATACTGCTTTCCCAAAATGCGCGCTTGCTTGGCTCGCTCCTCCGTCGTCGCCTCTAAGTCGGAGAGGAGTAGATCCTTCCAGCTACTCCGGTTCCAGCGGCGCAGGTCGCTCATCCACTGCTCGTAGAGGCAGTAGACCGTCTCCACCTTCGTCAGCTCCTCGTTCAGCTGCTGCAGGCACGTGTGGGTCGTCAGGGGGAGATCGAAGAGTTTCTCGGCTTTGACAAGTTGGTCGCGCTTCATTTGTAGCTCGCTGAGTCGTTGGCGCCACTGCTTCTTTGCCTCGTTCCCGGCGGCGAGGTCGATGTCGGCGCGGCCAGGACCGGTGCGGCGGAACTCCTGCAACACATTCGCCCCCCCATCAAGGAACTTGCTGACCTCTTGCATCGTCAACTCACGGAACTGCACCTTGCGTGGCTTCAACGCAATGCCTGTCTGATGCACGCGGGCCAGGGTGCAGGACCACATGTCCTGCAGACTCATTGCTAGTTTCACCATCTCAGCGTCCAGCGGGACGCCGTAGTGCTGAAGCGAGCTATACACATACTCGATCTCACGCACCGCCTGCTCTACCTCGAGCGATGACGTCCGCGCGTTGTGCATCACCTCCAGCACAAGCTTGAGGTCAGCAATGTTGTCGCACGGCCGCATCAGATCTTCGTTGATTTTTTTGATAGTGTTGTAGCGCTGCATCATGCGGGTGCGCACTGTATCACTCAGCTGCGCACCTTCCATCGCAACCCACTGATACACATGCCCGACAAGCTCCGTGTAGAACGGTGTCTCGTCGCACCGCATGAAGCCAAAGTCGTGCAGGTGGTTCTCCTCGTCGAAGTCGTGGATCATGTTGAAGTAGAGTTGAAACTTGGCATCGTAGTCGATCCACTGAAGCTGGCTCTTGGCCTGCTGCTCCACCGAGATCTTCTTGTCCGCCAGGAAAACAAAGCGGTATCGCTGCAGCATCTTGATGTTCGTCGCCAAGGCGCCAAGGTGGGTCTGAATGGTTCGGTTTACCAGCGCCTGCAGCTTGTATACCTGGGGAAGATTGTAGATGTCCTGGTAGTAGGTGAAGAGTGTCTTATATTCTTCCTCCGCCGGCCGCGGGATGATCTCGCCTTGTGTAAACTCCAGGCACGTCCCGCGCATCCACCGCTGAAAGTGCTTTGTGGTCTCGATGATGCCAGCTTGAATTTTGTGGAAAGCTGTCGTGATCTCCTGCTGCTGGGGCGTGTACGTCGGTTCGCTGGTGAGGAGAATGGTCACCTTGAAGAGAGGCGGCGGCCGAGCGGAGGCGCGCGAGGAGGTTGTATAACCGACCAGCTTCGCGAAGCTCGCCAGAGACTTGAGAACCATCGTCGTCAGCGCACGCCAGATGCGTTGCTCCCAATGGCTGTAGTAGGACGCCAAAGTGGCGCATCTCCCGGTGTGTGTGCCCAGCAGCTGACCCTCCACCTTGTTGAGTAGTGGCTTTGCCGTACGGTAGGCCCGAATGCAGCGCTCTAAGTGTTCGACGCGGCGTCGCTCGATGATGTCGACAAGAGTTTGCAGTTCCGGCAGCTCCCCGCCCGCCTGCAGAAACTCGCGGTACTCAGGGATGAGGCGCGTCGACGCAATCTTGTTCACCACCTGCGTCTGAAGGCTGTCTGCGCTCTTGCGTACCTCTCGGCTGATGTTTCGGAACTTGGTGATAGCCTTTTCGCAGCCGGTTACAAAGTCGGGGATGGAAAGGCTGGTCCAGTTGATGTCGCGGAAGCCCGGCTCCAGTGCCTGCTTCAGCTCGCGCACTTCAGCGGCGAGGATGGCGCGCTCTGGCCCCGCAAGCACGCGCAGTTCATAGTTGAAGCTGACCAGCATCGCATTCAACGCATCCACATATGCGTGATAGGCCTCATCTTGAAGTGTAATGTGCAGTATGGCTTTCGGAATCTCAAAGCCAAGCCGATCAAGGTACTTCGTCTCGCGAATAACGTCGAAGATGGACCAGTTGAAGTTGACCTTGTAGGTGCCGTCCGGCTCCGCACGAAGGATGTTCCATTTGAGGGACGCCGGCACCGGCACGCGCACCTCCTCTCGCCACTGCAAGAAGCGCGCGGTTGAATAATCCTTCATCTTCCGTGACGCCTCCACGTACTTGGCCTTCACCTGCTGCCCCATCGGCGACCTAAGCATCCCCTCGTGCTGGAAGCGCACGATTGGTTTCTTGAGGCGCTGGAAGAGCGACATGCTCCAGTGAATGGCGCCAGCGACGGGAGGTTGGTTCTTGGTCAGTGGTGGTGCCCCCTTATGGTCCTGAAAAATGCGCTGCACGTTTTCTACCTCAGTGAAGTACTGGGCAAGAATGCGGTCCGTCTTCTCAAGCAGCAGTGCCGAGATGTCAAGCGAGTCGCCGCCGCGGTTGGGGCGGGTGCGGATGCACTTAAACGAGACAAGCAGCTCAAAGGCGGACTCCGCACTGCGCAAGTCGTCGTCGAAGATGCGATTGATGAAGAGCGAGACTTCGTGGTCGAGGCTCGTGACGGCGGCCAGAAAGGCAGAGAAGACGACCTGCCAGTTGTGCGTGGCGCGCCTCTCGAAGGGGTCGAAGGTGAGCGTTCCAAAGGGGCGCTTGAGTTTCTCCACATCCTTGAGGATGCGCTCAATGTCGGTGGCGTCTGTCAGCACTGTCTTCAGCTGCGCGCTCAGCACAGTGGTGTAGTACTCCACCGTCTCAACTACCTCCAGCAGGTCGGTGCATCGGTCCGACATGTAGTCTGTCACCTCAAAGAGGCGCCGCTCATCGAAGTTCCAGTGCTGCTCGCGCTCAGAGCTGTTGATCTCCTCCTGCACACTTTTGTACGCCGCCTTCCACTTCACCAGACACTGCTGGCCCTCCGCCACCTTTCCCTTCGCCACCTCGGATGGCAACGTCAGCACCGTACGGAAGTCGATGTGCTCGCTTACCTTTTGCGCAATGAGCCGCGCGATCTTCTCCAGCAGACCGACCATCCGCTCCTCCGTGGAGTAGAAGCGGGAGATAATCCAGACCATCCGCAGCGCCGTCATCATGGAGAAGAGTGTGTCGATAATGGGCTGCAGCGACCCTACCTTTGGGTCTACGCTGTGCAGCGTGCGGAAGTGGCGGTCGAGTGTGCCAAGGAACTTCACATTGTCCTTCGACTCTGAGTACATACGAAAAAACTGCTGTAGTGTCAAGTCGATCATCGTGGCTGAGGTGCAGCCCGCTTCCTTGGCAATCTTCAAAATAAACTTTGCCTGGGAAGAGTTCAGCTGCTCGTAGAGCGCGCTAATGGTGCTGTACCGCTCACGCCAGTACTCTATCTCGCCGAGCGGGCCCTCCTTTTGCGGCTCTAGTGACATGGCGTAACCGATCTCCACCTGCCACTGCGACACCGTTGTATCCACCTGGCGCAGCACCTCCTTGTTGCCCAGCACTGCCTGCAGCTGGGCATCGCTGTCCTCCAATGTATATAAGTCTTGTGAAATTAGCAGCTTGCGCTCTGCTCCGACCTGGCTTATGAAGCCCTCCAGCTGTGTGCCGAGGCGGTTGATCCAGCTGTGGATCTCGCTGTACAGCTGGCGACTGTTGCCGATCGTGGTGACACCGTCAGCAGCGTCCGCCCCGCTTCCCACCTCAGCTGCCCCACCAGGGGTAGACAACGCGGCACTGGCACCGTTGTCTAGCGCGAGGGCCATAAGCGCCTTCCGTTTCCCATTTGCCTGCCCCATGTCCTGCAGCATCGGCTCGAAAACGTCCATCAATAGTACATAGAAAGAGTTGAGGGATGGCACCTGCGTGCCGGACAGCTCGAACGCGAAGTGCATCGGATTCTGCGGGTTGGTGGCCCAGTCGGCAGCATCTTCAGCTGTGATCTCTCGGTGATCAACGCGCACGAAGAAGAGGCAGCGGCTGTGGTCGGGTGCATAGAGACCAGAGCACGCAATGTTGGAGTTGTACACTGCGCCAGAGGAAATGCGCAGCCTCTGGCCTCTCCCACCACCGTTGCTGTTATGTTGAGGAAGGGGAACATTGGCGGCGTGCGACAGCGGACCCTTAGAGTGGCCATTGATCGACTCCTTCTCCCGAGCCACAATAACAAAGCTGGACTCCATGCCGTCTACAGCCTTCAGGGTGGACAGCACGGTGTCCACGCTCTCCTCGTCTTGGAACAGATCGTTGAGAGAGTCATCTGTGACGCCGTAGAAATTTTCGCGAATCTTCTCGAACACCCACAACAGACGCGGGTCCCTTTGCGTATTGGAGGCCATCCTGCCTGCCCAGACCTTTGGGGGGAGGGGAGGAGGGGCCTCTGCGTCGCGCGGCACACGCGCACGCACAGCAAACAATTACGAAAGGAGCAAGCGCGCAGAGACAGTCATGCGAGACGCGTCTCGAGCAAGCACCAGACGCAACGACGCACGCTCGCAAGCGGGGCGCGGGGTAAAATCGTCGTCCACGCGGCTCACTCGTTGTGTTGACCCCAGAGAAAAGAGGTGTGGGCTCTGCGCCACCGTCTAGTGTCGTCGTCTGTGAGTGGTTGGGGTCGGTGAGGGAGGGAGGTAGAAGGGCAGGGGAAAAGGGCAAGGTGCGCTGGAGCTGCTGCAAATCAACTCACCCTTGTCCTAACTCTCTCTCTCTTTGTTCTGAAGTGGGACGCGTTACTTCTGCAGAAATCGGAGGCGCGCAGGTACACGCACACACACGTAGGCGAAAAAAAAGGCACCGCGGATGCACACGTGGAGCAGAACAGGAGACCGAATGCAATTTGAGATGCATAAAAGGGGGAGAGAGCAATGACAAATTTGGTGGGCTCAGAAAACACATAAGGGGAAAAAACTCTGTTGCGTCGCGGTCATGCCATCTCCTTTGTAGATCGAGGCGGTGGTGGGATCTGGGAGCGGTACTGCTAGTGGCAGGTGTAAACTGAAGGGGGCAGAACACTGTTTCCCTCGAGGCACCAGTAGTTGTTCTGCTGGAGGTAGGCTCTCTCCTCCATTGCGTGACCCACCCAAACGCGCCTTACCACGATGGCCTTAAAGATCGTTACGGGGCACAATTCTCCTTTTTTATTAGTCACTCCTTCATTTTGGCCCACCTTCAAAAGGAGGAAGGGCATGTGCAACAGTGCCACTACAGCGGTGGAGTACATGAGCATATCAGTGAGCACACAAACGCCAGCAGACACTTGCAGGACCACAGACACACGGTAAGTAAACAATAAAGATATCATCGCAACGAATTTTCCTTCGTACTCACTCAAGGCGTACTTCCACTGTGAGCGACATCGGTAAACATACGCACACACGACCACAGCCTGCCTATGCCCTCTGTGTTGCACCACGGCTGCATCCTAGTCTTCTCGGACGAATCGCCGGCTGCCGCATCGAGTCCAGTGTCTAACGGGCACTTCTCGCCCCCTTTCCGCCTACGTGCTGGGCTCCTAGCGCTAGACGAATCTGGGCGTACTGCCCGCCTTGATCTGCACAGACAGACGCCATGGTCCTGCTCGAGAGTGGGCGCGGTGGAGTCGGTCATGGAGATAATGGGGAGTGGGTTGAGTTCCTGCTGAATGGACTAGAGGAAGACGCTGGCTAGTTTCAGCTGAGGGCCCTCTCTGAGATCCTGTGCACAGCCTGTATGACACGGCTCTCTCTCCATCCTCACAGGCCGCGGCATCCCACAGCAACGTGCGCAGACTCTCCACACTAGAGTCTGGAGGACTCGATGAAGCAAATTCGAGTTGCTCTCCTCACGCTACCCACATCTGCATTCCACCTCCGTTTACTCGGTCGACTGCAAGAGATGCCGCATGTTTTACACACGTGCACGGCGGCGCTGATTCGTATGGATCACAGCGTGCCTTTCCCTGTCCATCACTCGTGCTTTACGAACCCCTGGGTGCCTTGTTGGGATGTGATACCCACCGCGCCAGCGGTGCACCACAGCACGTGTGCACACACAGTGTTCGCATTTTGAAGATACAAAGAGCCTCTTGACAACCGCAGTGAAAAGGAGAACCAACATAAGAGAGGTGAGGAAGCTAGCTATACATCTTCAATGAAGGCTGAGCAGCCCAACGTCGTAGGCTGCCCGGAGCTGCACGTCGGAGAGAACACTATAGGCATCTCCCAGAAGCTGGAACGCTTCAAGCGCAGCTCGTTGATTGATCTCTGTTGCACCGACAAACCGGTCTGGGTGACACTGAAGGGTGAGTTGGCGATAGCGCTTTCGGATCTCCACCTCGGGGGCGTCGCTAGAGACGCCCAGGACTTCATAGTGCGTTCGCAGTCCTGGCAGAAGAAGATCCGCGTTGGCACACTTCTGCGACTTGGCATCCGATCTTCGGGTGCTGCTGCAAAAACGTTTCCGCGGTGGCGCGCGAGGTGGTGCTGACGCGGATTGGAACGATGTAAATGCCGGAACAGAGTGCCTTTTTGCACTTGCTTCCACCTGCGTGGTGTCGTAGCGTGAACGTTGCACTCGCAGCTCATCAAAAACAGCGTCGACCTTCGAGTGCAGATGCATCGCCACAGCGCGGTCTGCAGTCGCCTCTGCCTCTCGGTTCATCATTGCGAAGGCATCGGCCCGAAGTCGAAAAGCAAGCGCACATTTCGGGTCACACTGCACGCACCGCGAGGCTTCGTGTACCACCTCCAGCGGTTGACGTCGCATCCACTGTGCCTGGGTTCGCATCAGGTAGAGCTCAGCATGCACGAGCCTCGTGACCTCAGGCATGCGCAGCATCTCAGCCGTCACCGACAAGACCTTTGGGTAGTCATTGGCAGACATGGCAGCATCGATGCGCTGCTGCTGTGCCTCGTACGAGAGCACAAACTCTGCGAAGAGGCGTGCCGGAGCATAAGAGGGGTTGAGCCGCAGTACACGCTGTAGCAGAGCCGCAGAGATGTTAAGGTATGCGCTGCCAGACATGAAGGAAGCCTTGGCGAGTAGTGTCGTGGAGAAGACATAGTGAGAGCTGAAATGGCTCCAGAGCTGCGCGTGCTCAACAGGTGCGGTAGAGAGCGCTTCCCACGACGGCGGTTCAGGGAGAGAGGCGAGGTAGGGGAGAAGCAGCGCTCGGGCGGCCTTCGGGTCGTGCAGCTCCAACCGCACAAAAGCAAACATGGCACAGAGCGGTGTTGCCTTCACCCAACTCTGGGCGGTGGCACTGCCGTCGATTGTCTGCGCGGCGTCGCTCCAACGCTGCGCCGCAACGTGCCGGCGAAAGGACGCCAGAAATGGTATTGCGCTCTCCTGTGCTTCCAACAAAGGCGGAGGCGGTATATGAAAGAACTCGTTTGACGTCGGTTCGCTACTGGTGTCCATCAGAGGTGGCACAATCAGCCGCAGCTCTTCCACATGGTTGTACATCTCGCGCATGATAAGCGCACCTAGCAGTGCCTGTACGACACGGCTATGCAGTCTCTCATCAGACATTTCAAGAGAAGGGGAACTCTTTTTGTCCTGCAAGTGTCGGTAAAGTGCCAGAGCAGCTCTGCCGTCCTCGCAGCACTCCTTGAACCGTATCAAGGCATAGCTGCACAGGCAGCGGTAGCTGAGAAGGCGCAGGCGGCGTCTCTCTTCCGATTCCACCACCTTTGCTGCGCCGTTGTCGGTTGTGAGAAGGGACGAAACGACAAAGTACACATCGACGTACTGCTGCCGCGACAGCAGCGACTCCACCGCGCTCACGTGGGAAAGACAAGACTCCGTTTTGTCCTCTGCCACATCTTTGTGAGGCATGAGCGTCGTGGGACCGTCACTGCTGAGCAGTTTGCTTGAATTAAGGAGCTGTGCAGTAGAGTTGATGGGCTCTAGTGAGGAAGGCAGATATGGCCGACCTTTTGCAGCTGGAGGCTCAGCCGCACGAGGTGACCTCCTTATCATGCACCGCATATCTTCGGTGAGTGTGGTAGATTCCGACACATATAGGCTGACATCTGCATGGCCGCTACGAAGGACCGTCTGTTGCGTCCGCAGCTCTGGGAGTTTCATGGCAGGAGCGCTAAGGCGTGGGGGCGTCTGTGAAATGTATCGCGCTTCTGCCAGCGTTACCGCAGCAGGCGCGTCGGCCACTGCTGAGCCTCGGACATGCGCGAGGCGAAAAGGGGCGCGTGTGGGGCGGTGCATGAAAAGGGAAGGAAAAAAATCTCAGACCAGGCGCCCACAACACACATGCGTCATTACAGCCAGCCAGCGAGCGACCAGCGGCTCGCATAAGGAGTAGAGAGTGGGGAGAGGTTGTGCCACACCGTATTGTTGCTTGTCTTCCAGAAAAACAACGCGGCACACACACAAAACAAGAGGCGCGCCCGGGGGAAGAAGGAGGGGAGGGGTTGTAGCACCACCACGTAGGAAATATGCACAGGAGAGAGAGAGAGCGCACCTGCTGTGTACCTCAAACTGCCTTGAAGGTATCTCCTCAAATTTGAAAGACAAAGCCCCTTGCCGACACAACTTCCTTGAAGAACTGCTGGCCACAGGAGCGAGGACTGCAAAAGGTGTCCTTTGAGTCACATCGGACGTCGAGCAAGTCGTCCCGACACTTTTCGCCGTCCCTGAGAACGCCACGAGAGGCGAAGGCCCTTTTTCTCCCCATCAAGTACATTCCCCACTTCGTCACTATCCAGGCCTGGCACTGCTTCACAAGAGAGGTGAGGTGGGCCTCATACTTTGCGTGCGAGCAAGGCTCTCTCCGTTTCGATTTCCTCTTGTTTCGCTCTTTTACGAAGACACACACGACTCTGATCGCGTCCCCACGTGGCAACGCCGGCACAATCGAACCCATCACACATACATCTACGCTAACCACACACACACACACACACACACACACACATAGAAACACAGGGAGGAGACCCTAAAGAGGTACACGCAGAACCGCCACGCCATAGAATTTGGAGATGATTAAAGTCCCCTCTTTGCAGAAGCGTTGGGAAGGAAATGTTAGCGCAGCGCTGAAAAAAAGGCTCGGGTGCGCTGTCGCCCTACGAGTTGCGAGCACGCTTGCGTGACGCACCAAACCCCTTGCCATCGCCACGTGTGTCTTTTGCCTTGGACACGATTTCGCCAGCACGGAGCAACGCAGGACTGGTCTGCAGCGCATCCGGCAACTGGAAGAAGACGATGTTCGAGCCTCGTACAAAGACGGAGTCCATTTTGGTCTCTTTACCGCCCCGTGTAGTCTTGGTGGCATTTTTAAGTAGCACATTCATGTTGTTCTGCAACTCCTCTACGATGCCGTGGTACACCTCCCCGGTAGCGACTTCTATGGAGACCTTCAGGTGCAGCGCATCGAAGAGCACCTTCATCGGAATGCTCTCCGCCATTTTGCTCGCGAGCGTGGCTGTCGAAGTCCCCAATCAAAGAAAATCCCGCCACTACTCAGCCTCAGGCTTTGACCTGAGTATTCGTGGGAGCGGTCACCTGGAGGAAAAGAGGAGAACAAGGAACGTGGCGCCCCCAGCGACACGGGCCAACACAGATACACACAGAAACGAGGATAGGTTAATTCACAAGTCGCCGCAGCAACCAGCCAAAAGAGAAGGCTACTGCCACGCCCAAACAAGGAGGGCGTTCTGTTGTGTGTCCCAATCTTCTTGTCCGCCTTGGCAGGTGCAGCTACGTACGTGCGCGAAAGGTGAGCACGTACGTGGTGTGTGGGTGGGTGGGTGGGGGGGGTACGAGGGATGTGGTACACCGGCTACTCCTCTTTCCTTGTGCTGCTTCAGCAATACCACACTCTGCGTCAGTGAAGAACAGCGTGCCAAAAAAAAAAAGAGGGAGGCGCCGACGTACATGTGAGTCGTGAGCAGAGAAGGAGAGGCGGAGGAAAACAGAGAGTACGATGCTGGGGGAGCGAACAGAAAGGAACGTGAGATCGTATGCGAAGGCCAAGTGCCTCTATGTACGAGGCCGCAGGTGAGGCCTAAAGCACAATTACCCCCCACCCCACCCCCACCCTCTTCCCTCATCAACAGTTTCAGGGTCAAGCATAACGTCATCGTACGCCTCACAAGCCATGGTAGGTCACGCAGCGATACCCACACTGCGACACTCCTAGCCTAGAGTGCGGGGTGCGTACCTCTACCCTTTTTCGTTTTCCCTTCTGTGAGCGCCTGGCAAATGGCAGCGAGTGCTCTACGAAGATACCTCCATGCACAAGCATGCACAGCTGAGTTCGAAAAATTGGTGCATGTTGTCATGGGCAGGAGATGCGCATCAGCGGAAAATCGCACCTTCGGCACGGCACAGACGTCAACACACACACGCACCCACGTGCCGCTCCCACGGACGCACGAGCACCTCTTCACGCACTCCACTAACGGGCGAAACGTAGATGCCAACACTGAAGCCCACGCACGCGGAAGTAAATGAAAAGGAAGCAGCAAGGCTGCACGCAGTGCGAAGGAGACCCGTACGAGGGTACAAGCAAACAGCATGAGGAGAGGAAACTCTACAACGACAAGAGAGACACAAACAGGCAGGCCTAGCGCTTCCCCACCCCCCTCCCCGCTCCTTCCTCCTCCTCCTTGCTCAGTGGTAGGGAAAGAAAACCCTCGAAACGTGTACATGAGCGAAAAGGGGAGTGACAATGGATTCCACTCGGAAGTACACCGGTAGGCAGCTGTGCCTGCGTGTTGGGCGGGACGGAGGGAAGAAGGCTAAGCATGTCCCTGTTCGTGGCGTGGACCGAGACGCGAATCCTCCGCTTCAGTGAACCTACAGAGATGTGAAAGGAGAGTAGGAAGTCGCAACATCAAACGTACAGAGATGCTGATTATGTCGCGCACGGACAAGGACAAGGACACACACATACACATACCTTTGCTGTCTCAATACACTGCCTCCTTGCTTAGCACCACTGGTACACGTTCGTGAGCATCCAGCAGCTGATAGACGATGCTGGCGATGACGGCGCCACCGATCGGGGCGATCCAGTACACCCAGACGTAGAAAAGTGGGTCGCAATTATTGTATAAGCACAGCACCAGTTGCGTGCCTGTGGCGACGGCTGGGTTGAAGGCACCGCCGGTGAACCCGCCAACTGAGAAGCCAGCCGCCATGAGCATCATGCCAATGGCGAAGCCGTAAAAGTCATTGGAGTGCTGACGGGAGAAGTAGACGTGCAGCACCACCGAGGTGAGAGCGAACGTGTACACAAGCTCGCAGAGCAGAGCTTGCCAGGTGCCAGCCAGATTTTCATTTGGCACCGGTACGGGGATCTTTAGACCAATGATTGCAGATGCGTAGAGTGAGGCGCAGAAAGAGCCGCCGAGCTGCATCATAACGTACAGCACAGTTTGACGTAGCGTCATTTTCCGGTTGATGAAGATGGCAAATGAGATAGCGGGGTTGAAGTGTGCACCGCTGATATAGCCGAACGTGAAGCACATTGCCGCCAACATGAAGCCAATCGGAATAGGCGCGAGCGAGCCGACTCCGACGGAAGCCAATATGATCGTTAGCACAAACAAGAAGGTACCAACAAACTCCGCCACCAGCTGACTGAGGAACTCGGAGAGCATTGCGGGACAACACAGTCGTGGAGCTGCGCGGACAGGGTTAGCTGCAATGAAAGAACAAAGTCAGAGAAGAGGGAACGATGAGGTGGTAAGTATTGAGGGCGTGAGTAAAGAAGCGCTGAGCACAGGAGGATACAGTGAGAAGACGCTACCTATAGCGAAACACACGCACACAAACACGCGCGTACCCGAACGGCGATGCGGCCTTCATTCGAAGCCTTTTGTTTTTCGTATTTCCACTGCTGCGATGGTGCCTGTCGCGGTGGCACGCTAGAGAGGGATACGGGGGGGGGGGGGGGTGACAGCAGAGATACACTGCTACTGCATGTATTTCCGTACGTGTGTGGTGGTGGTGGGGGGGGTGTCTGCTTTTCGTGCCCTCTTGATGGCTGCGGAGGAAGCGTGAGAGGCAAAGACAAAGAGCCACGCACGTCAAGTGCGGTGTGTGTGTCATATAAGGGTGTAAAAGGGGAAAGCAGGGGCAACAGCGAAGCCTCCCTCGAAACACAAAACGAAGCGAGAGAACAGAGACAGAAGAGAACCTTGAAGAGAGGGACGCGTAGATGGGCAAGGTGAAGCAAGAATTACCCTAGGCTGCCGCACCCGCAGCACTTTCAACACAGTAGAAACAACTTTGAAGTGCTCCATACCTCACAGCAGCGTAGAGTTCTGATAATGGAGTGTGTGCCCTCTCCCTTTTTTTGTTGTGGCGTTTGGCGTCCCTCAGTTCGCAGGCCCGGGGGTCGTGGCTGAATCACGGCATGTGTGTGCATGTGTGTGTGTTCGGGGGAGGGGGGGAGGGGGAGCTCCTCGTATACGTGATAGCACGATAGGCGTGGGTAGGTGAGGGTGAGAGAAACGGGCAATCAAGCAGCGCCATCTCCAGAGCAAGCAGGCACCCTCTGCTGCGGTAAAAGAGGCAACACACACCCTCCACCACTTGCCTCATCCGCCTCCTCCCACTTCTCCCGCGTGCGCTCCACTTCCGTTACGCACAACATAGCAAGCGACCGCCAATCACACTGATAGAGATCGCCGCCGACGGTCTGCAGCAGTGCCTGTAGTTGCTGTGGAAACTCGCGCTGCACGCAGCCCACCCAGAAAAAGCGGGACATGTCAGGCATGAAGAGCCACCCCTGCCACGCCCGACAGACGTTTTCCACCGCCATAAAGATTTCCTCTGCCGGCAGGAACGCGAGAACAGAGAAAACCAGAGACGGTTGCCTAAACCACATCTCGGGCGAGTTTTGTTGAAGTGTACCAGGACTCCGTGAGACGTGACCGGCGGTCGAGAGACAAGGGGCGGAAGGTAGCACCGCCAACCCCGCCGTTTCTCGTGCTTCCAAGAGACTCGCCAAAGAGGTAGCAAATTTCTTGAGAAGCGTATCGTCGTCCAAGAGCGCCTTGGACTCGCTTCGCTGCAGCTCAATTTGTGTATCCGTGTACTCGAGGGTGCCAGAGACAGCGTCGATCACTCGGCAGGCCTCCTTCACCTCCCGAGCCGTCTTGTCAATCTGGACGCGTGCATCCCTCAGGGCCGCTACAATGTCGTCTGTAAAGAGCAAGGGATTGGCATGAACAATGGCCAGTTGATCTGTCCAACTGCTCGCTTTGAGATACCTCACGAAGAGCTCTGGAATGCTCAACGACTCCTCGTATGGGCTAGCGCTGAGTCGCAACATGAAGCGCTGTGAAAGTAACACGAGCAGAGGTGTAACAGACTCCTTTTTCTCTTTGGCGTCAGGAACAGAGTTCTGTTACTCTATACCACCTCTGCTTTGTCGCTGCGGCGGCGGCGGCGGTTATTGTGATACACAGGCAAGCCTGTGCTTCCCATGTTACGTGCGCACTGAGACCTTCAAAAAACTCGCCAGGTTATGAGCGCACGAGACTGCATGTATGAGCGTACTTTTATGGCGAGGTGGGGTTGAAAGGGGGTGGATGGGGCGACAAGAGAGATGGGAAGAGAGAAAGACGAGACGGACGAGACGCTTCCGATGACAAGTGAAACAGAGATACAAAAAAAAAGAGCGCATGCATACGTGTGCACCACAGCAGCATCCTCCCCTACGGCGAAGGTGTCCGCCTTCTGTGCACCCATAAACGCACGCACACGAGAGGGACATTTCTGATCTATATAAAGGTTGCACGAGCCGACGCATGCACCAACACGGAGCAACGCGACTCTCTGTCTCTGTTCCTTTCCCATGGCAGGTTCCCTCTTTTCGTTTCCTGTTCTTCTCTCCACTCGGCAACAAAGTTTATAGCAGACGCACAGAAGGTGGGAAATCCTCTATCGTCCGCATTACTCCCTCGAAGGAGAAGTATGTCGACGCCTCGTCGGTGCGCCACCTACACATACAAAAACAAAAACAAAACGCCTCAAAGACGTTAGCGACTGCAGAGGAAAGTCAGGAGAGCATATGGACCCAGACAGGCACGCATGTACACATACACCGTTAAAGTCGATACAGTCGGTGCATGACGCTGGTCATTTCTCCTGTCATACGCCACGTAAAAAGCGAAGGGACTCCAACTCGTGATAAAGCCTCGCTGATGAAGCATCACCACGGTTCAAGATGTCGATACTCCTCAGCAGCATTCGATTCTCACGCTCCACGCGCGCTACGCGCTTCTCCAGCGCGTGCAGGAATACCGAGAGCCGCTGTCCTTCATTTGCTGCTCTGGCAGCCGCGGCAGCTCGATTCGACTCTCGCGCCAATGTCGGCGGCACTGCCACCCCAACGGACACGTGCGCGTGGTGCTGGGCAGATGCGTTGATAGAAGACACGTCCATATCGACTGAAATGGCTGACGGAGACGTAGGGGGGGCGGCAACGGCGACGTGGCCGCGACGAATCTGGTGAATCTCGTCTAGTGTTCGTGCAATTGCCTCCTCATACTTTGGTCCGCGGCGTCTGGCCGCCCGCAGCAACCGAGACGTGCGTGCAACAGCATCGGCACATTTGCTTGCCTGTTGATGCTCCTGCTCTCGCTGCCTCTGCACAGTCTTCAAGTCTTTATTGAGTTTGGCTAGCTGCAGCTGAACGTGCTCGAGCTCTTTCTGTCCGTCAGAAAGGGCGCGGCGCTCCTGTTGGAGCTGCGCTTTAACGTCGCACAGCATACCACTAAGTACGTCGTGAGGCAATCTCTCGAGCTGCCTCAAGGCTTCCTGTCGCTGTGCAACGTGCGGCGTTACAGCCATGAAAACGGGGGAAGAGCGTGCCTCACCCATCGGGTATAGTTACGAGAGGAGGAAAAGACCGTCAACCGGAATGTACTTGACACCAGCGGCCCTTTCATGCGCCTCAGCCGTTTGGCCTTCGCTGCCGTGTCACAGTGGCCCTTTTGTGCTTCGATGCGACCAGTGCGCGCCGTCGGTGAGCGCTATAGTCCTTCAGATAAGAAAGAGAAACCCAAACCAACAAGTCCGCAAGGGAGAACGGGATGAAGAGTAAATTGAAAGAAGATAAGTCTTCGCTGCACGCGTATGCAGGGGTGTGACGACATCTTGCAGAAACAAAGAAAAAGATCACAGGCGCCAGACAGCCGTGGCTCCTCCCATGATGAGTCAAATGACAGCGCCACAGAATGGGATATTGCCCTTGGCGTGCGCCTGTGCGCTACAGGGTGACGGAAAGCCCCCTACGCACTTGCATTCTCTCTCTTTTCAGTTTCGTTCACCATCCGTGCAGCCAACATCCCCACCCACCGGTGCCCTCACTGACAGAAGCGGGGAGAGGAGTGGTGTGCGCTAGAAGAAAAAAACAAGCACAAACGAAAGAGCCGTTCAAGCATCAGAATAGCGTTTAAAGTAGTGCCCGCTTCGCACAAGCACAAAGACGCAGCATGCAATGAGGAGGCATCACGCCCAAGACTAGCGGCCAGCCTCTTCTCCGCATCCGCTTCAGAACTTCCCTATCGCTCAAAACGCATCGAGTAGCCGCCCGTGTTGGGGTCTTTGTCAAATTTGAAGTTGTCCGTCGACAAGCCAAAATTACCGAGAATTTTGTTGCCAAGGCTCTTCAGCTCACCCCACATTTTTTGCATCTCCTCATCCACCTTCGCTTTGGAAGCCGCCTTATGGGCGTGACCTTGCGCGTCGAGCACCCCGCCAAGCTTCTCGTAGCACTCGTAATCTCCATAAGCGCTGGACCACTTCTGCATGCTGTAGTAGCACTCCGCACGGCGGATGTACGCTCTCAAATACGAGTCATCGTGTCGGATTGCCTCTGACAACATGTGGGCCGCCTCCTCCTTTACATCCAGCTTCATGAGGCAAAAACCGGCGTTGCAGTACACCTGCGCCGTAAGGGTGTAGTCGGTCGTGTCTTCCGGCTGCTTCTCCGCCCCACCCTCGTCGCATTTCGTTGCTGCGTCCTCACCCTCAGCCGGGGCGTTGGCATCTGACGTCCTTGAAGCGCTAGGCGTGCTTGTAGTGGCGGGACGCGGTGGCACAGGCTTGATAGGGGCGCACCACAATGCCTTGCGATACAGCGTGAGTGCCTCCGAGATGTCGCCGTCCTTAAAGAGCTCATTTCCAGCTGCTTTGAGTCGAGCGCACTCTTCCACATCTACAACGCGCTCCGCACTGCTGCACACTGCTTCATCCTGCTGGGCTCGGCCCTCCGCTTCAGCACCGGCGCCGGCGGTGGAAACCTCTACTTGGGGTGCGCCGGCTAGGCTGCTATCCTTGCCTAGTTGTGCACATTGCATGGGGGGTGCCAGCGACGGCTCGCCATTGTCGTCGTCTGACGAGGGCAACTGCTCCACAACTGCCGGCATCTCCCACCACCTGCCGCGATACAGTGTGCCTTTAGTCGATGGAGAAAGGCTCTGAGGCCGCTTTGCTCTGAAGGTTTTTGGCAACGCCAAGAGGGCTGCTTTGTCGTTGTTGGCGTCGTTCGCGTGGGCCTCTCACTGTCGACAGGCAGACAGGAGTGGGGTAAGAATAGAGGAGAGTTTTGAAGAGAGGAAAGGGGGGTATTGGCGTACACGAGCACCAAGGCGTTCGCTGGTGCAGTAGTCGTACTAGCGCTGCTCCTGTGGCGAGTGCTCCAAGTCAGTGTGGCAGTTCTTAGTGGCCTCTGTTTTACTCGTGCAAGCGCGCGGACACGGACCGCAATCGTAAAAGGAAGCGGAGAGAGGGAGGAGAGGTGGAAGAGGAAGGCAGGGCCTTGAGAGTTTCCTTTGCCTTGAGAGAGGAGCGAGCGAGCGACTGTCGTCAAGAAAGGCGCGGATGCGACGCAGTGGTGGCCATACACGGTGAATCATCACCCCACAAAACAGCCCGGCTGATGCCATTCCGTGTATCACGCTGGGGATGAAGGAAAAAAGGGCGGCGAGCACACCTGCATACATACACCGACAGGGGCGGCGAGAACAGCAAAGCGTCGCACGGCCGTGTCTGTGCAGGAGGCGCCTTTTACGCTTCTGGAAGGGGGTTCCTCTTATGACGGCATGTAAACGCGAACGACACCAAAACAGGCGGCCAACGCGGGCCAACAACCAAGGCAAGGAGCACACAAAAGGCGGCGCTACGCACGCACGCAGCAACGACTCTCTGCACGGGCCGATCGCTTCCAGTCCGCACATGTGAATGAGTGAGAGAGAAAGAGTAGCGTCGACTCACACAAAAAAGTTGGCCAGTACGACAGCCTTCAGGTGATACTTGTGATTCACGTGACGGCCGGCGCAGTACATCACCCGCGTCCCTAACGGTACACGCTGATCATTCATAATAATACAGGTGTTACGGTCAAAGTTCGTCTGCAAGCCACTCATGCGAGTGTTTGTTTGGCGACGTGTGAAGAGGCAGACCCAGTATATGTTCCCAGGCTTAACGCGATGGCGCGAGACTTCACCACCCCCGCCACGTCCCTTGAAGCGCTGCACCGACACACGGTGAGCCACGGCAGGAAAGACGCGGCAGTGTGCAAAGCGCTCGGCCGTCGCCTTGGCGATAAGACGCACATGCTTGCAGTTTGTGTTGTCCACACAGTGCAGCTTCACCTGGTCACTAAGGGGAACGCCAGCACCGTACCCTTCCGTGCCGTTGCCCCATCGAGAGCGGTACGAGCCCTTGCGCCGGATAATAAGATTGTGGCGAAACCACGTCTTGTTCACCGGGTTGCCGGCAGGCAGCTTTGCTGCCGCATCGGTGGTGGTGGGCGCCAAGCGTGCCCGAAACAAACGCAGCATGGCACACTCTGTCGCCCAGTCTCGAGAACAAGAACACACAAGCGAGCCTCTTCTCCCTTTTCGGTGGGTGCCTCGTCGAGTTGCTGAGTGAGCTGCAGCGTAGCGCAGCTGAGCAGAGCGTCAATGACGATGGTTGGGTAAGGCGTGGGGTAGTTTAGGCAACGGGGAGAGAAAGAGCATAGTAACAGGGTGACAGGGAGACGAAAGAAACGACAGCGAGATTAAGAGGAGAGGTGGGATAGAGGGAGAGCAGAGGGAATGACGGCGATGGAAGAGAAAGGGTGGTATGTCAGCGCTTGATTCGTTGGAGGAGTGCACACAGTGTCCTTGCCTTTCCCTGGCCTACGCGTTCGCTGGCTCTTCATCTTCGTTATGCTTTGCAGAGAGCGCTAAGACACCCTCTGTGAACGCGCCCACGTCTCGCTATTGGAAAAAAAAAGAGGCCTTTGTATTGTCTGCCTCCGGTTCATCCTGTGCGACAACGCAGACTTGGCAGAGGGTGTGCACCGCTTTCTGTCCTTGAGTCAAACAACTTGAGCCTCGTTTCTTTTTGTGCGCCACCAGCCACCCTGCAGAATGTCTTGGCATGTTGCCTATGATACTAACAAGGACCAAAGCATCCACGACAGTGAACCGCGCCAGACATTCAGTGAAGCAGTCGGCCCTCGCCATGGTCTCTCTTCTACCCCCGAGACTTCGATAAGCAGGGCCACCAAAACGACAGCAAACAGCCATGAATCGACTTCATCGAACACCACGTTCAACAAACAACAAAGGAACCACAGCAGAAAACGTGCAGCCATCGAAGGAAAGGAAAAATGGTGCCTCGACCTTATCGTCTCAACACGGGCGCACACACTCTTGGGGGTGTCGAGCTGTCGCAGCACGGCGTGAGGGGGTGATGGTGATGGTGAAGCGCTTTGAGGATGGAGGCTGTGCGCTGTTCCATTTTTCTCGTCGTCTACAACGTGAGTTTGTCCCCTTCGCTGCTGCCGCGGAAGATGAGATCGCGCGGCTCCGTACCTGGCTTGCCGCGCATCCTGTCGTACATGCCCCGGTGTTCTCTCTTGAGCTCCATCAACTTCTGTACAGTGTCATCGATGTTGCCGCCCACCTCCTGCCGAAGCTCTTCTTTCCTCTTGTAGTAATTCTCCAGTGCGTTGAATTCCCAGCCGATTCGCTTTGGAATTTGCTCCTCGTTGGCCAGCACGGGGGCTGAGTTGCCGTACACAAAGTCCTTGTGGCGCATGTACGGGTACGGGTCAATGCCTTTCTGCAGGCACAGCCGCACGCGCTCCGCCTCGGCGGCAGCGCGCTCGTCATTGAAGACGTACTTCTTGATGTACGGATAAAAAATGAGAGGGAGTATGGTGATGAAGGTGCAGGCCACAGCTGTGTTCACCCATGGCGCCTCTGCCTTCACCCGTCCGATAAGCCGCTTGAATGGATGCGTGACGGCGCCAAGGACGAGGTTGCAGCCGTCACAAAAGCTGCGCATGTGGTCCACCGCGATGGTAGTCGCCCGCATCTTCATGCGCTGGTACGTGAAAGACATGTGATCCCCGCGCACGTGGGCCTTCTCTGCTGGACAGGGGGCTAAATGCCTCAGGGAGAACGAGAGTGATTGGGGGGTGGGCAGCCCACGGGTTTGCGCGCACAAGCATCACGAGCAGAGCAACAACCAAATAAACACCACCACAATCGTGGTGGTGGTGGTGGTGGTGAGTGGAGTGAAAAAAGGTCAGCACCAGTCGCCACCTCAACAGTATCACAATGGCGACAAGGCGAACAACTGGCACCAGCTGCGGTCAAACGCTTATCAACAAGGAGCCGGTAAAGCTGAATACCGCACCAACACAAAACAGTGAGGCACAGGTGTGACGAATGAGCGAAGAAAAAAAAGGAGGTGCATCGCATGAAAAGAGAGACCACAACCCACGCGTAGGCGAAAAGAGCACCGTAAAGACAGAAAAGAGGGTGCAAAGAAACATAAGAGAAAAGATAGGAGAGGACGCCAAGGTCAGCATACCAGAAGGAAGACTCACGGTCTCTCTCGTGGGGAGAGGTGAGGGTTTTCGGAGCTGTGAGACTGAAGCACATGTCTCGCGAAGTCAGCGACACACCGCAACCCATTCAGTGAGTGTTGTATGGCGGTGTAGGGTGCATTCTTCTTCACTTTTCTCGTTTCAATGTCCAAGAAGGTGGGTTCAATCCCATTAGAGGTCCTTGTTACGCATCATGTGAACATGGCGTGCCGTTCTTAGTTGGTCAGCAGGTCGCTTGAAAGACGACCAGCTGTCTCGGTGGAGGGGAGCAGCAGGAAAAGAGGCTCACTAGTCTGTCGGTGTCAACAACACACAGCAAAGGCGGCAGGGGTACCATTCATGCTAAAACATGTACTTGAGAAAACGACTGACAATCGCGTCGTCAGCAGGCGCCAGCACGCCAGTCGTCAACATGGGCACGTGCCAGTCCAGAATGACCTCTTCAGAGGCACGCAGCGGCTTCCGCAGGGTAAGACAGAGATAGTAGTGCGTCTCTAGCACACGTTTCACCTCTGCACATCCATCGTCGCTGCCGCATTCTTTAGCGGCAGCGGCAGGCGCCAAGTCGTCTCTGAGGAACTTCGGAAGGTCCTCGAACAACGTGGCGACTTCGATATCTGCGTTGACCGCGCGGCCGATGTCGTCTGGGGCGTTGACAAGGTCCAGAAAAGGCACAATACCGCACTCGAGCGACGAGTCAGACGGCGAGTCGCTGTTGCCTTCCTCTAGTCCGCTGCCCGCCGCGCTGTTCGTGGACGCACCCGCAGTGACGGGCCACGCTGTCGGCAGTAGCAGTCCACGAGACAGGATTACGTCTACTGCCCACGCAAAGCGGTCAAAGCACGGTAGAATATTATGGGGCCGAAGCTGCGCGTAGGCGGCTCGCGTCTCTTCTCGAATGCGCTGGCGTCCTTTGAGGTAGTAGGGCAGCAGCATCGTGTGGTGCACTCGGCACTGCCGCTCTGCCGCGTCCTTACGGTCAGTCAGCTCCTCCACTGACGGAAGGCTTTGCAGCCATCCCCAGAGAGGCGACACGCTGCGGTGCTGCTCAAGGGCGAGTCTCCATGCTAGCTCTGGCCACTGTGCACTCCCTGTGAGAAAAGTAAGGATGCCGCCTTGAACGTCACAAGCTGACTCAGCGGAGCCCGTCGCAAGCACTTCGCTGCCCGCCGTCCACGGGTTGCAAAAGGTGGTCTTAAGTCCTACTCGCGATAGCACAGAAGTGGAACAGAACCGATTCGACGGGACGGCGAGGAGGGAGGTTCCGGCGTCGCAAGCATCGCGCACGTACACACCGACCCCAACTGCAGCATCACGCTTTTCAATCAGCGTCGTCGGGTGAATGCCAACATGCCCGAGAATGGCGTAGGTGGAGAGGTACTCGGCAAACTTGGAAGAGCGCCTCGCTCGCATCCCTGCCTAACACAAGGCGACGCCGCGAGCAGCGGCAGCAAAAAAAAAAAAAACAGAACGGGAAAGACCAACGCCCGCGGGCACCCACTCGGCATCTTCAGGGTGTACAGCAGAGAAAGTCGGGTGCGCAAAGTGACTGTGCAAGGCCGTTCTCTCTTTTTTGTTTGTTTCTCAGGGGAAACCAGGGCCCTGTGGTGGAAATCCGAACAACGAAAAGAACGGCCTCGTCCCCTCACATGGCGAAGGCGTAGGCGAGCAACAAGGCAGGTGGTGTGTTGCGCGTAGAGTTGAGTGGGCGGCTGCACAAAAAGACGCTCTCCTGGGAGTCCCCTGTGTGCGCCGAATACGGCGCGGTCGAGGAGCGTGGGGGAGAGACACACGAAGTGAGAGAGAAGGAAACAAAGGTGAACTGTACACCTTCATCAACAGGCTTGTTACAGCAAAGCTCATCCACCCCCACCCGCAGAGTTCTCCTGTAGTGGTCAGCCGTCTCTCTCCTGCATTGCCGAAGGAAAAGTGTAATGGGGTTTTCGTTTTGTTTTCGCTGCGGCTACACCTAGGCAAGAGGGTAGAGGCGCCGTACGCGAACAAGTGCGTGGATACGTGTAGCCATCGTACGTCCTTACCCCTTTGAAAAGGGGGCTTGTACGTGCGTCGAATGTGTCCCTCAGGCCCAGCCTCTGTCAAGAATGCTAGGGCTAGGTCCCCATTCAAGGCCTCTCTGTGGCTCTTTTTTTTTCCCGAAGCAGTCCACACAGAGCACACAACACGTCAGTACAAGATCACATGGCATGGTCGACGTTGCAAACAACACAGTTTGGTGGCTGCTTATCGCTTCTCTCCGCCTTTCTCCACTCCACACTGCACGCCCACACCGCGCAAGAGGAGGGAGAAAATGAAGAGTCGTGTTTCATCGAAGTCACTACCACCATCCTGCCTCTTCCTCTATGTACAGTGGTCCCCAATTAGTCCCCACCCTCATCTGTGTTGTCTTTGACGGCCAGCCGTATTGACGCCTTCAGCGCTGCAGCCTGTCGTAGCACCACCTCCTCTCCTGCCAAGTTCCCGACTGTATGCAGAAGGCTGCTGTAGTCACCCAAGGCATGCAGCACGTTGTCCATCATGGCACTGGTACTCACCGGCTGCGCTGGGGGGATGCCCAAAGAGTGAGCGAGTGAGATGGATGACGACATCGCTGCAGCCGTCTCGGGCCACTCGGAAATGACTTCGTAATACTGCGCCAGCACAAGAGCCAGAACCCCAGCCACATCCGTGAAATGGGCCGACTCCATCAGCAGGGACAGAGCTGCCAGTGGAGGTGGCGGCGTTTCATTCGTTGTTGCGCCGCCGCAGGCGAGTAGAAGAGCGGCGCTAAGCAGGCGGTAGCCGCGCTGCACGGAGAGCGCCGACCAGCGCTGCAGCACCTCCCTCAGCAAGGGCCGCTGCATTTGAGGCACTCCCTTGACGAGGAGCACAGCATCGCGCCACCGACCTCTTGACTGGAGAGTGACACAAGCGCTGCGGTACTCGCCAGCCAGCACTAGCTTCTCTACGGCCGCCTCTATGTCGCCCTGGGCCAGCAACATTGCCGCTGCACGCTTCGCGGAGGCGGCAAAGAGCGCTGAGGATGCTGAGTCCACCGAAGACGACTTGACGGCGGTCGAGGCAGCCACAGACATGCTGAGAGTGGCCAGCTCGTTGTACCTCGTGGACTGTGGCGACGCATCCAACAGCACCTCGATGGCATGCTGGCGGTGTTCGAGTCGCAGCCAGTCACGTGCAAGTGCGAGTCGCGTCACACAGTCATCCCTGGCGCGGTGGTTGTGAGTATTGGAAAGCAGCGCGGCGGTGCGCTGCTCATTAAGGAGGATACGATTGCGCCGCACAACGTGGGGAGGGGCAAGCGCTTCCGAATACGCATCTGCACAGGCGTACGTCTGTGGTACACTGGAGGAGGCTGCATTGAGCGACTCACTTTCAGGTGACGCAGGAGGCTGATCTGCTGATTCGGCGGCCAGTGTGGTATCGGCATGGGAGGAGGTTCCAAGAGGACGGCACCCGACTTCGCGGCGCACGACCGCCGACGGTGACCAGTGGCACAGCGCATCGGCAGCAAGCTGCATAAACCGCTGCTTCGTTGGCTGGCCAAAAAAACCGGCGACCACTGCAGCGCGTCTCAGCCAAACCAGAGGAGAAGCTGGCGCCGTGGTCACCGCGGCGGAGCCGCAGAGGCTCAGCTGCAGCAGCACATAACGCGGCACCATCGTGGTGCGGTAGAGCTCCAGCTCATCTTGTAAAGTCCGTATGTCCTCAGTGAGGAGCTGCCCAAATGGACCACGGCAGGGACGCGCGGAGGCTGACACCGCCTCCATGACCGCACTGGGGGGAGCGCCCAAGGAATGCGAAGCAGGTTGGGCTCCGTCGCCCACAGCCGACTGAGGAGTGCCAAGCTCCAGGGCCACCTGCACATAAGTACGGTGAGCAGGAAGGAGAAAGGCCACGTTCTTCATGGGGCGCCGCAGCGCCCTGTACCTCACACTGCTGTTCATCTCAGTCAGGGTCATGTCGAGGACGTAGAGGCAGCCGTCCGCGCCCAGCACACAGAGCGACTCGCCAGCCCAGTAGAGCGACAAAGCACGCACATCGGCAGCCATGCCAGCCGAGGATAGCGCGCGGCACTCACCGGTCGCAATGTCCCAGACAGCAAACACGCCACTCTCAAAGAGAACCGCCACGGCGCGGGCCGCACTAAAGTCAGTGGTCGATGGTGAGAAAGGCCCCACAGCGTCCGTGCCGGTTGAATCAGCCCCATTGTCGTCGTCCCCGTCGTGTGCGAAGGACCCCGACGTCGTCCACGCTAGCGGCGACGAAAAGCTCATGAACTCCGCCGCGCTTGTCGCGCGAAACGGCGGTGGCAGTCCGCCAAGGCACATCGCAGCTCCGCTGTTTGGCGGAGCATCGCGTAGGCGCCGCACCGCCAACCGCGTCCCTTGCGCGCGCAACACGACGCCGTTGCCATGACTATCCCACGTTACAAGAGTGTCCCCCACAACTGCAGACCGCACTGACCCTTCCACTACACTTGGGTGAAAGAGGGAAATAGCGTCGCGGCTCACCACCACGCGGTCCTTGTAAACCGACCACAGCGACAGTGTGCCCTCCGAGAATAAAACGGCGAGTAGCTGCGGTGTACCCTGAACACCACTCAAGCAGCGCCGCATCGACGGCGGTGCCCACGACACATTTGCAACACCCAAACCGGCGTGGATGTGAACCAGTCGACTGTCAGCCGCTGTCCAAACCTCAAATGTGCCGTTCCAGTACGTCAGCAGGACGTACGTGGTTGTCGTGTCCATCGTGATCTCCTTCATGCGGGTCTGCTCTGGCACCGAGGACGGCTTGCGCAGGACTCGCACCACCTCCCCTGTGCGGGTGTCAATCAGCGAGACCTGATGGTGGTGGCGGTACTGCTGGACGCGGTCCGACACGACCCAGACGAGGTCGCTCCATTTGTACCCGCACAGCAGCACAATCTGCGTTCCGCCGGAATAAACCAAGTTGAACCGCCGAACTGCCATGCTGTGCGTGATGTCCATCAGAATAAAATGACCGCTCTCCAGCGCCACGCAGCAGTGATAGACACCAACGGGGCAGAATGCTACAGGGCGCACCAGAGGCGCAAGCCAACAGTCCAGCAGCTTCCATCGACGAGTTCGTGGAATGTACTGCCAGTGCGCAATGGCGCCATCCTCGAACAGCACTGCAAACCGGGACGAGTCGAGCTCCGACTGCGCCACGTTGAAGCACCGCTTAGCGTTAATGCGCACCCCGCGCACATCCATCGCAACGCTGGTGAAGCGGTTGTGACGGGTGGTGTGCCACGCGGCAAGTCGCTGATCGGAGCCGAACGAGTACATGATGGGCACCTGTGCGGCGGCAGCAGCATCGCTTGCAGAAGATGCAATGGACTCCTGGTTACACGATCCGACGCGCGCCGCTACGCCACTCGCGCACGAGCGAAAGATGCGGCGAAACTCCACTTCGCCCGGCATCCACAGAAAGGACTCGTTCAGCATCACCTCCAGCTTCCAATCGTAACACCCCACCGTGTTGCGTGTGGCAAAGTACAGCAACTCCTCCTGCGCATCACTGAAAATGGCATCGATGACTGTGGCGGCACCGTCACTGCTGTCGTAGATCAGGTCCTTTGCCACTGGAGGGGCGGCGTCGCTCTCGAGTTGGATGCTCTTGAAGATGCGCAGACGGTCGCCCAGGACAACAGCGCAAGAATGTTGGTCGCTTAGCCGAGAAAAAGCGACGATCGATGGCCTGCTGGTGCTGCCCAGTAGGGTGCTCTGCTTCGCCTCTAGTGGAAAACTGCCGGGTGGAAGAGGGGTGTTGTCGATGAGGTGTGAGTTATACACGTAGCCTGAGCCCTTCTGGGTGACGACGAGGAGGTGGTCGTCTGTGACAAGTGTCAGCGACTGCACTAGGCCATGACACGGCGTCTGGATCGATGTTAGCGCTACGCCTTCACCTACATCCCAGTACATCAGTGCGCCGCTTGCGTCGCCGCTCCACAGGAAGAGGCCTGTCTGCAAGTACGACACCGGGGGCCGACGCCACAGCAGCGCTGTAACAGCAGCCCTGTGTCCGCTGAGCGACTGTGTAAGCAGCATGCTGTTCATGTCATAGACAAAGATAACCTCGCCCGCGTTGGTCACAGCAGAGCTGCACGCAAGCAGCTGCTGCGGGCCGTAGCTCGCGGACTGGTATGCAAAGGTGCCGAGGTCAGAGAGGATAGTGGGAAGTCCACTGTTGCTGTGGGTGTTGCTGCATCCTGGAATCACCTTCGATGAGAGCGGAGGCGCTGCCGAAACGACGTTCATGGTAGGGGGGGGGGCGCACCAACAGCAAAGAGCAGCAACAAGAGACACTCAGCAAAAACACCGCGCGACACGAGGAAATGAACGAGTACAATTCAGCGATCCTTCAGTCTGCCAGCACAGCCCTCCCCCCCCCCTGTTGCGGCGCTAATCGAGACGGTCGTGCGGGAGGAGGCTCACCGCGTGCGTACTGCGACGTGTGAGATGCACTAGCAGGAGGGGTGTGGTGGGAAAGGTGGAAGGCAAATGGGCCAACACGAAGCTCTGAGGAATCCAACGTTCACCCTTTCACGGCGAAAACAGTAGTGCGAGGAAAATCAACCGGACTTCCAAGAGACGTACTTCCCGCCCCGCACAATGCAAGAGCACGCGCAATAACCCGTACCTTTCTTAATCTTCTATCGCCAGAGACCCTACCGTGTGGAGGTGGCCTTCTGCAGGTGGCTTCGTACGCTACGTCACCAACGTCCGCCGTGTGGGTGTGAGTGTGACAAGAACAGAAGGTCGCAGACGCCCACAAATGATGAGAGAGAGATTTCGTCTGTGCAGCGATGAAAAACAGCGGGAAGGTATCTACGGTCTTGTTTGCTTCCTCCTCGGGTTAGATGTAATGTCTGCGCAACATCCCTCCTCCTACCGCTGACGCACGCACAAGTACGCGACAAGATTCTGCGCACGACTCTAGTGCTGTTGTAGGCGATGAGGCGAAACAAAAAGAGGAAGTACATGGTTGAGCGAAGAATACAACAGCGGTGATCAGGAGGTGAAGAAGAAAAGGTGTACAATTCAGCGAAGGAAGAGATGACTGGCGACACTACACAAACTCATCCGCTTTCGCACTCTCGCCCTTCAGTAGAATAACGCGTGACATGACAAACGGCACGTCTCTGTACGTCCGCAAGTTGAGGAAAAACGCGTCTGTGCCAAGCATCTGTCGCGTGCTGAAGCAAGTACGTACTACGTAAGCGAGCCAGCATATGGGCAGGTGCCCCGTCTGCTCTGTACGCGTTGCTTTTAGGTCTTTCTTCATTGGTATAGCGCCTCACACCACACGCGCACGTGGATGTCGCGGGGGAAGGACTCGCTGCGATGTGCGTAGCGTCAAGATGACGAAGAAACCCAACGGGCAAACGAAAAAAAAAAAGAAAGGAAGACGCACATGTGAATGTAGTAGACGATGTTTAGTAAGCAATGGTCACCCAGTGCGCTACTCGAGCGATAGCACAACGACAGCACCAGCAGCTCTCCCGAGGTAGAAAGTGGGGAAACAAAGTCAAAAAAGCGAACGAAAACGAAAACGAGGGAGCGGAAGAGAGAGTAGACGCAGGAGCAATGCCGAGCCTCTAACAGATCGGATACGTTGAACGCATGTGCTACCCTCTTTCGTTTCCCCCTTCGACGACAAGACAGAGTTGAGAGGGGGGAGCAACAGAAAATAAAGACACAAATTTTTGAACTCCATCGTGAGCGGGGAGCAGAAAGGCGGTCCTTCCGTTGCACGCGTGCATTGGCGAGCAAAAAAAAAAAGAAAAACAGGGAAAGAAGAGGAAGTCAATGCACACGTCGTTGTTGCAGTAGCGCATCGTAGAAGAGAAGACGTCGTAGGGAAACGAGAGCGGAAGTTAAAGGGAGAGGCGCCGTATCAACACCAAAAAGGACGGGAAAGCGCGCCAGAGAGAGAGGCCTTGTGTGCTCTTTGACCTCTGGTGTGGTAGTCCCACGACTAGATCAGTGCACCGATCGCTCTGAAATCGCGCACGACACACACACACACGTACACACGCTCACAGGACCCCAGCCACAAAAAGTGGATGAACCGAGTGAATGGGGGAAGGGAGTGATAGTGCTAAAGCTTACTAAACAGCTCGGCGTCTTCGCTGCGCATGACAAGGTCGAACTTGTGCGGCTGCATAAGCTGGTGTATCGCCTTTACTACGAACGCGTTTAGCATCTGCTGCCCCGCCGCATCCTTGGTCACCAACTCGGCGTACCACTTGATCTTCGGCTCCGTGCCGCTGCCTCGGATGGTGATCTGCATGCCGCCGTCCACGTGCAAGGTGATCATGGACGTCTTGCCGAGAGACGGCCGCCCCAAAGGCGCGGCTGTGTCTACCTGTGCTGCGAAGTCTACCACACGCGTCACTGGCCGCCCTGCCACGTGAGTAGGGTACTTCCCCGACACCGCAGTGCGAATGCTCTGCAATAGCAACGCTATCTTTGCAGGGTCATCGGTTGTCACGTACGAGTTGTACGTGAAGTGGTAGCCGTACTGCCGGTACAAGCTCTGCAGGTGCTCCAGCAGCGAGCAGTGCCTCTCCTTTCGGAGGTAGCAGGCGAGGTCGGCGACAACCACTGCAGCTGTCACGCCATCTTTGTCCATCACTCGATCGCCCCACATGAACCCTATCGCCTCCTCGTACGCAAAGAGAGTCTGTAACCCCTCCCTCGCCCTGCGCTCCATCGCCTTGTTGCCGATAAACTTGAAGCCTGTCAGTGTCTCCGAGTACTGCGCCCCTTCCTTGAGCGTCATCGTCTTGAGGATACATGAGCTGACGACCGTCGACATCAGGAGGCAGTGGTCGAGCGCGATGCCCTTCCAACGCGCTCGCTCCATCGCCCACCACCCCAGCAGCGCACCGATTTCGTTACCCGTCAACACGTGCCACCCCTCCCCATCGGAGAGGCGCTCTGCCACACCCAGGCGATCCGCATCCGGGTCATTTGCCAAAACGACGGAGGCGCCATGCCTCTCTGCTGTCGCAAAGGACAAGGCAAACGCCGACCTTCCTTCCTCCGGATTGGGGAACCGCACAGTGGGGAAGTCCGGGTTCGGTTCGGCTTGCTCCGCCACAACGCTGAGGTGCGACGCAGGAAGTCCCAGCACGTGCTGAAGCCCATATGTGGTGAAACGAGTGCCTACGCCGTGCATCGCGGTGAAGGTGAAGCGCACAGCGGACGCGTCGCTAGCCGGGACGTAGGAAGAGCGCAGTGTGGCGAAGTAGTCTTCGAAAACGGCGTCGTACGGGTCTACGTGATCGGTCGCGGTGAACGGGGCCCACGACGATTCGAGTGGGGTACGGCTCGCCTTGATGAAGGCTGCAATCGACGCGTCAAGCGGGGCGACAATCTGCGCACCATTGGTCCAGTAAACCTTTAAGCCGTTGTACTCCTTGGGGTTGTGGCTAGCAGTCACCATCACCCCAGCTAACGCTTTGAGGAACCGTATCCCGTACGGTACGAACGGTGTGGGGACACAGTGGGCGTACAAGTACGTCTTGATGCCCTGCTGATGCATGACAGTGGCTGTGATCTCGCCAAACTTGCGGCTGTGATGTCGCCCATCGTAGCCGATAACAATTCCGCGCAAGAGCTCCGTGGGGGAAAACTGCTGCTTCATGTATGCCGCCAGCCCTTGAGCCGTCTGCAGCACAGTGAGACTATTCATGTAAGCGTTTCCGGCCCCCATAGTGGATCGTAGACCGGCGGTGTCAAACTTCATGCGCCTCTCGAGGCGACGTCGCAGCTCTGCCGTTTCCTTCTTGGCTGCCAGGGACTCGATGACCTGACGTGTAGTTGGATCGCGGTCCCATGCCAGCCATTGCTGTACTTTTGCGTCGAGGGACGACATGGCGTGCACGTTGGTGACTCGCTTTTCCCTTAGTCTCACAGTCAACAGTTACGGCAATGACAAGCAGGTGCGGTGGAGGAAGAAGGAGGGGGCAAGGATGTGAGGGCCAAGATGAGGGTTCCGCAACGCAAAGAACCGAAGAAACCTGGGGCGCAAGTGGGTCACACACTCGAATGAGAAGGAATTGGCGACGATGTCAGTAGCTTGTGGTGCGCAACGATGGCACAACACCACCGCTGCTCCCAGAGCAAGTGTGTTTGAAGTAGGGAGGGGTTAAAAACTCTCTGGTGCGCCACGGAGTCCCAGTGGAGGTCAGCATGCCAAAGGATGAGAAAGGAGGAAGCAGGAACACACGCACGCACACGCAGAGGTGGAGGATGAGTGGGGCTGTGCGTGTGCGTGTGTGTGTGTGTGTGTGCCTACTCCAGTACGACATACACCCAGAAGACTGTGGCGCTTAGGAAACAAACAAACCGAAAAGTCACCAGAACACCCACGTCCTCTGGGGTCCATGGCTGGAGCAGCCACTGACACACAGGGCGTGTGAGGCACATCGCTACATGTGCACCTAAAAGATCGTTGTTCCAGGGCCTGCTTCTCGACAGAGCGGCCCGTGAGCTCGCCCACCCACCGGTGCTTCCCAGCAACCACTACCGCTCTTGCCGCAGCGACGAATGAATCCTCCTTGTGTGTCTTTCCCTGTTCATTTTCCTGTCACGTGTGAGGATCAGCTCACCCAAAGCGCACAATAGAAGATCCGAGAAAGGGACAGGAGTGGACGCAGAGACGACGGTGCCACCACACGCGCACCAACATCACCACTCCACTACACGTGTTCATCCGCATTGAGTTCGAAGGCCATGCTGCTCACGTGCCACGCGGTCCACAAACTGCAACAAGCTGGACCATCCGGAGACGAGCTCAATGCTGCCGCATAGTGCGGTAAAGGCAGCCAAGGAGACCTCGCCGGGTACGGCGCCATCCGCGCCCGTGCAGGTCGAAGAGGCAGCGAAAAAGCTCCTGTCGTAAAGCACAAGGGACTCCAGTCCTGCCTGCCGGAACGCTTGCAGAAATGCAGTTGTATCAGCGCTGTTCAGCTCTGGCCACGAGGCATCGAGTGGGTAAGATAACCTTGACGATGGCCCCTTTGACGGACCCCGCGCCTCGCTTTTTTCACCTACCTGCGCAACTGGAAGGGTTGATGCCGTTCTTGCAGACGCGGCTGCAGCTGCTGCCCCTTGTTTCACGTAGTGGGTCAACTCACGCAGAAGTCGAAGACTCTTGCACCCAGTCATCGTCAACTCCAGTGGCATGCACACACTGCGGCGAAGCTCTTGCTGAGCCCTTCGTTGCACCGAGTCACTCTGACAGCGCATCGTGTCCGCCTGCACATAAGAGGGGTGTATGAGGGAGCAGAGAAAGTAATCTGTTTGTTTCACCTGCGGCGGCGGGACAATGCCGTGCAGCGTGGTGATGAGCTGCTGCGTTGCCTCCTCGCGCCACTTGTATGGCAACAGCAAAGAGCATGGAGCAGTGAGAGAGCTCGCGGCTTCGTCGAGAGTGCGTCGGGGTGCAGGGCCGAGAACGGCAGCGGCATGCCTGCGTTCCAGCGGTGCGGCAGAACGCTCGGTAAACTGCGGCAACGTGGAGCGCAGCAAAGCGACCCACTCACCGCGCCGCTCCATCACCGCGGCTGCCCCCGTACGCCTCAGTGACATTGTGGGAGTCGCTGAAACTCCTCCTTTCCGGCGATGCAGCGAAAGGTACGGCGCTACTCAGGGAAGTGAGTCAGCTGCATGTGCGCCAACACGGCGATGGGGTGTAAAGGGGAGAGGGCGCGCAGAGGTGGCGGCGACGGCGGTTTGAGCAAAGACCAGAAAAGACTTGCGAAGGCGGGCGCGTTTTCTCCGCCGCGCGCAGAGCGTCTCAGGGATGCCCACGTATGCCCCCGTGCACACAACGGCAGGGTCAGCACTTTTTCGGGGAGTGCAAGAGGCAGAAAGCAAAGTGAAGCAGAAAGACGAGAGGCAGTGGTGAAACGGGGAATGTGGTGTCAAATCACGCTGGAGTTGCGCGCAACAGAGACGGAAGGAGAACAGACGCGGCTGCCAGTATTCATGTCCAGTCTAAGAGGAAGGGAGAAGGACAAGGGAAGCATGCAACAGTGGGACAAAGGGGTAGAGAAAAGAAGTCGAAGAGGCTAGGGAGCTCTCCTCTTCGTCTTGTTGAAAATCGGCCACCGCGGCGGACTCACATTGTGCTGCATAGGCCGTACCACGACGATTTTTCGGGTGGTCGTTAACTGGGCGCTACACACGCGCTCAAAACGAATGAAAAAGAGAGAGGGGGAGCAGCAAAGAGGCACCGTAGGAGAAAGAGAGAGGCGGTGCGGCGGAGCATTTCTTCTTTCTGTTTTTCAGCGTGTCGTTCTTCCACGAACAAGTCCAGAGATACGCGGCGGTGACGCGCAAGCAGAGCGAAAACTAACATAAAGAAGTGGTGACGGACTTGCATACACGTACACAGCCGTCTACACACTCCATTAGCAGGAGAGGAAGGGGGAGATCATCTGTGTTATCCAGTGCAGCAACGTGGCAGGCAGTGAGGATTTTTTTCTTCCTCTTCGAGGCCCCACAAAACAAACGCAGAGGAGGTTCAAGATAGCACATTAGGCGCACTCACCAACAGTACAGCAACACGGTCACTTCGTTGCAGTTGCGTCGCCGTCCGATGTATCCACAGGAGGGCAGTCGGCAACATGCGAAGAGGGAGGGAAGAGGAGAGATGAGTCAGCGGTAAGGTGCTCAGGCCGTCCCGGTTCGTTCTCTGTTATGTGCATCTGTGGAAAAACTGCCCTCTAGTAGAAGAGCTTACGGTACAGCACCGAGGCGCCTTCCTCAGCCCACTCACCGCGTGTCACCCACAGCGGCTCAAAGGAGGAACTGGAGGCGGCCATGGACGCCCCTACCCACGCACCGTCGGCAGTCTGCGCCACATTCAGCCCCCCCTCCCGCTCACAGCGGAAGTAGGAGGAGTCCAGCGCTTTCAGTTCCTCCAGCATGCGGTCGCGGAAGCCAAGTACAAGGCTACCGCCTCCCGCAAGCAAGTGCGGCACTGTATGCAGCTGCCATTCCGGGTCCATCTGTCGCTTGCACATGGCCATCAGTGTCGCCACATTCCGCTTCCCGTCGCCAGTTGTGCCAAAAAACACCTCGAAGGGTAGAGCAGCCTTGCGCTCGTCGAGTTGCACTCGTGTGCCGTCCGGTGCCTGCAAGTCTGTTGCAGCGCGCACGACAGTCCCCTTGACGGCTGTTGACGCGGGTCCCTTCCCCCTAACAGACGCAACATCACCGACTCCACCCACATACGGCAGCACGTGTGCCAAGCAGTGCTTCACGTCGGCCACCCAATCGCACCAATAAATCTCTCGCGCCACGCTATGCGACAACGCTGGCGCAGCTGCCTCGACGACAGGTCGGTGCTCGCTCAGCAGTTCGCTGTACTGGGCCGTGACGGCGTCGCCGCCAACGGGAATCGTGTCAACGGAATGGCGTAGTGCATAGCCATCCAAAACGGCGGTAACAGTTGTGTGGCTATGGCCCACATCCAGCACAATGCTCGAGGCAGAGCCAGACGCAAATGCCCATCCCACACTCGGTCGCATGCAGTAGAGAGCCGTCGTGAGGCCGGGGGTTTCGAGGATGAGCTGAAACAACGCCTCCAAAACGTCCGTCCGCTCGTGCCAGACCTCAGGCAGGACGAGACAGAGCGGGTCCTGCTCAGCGTTCTCCAACACGTCTCGCTTTAGTCGGCGCAGCGAGTCAATGTGTGTATTGGGATAGCGCTGCAGTTGGCGCAGACTCCACAACGGAAGTAGCGCGTGTGGGACAGTCTCACCGCTTTGACTCAGCGAGGTGCCTTCATCTCTGCCAGCCTCATCATTCGCGAAGGCTGAGGACAGCAGCGGCGCCGTGTCGAGGTTCTTACTGGCGGTGTACAGAAGTGAAATAAGATTTACCTCTTCCGGGGCGGCAGCGGCGCGCAGTGCCGGTACACACCAGGTACACGTCGCGTCGCCAATGTAACCCGCCCGGACGTTAAACGTGCCAACCTCCACCACAGACATTTTTTTATTACACTCACGAGCACCTACACGCGCACACGCTTCGTGGCCCTTTGAGAAGTGCACACAGATACAACCGCCACACGACCACAAGAACAGCACCGCTGGCAATAGGAGCGGCAGCGTCAGGAGGTAAAGCACCGTCTCGATGCAAAAGCCGATGCACAAAACTCGCTTGAGCTGCTCCGATGTGATAAAATAGAGGAAAACAGAAGATGCCAGCATGTGCACAACCGAGGCAAGCATTGGGGCGTACACCGACATTAGTTTCGCAGAGAGAGAGAGAGAGGGGAGAGAGAAAAGTGCGAAAAGAACGGGCACAGAAATATGGAGAGACGGTGGTGGTTGAAGGAGAGAAGCAGACACTCGTCCAAGACTGGCGGTTGGAATTCGCTCAACACCAAATCACGCTGAATCGCAGTTGCCACTATTCGTTTCGGAGGCGAACCTCCTCAGAGGCGGCGTCTTCATCCTCCCTCACCGAAATACGTGTGCGTGCCGCTTGGCTACCGTCTTGCCGCGCCAGTGCCGCTGGCAACACGGACTTCGACCCTCTGGCCCAACAACAACACTGCGACGAGATTCATGAGCTTCTCTTTCCCGTCCCCTTCTCTTTCTTGTACGTTGCGCGTCCATCCCTGTCGCAGCTAAAAGATGCCATTTGGCGCAGCAGGAGACGGTGACGCTTCAAGAGCGCTGAGCACAGGAAGGAAACAGACAACAGAGGAGCAAAGGAAAAAAAAAACGAAACGGCACACTTGCGTAAAGGTACACCGACGCAGACAGGCAAATGCACTGCCGCGCGCACCCAGCCCCTCTCTCCCCACGGCAGCGATGCACGATGCTATCGAGCCTCTTCCCCATTGCCCTTCATTTGCACAACAAAGGCACGCACGCACGGCACGTCGGCAAGGTGAAGAGTAGCGCCGGCACTGATTAAAAGGGGAGGGGAGAAGGGCACATGCTACACGCAGGTTTTGCATTACACTTCAGGACTGCCTCTAGCGAGGCCACAGTGGCGCGATCCACACATGTCTCGGCAGCAAGGCGCGTGGCGAAGTAGAACACACATGCCCTCGCCAACGATGGTGCTGGTGAGCAGACAAGGTGCTGTTCCTTGGCGATGCGGCTGACCTCGCCTACCTCCTCCGGCGTACGGGGGGTGAGATGAACCTCGTATCGCGGGTATGGGGGGCCCGTCGCCTCTAAAAGGGCTCGAGAGGCGCTGCCGTCTGCATTATTCGCTTCTTTCTGCTTTGGCGACGCGGGTTTTGGCATAGCAGTCGAAGACGACTGCCACAGCTGTTGGTAAGTCTTGTCCCTTACGTCGCCGAGCTGAGACATCTCTGTGCTGCCGTTGGCCTCTTCCTTGAGACGCTGCTTTGGAGCTGAGGTCGCCACCGGCGAAGCTCGCTTTCGTTTTCGGTGAGGGACCGAACCGGCGCTCTTCTCGACGCGGGCGGCAACTGCCGCGTCGGGCGCCGCTTCCCCTTTGACAGCCCGCTGGTGGGGTCGAGAGAGACCCACACGAACTCGGCCTCCGACCCAGGTGCTCTTATACTTTGACGACATCGTCGCGGATACTGTCGATGATGATGGCAGTGGTGGCGCCGTTGGCGGCATCAGCAAAGCGTCGGTATTCCTGCTTGGCGGCATCAACAGCGGCAGCGCACCTTTGCTCACCTCGACCTCATCGTCTACGTTGATGACTCTTACCTCCGCACACCGATGCAACGGGGCATTCTGGCGTTTTTCAAAGACCCCGCACCGCTGGCATTGCAAGCACGGCACGTGAAAGCGCTCGTCCGATCGTACCTCCGCCAAGCATGCTCGGCATATGTCAACCTGGCAGATGGAGCAGTGGTAGAACAAGCGAACCTGAGCAGGTAAAGGTGCCCCTACTGATGGCGCCTTTAGGTCCTCCTTCCCTTCAACCTTCACCACGCTTGTGCACACGGAGGGAGAGGTCATCGCTCTCTCGGCCATCTCCTCGATCCAGTCGGTGTGGCCACAAAAGTCACAGCTGACCCCCTCGATAGAGCCGTAGGCGGAGCGTGGACGCTTCTCGAGAGTGTGAAGTCGCCAACATACAAACTGCCGCTTGACAGGGTCGTAGAGAGGACTGCCTAGCTGCAGGACCGCGTGAAGGAGGGGGTCCACGTCATCGGCAGAGTACGAGTTCCGCCCCAGCTCCTGTGTTTCCTCCCCAACACAGCTGTCGTCGAGGGTAGAACGAGAGAAGTCGGTAGAGGTGACCGAGGATGTCACAGCAGCGCCGCCGGATACACTGCGCGATGTTGATGTGGCAGCACGAGTAGAGGAACACGCCTTCTCCGCCGCTGTGCTTCGCTTTGTCGCGACGGACTGTGCGGAACCCCAGTAAGGCTCTCTGTCTAGCACCTGCGTGGCAACTAATTCATTGTTAATGAGTTCACCCGTGCCCCTCTGCTGGTGGCGCGGCTGTGAAGTCGCCACTCGACTGGCTGGGGGCTCGCGCTTGGTGGCGTTAGTTGTTGTTGCCCTCCGGTCTTGAAACGGTCGCAGGATTTGGTCAAGCTCTCTATCGGGTGACAAACTTCGAGAGTAAGAGCGAGCCAGCACGATGAAGCGGTCAAAGTTCACCGGGGCGGCTGAGAATCGTCGAGCGCCATTCATCGCGGCGACTGTCGAAACGGCGCCGCGAGGGGAGGGAGGCGGAGGAGAGCCTGAACGAGAAGGGAAGAAGGGGAAAAACGGAGGCCTGGGACACGGGAAGGAAAGGGCCTTCAGCGTAGGCTAAAAGCCGATCCTTCGCGACAAGACAGACAGAGGTGCAATGACGAAGTGCCGGCCAGGAGAAGAGGACGAAAGATGGGGTAGACACGCAAAAGTGGGGGTGAGGAGTAAACAGCACGGTGGAGACACGCGTAGGTGAGAGCTCCTCTATGATGGGCCGCAGGTACTCTTCCAAGCAGCCTTCTATGAAAAAGGCAGATGCGTGCGTGTGTTTGCTGCTCTAGTCGTCTTCTTGGTGTACCGGAGAGGACGGCCAAGCATGACTTGGGATGCCGTCGGTGCTCTCTCCTTCGTCGAGGAGAGAGGGAGACGGCGGCGGCTGGGTGCGTAGGAAAAGCGATGGGAATGCAATGAGCAAAACGGCGGACCAGCGTTGCCGCTCTCTGTCTCTTTCAAGCGCCGGCTCGAGAGTGGGAGAGAGGGAGGGAAATGTTCGTGTGGTAGTGTACGCGTGGGTGCGTTGATTCGCTTCTTCTCTTGTCTGTATGAAGGTGGGTGTGGAAGTGTGTGCAACGACGAAGGAATGCCGGCGATGCGCTCTCTCTTTCTAACTCGCGCCTCCCCAGTCACACAAACCTGCAGTATTGTTGATTAGAGGGGCAGATAATAGAGCGAGAGTAAGGACGTCAGAGGTGGCAAGGAAAGAGAAGAGCACACGAGGGAAATCCTGGCGATAGGGCCCGCCTCACGTCTGGCGCGCGCGTGAGCTCGCGCACGACCAGCAACCAAGTGAAAGCGCCGTTCGTCACACATGACATCATGAGAGGATTGTGAATGGCGATACAGGCCGTCACGAGCACAGATCATTGGTAACACGCTGAAGGCGTGTCGCTGTACAGTGGCAGCGACCCGAGCAGCGACAGCAGGTTATCTCGAGCCGCCACCTGCTGCTGTGGGTGGTTTGCTTGTGCAATTCTCTCTCGGTGTCCTTTTTTCCTGCTGAGAAGTCTTCGACGAGCGCCACACCGGCAGCAGCCAGGTTGAACAGAAGAAAAGAGCACGGGTGCAGAATGAAGACGAAACATGATAAAAATGGAGCAAAACTGCAAGAGGCTCCAAAACGTGCAGGCGCGTGCTGAGACGTGCAGACGCGGCAGGCAGAGAGGGCCTGCAGGCGGTGGCAGACACCTCTTCATTAAAGACACAACATCACACACACACAACAGGGCCAAGCAACCTACATGGGAGAAAACGAATGCAGTGAATAGCGGAAGAAGGAGGAACAAAGCAGTGAAGAAAATGGCGTGAGAGAAGGCCTTGCATGAGCACCATTCATGTCTGCGAAAAACGAGCTATACGGCAAAAAAAATAAAGCGCGGGGGTACGATGAGATACATGCCACTGAAAGTCCTCCATACAACATCGGTCAACGACGACCACACAGACCACACGTGAAAAATAAAACCCATAGAGGGGGGGGGGGGGGGGGCGGCAAACACGAAAGCAGAGAGAAGGGATGAAAGAGAAACGGGGCATGAAAAGAGCGCAAAGGAACGCCTCATCGTCCTTGCGCATGGTGATAAGAAGTGACACGTAACGAAGAACGCGCGGAGAGCTCGGAACAGGCGCACAGAGAGAGAGGGAGAGGGAGAGGGAGAGCGCGTAGAAGAACACACGCACGCAAGGAGAAGGATGGAGGCTCTCGTTAGAGAAAACGGACGAGAGAACTGCGACGAAAAAAAAAAAGGAGGAAGGGGAACACTATATGCGGAGCAGCGGCATCAAGGAGGAAGAAAGTTAACAACTAAACCAAAGCGCCTCCCACACAAACCAGACCAACGCACAGACCCACGAGACAGACGTAGGAGGACAGTGTGGCTCCGCACGACATCCACAGAGCTGAACCGAAAACCCCAGAGAGGCAGTGCTACGCAGAACAATAACGAAAAAAAAGAGGGCCTTTTCGTAGGACATATCGAAAAGATAAGGAATACGAAAACCGTCGGGAGTTGACACGGTGTACGCTATTGTCTCTCGCTCGATCCGTTCCTCTCTCCCTCCCCCCTCCTCCTCCTCCAGCACCCCACACGAATACGCCGGCGCCAACGCGTCAGAGGCGCACGTGGATGCCGCCATTGGCCTCTGTTGCCCCAGCGATACTTCCTCCTCATTGACCTACAGGGTCGAACGGACATGAAGACACACACACACACACACACACACACGCATATATGCACATTCATCCATACATGGACTCACAAGAAACCAGTCCATATCAGCAACGCAAAATCCCCCCAAACGGCAGCAGGTGTGTGTGCATAACAACAACGATGAGAGGGTGTGAAAAGGGGGACGTAAGAAGAAGAACCAAAGAGGCAAAACAGTGCAAAGTAGAGAAACAAAGAACAAGTGTAAGCGGCATGGACGATGAAGGACTGCAGCCCTTCGGTGTGCGCGCCCTCTACTCAGTTTCACCAACGCATCACACACATGCAGCGATGAGCATGTGGGTCACCTGTTGGGGCTCGCCGCAGCTTCTACCACGATGACAGTGGTGAGGCTACACTGACTGACTCTAACACTAACTGAATTCCTTGGACTGCGGGCGAGTGTGGAGCGTGGGTAGAGCGCGGTAGGCCACTGCTGTTGCTGCCGAGGATGCGAAGACGACGACCTCGCGTGCAACACGGCTTCGGGGTCGCTGGAGGTGTTGGGCAAGACGTGCACTGTGGCCGGAGGGTGCAGGCCTCAGACGAGATATGAGTGATCTCTCGTGAATCCAGGTCGGTATCGTCGAAGAAGCGACCAGACGAGCCGCTGGCCTCGGTGGAGGAAGAGTGGAGGTCATCTGTGTCCGCTTCGGCGGAGCGCGCAATGCTGGGCACGCTGGTCGGCGTCGAGGATGGAATACATGAAAAGAAGAGGGTGCTGGAGAGGAACGCCGAGGAGACACTCGAGCCGCCGGCCGTGTTGAAAGTGAGGCTGCCGTGCGAGACGTCCTTGCGCGCACACATCTCGGACGTTCCATCGTGGCCAACAGACAACGCCCACTGTGATAAATTTCCTTCTTTCCGGGGGTACGGGGAAGACTCACCATCCTCGCGGGAGAGAGAGATTGGGATGGAAAACACCACTTCGTGCGGCTCGCTGGCCCCCTCACTCCTTGCGTGAAGCGGCGATGCGGCAACGATAGCCGTGCTGGGGGTTGCTTTGAAGGAGTTCGGTAGCTGCGGCGTCTTCACCTCATCCTCAAGACGCGCAGCGTCACGTCGTATCGACGCACTTGTGGGAACAACACCTCGGCGCAGTGCAGCACTGTGTTTGTGGGCTAGCCTCACCATGCCTCGCACACCGCTGCCGCTCAGTCGCGCGTCGAGCGGTGTCAATGTGGGGTGCCTTGGTATCAAAGGCTGCAGAGCCGGTGGCTTGTGTACTGCATGCCCTGATAAGGCCCCATCGTCGTTGCCTACCACATCTGCATCGCTCTGCGCGCGCAGCTCTATAGAAGTACCAAGGGCTGCGCTTTGTGACCCAGCTATGACCAATCTGTATTCGCGGAATGTCGTGGAGATGCCGATACGAAGATACAGTGCTGGAAGAGCAGTGGTAGAGGCCACGGAGAGTGCTGCACTCGACGTCTCACTCGATCGCATCGGGCACGACACCTGGTATTCCACCGCCTCCGCGCCGTCAAGCTGAAGTGATGGAGACTTCACATCGGCGTGCTGGCGCGCCTTCACTTCCTTCGTCAGTGCTGCATCGATCACGCCCTCTTCGACTCGGATTCTCTTTTGCTCGAATTGGAAGAGCGGGGAGTAGTACCAGAGAATGGTCGCGCAGCTACCATTAGTGTCACTGGCAGCTTCGCGGACTTGGCCGCTGAGATCGACGGCGTCTGCCTGAAGCTCCCCCACAAAGCAGAACGCTGTCAGGAGACTGTCGCTGCAGCGGTGTGTGCCGGGCAAGACCTCGGCGCTGCAACTAACAGGAAGAAGCCTCAGCTCGTGCGAGCCTAGGTGCAGCACAGAAGGCAAGGCCATTGTTTATCTGCACGAGTCTACGCCTCTGTTATCTTGTGCTGCCTGAGCTCTGCACTGAGACTGCGGTGACACTTTTTTCTCCTCTGTTGTTGTCTTCGACGTGGTGGACTAGCCACCCGATCTCACGGCGGTGCGGACAGGAAGAGCCCCAGAGGGGGCTGATCAAACGAGAGAGGGGAGGGGGGGGGGCAAAGGAGACGGCAGGCGTAAAGTCTGTACACACAAAGAGAGAGAAAGCAGAAAGAGGCGCACAACGAATGGAAAGGAGGCGAAAGGGGGATGCGGAGTCCACAGCGCAGAAACATGGGCAATCTCCGAATACAAGAGTGGGAGGGGAAAGGGCGAAGTCGATGAAGAACGTTGGGTACACATTAACAGGGAAAAGGGGACAAGGGATGAGGAAGAGAAGATGAAAATAAAATATTAGAAAGAAGCGTGTAGGGGTGTGGAATCGTCTATGTGCCTGCGCTCTCCTTGCAGAGCGACTAAGAGACGATGAGGCGGAGCGGAGTGGTGCAGAATAAGAAGCAAAGAAGTCGAAGAGAAAGGGAAGACATCATAAAACAAGAAGGCCAGCACAGTACCAGACGAGAAGAAGGCACAGGAGATTATGCGTGTGGGTGCGTGTTCCTAATGAAATAGAGAGAGATCGGAGGTGAAGGTGAAGGTGAAGGTGCGGCGTGCAGTGACTTGGCTCCACCACTCATGAATCAAGTACGCGATGAAGCAAAAAAAAAAAAAGAATGAACATGAACGAGGCGAGAATGGACGGGGAGAGGGAAAACAAACGCACAAAGGGGGGGCAGACACGACACAGGCAGACCTAACACAAACGACCACTCATCCACCTCGTAGTCTCTTGATGACGAACGAGTGAGTGAGCGGAGCACGTTTGGGCAACGGTAGGTGAGGGGGTGGTGGTGGTGATGGGGGAGGGAGGGGGAGCAAATATATGAGCTTGCAAAAAGGAATGGAGGAATAAGAATACAGAAAAGCGGACGAAAAGAAGGTAAGCAAAACGAGGGAGAGGGCACACGTGCCACCGCCGCGTGTGTGCCGTCTGTTGGTACGCCTGCGCAATGCCACGGGTGATGACTCAGTGGAACGGCTAACAGAAAAGGAGGGGAGAAAACAAAAGAGAGAAGCAAGGAAAACGAATAATAAAAAGAAAGGCAAAAGGGAAAACGAAGCGCACACTTCTGGAGGAGCGCAGCGGGGGTGGCGTACGGAGGGAAGGCAGGAATGTTCGAGTGAGATAGGTGATCGTGGTGGTTTGGAGGACTGTAAGAGCGTGCGAGCACGAGTCAACTGCAGCAAAGGCCCCCCTAAAAAGAAAAAAAGAAGAGCGCACGTGTGGCAAGAGCAGCAAAATGTGCAGCGGTACGGCACGCGCCTCTCTCTTACTCACAAGCTGGGCGGGGGGGGGGGGGGGAACCGGTGGCACTTGCGGAGAGTCAGTCGAAGGAAGCGAGGCCCAAATTACTCAAACCCGCAAAAGAATCCGTTCCACTACGCGAGAGAAAGGGAGGCAGCACGGATGCCAACAATTCTTAAGCCAAAAGAGAAGGAGGATAGCAACGAGGAGGAAGTAACAGATTCACAAGGACATGTGAAAGACACCGAAAGGGTGCGGAGTCGAGCTTGCATGCACTTGCTGAATCATCGGCCAATACACTACTCGTCCAACATGTTCAAGAGTGCTGCGACTCACAGTGCGAGAGACGAGAGGGTGGTACATGTCCACACAAGCGTAACGCGCTTTGTCATTCCATGGAAAGACGACATACACTTCTCCGCCTTATTCTGGCTGGTATCAACGCTGCAAGACGAGTGCACGTGCCTGAGCAGCAGCGCGTCCCGCTCGGCATGTTATTGCTGTTGCTCTTTTCTTGTTTTTTTTTTTTTGTTGCCTTTCACTCCCGCACGCACACACCTCACCAGAAAGCTGCCGTACGGACAAGGCAACGCAGAACCAAACTCTGCCAAGACGACGTCCATTAAGTGGGAAGAAGAACGCGAGGAAAGGGGCGGCGCACCTCATCAGCGTAAAGAGAACGCAGAGGGAGAGAGAGAGTGTGTGTGTGTGGGACAACGGAGAGGGGCTGGTGTGAGGTGTGGCCAAGAGATGGGGGAAAAAAAGGGAGAGCACAAAAGCCGTTAAACTGTAGAGTTCATCCCTTTGCGGGGGTTGCACACCTGCGCCATCGACGGCGTGCCTACACGCCGACAGAACGCATGCACGGCTGGCTGTTGAAGCACCTCGCGGTCGTCGCTGGCATGAAGCACAAAGAAGGCCGGGGAGTAGGAGAAGAGTAGCTTGCGTATCGGCAACATGTCTCCCTCTCTTCTCTTGACCCGCGGCTGTGTCCCTCTGTGCAGTGCCTCGCTGCACGCAGTGCACCTAGCGCCGCATCACTCCTCCATCGTTCGCACGCCATGCGTGTGTGACGTATTCCTCATTTGTTCTTCTCTCTTACGAAGGGGCCCTGCCGCACATCCACCGATTCACCGGCCAGTGGAGAGGTACACCGCGTTGGAGAGACTGAGAGGAAGCGCCAAAAGGAACGGCTGCAGTCTGACGCTCGTCTTCGCAGAGAAGCCAGACTCCATCGTGAGCGCCACGTAGGGTGGAGATGCCTGCAAGGCCATCGGGAGGTAACAGGACGACCCGCCATTCAACTTGTTCCTCCCCCTCTCCCTCCCCTCCCCTACACTGCCCCAAAGCGAAAGCAGCGGTCAGCAGCGTGCACACCTTCCACCCATAAGTACAGATGAATCCCACCGGTGCGCGTCACTTTCGGTATCGCAGCTGTGTCATCTCTTACGCAAACTCGGCCTTCACGGCAGCCTCGATGGCCTCGAGTGCCGTTGTCACCTCGGCCTCCGTCGCCAGACTCTTGGGCACAATACGCAGCCCCGAGACGGCGTTCACCGGTTCATCTGTTGTGAAGACGTTTCGCACGACCGCCACTTTCTTCTTCTGCAGGGCATTGATGACGCGCTGGAGGCGGCTCTCCACCTTCTTCAGTCCCTCACTTTTGACGTATGCCCGCTGCACCGCAAGAAGAATCACCGGGGACACGTCGTCAATGCTGTCCACCAGCTTGATCTTCTCAGCGTTGAACCTCGCCTCACGAAGGTGGTTGCGCATGCGCCTCGTGTGCTTCTGCAGCTTGGCCACAAATGTGGCATCACGCGTCAGCACTTCGAGCGACTGTGAGACGGAGGCCGTAATGTAGGGGGGCAGCGACGCCGAGAAAACGTATGCCGTCGCACCGAGGCGCTGATGGTCGATCATATTCGACGCGCCAGCGCAGAAGCCACCGACAGCACCCATGGACGTGCTCAGGCTGCCAATGTACACATCCACATCCATCGTTGGGATGCTGAAATGCTCCGGGGTACCGCGCCCCGACTTGCCCAGTGCGCCAAAGCCGTAGCTGTCCTCCAGCACGAGACGGAATTTATACTCATGGCACAGCTCCAAGATATTTGGCAGCGGGCAGATCTCGCCCGTACCTGAAAAGACGCCCTCCGTTACGACGAAGCGGCGGTGCGGCTTGTGGTACTCGTCCTTTGCCACCACCTCCTTGAGCTTCTCCTCCAGGCTCTTCATGTTACAGTGCTTGTATGAGCGAATGTCAGAGCGGGACAGCATGCAGCCCTCCATCACGGAGGAGCTGACGCCGTCGTCGTACACAAGGTAGTCACCACGACCAGAGAAGCAGGAGATGAGGGTGGCAACGGTGGTATATGCGAAACTGTATACAATCGTGTCGTCTGTCTCAAGGAACGTGGCCAGGTCCTTCTCCACCAAAAGATGCGGCTTGATAGTACCGTAGAAGCTGCGAGGCCCGCAACTCCCCACGCCATAGGCGTTCACAGCCGTCCTCGCAACTTCGACGATCTCCGGCATCGTTGAGAAGGAGTGGAAATCGTAGGTGGCGAGGTCTAGACACTCCTCCGCCTCGGACGAGTCGGGCCGCACTATGGTGATGTGGCACCCCTTGCGTCCCACCACCTCGGTCAGCCCGTGATACTCCGGCACGGGCACGTTCGATGTCACCGAGCACTCACCACGGAACGGAATTGACTGAAATGCAGCAATACGACGCTCCTGCTCCTCAAGGGAAAGTACGTTCATCGAATTCGGCGGCTTCTCCCTCTCGCGGCAGCTGCAGCGCTGTAGCAGAAGATACGCAAGCGCGGCGGCAAAGAAAAGCTCTAGCATGATGTGCAACGGATGGTCCATCAGCTCCTGTGCCAGCATTTTCGATAGAGACGACATGTTTTCCGGTCGTTTGCCTTGTACAATGAAAAACAATGGAGAACAAGGGGAGAAGAAAGATCAGCAGGTGTGTCGAGGTGCGGCATACAAAGGCGGCAGTTGATGGAGTGCGCGCAGAGCGAAGAACAACAAGACCGGAGAACAGGAAAAGGAAAAAACGAGAGGAGTGCAACAGATGAAAGCGCAACAGTGGAAAAGAAACCCCCCAAAGAGGCGCGTTCTCCTGCTTGACTAGGGTTCACGGGGGGACATGTGCATTCGTTGGCGTGCAAAGTTCAATTTTTATGTTGGTTTTATTGTCTCGGGGAGAGCGAGGAGCAAGACGGAGAAGAGAAGAAAGAGACTACATAGTTGAGTGGTGCGGCTGCCACAGATCAGAGGAAACGTTGCTCAAGCATACGTCGAGCACAGAACGGTTCGCCAAGGATGGGGCGCCATCGGTGACGGTGGCGCAGCAGCACGTACGCACAACACGCAAATACCAGAAAAAAAATGTCTCTTTATATGCGCGCGCTGCGGCACCGTCCGGAGGGGAGAGAGAGGGCGACGGGGTGGGCGCCGAGTGGGAGACAAAAGCGCATCGTGCAGTGTGGGCTTTCAGGTCGTTCGACGAGAAGGAAAAAGAGGACGCATGTGTCTCTCCCTCCTTCCCTCCACACCACTCCACAAGGACGCCATGAGTGGGCTCACTTCAATCATCATCTTGTTGCCTTGGTAGCTATCGCTGCTGTTGGTGTGCCCTTCGACTTTCTTTTGTTCTTGTAGCGGAGAGTTGAGTAGTTGGCGTGTGCCTTCGCATTTGCGTTTGTATGGGCGTGCCTGTACGGCGACACGAGCCCGCAGTCAGTAAACGCCCCTTCACGTTGGCGCTCCTGCTCCCTCAGTACATATCAGGACAATAAATCAGAAGGTCAAGAGAAGAGGCGTGGCAGATCGCGCTCTGCAACTTGCTGCTCATAATCCAACGCGCGGAGCTGATGGATCCACGCCCACTGCAAGAAGATGTGGAGCAGAAGGCGAGCCTCGTTCGCTTCCTGTAGCAATATTGACTGTAACCTCCGTCGAAGCCATCGCTTCCACCGGTCAAAAAAGCTCTGCGCTACACGAAAAAGGGCCTCGTGACAGATGAATCGCGTACCAGCGCCAATGAGCGCACGACGCTGCCAAACGCGAAATGCCGCTGCCGCCACTCGTTGCGCCGTCCGCACCTGCAGAGGGAAAGTGAGGTAGCCCTCTAGGGTATGCAGGCGCCAACGGATCAGAGTAAAGCGAGCCAGCGACCGCTCGGCGGCGAATCGAATCTGCTCCACAGCCCGCAGCTGACGGCACTGATGCAGATGACACGTCCATGCGCGGAATCGAAGGTACGCATGCCGCTGGCGGCTCACCAGTCCCAGATGGACAGCTCTCCCCCGCTGTCGTACATGCGCTCGCGCCCACTGACGCCATTTATCCCATGCTGTGCGACAGACGCCGTTCAGCAACAACACACCTTCTCGTGCGGCAGCTTCGGCATAAAGTACCTCGCGGCACAACCGCCGCTCCGTCACTAATCGCCACCACGCAAAGCACCTGGCACCCACACGACGCCACAAAACAATCTGAGCACGGTGCTGGACGCGCCTCAAGGCAGCACGGCGAACCGCATAGAGACCCCACCGCAGGAAGCAACGCCACACTACCACCGTGTTCGCTGCTGCTCGAATGAGTTGAAGGTCGGCAAGCAGAGTGTCACGGCTTGATGTGCGTGCGCGCATGTGCTGTCGTAGCAGTGACTCAGAACACCAGGCAATGCGGCTACTCTCCCTGGGCGACGATGAGCTCGACCCCTGTGTAGCAAAGGGTCCGTTGCGCTGCCGCATCCATGCCGTTCCAGAGAGGTGCGTGAGCGGACAACGACAGGAAGAATATCGGCCACTGCAACCACACTGAGGAGAGCGAGGAAGCGCTCGACTCTCTGCGCCAGACGTCCAGATGGTCCTATCACGAGAAGCATAAAGAAACTCCAAGGTACCGCGACTACAAGCGCATCTTACGAGCGGAATGTATCACTTCGGATCGAGAGAGGGGAGGCTAGAGAGCTGAGAGTGGCAATTGTGCCAGAGTAGGAACCTAACTCGGCAACTGACGGGCGTTTCGGTGCTTTAAGGAATGCCTCACCCCCTTCTCTAAGTTTTGCGTTTGAAGTTACTGCTTACAATTTCGGTAGCTTCGACGCCTCATGAAACCGACAACGGTGGGCAATCTCGCGCTGCGAGTCGCAGCGCCGTCAGGCTCGTCCCTGTGAGTACATCAGCATATCGAGGAAAGAGAGGGCGCGCCGAAAAAGAGAGAAGAGTAGAGAAGAGCAGAAGGTGAAAAGAGGGGACGCGTGAGCATCGTCTGTGCATCAGAGTGGGGGTCAAGGAGAAACCTGAACGATAGCCGAGGGAGAAATACAAACACGAGGGCTCGCCAAAGGGCTGCGGGGAATGTGCGCCAAATCAACACTAACACACGAAGAGAAGTGCACATGTGGTGGAAAGCGCAAACGTGGCTACGTCATGGGCGCGCAGCCCTATCTTCAGTACGTGGTAGCCAGCTGAACTGACCTGCCATCCCAAATGCAACGTCAGGGGCGTCTTCAAGCTGCGCGCCTGCGGTGTTTCACCGGCTAGGGAAACGATAGGGACAACTTTATAGAGCAGAGAGAGACGCATTTGAGAGAACATGGTCGCGCAAAGCAGAGCATCGCAGCACCAAGGCTATGAGCAGAATGTCTTCTTTCACGATCGCTGCTGCATACTGTTTAAACGTGGTATACACACTTCGATGACAACGGTCACTTCCGTGTGTGGTATTTCAGGGTCCAGTAACCTCACTCTGTGAAGAGAGAACAGGGGGTGCCCTCCACTCCCCTCCCATCCCAAACCACCTCTGGCGGCGACAGGGCCAAGCATCTACACCACAGAGAAGGTCAGAGAGATGCAGCGCTGCTGGTGCCAGCGGGCAGGTCCTGGATGGTGCTGCGTCGGAGTGGCCTACGCAAGTGAGCACGTTTGACTCACCCATACGATGAGCAGAGCGGCAGCATGGCTCGAGTGTGCCCCACTTGACCCTCGCTGCGTACTGACGTGGGGAGACTGACTGTGTCACCCCGAGAGGGATGCACCAGGCGGCGACCGGCATAGCGGGAGTGGCCGTGAGGCGACCTGCGAGGCGGGTAAGGTGTGCAGAGTTAGAAGCAGGGGCCATGCTCCGATGCCTGGGTAGGCGCACTGCTGTAGCGCGTGTCCGCAGCTGCTTCGCACCCCACACGCGATCGCCCCGTGAGAGGCCGTCGAGTAGAGTGGCGTTAAGCTTCTGCTACGGGGGAGAGAGCTCACACGCTGAAAAGAGAAGTGCTTAAGGTACACGTACGCGCGGGGATTCATTGAGTTCAAGCGAGCAACACGAGTTCGTGCGTAGGAGAGAGCGCGCAGAAGCGTGGTGAGCCTTGTCTTGTGAAGCTGCCTGCGTTGGTACTGGGCGCGTTTCCTCTATCCATTGCACAGAGAGAGAGACTTTTCGAGCCAACTGTTCAGAGCAAAAGAGAGACTTCTGCAACTCCAGAAGGCAGAATGTCGTTGTTTCTGAAGTAGATGCGTCCGCAGCGGCAAAGACAAGATTGAACAGAGGTCGGTGGACAGGTGTACGCTAACGCACAAGAGCAAAAAGGGCATGTCGAGTTCGAGACCGAGCTCCGCAGAGCATAATGGCGTATGTTCGCTGGCAGGGTTCCTCATGCATCTCTAGAGCAGCCGAAGATGTCTCAGTTGACACGATGCTTCTTGTGTCGGCGCCGCGGCCTGCCCTCCAACGCGTGGAGCACTGTCCGGGCACACGCGCATAGATCGGGGTAGAGCGTCGCTAGCTGAGAGTCGTTCCGCCACATGTACTGAACGGTCCCCTTGCACCACTCGTTGCCGTCAGGGAGCGGGACTTCGAAGTATACGTCGTGGAGCCCCTGCCAGTCCTCGCGATGCCGCTCCGACGCCGCCCTCACAAATGCCGTTATAAAGCTCGCGAAGAAAACTGTGCTGTCCAGCGTTGCCCGTATAGTGAGCTTCTCTTCGAGACCCTGCCCCTCTATTTCTTCCAGGTCGGCCGTCTTGCTGACGAGCTGGTGCAACAAGAGAACGTAGTTCACTACGATCGAGCCAACCGGGTTTGGGACACCAGCCAGGGTCTGGGCGACGAGAGCGTGCAGGCACTTCATGTCTGCTGCATGGCTCACCGCGGCATTGCCGTACTTGTGCAGGGAAGACTCCTCCTCAGAGAGAAAGTGCGTGTGGAAGAAAGACCACTGCGCTGGCGAAAGGAGTTCCTTGGCGCGACTCGCGTACACGTTGTGCGACAGCACATGCCAGTCACAGAGACACGTCTGCCGGGATAGCGCCTCTGCCACCACTTGGATACATCGGTGACCCTCGAACCTCGAGATGATGGCGTTCAGATTCGGGCAAGTCAACCAGAAGAGCGTGGCGCCAACAGCTGCCGTGCGTCCGTTGCGGCCATTCTTGCCGGCGGTAATGCACAAGACACACGCCTCACCGTGCTCCGCGCATGTAAAGAGCAGAGCGTCAGCGATACGGTAGCGATGTGGATCTGCCGCCTCAGCGTAAGCGTTGTACTTTGCTCCAGGGGCGGTACCCGTAGCCCTTCTCGCATCCGACATCACAACGAGAGAGAGAGACAGTCCACAGACAGATACACTCGCACATACATGTAGCTGCTTCCGCCGAGAGAAAGCGAGGGAGAGAGACGGCACCTCACAAGCAGGCACCAGTATCTACACGCTCATGTTAGGCGTCCGCCATGACGCAGCCAATAAAGGAATATATATATCGAGAAGATGAGAAGAAGATGCGGAATAGCGACGAGATGAAGCGACAGAAAATGGCGTTGTGCTCCTTGAGGCACAGGCAGATCGGCGACACGCAGCGAATGTCAGTCTCGGCGGCGCCGGAAGCGTCGGCACGCCTTGGCTCTTTGGAAAAGAGAGCGCGCCAGTGAAACCAACCGATGCATCCCGAAGGAAAAGAGGCCGCCGCAAAGCGGAGGTGGGGGGAAGTAGTTGAACGGAACACACGGTCTCCCGCGCAACATCAGCTCCTACAATTGCACAGCTCGTGTCGGTATGCTGCCTCACCCACGCAAGGGAAAAAAAGAAGACGAGCCCCAGTACAACAAAGCACGCGATGGGGTAGAGGTGAAGCGCGCCCACTACACCTCCGACTCACGACAGAAAAGCCGAGGGGATCCAAACAGCATAAAATAAAGAGATGGCCGAAGGGTCGGGAAAACAGCGGTGCTGCCAGGCAGCAGAGAACATGACATGCTGAGGCACAAGAGGACAAAGTATTGTACATTCCACGCTTGTGCGAGGGCAGGAAAAGCGCGGTGAAGAAACAGAGGGAGAAAGCGTGAGCGCCATGTCGTCTTGCGCGATTACGTCGTCTCGCCCACCCTTACACCGCCCACGCTCACAGCTGAGAGACACGTCCCACAAAAGAAGACAAACAAAGAGCAAGCTGATAACGCCGGGTGTGAGTCTGATCGACCATTTCCTGCGACACACAAACGTTATCTCCGACACAGATGCTACACGTGAAAGGGACACTATAAAGGGCAGACACAGCTCACAGACCGTAGATCTCGTTCACCTCCGCAATTGTGAACTCTGTCTTTTTAGGCTTGCTCATGCGATTGACTGACGCTTGCAGCGCCTTCTTGGATATCTTGGCCGACTTGATGTCCTCTGGATGAAACGCGTAGAGGCGCTCGCTCTCCATCATCTTTGCCTTCTTGCGCACGAGTGTTTCGTCGTAGAGCCGCCGCACACTGGCGTCCGTCTCCTCCGCAGTCAGGGTCTTCCTGGCAGCAGTCGCAACTTTGCCGTTTGCATAGCCCATCGCCTCAGCAGCCGCCATGGCGTCCATCTCCTGCCGCAGTCTCTGCCGCCGTTCCATCTCGGTATCGACCTGGCGCTGAACACTCTTCTGCAGTGTCTCCTGCGAGATGGTCTGCGAGGCGGCCACAGGGTAGTAGCGCGCATCTAACTTCATCAGGGTGTCCTCCTTGTGCAATAGGGACTGCGTGTAGAGGCGATCCACGAGGCGTTCCTCTTGCTCAGCGGTAAGGTATATGCAGCCCGGTGCCACCATGTCGTATGCTTCAGCGTCTTGAGCCATGACGGCAAGTAGAAGAAAGTGGAAAGGGTTACACGCGCACGTTCGCCTCTCAGGAGAGACCCATTTCACACGCAGCCGGGAAAGTGACCTCAGCCCCTCCGTCAGTGGACTTGCTGAATGGGCTGAATGCTGAGCAGTGCGCTTCAGTCCTAACAAAACGTGAGAAAATGTGGTGCGGAGTGGAGGACTTGACGGATAGCTTCAAACTCCTCTACACCAGATAGACCTCGAGAGGAGCACAGAGGGAGAGGAGACGACACCTGGCCCTTGCGATGCATTCAATGAGTCTCACCAGTGCCGCACATTACACGGGTTTTACAACGCGTCTCAATGACACAGTCAACGGCCGTATGCACGGGGGCGGGGATGGAAGCACAAAAGGGCCACGTGGAGAGTGGGCGAGTTCATACCAACGAGCACGAGAGAAGGCGAGGAAGTGCATAGCTGTGAAGGTCAGTAGCGCTGCGGTGCGCTAACGCAGAAGAACGCGCGCACAGGCCTCTTTATGGCTGTCAACCTGATGAAGAGGAAAGGGGGGTGGGTGCAGAGGAGTGCAACACCTCCATCTGACTCACACATCCGCTGAGGGGGAGACGGGCGCACGAGTGGTGACAGCTGATTCCTGGGGGTGAGATGGTAAAAATTAACCCCTTTTTGATCCGTTACCTTTGTCTTTTCCTTCTTGCTTCCTCGTTGGATATTCCCCCCCCCCGTTCTGTCAGGGGCGATGACACGCGATTGTCAGGGCACCACCAAAAGGGAATCGCGTGCCGCGTGAGTAATCCCCGTTCGCTGAGATCATATCGAGGCACCTTTTCATTCGCCTCCGCCCCCTCATACGGCTCGCATCACCTCCTCTGAGTTCGGAGTAGTGAGGTGGACAAGAACAAAGCAAAGCGAGCACCTCCTCTGCAACCGTACAGGCTCCACACTGCTTGTTTGTGGGGCGACGGAAATGCGTATCGGTGCAAGATGTGATAGGGTATCTTTTCCGTCCTTCACAACAGCACGCGCCCCCCCCCCCGCCTCTCGCCTCGTACGTGAAGGAGAGAAACCGGTGCACATCGATACACACGGAGGAAGGGGAAAGGACAGAGAGAGAGAAAGAGGGGGAAAGAAGTACGTGCGTGCAACGGCTTACGAGTTCGTTGCCAAGAAGCGTACTGCAACCCGTGAAGTCAAGAGAAAGAGAAAGGGGAAGGGAATGCGCGAAAAAGAGGCGCCGAGTAAAGGGAAAAAAGAGAAACAAGGAGAAACCTAAAAGAGTGAGTAAACGAGGAACGTGAATGGAGAAAGTGTGTGGCGCGGTGCTGTGGAGGCGCCCAATACGTGCACGTCCTTGAAGGTAGAACCACCCTTCTGGGAGAGTGAGGTAAAGGGAGAAAGACAGCTTGGGGGAGAGGAGGAGGAGGGGGGAATAAACCAACCGCACGATGGACTGAGAAGAAAGAGAAAAACGTATGGCAGTAGGAGCCCAGCAGCTACACTAAACGAAAGAAGAATATTTACACGAGTGAAAATCAAAAATACGAAAAAGACTCAGCACGCGCATGTGTCGTCGTCTGCGTGAACACGTGGAGGGTGACGGTGCGGGGCTGCTGAGTGAGTCGCAACGTAGCACTATTCATAGGAAGCAACACAGAGAAGGTACCTTTGAGTGGTCGACCAAAACTTACTCTTCACAAAGACACTAGCTCGCATGTACGCGGGCCGAATCGCCTGCCTGCTCAACCGCCCACCACCAGCGTCTTCTTCGCCCATCACGCACCCCTCTTGTTGTTGTTGTGGCGCATGAAGGCGTTGGTGATGTTCTTGTCGTGCGTGTGGTAGTGCTCCAGCGCCTTGTGCGTTTTGACGTCCAGGTCCACCACGCCGACACGGTAAACGTCGTGGCTGTGGCGAACAAAGCAGCCACCACCCACCTCTGGGGGAACATCGGTCAGAACCGAGTAGTCGCTAACAGATTCCTCCGATTCGCTCCTTCGACACGAGACCGCAATCATCAGAGACACGTCTTTGGCTGTTGTGGAGACGTAAAAGCGGTCGAGGCATGCTGCGTAGTCCAAAGATGGCACCACATACCGAGGGTTTGCACAACTCAGTCCCTTGTAAGCCTCCTCATCAGTAAACGAGGTGCAGCTACAGAGGGTTTCCGAGTCTACATCCACGACAATCCATTGAACATCCTTTTTGTTTTGTGCAACAGACCAGTGGTGGAGCAGCTGTGCGTCCAGGACTGGCACCGAGCGCGACTGAATCTCTTCCGGCAACGCATCTGCGTTGGCAGGGGCGCAGCCGTAAAGCTGTAGGTGGGCTAAGGGAACTAGCACCCCTGAGGCATCGATGGCGTCCGCGATGCCGTTCAGTTCCTCGACCGTCAGTGTTTCTGGGTTGCCTGGGTGGTTGACCTTGCGGGATGCGTGGTAGCTGATCACCCTCAGGTTGTTCTGTGGGCTGTGCATGAGTCGCTGCAGCCCATCGCGCGACGAGAGGTTGGGACGAAACAAGTAATTCGGGCAGTAGGGGGCACTGCCCCCCTTGGCGCTGCTCGCACTGCCGTGCAGTCCTGCCGCAGCCACCGACGCCGGTGCCTCCTCCGCACTATCTCGTATCCTCTTGTAACACAGCATCTGGGCGTAGCGGCAGTGGCGGTGCTTCGTCTCCTCGATCCAGTGGGCTGCGCCATCCACCACGATACCTACAATGTGTGGTGGCTGCCACGCGCTCTTCGGCTTTACTTCCACCGTGTAGTCGGCAACCCGACCGGCCTCCTCGGGCGCAGTCACGCCTATCCGGAGCAGCTGTGCGGGATCGTTGGTAAAGTTGGGCACTAATGTCGCCTCCGATGCGCCTTTCATCAGGGTGTGAAACTTCGCCGGCACGACGCTTGCAATGGCTGCATAGAGATCTGCGGAGAGTGGTACGACCTTCCGCCCACCAGCGTACGCCTCCAGCGCGCGGTAGCACTCAGGGCACTCCTGTAGTCCCGCGTTGCGAATGCGCAGGGCGGCGCGCTGCGTGGCGGCACCAGTAAGGCGCGATGACGATGAGCTCAAGGCGCTAGACACAAAACGCAGAGGCAGGTCGACCACCACATTGCACTTTCCAGCGCCGAGAAAGAGAATGAAAGAGGCATCCATCGCTGGTGCAGCGCTGTGACTAACCCGAAGACCTCCTAGGAAGAGGGTGCAAAGCTGATACGCCGTGTGCGTGTGCATGTATGTCTCCTGACGGAGAGACTGACTCAGAAGGTGAGTGTTTGACCGTTCCAAACAACCGCGTATCGCTCTCTCGCGGTATGGAGGCGCGAAGGTCATCGGAATGTCGCCAAACATCAGAGGTAGAGAGAGCGCGGAAAGGAAGTGCGTGCGGTGGAGAGAGAGGGGGAAAAAAAAGCAAAGCCAAACCAAACCGCCGCGCGTGTCCAGTAACACCGCCAAATGATGCCACACATACTCTTCGTGAGGAAGTACATTTTGCTCGTGCTGCTCGTGTGTTGGCCGGTGAACTGCAAAGGCAGCAGTCATTCAGGCAGAAACGTCGACTTCACTGATTCGTGCTTCATCACGTTGCGGGAAAAAGGTTATGAGGTTGTTGTTTACTCCATCTAGTGGACTAGAGAGAGAGAGAGGGACGCAGTCGTCCCACAGAAATGGCACCGTGGCAAAACACTACTGAGGAAGGGGGCGAGATGTCGACTACGCGGGCTGCCTCCGCGGTGGACGAGATAATCAAAAAGGGGGGGGGGGGCTGAAGGTAAAAGCCACCGTGAAGCTCAAGCTGTGCGCGGTGGTCGCGCTGAAGCAGCGTCGAAACAACATACGCATGTAAGGAGCGGAAAGTTCCCCAGAGTCATTGACGATTCTGATGCCCAGCACTCCTACCGGGATAAGCAGCATTAAACACCGGTGGCGAGGCATTGCTGAAAGGCACTGCGACAGAGGGTTTTTCCCTCAGAAGCTTCAGAATCGCCTCTGTCTGCCGCTGAGCCCGAGTATCCGCCATCTTCTTCACACGCGCGTCATCAAGCGACTTGCCGTTCTTCGTGGGCTCCGTTTCGATAAAACCCTGCCGCCGGAGAAGCTCGCCGCACCGCAGTCGCTCGTCAGCATTCCAGCTATGAATGATGCTCACCACCGCCGCGGAGAGTAGCAATGCCGGCGCCGGCGCAGGTTCAGTAGAGCTACCTGTGTCCGGCTCCGTCTCCGCCACCGCTGCTGTCGAGCGCCGCTCCAAATTCTGCGCATGCTCAAGAAGAGCCAGAGATTGCAGCCACTTCGACGGTCCGCTCGCCTCATCGGCCCATACAACTACTTGCTCAGGGCAGTCGCGTAGAAAGCGGCGGTGAGCGAGGAGAATCGGCGTTGCAGCGCCGCCACAGTGACGGAAAGCGCGTACAAGCAACGCGCGTTCCTGCAGAGTCGGATGGCGAAGATTCTTGAAGAAGTGCAAGGCAGCCCACCAATCCGACGACCCGTTCATCTCCACAACACGGGAAAGCAGGTGAGACGTGAAGGATGCCGGCACGGGCACTTGAAGGACGTTGCTTACAGTCGAGTGCAGAACCCCAAGCACCACCCACACGGCGCACGGAGCTACAGGAGACTTGGCTGTACTGGCAACACCAGTACCCTCAGCAACAGTATGAACCACAGGGAGATGGGTGACGCTTGCTTGGCGAAGTACGCGGCGGGCATCCTTAAGAGGCAGACTCAGTCGCTGTACCTCCTGCATCCTGTTGAAGAGCTTGCGAGCCAGCGCCAAAGCAGTGGGATGCGGCAGTGCAACAGGTGTCTTGCCTTCCGTCAACTCACAGGTCACCACGCTCGCTGAGAGCAGCCCATCGTGAGAGAGAAAAAGGCGCAACAGGCGCAGCAGCGACAGCAGCAGCACATCTGTATAAGGGCATTCGCTCGCCCGCTCCGCCAGCCGCACCAGTCCCTTGAGGCACCCAACCGCGTTGTGGGCCGCAGCAGCCTGCCGGAAGAACAGAAGCGCAGAGAGAGTCGTGGAAAACGGTCGAAGCCGCGCGAGGTAGCCGACGCCGTCGGCAGCGACGTCAGCGCGGCTCATTTTCTCACAAAGCCAGTGCTCCTGCGCGCACCGCCCCTCGCGCGCCTCTGCGGCGAGAACCTGCACTACATCCGTGGAATTCAGAACGCGCAACAGGCGCTGGAGACCATGCGCGTCCACGTCTGTCGCGGTCGCCTTCTCCTTCCTCGACGCCCGCAACACGCGCCGCAGCGCAGCCTCGCTGTTCAGTAGACAAAAAGCGGCCCCCAGCAGCATCCGGCGACGCGACAGGCAATTGAGCTTTCGCTGAGTGCTTCCCTGGAGTTGTCGCTCGCTCACGTGGCGTACCTCTTCACAGAGCTGCCGTGCATCTTGGAACTGCTGCAATTCCAACAGCAAAAGGGAAAGTGGGCAGGGCCCCTCGTTCTGCGGCAAGGTGAGAGTGGAGGAGCTGGCAGCCTCCAGCGTTTTCCAGTGGCGTACCGCTACCGCTGGGGGGGAAGCGTAGCCAACCTGGGCCATCGCCTCTAGAAGTGTCGGTGGTGGTGCTGTGAACCTGTGCGTTTGAGGCTTCCCTGCGTGGAGTGGGTCTGCATCGATCTCAAGCTCGCCATCCCGCTTTTTGCGCAGCAGTCGCGTGCAGAGCTGCAACCCAGCTCTCCAGTCACCTAGCAGCGTGTGGGCACCGAGGATGGAGGGCAGAGCCAGTCTGGCGCGATCTACAAACATCGATGGAATCGTGCGTGTCGCGGCGACCATGAGAGAGGCATCCACTGGGACACGCAGCAGCCTTGCTGCCTGGAACACTGCGAGTGGCCAGTGAAAGCGCTCTGTGGACGGAAGTTGCACCACTCCACTCGCAGCGAGGGCGGCAATCGACTTGAGAAAGACCTCCTCGGTGAGACGAGGTTTTTGGCGGGCGGATAGGGCGACACCCTCAACCATGTGGGTTGCTCTGAGGTAGAGCGACACGTCCGCCAGAAGCTGTGTGCACTTTTCTGCCGTCATTGCCGTTTGATTCCCCCAGGCTTGCAGCCGTACCCTTGCCAGCATTGTAGACTGCACCTGCAATGTCGGCTCCACCGGCGCCCCGGTTACCGAATTGGAAAGGGCCACAGCAGCGTTTGTTCTGTCAACGGCGGTGACAGCGGAAACAGCTCGTGGCTCTGCTTCTGACTTCAGCTCTAGTGTTGGCGCGTTCGTCAACGGCGAATACTCGAAATGGTGTGCGCGCACCGAGGCAGGGATAACCCTGAAAAAGTACTGCTGATTACGCAGCTCTGCTGCCGCGCAGACAAGTCGCGAGGCCGCACATGATTGGAACGTGCAACACTCGATGTGGCACCTTGTGTATGAGTTCTCGCTGGTGCGCTTGAAGACGGTGGCGTCGCCGCTGCTCTCGTCGCACGCAGCGAGTAGGAAGTAGCGCAGACGCGACGGAGGACCGGCGTGGGGGCAGAAGAGCAGAAGAGTCCGCCATGTGGCGGGCGACGTGGCCGTTAGTGCGTGTGCGAGTGCCTCAGGATACGTGAGAGTTGCGGCTGCCGTGTCAGATAGAAACGCGGAGGCCGACGCGGCCAGTCTTTCTTCCTGTTCTAAGCCCTCCATTGTCATCACGTATGCACGCAGTTCCGGCGGGATGTCGCGTACACCGGCCGCGCCACGGCTGCAGCTCTTCGTTACAAGAGGAATGAGCGGCGCGGCCACGTCATAGCACTGCGCCGCACATGCCAACACTAGCGCCATGGTCCAATCTGCGCTGGTGATGCAGCTTACGACTCGTCGAGTCAAGGTCCCTGCGTACATGCGTCGCGCACTGCAGTGCAGCACTGTCGAGGCCAACAAGAGGTACGCGCGGTCACCCCTCACTTCCGGCGGTAGACTCTCGAGCAGGTGAAGAGCGCTGGGGTAAGTCTGCGCCTGCGGTTCTTTTGCGAGAAACGCGCGAAGAGCGTTCACCCAGTCAGTGGAGGCGTCTTCGTGGCGCAGCGGAACTTTGGCGGCAAGCCCTGCTGGCGCGGTCCTGTTGTCCCAAGAGCCAGCCGGAGCATTGCAGTGTTTGGAAACCAAGGAACTAAGCGATTGTGCAAGCGGCGCAGCGGTAGTGTGTCGAGCATCAGTCTGTCGCGTCATCAGTGACCGGACGTAACGCACCACGCCTTCGCGCGCGGAGAGGCGCACCGCGCGACTGTGTCGCACAATGCCCAACGCAGACTGCCACTGGCCTGTGAAACCTTCAAGGCGCGCGTGACTGAGCACTAGGCACTCCTCCGCCTCACGCGTCAGTGCCGCCCGACCCAGAAGCGTCATGTGCTTGCTTATCGCCAGTGCCATCCTCGCGTCTTGTGGAGAGCGGCGGCCAAGCGTGTAACCATGCAGCATCACACCGTAAGGGACTGGCAGTAACCCGCTTGGCAGTGAAGGTCGCTCTCGCAGAGCCGCCGAGACAAGACGCGCATATTCCACCATGTAGGTGGTGCGCTTCAGAGACTGGTACTGCTGCACCAGCGCTGCGTCCTCGTGCATGTCCAACGCAGCTAAAGTAAGATTGATGACCCTCCTAGGCGTCTGTGAAACATGTGGACTCAGAAATTGCCGTTGTGCCGGCGTCATTGCCAGTAGCTGCCACGGCAGCAGCTCCATAGCATCCTGCCACTGTACCCGCTGCCGCCGAAGTGACCGCCAAATGCGCTGTGCGCTCTCCCGTGAAGTGAGAAGAAGCGGTGGACTGGATAATGATGATAACGCCAAGTTGGGTAACGAGACGCTCGACGAGGTCAGCGCTGGCGCAGGCGCTTGCAGAGACGCTATCGTCTCCCTCAATAGCTCCGTAGCTAGGCCTGTGAGAGTGGCTGGACGCGCTGCATCCAGGTCCGCCCAGCGACGGACCAGGGTCTCAATTCGTGTGGTGTGAGCGCCATCACGAATCACAAGAGACACCCGCAGCCACCATAGGCGTGTACCGCGCATTAAGAGGCCGTTGGTTGAGACTGCTCTTGAGGGAGTTGAGCCACTGTTTGGGAAGCAACAAAAACTGCGCAAAGCCGATAGGTATTACGGGAGAGGTAGATGAACCGCTTCCGGCTTTCCGTTAGCTTGTACGTGCTGTGAGGTGGTAGTGGTAGTGGTAGTGGTAGGGGGAGTGGTTGGATGTCCGTGTGAATTGAGAAGCGAAGGACAACACGCGGGGCAAGGTGCACAAGGAGCTCGGCGGTGCTGTTGCGGCAAGCGCTTCGCCTAGAGCGGATGTGCGCCTGTCCCACACAGTCGGGGCAACAAAAGAGCGACGAGGAGAACTTCGACACGACAGCACAGCCGCCCCAGCGCGACTCGCTCGTTGCCGCTCGTCCCCCTACTCGCAGGCGCAGCACCCTTGTCTCGCTGTATTTCCTCCTTTCTTGGCCGGCAGGCCTCGGCCGCACTGTCAGCGCATCCACTCGTGCGTGCGCGCAGGTGAACGTTGCAGCACACTTGCACACACACACAAAGAGAGAGAAAGATGTAGACAAGACACAATTCCAAATGAGGGAAAGTGGAAAGCACGAGTAGAACGTGAAGTCGCATGAAAAGCATAGCCCCTGGGCTAAGGCGTGCGCGACTGCAAGGTGCGCGCCACCTGACCTCAACCAGCCTGACCACACCAGCCAGGCCAGGCATTTCTTACCCCGTCATCAGACCTCGACGTAGACGGAGCGAGAACTGTGTAGGCTACCCAACTCGCCGCAGTTTTCCGCCTGCCTTGATGTGCGGGAATTTTTTTGCGCTTTCACTTCATGTAGTTGCATTCTTTATTGTGAGGACAACCGGCCCCAACAGACGCGCAACTACACACAAGTAAGCCACCGTCGTAGCACCAGCACCGCCATCACCACTACCACACCAGCACGCCCCCAGTTTCATATAAGCAGCATCATTGGCACCACACACATGCCTATGGAAAAGGAAAGGACTCCACTCTTGGCAGACATACTACAAGCCAGGCGACAGCCCGTCACCAAGTACTGCAGCCGCAGAGGTCGTCAGCTCATGAACTGATTCGGCGACCACCGTCGTTGGAACATTGGATCCTTGTAACGCCAACCCCTCGTTGCAGTATCGGTCCAGACCAACGGTCGCGGGTTCTTCTCGGTATGCGGGTGGACGCTGTCCTCGTACAGCCACGCCTTTTCTAACGGTGCAGTGCGCGTCTTAAGCTTACGAACGAAGTGGTGATTTACCTCGTCCTTCAAGTACCACCACATCACCATGCAGGGGTCGCGCTCGTACATCTCCGAGAGGCGCACTCGATACTTGCCGCCGGGGTAGGCGGTTTGCCACGTGATGGGCACGCGAATCCAGTTGTCACCGGTCATGACGGCGTCCTTGATGTTGGTAATGACAACGTGGTCTCCGGTCATCATGCCCGGAGTAAAATCAGGCCGATGCTGCCCGGTCATATACTGCGCAGCAATCTTCGCTACGTGCGGCAGCTGCTGGCCTCGCGCATCTAGCAACCACCACCGCTCCCCCTCACGACACAGCCACTGCTTCGACAAGTCGTTGTAGAGTGGCAAACCCTCCGGGTGATACTTGTGGCGGCGCAGCACGCTCTTGAAGGGTGCCCCGAGAAGAGAAGTACGTCGGAGCATGGTGGAAGAGACACTTGCCTTTCTATTGTGGAATCGATGTAGCCCCGGATGTGGCGGGGGTAGAGAGGCGATGATGTGCTTGCCTCTAGTGGCTCGAGCTTGTTTTCTTCTGTGTGTGTGTAAGGAGGGGGGGGGCGGTGCCTCACCGCTGAAGTACTTCGCTGAAAGAAAAATAGAAAATGGAGCAGCGACGGGTATCTCCACAAAGAATATCAGATGAATGAATGTGAGGTTGCCGCTGTGTGTTGTCTCCTCGTCAGCAGCGGCGTGGCACGCAGTGACGCACCAATTCAGAGTAGTGGTGGGGGGAGAGAGCTCGAGGCGCGTCGGCGCTGTGCACGCATGCACACGGGCATACAGGCAAGTTTATATGAGACTGATGGGGAAACAGGGACTACAAGGATGGGAAGAACATGCACAAAATAAAGGAAAGAACAGGTCGTGAAGCAACGTGGAGGAGAACAGTGAAAAACAGCAACTCGGGGCGGCCAGCCTTTACTTTTGTTCGAGAAAAATGGCGATGGTCGTTGGCATGCTGCGCCTCTGGTAGTGTCTGTCCCCCCTGGTGCACCTCACAGTGCTGCATCGCGTATGGGCAACATAAGCACGCCATGCATCCAACAAGGGTGAGTAATGAGGGGAGGACATGAAAGGAGAGGAGTAAAGAGGAAGAAAGATTAGTGTCATTCGATCACTGAAACCTCTCCCCTCCCTTCTCAGTTACCGTCACCGCCGCTGCAGCGCTCTACTTCAGTGTCGCTGTCCTTTGCTCAGATGCCCTCCAGATCAAAGGAAACAGCGTGCGCGACCGCACCAACCTGCGTGCCTGCGTATCACGCGCCGACACCCATGCATACGCGTGACGTACTCTGGAGCACACACGCAGAGAGAGACACGTAAAGGAAGTGTCTTGAACACATTCGTCGCTTTCGCTGTTTTCCTTTTTGCCTTTCGGAGCCTAGAGAGCTCACGGCCTTCATCAGAAAAGCGTCGCCAAGAGGAGAAACAGTCTGCGGCACCATCGACTTCCTCAGTGTCCACCTAAACCGCAAACAAAAGCAAAACAAGAGATAAAAGAGGAGAACGCGCCAGTCGACGGCGCATTACCCATCGCATCTCTTTCTTTATTTTCATTCTGCTGCTGAACCGCGTCTGTTCATTCTACTCTGCGCGTTCTCACGTGGCTGCTTGCATGCTTCCCTCTCCTTCGCCCTTCCACCCCTCCCTGCCTCTTTCTGTTTATCTCTTATATTGCCCGCACGGCAAGCGAGGGAGACGTGGGGAGAAGGGAAACCACTGCGCAGTGGCCGTGCATACGGGAGGGGAGGTGCACACGCACATGACGGGCTCATCAGACACACAGTATGCCAGAATGCACCCTCCCCCCTATAGACACACACACACACACACACACACACACACACACACACACACACAACAACAGCATCGGCTGTTCACAGAAGACACATGATGTGGCCGATGCTGCTGCTGCTGGTAGTGCTTCATTATCCCCATCGTTTTCCCCTCCTTTATGCCCCCCCCCCCCGCCCAACATGGCAAGTTCGATGAAGTAAGCAAAAACAAGAGACGCACAGAAGTGCACGTCAACGCCACAACAGCGGTGGGGCGGAAGCAGTCGGACGATAACACGGAAACGAGAACACAGGCAAGAGACTGGGCGCCGCCAAAGGGGGGGGAACGACAGGGCAGGAAAACACGAAGATGCGGTCGTGTAGAGAGCATGAGACAATACGCAGAGGCATCTTGTCCTCGCCCCCCTCCTCTCCTTCACGAAGAAAAAAAAACATCGACGGAGAGGGAGAGAGGAAGACACACGAAGGCCTTCCAAACAAATATCACTCGCGCCAGCACTCTGCCATGTAACACGCGTACTCCCTCCCGCCACACGCACTTTGTCGTACAGGGAAACAGAGGCGGATATCAAACCTATAATTCAATAGAGGCCACCAATACAAACAAAAAAGGAACAGAAGGAAACAGCAAGCGAGGCCGTTCGTATACGCACGACACGAAGAGGTGAAGAGAAGGTGCGTTAGTCTGCAACTTACTGTAGCAGCGAACTGAAGGAGCTGATGATCTCCTCGTTTTGCTTCTTAAAGTACTCGGTGTTCACCTCCTCTCCGTCGCTAGGGTCACGGAACTTCATCTCGGTCAGGCCGGTGTAGATGGTCGGGATCTTCTCACGGATGTAGTTCCACGTGATCTTGTGGTCGCCGGCTGATTCGGCAACAACGCGCTGGGCCTCCTCGTAGAATGTGACGATGTTGCGCAGCATCCAGCACGTCTTGTACAGCGGGCAGAACTTGTCGTACGAGGTGAAGGCATTCTGCTGGAGGAACTCCTCACGAATCACCTTTGCCACCTCGAGAATGATTTTGTCAGACTCGGAGAGGGAGTCCTTACCTACCAGCTGCACAATCTCCTGCAATTCTTCCTCGCGCTGCAGAACCTCCGACACAACAGCGCGCAGGCGCATGTAGTCTGAGTCGAAGGTGCTGAAGAATGGCTCCAGTGCGTTCAGGTACTTGGAATAGGAGATGAGCCAGTTGACAGACGGGAAGTGCTTGCGCTGTGCGAGACGCTTCTCCAGACCCCAGAACACCTGCACAATACTAAGCGTGGCGGACGTCACCGGATCGGAGAAGTCGCCGCCCGGCGGAGACACTGCACCGACGATCGTGACGGAGCCCTGGCGCTTCGGCCCGCCGATGCAGGTGACGAGACCGGCGCGCTCGTAGAAGGAGGCGAGGCGGGCGCTGAGGTAGGCAGGGTAGCCACCATCAGCCGGCATCTCTGCCAATCGACCTGAAATCTCACGCAGCGCCTCGGCCCAGCGAGACGTCGAGTCGGCCATCATGGCAATGTGCTTGCCCATATCACGGTAGTACTCAGCAAGGGTGATGCCGGTATAAATAGAGGCCTCACGGGCTGCGACGGGCATGTTCGAGGTGTTCGCCACGAGGCAGGTGCGCTTCATGATGGACTCTTCGCGACCATCGATCACGGTCGTCAGGGTCGGGAACTCCATGAGCACCTCGGCCATCTCGTTACCGCGTTCACCGCAGCCGACGTAGATGACACAGTCCGAGTTGGAGTACTTGGAGAGGGCCTGACTGATGACAGTCTTGCCGCAGCCGAATGCACCGGGGATGGAGCACGTGCCACCCTGCACGGAGGGGAACAATGCATCCAGCACACGCTGACCAGTCAGTAGGGGATGATTACCCGACTCTTTCACAGCCACCGGGCGCGGCGTGCGCACGGGCCAGCGTTGCATCAGACGCAGCGACTTTGTCTTGCCGTTAAGCTCGATCTCCACCACGCTATCCTCCAGCGTGTAGTTACCACCAGGCTGTACCGATACCACACGTCCCTGCATGTTTGGCGGCACCATAATGCTGTGGTTGCTCATGAGTGAATTCTCCGCGACAGTGCCGAGGATGTCACCGCCTGTGACGATGTCGCCTACCTTCACGAGCGGGGTGAAATCCCACTGCTTCTTCATGTTTAGAGCGCTCACCTGCACGCCCTTCGGAATGAACACGTTCTGCACCATCTGGTAAATCGTGTCGAGCGGGCGCTGAATGCCGTCAAAGATCTCAGACATGATGCCGGGGCCCAGATCCAGCGACAGAGGCTTGCCAGTACAATAGACCGGGTCACCGACAGTCAGACCACCGGTCTCCTCGTACACCTGAATCGTGGCCGTGTCGCCCTCCAGGCGGATGATCTCGCCGACGAGGCGGAACGAGCCGACTTGTACAAGCTCGTACATGGCGCTGCCACTCATGTTTTCGGCAATCACGACGGGGCCGGAGACGGCCTTGACGGAGCCCATCTGCTGCTCTGACTCGAACGCATGTTTATCGCGCGCCATTTTTTTTTGCCGCTCTGTGTGTTCCGAGTGATGAGATAGAGGGGTGCTTAATCACTTCCAAAGCAGTGAGTATGTAGCTGCCGCAGCTCGACTAGAGGGCAGGCAAGCAGACAAAGAAGACGCTTATCTCTCAGAGAAGAAAAGAGAGTTGAGAAAGAAGGCGCTAAGTAGGGCTTCTGTGGCTCCGGTACGAGAGACGTGGATGGGTGCTCGTTAGTGCTGGGAGACTCCCAGAGATGGAGAGAGAGAGAGCAAGAGACACTAACACACAGATGCACACACACACACACAAACGATGACGAAACTGAAAAGTAAAAGCAAGAAGTTGATCGGCAAGGAGCGCTAAAAAAAAAAAGGGAGAGCAAAAGGCAAAGGAAAACTTAATGTCCGGTTTTCTGGCGCGTTTGCTGTGAATGAGCAGCAGACGACACGGAAGAGAGAGAAGCAACAGCAGCGACCAAAAGGGCAGGAGATGTGATACCATGCGGGACGTGGTGGAGATCAAATGTCGAGGGGGGGGGGGGTGAAATCGATGTATCCGTTCAACCCGTGAAGGCCAAGCAGTAGATAAGAGAGCAGCAAGCAAGTATGGACATGGAGCAAATAAAATTTAAATTGATAGAATGAAGAAGCAAGAGAAGTGAACGATGAGACCCAACGTAAGACCCATGTTTGAGCTTGGCAAGGGAGCTTCATGAAGAATCAATGATTCACCATAGTGCTCACATGACACCTCATCCTTCTCGGCCTACATGGCGCTTGTAATTTTACGCTTACCCCCTCCCCTCGCTGCATGGAGGGAGGGGCATGAAAGCGTGTATGAGCAGCAGTTCCTTCACAACAGGTAAACCTGTGAGCGCCACGTGCTCGACAGACGCACACATACGTAAAGCATACCATTGATGTCATGCACCCTCACGTATCCAGAGGAACGTAACAGACCTTTGAGAGTAGAAGGGGAGAAGAGACAAAGACAGCTCGACTGTGGCTATCGTTGGTGATAGTCTCTTGATATGTTCGTGTACGGGAAGCAGCGGCGAATGGTGCCAGCGAGCACATATGCACGCACACATCGCTACGTGTTGTAATTCACTAGTCTGTAAAAGGCAAACGATACAAGGGAGAGGAGAAGCGAAGAACATCCCTACATTTGGCGGAGTTGGCGGCACGAGATCATTCCTCTTTTCTTCCACTTCGCACTCACTTTTTTTCCGGAGTGACAATTCTAGCGCAGGCAGACACACACACACACACACACACACACACACACACACACGCACACGCCTTACTATATGTACCATCGGAAAGCAGGTTAGTACATCTGTGTAATGAGTTCACTGGTTTGCAGCGCCATTCCCATAGGAAAGGAGAAAAAAAAAGAACAGAAGAGAGAAAACCAAGATGAGAGGATAACAGAAGGGATGGCGGCGTGTGAAGAGAAACAGTTCAATGAGGATGATGCCCATGCATCCATGCAGCTATGCGATGCCGCCATATATATCAATGTGTGTGTGTGGGGGGGGGGGGGGGTACGTGTGCATACAAAATCATTCACGCCACGAGCACCACACAAAATAAGCAAATGAGACTAATAGAAAAGTTAGCGAAAATAAAAGAGACACCGTAATCAGATATAAATCCCTTTTGCGTGTGGGTGTGGATGTGTTTTCTTTTTTAACCACCTCAATGTCAATGCCAAGCTCCATGCAACTAACGGGTAAAGAGGGGAAATGGTATCGAGAAACAGCAAAGACTGCCGGGTTATCTGCTTTCCGCCCTATTATTCGCTGTTGAGCGCATTCCCTTTAGTGGTGCTGCTCGATGTGCCCGCTTGACCGTGAGCAAAGTCGACAAATAAACACACTCAATCACAGTTCACCCACCTCTGCTGCGACGAAAAAAAAAAATCCGTGTCGTCTCGGATGAACCTTCTGCAGTCCAATTAGGCCACGCATCGAACGAGCACATGTTGTCACTCATCCCCTGTTCGAGTATGGGCTGCATCAGTCACGAATATGCGCAAAAAAAAACACACGAGCAGGGAAAAGACCGCCGCTTCGCCAGCATCAAATCAAAGCATATGATATGATGACAAAGTACTATTATCTCGTAAGACGTCCATTCACCCATAGAGCAGAAGCTTAACTCCACTCTACTCGACGGCCTCTCACGGGGCGATCGCGTGTGGGGTGCGAAGCAGCTGCGGACACGCGCTACAGCAGTGCGCCTACCCAGGCATCGGAGCAGGGCCCCTGCTTCTAACTCTGCACACCTCACCCGCCTCGCAGGTCGCCTCACGGCCACTCCCGCTATGCCGGTCGCCGCCTGGTGCATCCCTCTCGGGGTGACACAGTCAGTCTCCCCACGTCAGTACGCAGCGAGGGTCAAGTGGGGCACACTCGAGCCATGCTGCCACTCTGCTCATCGTATGGGTGAGTCAAACGTGCTCACTTGCGTAGGCCACTCCGACGCAGCACCATCCAGGACCTGCCCGCTGGCACCAGCAGCGCTGCATCTCTCTGACCTTCTCTGTGGTGTAGATGCTTGGCCCTGTCGCCGCCAGAGGTGGTTTGGGATGGGAAGGGAGTGGTTAGAAGATCAGAAAACACAGGAAAACGAGAAGAAAAAAATGATAAAACAATTTCACTGCCGCATGCATGGACAGCGTCAACAGGGGGTGTCGCCCCGAGAAAGCGAGAAAAGCCGGGGGAAAGGTGGCAGCAAGTGAGAAATAGAAGCGAGAGACACTGAGCAAAAGAATGTAGGATTGTGTGTGTGTGTGGGGGTGGTGGAGTCGAGCGTCCTATCAGGCGTACTGACGGAAAAAGAAAGCAAAAAGCAAACATGGACGAGAAAATTTTGTGGAGAGCGCTAGTCCGTTTGGTGATCGACTAAAGAGAGACATATTAGTCAAGACGGTTCTCACTTTCGCTTTTCCCCCGCTTCCGTTGCTCATCTCCAGTCAGCTCGCCCATCGATGTTTGTACGCTGTTTTGTTTGTTCGGCGTACCTTCTGTAGCACAACTGCGCTGGCGAACCCACTTGTGCCCACATACACACATCAGCACCAGGTTCGCGGTGGAAGGAAGGAGCACCTGCGAGAGATTGGTGATGCGCAATAAGAAGGTGATGGAATCGCGGCGTTCTAGTGCCGTACGTTCGCGAACTCCCTGTCCCAAACGACACTTGTCTCTCGTAAAGAAAAGGAAGGAGAAGGAAAAGGGGAGGGTTGCATACCATCTTGGTAGCGATGGTAGGCAAAGAGCAGGGAAGAGGATGGCCGCACACATCACCGCTTTCATACACTCTCCCTATCAAACCACACTCGCTTCTACTCTTTCTCTCCACACACACACACACACACAATCCATACTATCATCCTAATCCCTTCCTCCTCCTCGAAACGTTCACCTTTTGGCAAAGAAAAATAAGCCCAGCCGCGATCACCCTGTTGGGGTTTGTTGACGTATGTCTGTATGCCTGCGGAACACATCCACTTACAAGATCATTAGTATGTCTGTGCGCAGCTGAGTGGAGAAGGGGGGGATAAATGCCTGAACTTAGAGGTCTCCATGAGGAGTACTCATCATACTGGCATGGACGCCCCTCCCTCGCTCCTTTCGCTTTCTTCACAGTCCCCCCCCCCCTCCTCCAGCCCCTACTCCCCTGTTGAAACAGTCTGTGAAGTTAAGGACAGAGGTGGTCTTGCTTGCATGTCGAAGAAAGAGAAACAAGGGAGCACGAGGTACAGAGCAAACGGCAGTCCGCCACATTAGCACCACCACAACGCACAAGAAATCAATACACACGCACAGGGACATCCGGCTGCAATGAAGAACGAAAATCAAAAAAGGAAAGTGAAAGGGGGAGGGGGTGAATATTCCACGTGCATAGCCGCCTCGTTATTCAGCTTTGATGGAGCTGTACATCTTCTGGACCATCCACAACGAACTAATGAACCCGATAGACCCGAGCGCCATACCAAACATGATGGACACACCGAGCATGTAGCCCAGAAAGAGGATAACTGAGGAAAGCATGCGGATCTGCAGATATCTCTTCAGGAAGAAAACGCTGTATAGAAAGACGTGAACGCCAGTCGTCGCAAGAGAGGCGTAGCTACGCCACCACCAGCGGTAGTCCTCCCCGCGCAAGGTGAAGTAGGTCACCACAATACCCACCTCCGCGCAGAGTATTGCCAGTGCAGTGGAGAAGAAGGTGAGGAATCCGTAGAGGTACATGGGTTCCTCGCGCCAGAAGGCATTTAATGCGAATGGCATCTCAATGCAGCACGCAATGAAGGGTACAAGACTACCAGCAAGAACATAATAAAGGGTTGCCCTACCCGCATTTTCTGGGATGAGTCGGGGGATGCTGCCGACCTTGGCCGTGACGGCGAGGGTGTCCATCTTCAAGCCCCAGTAAATGCCAAAGAACCCAAAAGGAAGCGAGATGAGCAGCCATATCGATATAATCCCCACCGCGGTCGGGAACGGGATGGCGGCTGTACTGTGCTTTGCCCATTGGATGAGATTTAGCACCATGATGCCGCATCCCAGTGCTGCCGGGAACGCTGCCATGCAACACATGGACAGCTTCCACGAGGCCCTACCGAAGAGCTTCAGCAGTCGGGCCGCCACAAAGCCGGAGACAATGTGCGCAATCAGAAAAAGTACAATGACGGTGCTCAGAAAGGTGCCACGGTGTGTCGGGTTCACTGCGTGGATAGCGCAGAGGAACACGCTGGTGAGCATGGTTACCGCAATCTGACATCCGGCGCCGACGACCGTCGCCAGGGTTGCAGCCTGTGGGGGTGCGCGGAAAGCATCGCCGCGCACCAGCTTCCAACCCGACTCCTCACGTACCTCTTTGTCGTCGAGCTCCTCGTCAAAGTAGACAGCGAGGTCCTTGCGCACCGTGCGGAGCAGCACAAACGCTACCAGAAAGCCCGCCAGAATAGTAAGCAGGACGCCGTATATGGCAGCAATCTTGTGCCCACGTCGCTGGATCTTTTCCGTAACGCTGTACTTGATGGGGTATGGCTCGTCCGACCTCTCCCACGTCACGCTGTAAGTGAAGGGGATCGTAGCCTCTATTCCATCCCTACTTCTCGGCAAGAAGTACGGCTCGTTTGAGTGCTCAAACGCGGTTGTTGAGCAAGTGTGGACCTGCGCAACACTTGAGGCAACGACTTTGAAGCCAACCACCACCTCTCGAGTGAACTGAGAGATCGCCTGGTTCTTAGTGCGAATGGTAAAAGCAAGGTGATTGTTAAGAATGTTCTTCTTCAGTTGAGACTTGGCGGTGTCATACGACATACCGAGAGCGTACCCGCGGCGGTAAACTTCGTTGCTGGCATTAGGAACTGCCGAAACAAGCGGTGTGTTGTCGAGGAACATACGCGCGTAGTAAGCATTTGTGATCATGTAGTTCGCGCGTCGAACGTCTTTCATGCTGAACCTTGCATTGCACAAGGTGGCGCACATGACGTCCTCGCCGACCTTGAACTCAAAGCTGGTCGGCTCCAGACGGTTGCCCATCAAGATCTCGCCAAGGAAGAGATGTTCGCGCTTCGCTGACATCACCTCCTCAGAAGGTTGGCACACCGGGAGCTTATAGTAGCCAACTGGAGAGAGGGTATGACGGCTTCGGTACGCATTCGCTCGAGGGGATATGATCGTGCCGGGAGAGTGGCCAATGATGTCGGCCGAAGACAAGACAGAGGTGCACAGAAGCACCAGGGCCACCACCACAGCAAGTCCACGCCCTGCGGGCATTTGCCCTACGCTTCCTTGTCCGGATTTTCTGTGTCGCGTTCCACGCTTGCGGTACAGGGAGAGAGGGAAAGCCACCCCAGCGCAAAAGTGTGTGCCTGTGTGTATCGAGAGCGAGAAGGGGAAGAAGCAGCAAAGGGCAACAAAGAGGCGAGAGGGCAGAACGCGCACCGTGTGGTTATCCTCCCCTTTATCCTTTTACTCGTTTCTTTGCTTCGTGTCTTTGCATCCACCGCCTGTTGTGATTTTGTTAATGGTTGTTCCTCTCTCGTTTCTGCAGTAAGCACGTCTGCTTGGATGCAAGGAAGAAAAAAAAAAAAGAACCCTTTATTTTTGCACGACAAGACATAACACACGAAGAAGACAACAACGAAACGAATCGTTTCAACGGCGGCAGCAGGAGGAACGTGTTTTTTTTTTCGGTTGTTGTGGCCTGTGCGTCTGCAGTCGACAATTGTGTTGTGTGTGATGTGTGTTTTTTTTTTTTTGGGAGGGGGAGGGCAGCACGAGGAGGAGCTCCGTTGCGATGGTAGTGCTTGAAGTGTTGGTTGTGTGTAAGACCGAGGTGGAAGAAAGGAAAAAGTTTTGAACGAGGGAAGAGGGTGGGTGGGTTAACAAAACAAAAGAAAAGCGGAGAGACAAGAGAGGGAGAACAACAGGGTGGGCATGGGGTAAATCAGGAGGCATCGGCAGACAAAGAAATACAAATCGAGATAGGTACAGTGTAACACCAGAGGCAAGAAGGTGAGTATCACTACAGGGGGTGCGCTCTTTGTTGCCATAGGCACCAAGGCGCTGGTAGCCTCACCTGCTGCTGTGCCCTCTGTGATCCCACGCTCGCTCTTGTTTTACCCGTCATGGAGAAAGGCAAAATCAAAGGCAAAGGAAAGATGAAAAGGAGGGTGCGCCGAGAAAGACGTCAGGGAGGGTGTGATGCAGAGAAACATCACCTGCGCATTGCTTCCCCCAACTGCGCTCACCCTCAGCACCGCTTTCCATTCTTTCACTCCTTGTCAGCCCATCAAGGGTATAAATCAAGGCGCCCGGTGGAGAAGCTGCAGTTGACCTGCCCTTTAGGGGGGGGGAGCATCAACCCATACAGCGAGGTGGCATCTCTGCAGCGGTCACGAACCTTTTCTCTCCACCCTGACGCTCTTTTATCGGTCTAATGGAGTTTTGATCTTGATAAATGAGAAAAGCAAAAAGAGCGACGGAGAGGAATCAGCTAAAGCGCTCCACCATTTCAGCGCCTCCCTCGGTCACACCCTAGCCCACCAACAACACCTCCTCTCCTTCCACCCGCTCATCACAGGCTGATTGCAAGGGGGAGGGTGTGCGAAGGGGTGAGAGTCGTGAGGTACACGAAGACGGAAGGGAGAGCGAAAAAGACAGCGCACGTGCGGTGAATGCGGTACCTTAGTACGGCACCATCGCCTCGTAGTCGGCGACGCGGCGGGCGAGCACCTCCACGTTCTTGGGGCGCACGATGCCTCCCAGGCGGGAGCTCCTCCTGAGCGGAGGCAGCGCCTTGCCAGCCTTCTTGGCAGCGAGGTGGGCCTGGAACTGGTGCTCCTTCGCCTTGAACGCCTCCTGGCAGCGAGACTTGCGGACGTGCTCGAAGCGGACGCAGATGCGCTTGCGCAGGGTGCGCGTGCGGACCGGCTTGTTGATAATCACGCCAACGCCGCGGGGGGTCACGTTCCACACAATACCGGTGCGGCCGTGGTAGTACTTGTGCGGCATGCCCTCGCGCACCGCAGAATCCGCTACGACATCGACGTAGTCACCGACCTTGATGTTCGTCAGAATCGTCGACACGGACGGGACGCCGTGCTTGCGGAACTTCTTGGCGAAGAGGTGGCGGGTGCCGGACTTGTAGCCGTACGAGTGGACCATTTTTCCTTCGAGGGGTGCTCTTCCGTTCGTTGAAGAAAGTGAGTGAATCGGTAGCGAGTGGGTGGTATCAGTGTAGCAGGTGGCGCGTGATGTAGACGGCAGGAGACCCGCACCGTCGTAGACGATAGTAGCGTCACGTGCCACGACACGGTACCACATGTGTTTGTGGGTGTTTGAAACGCATCACGCAAGCAGGCGTCGATACGGAAGGGTGTGAGGCGATAAAGGAGGGAAGAATTGAGACGTAGCAAGCGGCGACAAGCGGGAAGAGAGCAACCCATCGACTATCAAGGTCGGGTAAGGCTGCGGAACGCGCACATACGTCACCGGTGCCCAACCCTCTAGTGTGCAGCTTGCGGCGTGTCAAGCAACGCGCGCGCCCCGGCAGCACACGATAGGGGTGGCCTTAGCAAAGCAAGAGACGATGCGCCGGAGCTCAACATGTACTCATGCAGAGCCCTCTTTCCCTCTCTCCAGATTCGTTGCACAGTGATGGTTCCAGCGAGGTATGTGTGCGGACGCAGGCGCCCTCCCAATGGGTGGATTGCTTCTTGGCGCTGTCACAGCATGAGAGAAGACTTACACCACCTCGTTTTCCGACACACACACGTACGCGGCCTTCCGGTTCCCTCTCTCGCTCCTCTTACGAAGAGGCAAGAGGAAGAACTAGAGGGGCGTCAGGTGTTCACGAACCTTTTTGGTAGACTAGAGTGGTGCACGTTTTTTGTTGTTGCTGATGATGTTTCGTCCTCTGCTGCTGATTGGGTCGTTTGTCAACCCTCCGCACGCGCGTTGTGTTTTTGATTCGTTATCACTTTTTTCCCCTCTGTTCCCGATGAAGCACTCACAAAGGAGACACGCACACGCGCAGTGTACGCACGTTCTCACTTACCCACGCACCGAACACACATACACACATCGCTTAAGAGAGGGAGGGGGGTGGACACGCAAAGGTGAAGAAAAAACTCTTTTAAGAGTACTCCGCACGTGTGCGTGTGAGAGTGGATATGCGGGGTGAGTAAGTGAACGTAAGATGTGCGTCAGGGTGCCTGCGCGAGTCTCTCTGTGCGTCCTTCCGCGCCAGGATTCGTAAGGTGATATAGGATATAAAGCATCACAAAAAAAGGGAGAAGCAAAAGTCAACGGCGCGGAACCTCTTTCCTGCTCACCCGTTTTCCCTTGTGTCGGGTGTTTGAGTGTGCCTGTCAGGTGTAAAGAGAGAAAGGGAGGGAGGGAGAGAGGGGGTCCAAAGGGCGAAACCGAAAAAACATCAACAACAAGAGGACAGTGCGCCATAAATAGAGAGAGAGAGAGACGGGGGGGGGGGAAGGGGTAAACTATCAGCAAAAACGTGATCAGAGAAGCTACGAACGTACCACAGAAACCACACCAACGAGTCAATGAGCTCGAGGTAGAAAAGAAAAAAAAAAGCGAGAAAGAGATCCGTAATCGGGTCAATAAACGAGCGCTAAGCATGGTAGTCCATGAAATCAGGCAGAGTCACGTAGGGGAGAAAAAGCGAAATTGTTCGGGAAAAAAAAGAAGAGGGCAATCTCACTTGTTGCGGTTAACAGTCCGTAAAACATAGAGAGAGAGGTACACGCACAGTCACAGACAGTCATACGGCATACAGCCGACTCAGTCGGGTTTTTCTCGCGTTGCGCTGTGACAATCCAGTCTCAACACAACAACAGGAAGAGTGTGGGTGTGTGCGTATGAAGCGCAGCGAAGATGCGTGTGCGCATCTCAAGGCGCCCATCCCAACTGCCCGCATCAAAGACCGCTTCCTTCCTCTCTGCCCCTAAAAAGAGCCTTACCTGACAGAAAAGGCGTCCATGCCAGAACACCCTGCCCTATCGTAAGTAACGAAAGGGCAAAAGAGAGAGCGACAAACAGCCCTGAGAGAAGCACTAAAATACCGGTAGCACAGAGAAAATGAAGACGAAGTAGATAAAAAAAGAAGCTCTTCTCCAACGGAAGAAGCGTCCAGGTAGTCGGCGGCGCTGAAACTGCAAGAGATGCGAAAAACAAAACCGAAGAAGATGAAAGCGACCAGGGCGGAAACTTTGGACCACTGCGAATACGCAAAAGGACAAAGCACCCCCCAAACGCATGTGCACGAACACCTGAGCCAGAGCCACACACACACATGCACATGCGCAAGCTCCCAAGCATCTGCACGCATCTCAAACAAGCAAAAAAAAGAGAGGAAGAAGGGCTACAGCGAACGGGAAAAAAAAAGAAACAAAGAGCACGCGCAAGAGTGACAGTCATCACCCTCACAACTGAGAAGTTCAATCGAGAGAGGGCAACCACCTGCGACTACTGGGAGGAAACGAAATTTTGTTCTTCGTGGGCATTTCTGTCTGTGTGTGTGTGCTTTTTCTTCGTCGGGTTTCAGCCTGGAAGATGCGAGTCTCTTAGTTCTTCTTGCGTTTTCGAAGTCTACTCGCCTTGTCCGCTTTCTCGTCTTGCTTTTAAGACAAAAAATGGATAACAACGAAGTCGCCCTCCTCCCTCCTCCTCCCCTTCCTAAAGCAAAAATGAAAAGGAGAACACGAGGGCAAGGAAAGGGGCCTGTTATTAGCAAACATAGAACAACAGACACACGTGACAGCAGGCAAATAAGCAGAGATGCCCCTCCCTACCATCCACCTGGTGCCCCTCTTCACTCAGTTTTCCATTTCCTGCACGTTGTCCCTCTCTCCCCTCGCAGCAGTTTTCCCATTACTTCATTGTGGCATTTCTTTTTCCCTTTCTCTGCCCTTCTTCCCCTTTTTTGTGCTCCTTTGTTGCCTCACGACCCCTCAACACTTCAGCCAGTTTGGGAAGGGAAAAGAAAAGCAATTTTGACGGCACAAGATACACACGTGACCCTCAATAAATTGCTCAGTGGCACGGGCACACGTACAGGGGAGCATGCCTTAGAAACGCAGCAGCTTTTTTTTCTTTGGTGTGAAAATGGAGCCTGCAACGTTGCTGAATCGAGTGCTTATTCGAGTCATCGGACTCGCTGTTAACCTCTCCCCATTGTCACCCCTGGCCATGAGCTTTCGTCTCGTGGGTATTTCCACTGTCTTCTTGTTCGTTTGGTTCGTGTTTTGAGGGGATGTGTTCGGTTTGTTGGTTTCATTTCTGTTTTGTTTGGTTTCTCATCCGCTCACTGCCCCCTTCTCGGTGTTCCTGCCGTTAGTTCGCTCTCCATTACTTCGAATGCCCCTGAAGCTCGATGAGTAGGGAGGGGGCGAGAGGAAGGGGGGGAGGGGGGCATCAGACAAGCACGAAAAAAAGGGGGAGGAAATACATATAAAAATATACAAAGTGAATAATAAAAAAAAAAGAAAAACGAACAGGAAAAGACCCACGTCCAGTGGCTGAACGACATGAAAAGTGAAAGAGAGCGTCGCTGAAGGAAGCCCAATAGGACAGAAGCGGGACAACTACAAGAAGAAAAGAAAAAAAAGAAAATACACCACGTCCAGCACAATAAATCAGCCTTCCGGCGGAGCTGCATGCCTACAACGGCCACCGTCTTTCTTGCTCCCCCCTGGCCTCCACATACACACAGGCACGCGCGCTGGGAAGAAAAGTAGAAGTGTGAGTACGGTGTGATGTAGCAGACAGAAACAAAGAAAAAAGTGAGAAGGACCATCCAGGGGAAAACGGTGAGCCTCCACGCTACGCTTTAGGGAAAACTGAAGGAAAGGCAAAACAAAGGGAAATGGCACGCAAGAAATTTGTCATTCTTCCTCTTTAGTGCTTTGAGCAACGACTCTCTGGCACACAAACATCATCTTGCCAGCTCCTCTCGGTGAGCACCGTAGCATCCTCACAAGGCTAGGGAAGCTCCTTCGGGTCCTGGCGCTCGGCACCGTTAACCTACACCATGTCAGCATCCGAGACCTCCTTCTCACCGCGCACCTTCTTGGGCGTCTGGTTCAGCAACTCCGCACGCCAGTCAAAATGAATCTTCGAGGACGAGAGCTCTCCACTGCGGGTCTTTGGGAGGACCTTCCACAAAGCGTAGATCAGCGCCACCACCATCGACACGCCGAGGACCAGTGCCACTGGGGCCATGTTCACACCACGGTTGACAGAGATAGGTGCGGCGGTCATTGTTGTCGTTTCAGCCATAGCGAACTCCATCGCAGCCCCAGGGAAGGCCACCGCGGCCACAGTGATCGCGGTCGCCAGAATGAACTTGGTCATAGAAAACATGGTAATCGAGTGAGTGTGTGAGTGAGAAAGAGAGAAGAAGCAACTCCTTGAGTAGCTCCGACGACTTGTAGAGGAGGCTTGAGTTTTTTAGAGAGGCGTGAGATGGCTTTGGGAGGCGAGACAATAAAGAGCTATCTGCAGGTGGAGAGAGAAGGGGAGAGGACGTAGAGTGAGAAGGTATGTGCGGTGGTTACGGAAGAAAGGAGAGAAGGGGGGAGTAGAGCAACTCGTAGACGGGTTATGTCAGCAGTGGAAATGCATCCCCTAGGTGCAGCCGCGCTAGTCTACTGTAGAGAATACTCAAGAGAGCTGCTCAGTTACCCAGAGACCACCACAGTGACCGTTGTTGAGGCGGGTCGTATCTCATGAGAACACAACGTTTGTCGCGCCTCCGTTGTGCTGTTTATTGTCCCAAACGCTTGCGTGTGGCTGTGCATCGTTTGGCTCCTGCTGTGATGTTTTGCTCGTGCTTTGTTTTCGTCTACCTTGTCATGTGAGACACAAGAGAGGTGACGCCTCTGCATCTTCTACCTTTCTCTTAGCGAATTATACACAGACACGGGCACAAATGCGAGAAAACTTAAAATCGAAACGGTAAAGGCAAAATGAAGCGAACAAGAGAGAGGAGCAAATAAAGAGAAAAAATAAAGTGGTCAAATCAACGCTTTCAAATGGCGCGCCAACGCAGCTACAAAGGTAAAGTGAGAGAGAAGAAATATTGGATTTGCTTTGTACAGCTCGAAACAAAACAAAAGGGTAACCACCTCTCGCTGGTTCACGAACACAACCACCTGCTTCTTTCTCCCTCTCCGCTTGGCTTTCCGTATTTCCAGAGGAAGATGAACAGACGATGCCAAGAGGCCCGAGTTGCGTCGCCTTCACCGCTGTTGTTGTCGACAGCGTGCTGAGACTTTCGTACAACAGCACGTCGAGACCGCCAGCTGACGTTTATGCGAGCCTCTGTGGAAAGCTGTCCTGCTGTAGATCTGTGGATCGTCGGTGTACGTGGGTGTGTACTGCGCTGCCCACCAAGGAATGGCGAAGTGTGTCTCACAAGTGAGCACAGTGGCCGGCAGAAAGGGCAAAAAAAAAAAACAGAGATGACCACACACACAGTAAGGGGATGCAAGCGAGCAGGAGCAAGCTGAACTGGCTGTCATCACCACATGTTAGTCTTTCCCGGTGAAATGAATTGCTCACCCATTTTCTCGCCTTCTTTCCTCTTCGTCTACGCTATTCTCTCCTCGTACTGTGCTTTTTGTGTCCACGCGAGAGCATGTCAGACGAGCATCAAGCAAAAGAGCCAAGAAGAGAAAGCAAGGGAACCAAAGAGAAGAATACAAAGCGAGTGGAACTCGGCTCGCAAGCACACCCATACACACAGAGGCCCACACTGACAGGAGTGAAACAGGAAAACGAGAACTGCTGGAGTTCGATAATGATGTGAAACTGAAAAGAGCTTCGAGAAAAGGGCAGAGAGAGAACAAAGTATTAGTCATTTTTGACTTCGAATTCAGCTGCAGAAACTCTTTCGCATCTTTCGCTCCTTGACTTTCGAGTTGCTGCTACCCTCTCCGCCCCTGCTGACAAACAGGCATCCGCGCAGAAGTAAGCAAGTTCAAGCATGCGCAGAACAAGACCAGCACGCAAACCTACAGTAATAGCTATGAACAAAGCAAAGTTCAAACAAGCTGGGCTGTTCTCGCTGTGTATCGCTTCAACATCTCCTTCCACACCGCCGCTCTGTCCACCTCCCCAAACAGAAACAACCAAAAGAGAAACTTGTGATGCTTTTCGACTGATAAGAGTGTGGAGAGTGGGGGGGGGGGTACAAGCAAAAGTCAGTGGAAAGGGGGAAAAGCAGCAGAGAAGCGCACGAGCAGGAAAGGTGGAGAGGCGGTGGGAAGCTAAGTATCACACTCTGATGTCAACCCTCGCAAAGAAACCATGCGGGGGGGGGGGAGGGGAGGAGGGTGTGCTGAGAAGCAAGACGCACACAGGAAAAGGAAAATCCAGACGGCAGTAGAGGGGCACACACACACACACACACAGAGATGCAGACACCAACGCAGTTGTCATCGATCGATGTCTGGGTTGACACCACCGCCATTTCGCGACGGGAGTGGTGAACAGTATTGTGTGAACAAGCGGGACAGAGGAGTAGGGGGAAGAGGAAGGAATCGTGCCCCTTCTGCGTGTCATGAGCTTCTCTCCCTTTTTGTTTGTTAGTTACGGGCACAGTGCAAACGCACGTGCACATTCAGAGAAAGAACAGAAGATACGAAAATGAAGCGAGCAACACACGTAGGCCAGCCACGTCAATGAAAAGGATGAAACAATCAACGAAGGAGTGGACCAATATGACAACAAAAGTCAGAAGCCAAAACAATAAAAGTGGAGAAGAAGAGCTTTCATAAGAAGAGAATTACAATCGAGAAGCTTACGAAGTAACTGAACAGGGGAAAAAAACTTAGCCAGTCACACATGCGAAATTTTGTGTGTGTGTGTGTGTGTGTGGGTGGGTGTGTGTACGCGCATGCGCATGTGCATGGGGCTAAAGTTAGAGAGAGAGGGCAACAGGGAAAACAGAACGAGGGGATGGCTTAGAAAGTCATCACATCACTTTTGGTTCGTGTTTTCCTTTTCTTCTCTTTAGAGTACAAGAGTAAGATGAGAGGCCAGTCACGCACAGACAGACCCACAAAGAAGTGCTCAGGAGGAAGTGCCTACTGGGCTTGAACGTGAGGGGGGAAGGGTGAGGAAGGCAGAGAAGAGCGCAAGTGTTGAAGTATGTACAAGAGAGAGAGATGAGAGACGTGAACCACTGCGCACGATACACAAAATCAGAGGAAAAAAGGGTCGAGTAGAATCAGGGTTGCACTTTCATACGCCAACACCCACAGAGAGACTCACGCACACGCCGACAGTGCAACCTCTGTGGCTCGGTTATTTTCTCCTCTTTTTCTTGCGTTTCTCTTTCTCACCATCATGCAGCCCCCACCATGAGCGGTGAGACGGGCAAAGACGCGTGAAAAGAAAGACGATGAAGCAAGCGGGGAAGACGAAGCTATGGCGCTCTCCCCACACACACACACACACGCACACATCCCTCCACACACCTTTTGTCCTCACAATCACTGTCAACATAGTCCTCACCACTACACCCCTGTCACATAATTCAACGCGTGCAAAGGATGAGATTCCTACAAGGGCGAAAAGAGCAAAACAAAACGGCCGACAAAAAAAAAAACGAAAATGAAAACAGAAAAAAAAAGAGAGCAGATGGCCGTCACGAGTCATGACGAGGCCCTTTTCTTGCGTGTGGGGGTGGCGTGCACGAGGTGAAACGGCTCGACGCATATTTCTATTCGATGAAAAATGAGTGGAACATAATAAAATGAAACAAAAGGAGGGGATGAAAGACACATCGACATCGGAAACAAAGGAAGGAAGAGAGAGGCGAACAAAATACGGTTACAGTCAGAGACTCGCACGCAGGCACATACGCAGAGAACAAAATTGGACGGGGGGAAAGGGGGGAAGCGAAAAAACAAACTGACAAAATCACATGAACGTGGAGTCGGAGCAAGAACAGACCACGCACGCATCGTAGACACCCAGAGAAGCACCCACACCGAGGTGGGACAAGTCGGTGGTGACGAGCCGAGTCGTACGTGATGCCCTGTCTTAGCTTGGTTTCGATCCATCGCCGCTTCAAGAAACAGACAATGCGGGGGCAACAAACAAAGAGCGGCATTATACTATTTGCACACAAGTCGGGCACAAGGCCGCACAAGGAAGGGGTCACGCCGTCCCCATCCCGCTTTCGCTCTCTTCCACCCCATTCACTTCATATCCCTGCCGTCCTTTGCTCCACTCCAATGCGCTACGCAAGTTTATTTCTTAGCGGAAGGCACTTTTTACCTCCCCCCTCTCCTACTCGCGGGGCACCGTCACCGCAACGCTCTCATCGTTCTCGCCGTGCTTTCGACCCTCGTGGTGTGACCTGGCTACCAGTGTATCGACCTCGCCCAGCTCCACCCGCGGCTGTGTGCTGCCGTAAGGCACTTCTCTCTCGTCCGGGCCACAGTAGCGGTTGGCTGCCATCTCCTCCTCACGATGCGCCATCTCAGCCGCGCGGCGAGCCTTCTCAGCAGCAAAGCGGGCCTTCTCCTTCTTGGGCGTCTGGTTCAGCAACTCCGCACGCCAGTCAAAATCGATCTTCGAGAACGAGAGCTCTCCACTGCGGATCTTTGGGAGGACCTTCCACAAAGCGTAGATCAGCGCCACCGCTATCGACACGCCAAGAAGCAGCACCGTAGTGACGATGTTCAGACTGAGGTTGACAGGGACAGGTGCGGCGGTCATTGTTGTCGTTTCAGCCATAGCGAACTCCATCGCAGCCCCAGGGAAGGCCACCGCGGCCACAGTGATCGCGGTCGCCAGAATGAACTTGGTCATAGAAAACATGGTAATCAAGTGTGAGTGAGAGAGACAAGAGGTTCTACCAGTGAGACGAGTATGACAAGAAACAGGGAGGGCAAGGAGACAAAAAAATTGCAGAGCAGAGAGAGAAAGAGAGCGTGTGCAACAGGGCAGATAGCAGAACTGTGTGATTCTTATCAGCGTGTTTGCCATGTCAGCAATGACGTGCGCAGGAGCGGCGTGTGACGAACAATGCAGTCAGAGTTGCGATGCGTGAGGCAGTGAAGGTACCCCCCCCCCAGTGGAGAGAGAACGGGGATGGAGCGAAATGGGTAGAAGAGGTAGGTGTTAAACAGAACGAGTGGGCGATCAGCGATCGACAACTGAAGTGAGAGTACGCCTCACTAGGGGCCACGTACAGGGCTGGGGTGTGCACCAGTGGCAGCCGACCACGAGCCCTCCAACGTCCAAATGAGCCTCGGCGTTGACCGCACGCCCCTTCACATGGTGGCGCGCGCAGGCAATAGGCGATAACCGCCCTCGAGTCGGACTTTGCCGGCATTATAGCGGCCTTTTTTTTTTCGTTTCGATGCATGTCGTGACACGAATGATTCCCACCAAACTGAGCAGTGATAAAGCATGCCTCGTCACACACACACACACACACACACACACACACACACACACACACACATGCGCGCACACACTCATAACAACTTCTCGGAGAAACTCGAAAGGTAGACGATGATGCGAGCCCCATGCAGAAGAATGGCGACGCCACATATGGTGGGTGAAGAACGAGGCAATGGAAAGGTCAGGAATTCGGCTGTCATTAGGAGCAAGCAAAAAAAAAAGCACTGCAAGGAAAACAATGACTAGGTTGAGTGCCCCACGACTGCGTAGGTGGCCTGTAGGCCATTCTTCACCGCCAAACGAGAACAAAAACGCAGGCATAATCCGAGCCGCCAATGGTGCGCTCGGCTGTTCATGTCATCCTTCCTCGGGGAAAAGCTCCACACACGGAACAAGCGAGAGAGAGAGAGAGAAAAGGAGCGAAAGAATTAAAGCTGTTCTCCTAACGTGTCATACTACAAATCAGCCAGCAAATGTACGCATACAACAACAGCCCATCCATACTTCTGTTGCACTGCAACTGCGTCCTGGTCGTCTAAGATGAACCCTCCTGCTGTCGAATCGGGCCATGCGCCTAACGGCCCTTCTCGTCCTTCTTCGCCCGTCTCTCGGGTACGTGTTGGACGACCGGCGCCAGGCGGACCCAGATGGGCTGCACGTCTTGGTCCAAAGCGGGTCGCTTACAGGGTCCTGGATGAGGGCGGAGGCGGTGGCGTCTGTCGTGGGGGTAACAGGAGGTAGTCTAGGTGCATGCCGGATGAGAGAACGAAAGAAGCCGGCCAGCCTTAGGTCAGGGCTCTCTGAGACCCTCTGTTTCGCTTGTATGTCGTGCTTCGCCTTCAGTTGCCTCAAGCCATGGTATTCGATGATGTGGTGTAGAGACTCGTCAGATGGGAGTCTGGAGAACTCTACGATGCAACCCAGGGTGTCTTCGTCGTGCATTTGACATCGGTGCTCTATCAGCCCACTCTATCGGATGCTGAAAGTACCGTACCACCTACTTCACACACGTGGACTCCGGCGTTGATTGTTATGCACCTCTTCACGTCTTTTCTGCCTATCACGCGTGCTTTTCTCAGATCAGGATGTTCTTCTCGGATGCGATACACCATGCCAGTTGGGCTATACAGCGCACGAGCACAGTATCCACATCTGTGTACCACTAGGCCAGGGCATCAGGGCTGTGTTGTTGCTGAGGGGAGGAAGACTCGTTGTCTTCACCTTCCGTTTCCGTCCATGTCACGGAGTGTGTCTGGAGGGCGTGACCGCACGCCCAGCGAGTCAGGGGCCTCCGCTATGCGTTTGTGGCAGCGGGGCCATTCGGCCTTCGCTTAGATTCGCACCCCCTTAACAGGCGTGAGTGTAACAAGCGGAAAGACCCCGGGCATAGGCATGTGCCGGCGCACAAAGAGTTCAGCGTACTGCTCCAAGAGGACACAGGAGGGCAGCCATACGTACTCAACGAGGGAAGCCCAGGCAGCGCGCGTGGAATGTGGGCAATCATATCACTGCGTGCATGACCATAGCGTGAAACAAGGTGTGCATGGAACCTCGAGCGATCCGCGAGTCTCGCGTGGCATATCAGACACAACGCCGGGTCGGCAGCTCTTGTAGAAAAAAACAGATGGAGACGAAGGCTCTGACGGAGGTGGGGGTACCACAGCACTAGCGGGGAGTAGCAGGCAACACGCCATCTGAACTCCATGCAGTCACTGCCAGCTACCCGCCGCTGCAGGAATCCAAACCACCGAGGTGTCCGTGTGGAACTGGGCGAGGATGATCACCTGCTGTCTCGTAAGCCCAGCGTCCTTGCTCTTTGGTGTAGAGGGACTTCTGTCAAGTACCTCTTCTCTTGGGGAGTCGCAATGGGTAACGCCGTTGCAGAAAAGATCGGCCTGGACTCGGCGCCTCTTACATTGCGCACTTCGCCAGTCTGTACGCCGCACAATGTCTACCGACAAACCCTAGCGGGAGGCGCACTCGACGAATCCGTAGCGCCAGCACGGATAGCCAGACGCGTCGAAATTGCGTCATCCTCCTCCCCTCTAGGGGCCACGCTGAGCGCCACAAAGAGGGAAAGCGAGTCTGCAGCAATAACAACCACACTTGCCCCTTCGCTGCCGTGGCCCAATCAGGGGGACCTCTGGCGCAGCTCAAACCCTGGCTCTAGTGCCTTGCACGCAGCGCGACAGCTACAGGCAAGGGCGACGCCGCAGCCCCTTGTCACCGCGCCCGCGAGTGCACGATCCTCATAAAGCGCTGCGCCCGCGCCTGACACGCTGCCTGTCTGTACCGCACCGTCCGCCTGCCAGAGAGCGCTATGCTCAGGTAAATGCGACTGCTGCGCATGAGGGGGGCCTGTGCGCGCGGTGCTCCAAAGGTCTCCTTGCCTGCGTGCCTCGTGCGGATGCGGAGAGAGACAAACGGGTGGGGCGCAGCCGCACCAATGGTGCTGAGGAACAGAAGACTCGCTTCCTCGAGCGGGTCTTCGTCGCCTGCGCACTTGAGGGTACCCACTGCGATCCTGGCGGCTCCGGAGCGAGGATGCCCAAGGGCCCTCCTGCGCGTCTGGCCAGCACTGTCCCACCACGCGGTGGCACCGTTAAGGGGCCAGTGATTCAAGCTGGGCTATTCAGCAAGAACGGCGAGCATCCCTTGACGGGCCCCATTCGTGCGAGAACGCTGCCCGCCGCCAGTCACGTTCGCACCGTTGTCACTTCGATAACCGTTGCTACGTACCCGCCAACGCCGCGCACGGGCGGGAGGTCCACACCAAGAAGGAGAGGGTGGTGACCCCCCTCGATGTACGTTTCTGCAACCGAGAGTTTGCACGCGCGCGCGCGCGAGAGAGAGAGGGAGAGGCAATGGTTACCGAGCGTAGCGCAAATGTGCCGAGGAACACATTCTTCCTTCAAGACCGGCATGGTGGGACCTCCATCTCGATGTTCTCCAGCCTGACGGTGGTGTTCTCCTGATTCCAGTGGAAGAAATTCCACCAGGTCGAGCACCCCACATTCGGCCAGAAAAGCGCTGTCCGTCTTCTGCGACTCCAGAGCAGCAGTACCACGATTGCCCCTATCACAAGCAGCGAAAGTAGGACGATGACAGCAATCATGCCGCCAGAGAGCCGAGTGCCACGAGAAGGTCCTGGCAGGTCACCGAACTCGGCTACACAGCGCTGAATAGTTGAGTAATTGTTCTCCAGCATCGAGCAGACAAGAGTGTGGCGGCATTGGTTGTCGCACTCCGACTTGGGGAAGACTTGGAGGCGCTTCTCGCCACCGCAGAACGCAGTGATGAAACGCTCAAACATCACATCGTCGGTCGCTAGTAGTGCGATGGCCGCTCGCACGTCGGCGACAGAATGCAGTCCGACAGTCAGGTTGAGCATAAATTTGGCAGAGATTCCGGAGTGGAATACACCATCGCCGGTGGCGTAGCGAATCAGTACGTCCTCCAGTGACCAGGCGTTGCTGAAGCTGGCCACCATATAATACGGATTGTTGCCGAAGATGGGTGAGATGGCGGGGATAATGAGGGCCAATGCGCCACTTCGTGGCATCGTGAGCAGCCTGAAATGGTGCGTATGCCCGAACAACTGCACCACGATGAGGTCCTTGAATTCGCTGACGATGCTGTCGTAGGCTGTCACATATTCCTCCTTCCAAAACATGTCATCCTCTTCAGATTTGAAGCCACGCTTAAGCACAGCATAGAGGTCGATGCCAGGGGGAATGTGCCCCATGATGATCGCACGCTTCCTATCTCTCCGCGCCTTCACCAGCTCATTTCGCAGAAAAGAGAGCTGGTTACATGGGTCTCTGACACTGGAGGCCAGAGGGGGTCTGAGGCTGTGCGCCCACAGCAGCGTGTGCAGCACAATGACATGCACGTTAGCCATCTCGTGTGTGTAATAACCGCACTTCACCATGACGGAAGCCTCTGCGTCACTCAAAAGCCCGGCATCTCGCATCGCATCAACACGGTACGTCAGCTGTTGCACCGACGTCTCGTTCTCCCACGAATAATAGTAGTCGGGCACGACATCATTATTGCCCAGTGACGCACAGAAAGCAACCTCGCCGAGCGAGCCGTCCACCGTGACATTGCGGAAGCGCCTCGACAAGTCCTTAAAGATTGCGTCAGGCTTCAATCCGCTCTCGAGGAAGCTGTGCCGCTGCCAGTCGCCACCGTAAAGCAACAAACTCGTGTTCTGCGCCGATACGTCCTCCAGAGCACGTGCCGTCAGTTGCGGTGACGAGTCGCAGCCGGGCATGCCCCAGACAGAATAAGAGGCATCCGTGCAGCCTTTCGCCTTTTCGGTGCCATACAGCGGGTCGTAGTGGATATCCGATATGAGCGTGACCCGAATGCCGCCGACTGTGGTGATGCCTACACACAGCGCGAAGCACAACGCAGCCACCGCTGAAGCTGCCGAGAGCCCCATGTCTGCGTGTGCACCTCTTCCTGCCTCTTCCTGCCTCTTCCTGGGCGATCTTCTACTTTTCCTTTCACGCAGTCCACCGCTGAAATAAAGCACAGAAGCTCTAGGAAGCGGGGAGACAAAGCTAGTAGGCGTGTGGCATTCACAGCTAGAGTAGGTGAGAACACCCTAAAGCAGGACAAGCACGAAGACTAGTGAGTCCACAGCTGACAATGTGTCTCTTTGACCGGCAACAAAAGCGCAACGAGAATGGCGGAAAGCATGCGGAGTAGAGGGGCGAAAGAGTCGGGTGTCACTCCTTCTGGATACGAAGTCAAAGAGGCATTGGCTCACCTTGGGTTGCGTTTTGTTGTACTCCCATGTCATTGAGCTCTGATGGCCTACCACAAAGCCTGAGCGTACGCTTACCGGTGCCACTTTTTCCAATCATTCGTTCTGTGTCTATCACATCACAGTGATAAAGCCATCGGTGTTGCTGCTGACGACTTTTCTCAGAAAGACTCAGGCAATCGATCTCTTGACCTTGGGTCGCCGCCCCTCTTGCTTGGCAGCCAGAGCACAGGAGACGATGTAGATTTGAGCCGAGAAGGACAGTGTCTGCTCTTTTTTTTTCGGCTCTCTACAAATGAGAGAGACACGTACACCGGATGGCGTACGACAGAGTACCGGCACAATGGGTACATCCATTTCGACGGCGTCACTGTGCGTACCATCGCACGGCACTATCATCGCAAAGGAAAAGAAGGGAAGCGCTGCCATCATCGCAAGGCGCACACAACGCGAGTCATCAAGAAGAAGTTGTGGTGGCAGGAGGAGGTCGCACGTAAAAAGTTGAGGAGAGGAACAAAACGCGAGAAAAACAAAAGAAAAAGAGAGGGGGGAGAGGGTATACGCACAGACAGCTTGAAAAAGAGCCGATAAACAAAGCCGTGCACGGCCTTCCGTTACCAGTGGTGAGTGGCGAAAAGCCGGTGACCTGGAAGACCGGTGGAACAAGTCGAGATGGCTGAAGAGATACTTTCAGGAAACACAATACACATACACAGACCGATATTTTACCTGGAAACGGGAAGCCGCTTCAACGTGGCTGCAAGGGCTTGTTCGACAGAGATGGACATGCGCAGTTGCTCCAGTCTCGGCCAGACTTGCCGTTCCGCTTCTAGAACCAGTACCTGCATGTTCGCCGTTGTCGGGCTGTAGCACAGCCGCAGATACGACCACACGCTCGAGATGGGATGCACGCGTACGTTCTCGCTCTCATCATCTTCGAAGAAAGTCCGCATGGAAGTTGGCGACGGTGCTGCAATGGCATTGTAGCCGATCCACGCAAGCAGACGCAGTAACACATGCGCCAGCCCGAGGAAGTACAGGGCAAACAAGTAGCGTGCCCAGTCCCACATGCGCGTATGATGCCGAAGTCCGTCCCCGTAGGCGCTCTGGTGCAGCAGCTGCCACAGATACCCACGCACCGACGCATCTGATACGACACAAAACCGTATGCAGAAGAGTCCCCTCATTCGCTGCAGCGGGTCCAGCGCCCCATAGCCGGCGTGGTCGCCCCAGGAGCAGGAATAGCTTTCATGCACCACAGGAGGCTCGTAAGCAACAATAGTGCCAGTCAGTCGTGTCCGCGCGAGCAGCGTGCGCGTGGGTGGTGCTGCACCTGCCGACGACCCACAGGAGGACGACGAGACGGGTAGCAGCGTCGAGGGGGAAGAGATGGCGCAGATCACCGCAGAGCGAATAAGTACATCAGGAGATGTAAGATAATTCAACAGCTGAACGTCCACGTCAGCTTTTCTACGCGGCAGCACTGACGACACGGCGACAAACGGGATGTTCAGCACACGCCCGGTTTGTGCGTACGCCTCGGCAAAGGTCACATCCCCGATAGTTCTCTGTAGAAAGTCAGCAAGGGCAACTGGGTCGCACACCTCGCCAGTGTGCAGCAGCCGGTGAAAGTGCTTCCACCGGGAGTCAGCGGTGGACATGCCGAATAGCGCATGCGCCTCCACGAAGCTGCTTCCGCCGCCGCTGTGGTGAAAGAGCGAGGTCAAGTCGGTGCAGCAGCACACCAGCGTCGCCACCAGCGCGCCGCTGCCACTGCCGTACAAGACAGCGGGGAGCAGTCCAGCATCATACAGCGCCTTTGCCACACCAAAGTGGGCCGATGACGCAAGCACGCCACCCTGCAACAGTAGTGCGGTTGTACCGTAAACATGATACATCTCCGAGAATACCTCTCGTGTGCGTACGGCCAGCCGTCGGTCAGTCCGTGCTGCCTCACCCACGCGGCCCAAAAGAAAACAAACAAGCGAGTTATACGAGTGAATGACCGTCTTGCTGCCAGTTCTGTACGAGTACAACCGACGATGACTGATGCCGTAGAGGGAACGGTGCACATGCTTCTGAAGATCGTCCAACAGTGCCTCCACGCTGCCGGCGGTACGCAGCTCCAACAACTCCTCTATCGTCCGCATTACTCCCTCGAAGGAGAAGTATGTCGACGCCTCGTCGGTGCGCCACTTCTGAAAGCCGTCCATGTCGTCCAGCGTGGAGGCAATGGGCAGCCATTCCTCGTAGGAGGTAGTGCAGTTCGCCTGATGCGTGAGCGCGTCGTACTGCGGAGCATTGGTTGGTATTTCGAGCACACCCGCGATCACTTCGCACGCAAAGAACAGACAGGAGTAGATGACGTAGGCCACGTAGCTCATCCAGTGATACAGGGCAGCGCCGTGCACCCGGAAGGCATGCAGAGTGGAATCCATTACGCTTTCGCCACTCCACCACCAGCACCCACTTTTTTGCCGATAAGTAGAATGCGAAATTAAGAGAACCCCGCTTTGGGCTGTTCTACTTGTCGCCTGCTCTGCGGGCGTGGATGGCGCACTATAGGCACGGGTGGCACGTGAGCTGCCGTGTAATTTCGCTTGCAAAGACAGCAACGGAAAAAGGGAAAAGGAGAGAGAGAGAGATACACCCTTAGGCGAGGATGGCACCAGCTGTGAGATGTGCACAGACGCACAAAGACGAGGCGGAGGTACAATGACAGGATTTCGAGGGACTCGAATGAAGACTAACAAAAAAGGGAAGAAAAGAGACGTATTGAGTTGATATGTAAGAGAGAGAGACGCGCAGAGTAGGCCCGAAGTAAAAGTGCGGATGAGCGAGGAGAGAGGTAGAGGGGAGAGGCGAGCGGAAAAAACAGCAGTAAAGACACACACACACACACACACAAAAGAAAGGACAACAACAACCGCCTCTTTCGACTGCTTCAACGATTAGGTGTTAAAATCAGCTCCGTGTATGGTGGGCAACGGTGTGTGAATGCGGGGTATGTGCTCAAGGCAACCGCAAAGCGAAAAAAAAAGGGACTAAGAAAAGGCTCTGTAGTTGGTGGCAGCACCCAGCGCTTCTCAACTACTACTCCTTGATGCGCCGCCGCTGCATTCATCGCGAGAGAAAGAGAGAGGAGGCAAACACCATAAATGAAGCAGAGGAGGTGCACAGAAGAGGAATCAGTCAGACAAAAAGGAAAATGGCGAGGTTCATCAAGAGTGGATTCGTGGCAGTGAATAAAAAGCGCAGAGAGGTTGCCCTGTGGCTATCACAACGACGCTGGGCGTGGAAATGGCACTGACGGCGAGCGAGACGTGATCGGCGACATTGCAAGAGGAGGGGTGAACAAACCTCTCCGGGAAGGGAACAAAAAGTAGACGCTGCGTTCGCAGACACCCGCAACGATAACGACGTGGTGTGAGCGTAAAGACTCTCGCTGCACTGTGCGCATTTCTTTTGTTGTTGATGATGACTTTGTGCAAATCAGCAGCCAGAGATGCAAATATAAGCAAACACACACACACACACACAAGCCCTCTGAAAAGAAAACAAAGAGAGCGAGGCGTGTTTTAGCGGCTCAACGTACAGATCAAAGACGTAGGGGTGAACAGTTCCACTTGTCTGGGCGAACGTATATGAGTGGTTGACGAAAAAGGAAGAGCCAAGCGGAGGTAGCGCAATAAGGGAGGCGGTGAAAGAGACTGGAAGGGGCGCAGCACATTCTAAACATGTGGTGCTGCTTCACCGGCGCAATCAGCGAACGGTGGATGGTGGTTCCGCCTCGGTGTCGTAGGGATTTGTTCGGCCATCCACGTCTGCCTCGCCAATGTTATCCTCGAAGTAGTAGCTCGACTTCTCTAACCCGCCCATTATCCCTAGATTTGCACTCCCTTCGGCGTTGACACCGATATTGGGGTTGACCATATGATCGTAGGCGGAGTCGAGGTAGGGTGCATACGGCACTCCACTTTCCTGCATTGAGCCCTGCATCTTGTTAAAGGGTCTTGGGTAGGGGATGTTGTAGTGAAGTGCCATCTCGTACCGCATCTCTACCTCGCGCAGCTTGCGCTCAATTCGTTCCACCTCGCGAATACCACGATTCTGGTGAAACAGACGCCGCGTCTCCTCCAACACATACAAGGCGTCCTCGTCGGAGCTCCATGGCACCGAGAAGGCGGCACGCAAACACCGTCGGTACCACGACAGCACCTGTGCGCGATACGGGCTCTCCGCGGCATGACGAATTTCTCGAATGGTGGGCTTTGCTGCGAACATGGCTGAATACAATGACGCGAAAGAAGCTGCTATGGATTTGTGCGGCTCTTAGGTACTGCACGCGTCACGAGATGCGGCAACGTACCATCACATCCGCGGCTACACAGTGCAGAAGATGACGTGTAAGAAGGCTAAATGTTCGTGTTTGTGTAAAAGCCTGTGTGTTTCGTTACTGGGTGAGACAGAGAACCCGCGAGAGGTGCGCTTGCAGGGAATTAAAAAATCTTCACGAGAGCATAAGAAGACGAGAAGTCGGAGAGGGTCTCTGCATGACTACGTGCAGTGCAGCTAACCGAAAAACAGAGGACACACTCGTCGGTTGTCGAGGAAAAGAAAGAGGAAGGCGGGATACCATAATGACGCAATGCACTTTAGGGGGGACAATTCATTCACATGTTGAACGAACCAACCCCAGCCCCTGCTCAGCCTCTTCTCCCTTGTGCCAGCAAAGTCAGAATATCTGAATATAGCGCGCAAACTGGGTCCTTCCTCTCGGAGACTTGTGCAGCGCTGTGAGCTCGGCGGTGACACCAACTGAGCACGGCAAGCGCAGCGCAAGGTGGAACCATTGCGCAACAGAGAGCAAGGTAAATAGCTATGCATTCGTTGTCTTCTCTGGACCCTTTTGCGCGCCATTGAGTTGCAATGTGCTTTCCATATTGTTGTTTGCCAATAGTTTCTCTCTCATGCACGAGTAGAGAGGAAGCTGCATCGTTCAAGATAATATACACACACCCGCACAGAAAAAGCGTATTTTTCGTTGCAACGTGTCACAGTACCATGTACTAGTCAGAAAATATACGCGTGCAATGATAGCTCACCCACCTCAGTTGCACCACGGCTAAATTCTGATCATCCAAGAGGAGGCGTCTGTCATTGAATCGGGGCATGCGTCTCACAGGGCCATCTCGGCCTTCCTTGACCACTATTGGACACTTCACGCAGCGCAGTGAGCGCCACATGAACTCAAGTGGACTGCATGCCTTGATCTAAGCGGACTGTGTTCAGAGTCCTGCTGGAGAGCGGAAGCGGACAAAGAGAGGAAGGAAAAAAAAACAAGTTAGGGCGTTGCTAAAAGAAGGGACTACAATAAGAAGTACAGGTTCCTTAAGGATGTGAAAGGAGGCAAAAAAAAAGGAGCAAAACTATACGAGGAGCAGAACGCTCTAAAAGCTACATCAACACCGTTTCACCAATTTGCTTGGTGAACGTTCAAATTACATCAGCCTCGGCTTCTGTATTACAACGCCCACATTTATATAGGATTTTGCTCTTAGTGGCGCACTATCCCCAATCGTTGTCTGCTTTCACTGTTCTCTCCCTCTCCTCTCTGCATCCCGCTCCACCGCACTCTACAGCATAACGGCTCAATTGCCAAAGAGGAGCACTCATACCTGGCACAAACCTCACTTTGAGCTGGTGCTCGTTCCATCTCCTTTTCTTTACGAGGCGTGCTTCGGCTTCATTAGATGCGCCGGCAGTGACACAATTTTGAGTTGATATTTTTCTCGTTAGCTCGAGTTTGCTACTTCACTTCTTACAAGCACTCACAGGAAGAAATGAAAACGAGGCAAATATATATAAACAGAGAAAATCGTCCATGCAGTTCCGCGCTTCGTTACGCTTAACGCCTCGCAACGGGAGGTGTAGGACCGCACAGAAGATGAAGAAGCAAACAAACATAGTCACACACACACACACACGCGCATATGATTCCTTTCCGCTTTGGGGTTGGTTTCCTTATGTTTCCTGTTGCGCTCTTGCACAGTTGTACCCCCCCCCCTCTCGCTCTCTCCCTCACTGACTCTCGTTTGCGCGGTCGCTCCGTCACTGCGATATGAGTCAGAACCGAAAGTACAGCACACACACACACGTGTTCCCAAGGGCACATGCATGCCGCTCCATAGAGAGAGAAAGAGGGCACGGTAGAGCCTGCGCTTCGCAGCTTTGTATACTGTTGTGCGTCTGGGGGGGGGGGGGAGAGGGGATGTCGAACATTCCAACCCAAGAAGATTTTCAGCTGAAACGAAACAGAATCGATCATCACAAAACGGAGGAGGAAGAAGTTGCGAAAAGCGGCGAACACGCACAGACAACACCACTTCCGCAAGTGTGCGTAGACATACCGAGAGAAAAAGAAAGCCACACGGACGAGCACAAAAGCTACAGCGGTGCACTTTTAATGAGTACTCCCCGATATCAACTCTGTTGCACACCTCAGCGCCCGCGCCCCTCAGTCTTATAGGGCTTCGGTGGAAGCGTGCAGCAGAGTGAAGCGGGGAGATGGAGTGGGCAGAAGAGAGCATTTCGAAAAGAAAAATATGTACACAAATACATCGGAAGGCGAACAAAGAGAAATGTGTACTTTCACCACGACCAATCGACCATACAACAAGAACCAAACCCCACTTGACCTCCACGGCACGTCACAGGTCCATCGCGTCCTGTGAAGCAGTCGTAGACACGCGCTACAGCAGTGCGCCTACCCAGGCATCGGAGCAGGGCCCCTGCTTCTAACTCTGCACACCTCACCCCCCTCGCAGGTCGCCTCACGGCCACTCCCGCTATGCCGGTCGCCGCCTGATGCATCCCTCTCGGGGTGGTTCAGGCTCCTCACCAGTAGGAAGCGAGGGCCAGGTGAAATACGCTCCAGTTGCATGGGCACCCTGCCCATCATATGAAGGGCGCTAGCGTGTTCTCTGTCGCAGGGCACTCCAACGCCACTACATCCACAACCTGACAGCCGACATCAGTAGCGATACAACGCTTTGATTCCCCCTCACGTCGTAGATACTCGGTCCTGTCACCACCTGAAGCAGTTCGGCATGTGGCAGGGGGTAGAGGTGCTGAACCTTGACACCAAGCTGAGGTGTCCTGCGTTATCAGATCCCGCATTTCGCGTACAAGTGCAGGGACTACCACTTTTTCGCATCATCCGATGCATAAGCGGTTTTAAAGGACTGAAAGTAGGCAGAAGGATATGAGGAGAACAAAGTAAAAGAAAGGGGGGGGGGGAAGGAGCGCACCACAGAGTACATGCGTACTAAATCCAGGGGCATAATAAGAAACAGAAATGCGTTACAGAACACACAAAAGGGGAAAACAAACGAGGAACACATTTGAAAAAAGCTGAGCTCTCACTAACCTGGAACCCCAGTAGCCACGCGCAACGCTACCGCTTCCACAGGTCTCATAGAAAGCGCTAGACAAGTACGCAGGCGCACTCAGTAATTTACACAGGTACACTCGATGAGAGTGAAACAGCTACGAGATACACTCGAAGACACAGCAACTGCAAATAGAGAAAGGCATAGGCACACACGCACACACACACACACACACACACACGTGCGATGGTGCCTGGCTCTCGGTGCTACAGTCCTACATTTTTGTTTACTGCTCTTGCTACGGGAGAGAGGGGAAACAGCCCTTTAAGCGGCAATCGCGGCCATGACAGGCGCTGTCGTTGCGTTGATTTCGTGCGCGAGCACAGGAGGCACGCCACTAACCACTGCACCGTTATGGCGGATGCAGTTCTGTGCCGAAGCATGACCGACCACGACACTGGTAGACTCGTCATGGTTCATGAGGTACTGAGCAAGGAAGCCGGCCACGAACGCGTCACCAGCGCCGTTCACGTCGACTATCTCCTCCTGCGCTAGCGGTGGCACTGGATAGGAACGGACGTGATCGCCGCAAGCGACGTACGTGTCGTGCGAGCCGCACGTCCCCACCACGAGGCGCGGCCGACCGGTGGTGACACTCGGCAGCATTGAGATGCGGGCGAGAGACCGTACCAGTGCCCTCTGTCGCCGCGAGTTAGGGCGCATGACACTCCCAATGGCGCTCAGGTCAAAGTCGTGTGGCCACCGTACGGAGGCGTACGTCAGCAGATCTTCGTCGCTGCCGAATAGGATATCCACATGTGGCATGAGGATGTGTAGGCGGCTCTGAAAAGCCATACTAATGTACGGCGCATTCAGGTTAAAGCAGAAGAGCTTGCCGTGCAGGTGGGCATACTGGGCAACAGAGAGGAGATTGTCAGGGCTTGATGAAGTGTTGAGGAAGAAGCCCTCAGCGTAGTACAAACTGGCTTGCTCAAGCGCAGACTGCACGGCGTGCGTCTGCATGTGCTTCATCGATAGCGTCACGGCTGCGCCGAGGTTGGCGAGCAATGTTCGATCCTTGTTGAGCACGAGACCAGCACAGGCGCCTGTCGGCTTATCTTCGCACTCCTCAAAAAGCTGCTCAACACTAGCGTCCGTGAGCGCACTCTTCAGAATTTCTGCAAAGCGATCCTTGCCCAGTGCGCCGACGTAGGAAATGTGCGCCTCAGGTAGCATCCAAGCAAAAATGCGAGCTGTGTTCATAGCGGCTCCACCAGGGACGTAGTCCACCCTCCCTTTGAAGTCGTCCAGCAACTTCGAGAAAAGCACCAGCTGCTCCGGAGTCGCCAATGTGACGCTCCCTGGCTCAACGTGATGCTCCCGCAGAAACTCCTCTTCAACAGTCGCCATCATGTCAAGCAAAGGATGCCCAAAGCACATTACGGACACGGAGCCCGTCGAGGCGCCCCTGCGGATCGTTTCCATCCCCATCGTGTACTGTGCCTCTGTCACTGTGCGTCTTTGCCTGTTAGTGCGCTGGCACAGGGGTCTCTTTAAGAGTGATCGTGTATCCTGAGCACGTCTCGCTTCTCTTTTCTCCTATTTGTTACTCCTCGCTACTGAAGAGTATGGGCTCCCATGAGGTAGGACGCAGTTGGGGAGGCGAGGGCAGCAGTGCAGAGGCTCTTTGACGAAACGAACGCAAAGGGGGGAAAAATGTCCAAACAACGAAAGAGCTTGAAAACGAAGAGAAGAACCAAACGAGAAAAAAAAAAAGAGGAAGAGCGACGACAGCGACGACAGCGAAAGACGCTCTACGCCACAATTGATGCAATGCAAGTCCGTCGAAGAGAGCTGAAAGAATGAGAGCGAGAGAAAGACTCGGTGCGGCTAAGAAGAGGAGAGGTGTTGCTTGTCGTTTCCTTCGCCTTTCTATGCTAACACTGACGCAAACGAGTATGTTCCCCTCCCCTTATGTGTGTGTGTGGAGGGGGGGACGTGTGTGCGTTGTACTGAGTGTCTTTACCTCACTGTTTGTTTGCTTCATTTGATGCCCTACTTCTGTGCGCTTATGTAGAAGTCTTATCAGGAGTGCACACGCACTGTGGGCTCAGGCTGTGTAAGCTTGTACGTTGGTTGTGAGTGCCTCTCCTGCTCTCAGCGCCTTTTCCTATCACTTCGACTTGCTACTGTAGGTTCCGCGCACCGGACGCGAAAGAAACAAAGGAATAAAATTTACGTGTGTGTGGGTGAAAGGGAGAAGAGAATGGGGGTTGCTGTTTTTTATATGTTTAACGACAATGTGAAAGGGCAGGTACTGAATATTCATGGGTGTACGACCAAAGGAAAGAAACGGGGCATGGCATGGCCACAGAGAGACCGGACTGCTAGCTGGTAGGATATATAGCTACCCATATGGCTACTCAACAGGCACCGAGAGGATAGATCAGGAAAGGAAATCAATCTATGAGAGCATACGCAGGAGGAGGCAGGCAACGGAGGCGTGGCACGTTTCCCTCCTGTGCCACACACACTCTCCCCCTCTACTGCTGTAGTACACCGGCCATTCGTAGCGGTGGTGGTTATTTGCTTCTCGTTATTTTCTTTTTGAGAACACAGCGAGAGGTCCACAACGCAAAGACACTTCAGCGGACCACACACAGAAGGAAGCGAGATGGTTGCGCGTAGATGAACAACAACAGTAAGTAAGCGCAATGCAAGCAACAAGAGTAGCAACAGCAGCGGATAAACACAAGCATACACTGAGGCGTGGCATAGATACGAGAAGATCCACACATGCATACGTCATTCAGAGAGAAGGAAAGAGACGCGGTGAAGTACAGGCGTCCCAGAGGGGAGAAAGAGAAGAGAAACAAGAAACTCAGCCCTCTCCTCGCTCCATGCAACTGTCAGTGATAACATTCGGCCATCAATTCAAACACCACACCGCACCTTTTGCAGCTTCGTGTACAGGGTCACATGCTAAAGAATCCCATTTTGGAGGCTCTGAAACTGGTCGTAGCGTCGAGTGCGCCAGTTGTCCGCGCTGCTCAGGATGAGCTCCTTTGCGTACACGGCGTAGTCCGCCTCGGAGCGCAGGTCCTCACGAAAGCGTCCGCGCAGCTGACGAACGACGGCGCCCGGGTCTGCCCCAAAGCACGGCATCGCGTTCCTCGGCGTCAAGATAGAGACCAACGCAAGCAGGTCCTCGCAGCGCTCGCGTGCCGCCGCGAGCGCCTCGTAGAGAAGGATTCGATAGTAGTTAAAGAGGTCGCTCGAGACGCCACCCATGACGTCGATGAGCTCCTGCGACAGTTTAAACGGCGCAGATTCAAAGTTCAGGCCCCCTGGTGATGTCACGAACAGAAAGCCAAAGTCGATGTGAACCAAGCTGCCATCACGTTGAATCATAAGATTGCCGTTGTGACGGTCCTTAATTTGGAGGATGTATGAGATGATGCTGTAGCCAGCCATGCTCTCCACAAAGTTCTGTTGCGCTTTGCGATAGAGGACGGAGTCCTCGCCATCGTAGGCCTTGAGGTAGTAGCTGTATATGCTGCTGACCTGGGTCGCCTTCTTGATACCATCCATAGACGAAGAGTCCTCGATCACCTCAATCAGGCCACAGTCACGGTGTGTAGGTAGCACTGCATACGGCTTCACACGCACCGTCAGACCCGCCTCCTGCCAGATATTTTGGAAAGCGTAGATGAGCTGCAGTGCCAGCTCCTCCTGCCGGAGATCTTCTCCGGCCTTGATAATCATCGCGTTCATGCACCAGTTGGGGTGCGCACCCCAAGGAGACGACTTGCGCACTCGCGCCATGCGCGCCACTTTGAGCTCGCCGAACACAGCCCGCAGACACTGCAGCGCCTCTGGCGAGGCGTCCTCCACAGCGCCGCCCTCAGACTCTTCGACCAGCGACGCGGCCGGCGACTCAGACCTCGGCGGCGGTGCTGGAACAAAGAGCTCATCGGAGTCCGCCCGAACACGAAAGCGCCCGTCAGGCAGTCGGAGCCGCGTCGCCGTTGGGTCTCGCATAGTCGCTGTCTCGTCTACGATGACCTCGTAGCGAATGAGGCATGGCACCCGCTCGCGCGACGAGAAGACGGTGCACTCTTCGACAGAGATGTTCACAATCCACTGTACAGATTCACTGCTGGTACAGAGTGGGTGAACGAGCCACATGGACTGTAGTCGTTGATTCAGCACTCGCAGACCCCTGCGCAGCTCGTCCTTGCGGCCGGTTCGATCGGGAAAAAAGCGGAGCATGTTGCTCAGGTTAGTCAACGTAGTCACGAACGTACGTTCGTCGTTGTACAGCTTTAGGCGCACTTCCTTCCGTCGCACGACACTGGCATCTACGTCGCTGAACCCCTCCTCGGGGTCGCTGGAGGTCCAGCTGCCGTCACCGCCGCTGGTGCTGACGGAGTGAGTGCCTGCCTGTCCTTGATTGATGGCGTAGCTCTCAAGTTTGTCGTGAAAGTGTTTGAGCCGACCGGCAAGCCCAGTAGAGAAATCAAAGGTTGACACTGAATCCACAATCCACGCAAGGCGAAGCGCGATGTATAGCGACCGGCCGGCAAGCCAGAGCATAAAGTTGTGCAGCAGCTCCTGCGCGTTGGGGTCCTGGTGCGTGATGCAGACATGCGTGACTTGCAGCAGGCATTCCTCCAAAGTGTGTAGATTCGTGTCATAGAGCTGTCGGACGCACTGTTCCTGCTTTTCAGCAGACTGGTTGGTGAAGAAGATCCGCTGCAAATTCTCCAGCAGTGAGCGGCGATGCGCCGCCATGCGTCGGTGTGCTAGGTCGCCCATTCTGTGAGGCTCGCTAGCACGTCAGCGTCCGTGCTGGGGTCTCTCTTTAGGCTGTAGTGTGAAAGCTTTAAGGCGACGCGGGCGAATACCGAAATCAAGCAAAAAAAAAGGCAGGAAAAAAGAGATGCAGCTGGAGGCAGGTGCTGAGAGTTGAGTCCAGCAGTGTAGTTGAAGCGGTTCCCAATGAGATGATGAGGCACTGCCAGTCCCTCTCTTTTCTTTATCCATTGAGAAGCGGCAGTGATTCATCGAAAAGAAACGGAGGGGGGGTGGGGGTAGAGCCCTCCCCATACACATGCGAGAGAGTCAACAAGAAGAAGCGCGTCAGCAGAGTACGAGAAAGATTCCTGTTGGGTGTGCGTGTACGCTTCTCGTGCTGCCTAATCCAACGTCAGGAAATCATTGACGCACAGAAGCACACTCGCACACACGCGACCGTGGCACACTGATTAGCCAGACGCACGCACGCACATAGCAGTCAAGAGAGCTCCCTGCATCTCTGTTGATCATTTCTCCTTTGCCACTTCTACTCCCCCCCCCCTGCTCGACCGTTTACGTCGTTCACGTTGAAAGCACGCGGACGATCCACTGTTGGCTGTTTGTGTTACTCAAGGAAGTCAGCACCCCCCCCCCCCGAGCATTCCACAGTGTAGGAACGAAGGTAGTGTACATGGCGTGTGTGCGTGTGTCTCTTGGCGGTGGACGATTCCAAAAGAGCCCTCACCAACCCACACGCACCGAAAAAAAAAAAGGAAGAAACTCAAGCACACAGACGCAGAGGTTGAACCCATACCTCCCACTGCGCAGGGCATCGTTCAGGTTTGACAGTTTCCGCGAGAAAAGGGGGAGGGCAGGTGGAAATATAACTGAAGAAAACCTCTACAGAACCGCAGCGTTTCCTTCCCACTTCGCACTGCGGCCGCCGCCACTCTACATTGTCACTCCGTCATTTCGGGAATCGCCAACTCCTGCTGCACGAAATGAGCCTTTACAACCTCCGCTCCCTCGCGCATGACGGCATGAAAGACTTCCGTCGGACTCACCGTGCCGTACTGAGACACCAAGCGCATTGCGCTCGGCCGGTCTTCCGGGAGAGGCGGCAGCGTGACAGAGGAGAGAATCTGCAGCGCGTGGTACTCCCGCAAGGACGCAATCAGAGCAGTGCAACGCTCCTGTGCTGCCTCCGACCGCTTCTTCTTGCGCTCAAGCGCCATGAAAAAGGGCACATCTCGGAAGGCGTTATATGGAATGCTGCGGATGTGTGGCGCTCGTAGTCCTGCGTCCGCAACAAACGAAGAGGTCCCTATTCCCAAGGTAAAAGTAGATGATCCGGAGGACAGTGCAAGCTCTAGACGGCGCGGTACATCAGGCACGTCACTCAGCCTCCCGCCTTGCATTTGAAACAGCATTGTTGCTAAACAGCCGGCGAAGTCTGTGAAGCTGAGCAAGACAGCCTGCCCTGTGAACGACGACATCGCGCCCGCATACATCGACGGCGCTCTTCCAGCGGCGGAAGAACTCCCGTGTCGGGTCACCGCAGCGCGAAGAAGGCGCTGAAAGTCGCAATAGCTTGCCCATGCCTGCGCGCATAGGGACGGTAAGTCGTGCTGCTGCCTGGCAGAGGCGGCGCACCACTGCAGCTGCCGGCACAGCTCGCACACCGCGGAAAGCGATATGCAAGGTGGTGCAGATGCGGCTGGCCCATCGCTGCTAGGTGCCAGAGTCTGGGATAAGAAGAGGTTGTGGAGTTGTGCGACCAGATGAGACGGCACGACTTGCACAAGGGGTATGTCTGTCACGACAACGTCTGCGCAGCCCCAAGGACGGCTTTGCGCCGCCGATTCGCTACCCTCGCCCCTGGTCGCCATACTGTCATCAGAGACAGCCATCTCAACTGTAAGAGAGCGGAAGGGTGTGAACAGAATGGACACGGTCCCGTCATCATCAGTTCCACTGGATGCTGTGGCGGCGACCGCCTCCACCGCGCACCGATACAGCATCGGCTGCTGCAGCGAGTCGGGAAGTGGAACTCGTAGAATTTCGGGGCAACTCGTCGGAGTGGCTTCTGCGGCAGCACCGCAGATCATGATTGCGTGGCTCACAGGCACTTGACTACAGCCAAAGAGAGGCACACGCTGATTCCGTTCCAGCAAACTCCACTCGGTCATGAAAAACGTTGATGCAGCCAACACGGCAACATCAGAGTTGGCACCGCATTCCCCAGGAGAGCATAGCGGCAGCTCTGCTTTGGCGGCTGCTGTCATCTCCGTCAGAAACATCGCTGATTGCGAGTCTTCGCTGTATGCTTGCCCTGTAGATAGTGGCACTGTGTCCTCCACTACGCTGTTCCCTTGAACATTTATTACTTCCACAAACAGACAGGGGCACTGCTGGAGTGGCGCTACCGCTGGGTAGACGGAGATGAGGCCAGGTGGAACCGTTACGTAGCGACCGGTGATGTACGGGTCAGGGCACATGGCAGCAGCGTAGAGCATGTGGCCACAAACATGTTCCTCAAAGAAAGACCACACCTTGGCAGTAATGGGTCGTTGAGTGGGGTAGTGCACCTCGTCCGCGTATACCACCACTGCCAGCATCAGCATTGCTTCGATAAAATCTGTGAAGCCGAGGGTCGGTTCGGAGACAACCGTGTCAAGCTCTGGAGAAAGAGAGGCTGCTAGCGGCTCCAGGCTAGCCACAAGGGGGCGGATGTCTGGGAAACCACCGTGACGGAAGATGGCGACCGCACAAGTCTCTTTGACTGCATCCAGTCGGGGAAGAGTGTCTCTGAGGAAGGCGCGATAGCCAGCCTCTGACAGGCGGCCAGTCACCGCGTACTTGCGGAAAAGCGGAAGAATTGCGGTGTGGAGTAGCGCCCCAACGATGTGTGTGACTAGTCGGTTCACATGCGGCGCCCATCCGTTTTTCGCCGGGCAAAGCCGCACCTGCGAGGATGCGTGAATGACGCACTGCGAGATGAAAGGCCGCAGAAAGGCATCAGCGGTGTACTTCACAGACTCTGTCAGTAGAACGTGATCCTCAGCGCTTTGACGCAGTGCAAGAAGAGCAGACTCCCGCCCACCTTCATCGCATTTCCCATGTCCCTCGCGCAGGCGCGTGTAGCGCTGGGTTTGGAAGATACGCACGCAGATCACCTTCATCATATCCACAAAACTGCTGAATCCAACAGATTCACCTTCATGCGCCGCGCTCGACAGTTGCGGCGATGAGATCGACAGTGCTGCGGAGGCCCGCCCGGAGCGATGCGAACTTTGGGGCGTCAAAGATGTACACAGTGACCCAATGCCGAGTGAGAAGGCCCGTGACGAGACAGAAGCGGCGCCTGGCTCGTGCTCGTCGGCATTTGCCTGCTGCGCATCTTCCCTCAAGCACTGCTGCCCCCAAAGCTGGTCCAGCAGTACACGGAAGACCCCAACTGCGGTGCCAATGAGCTGCGCAGAGCTCAGAAATACCATCCAGCCGTCATAAGAGAGTCGCCCTGCTCTGAGTAGCTCACCATGACTCAGAGCGATGCCGAAGAGAAGTCGCCACGAGGACTCATCTTCTGAAGTCATGTGACGTAGAAGGAAAATACGGGGCAGCACGACGTTGGGGATGAAAGGGAGACTGTCACACAACCCTCAGCTTCTTTTCCAGCCTCTTCGATGAGTATATGTGTAGGTTGGAGAGTGGTGTCCCGTGCGTGAGCGACTAAGAACGCAAGATGAGAAAAGGAGAAGTAAGAGGGACGAGTACAGAGAGAGAGAGACCTACCCAGATCAAGCAGCAGCGGAATAACGAGAGGGCGTCCTCACCGTGAAAGTGGCCAAACAGCTCTTTTCACCAACTCAAAGGTGAGACACCACCACAGGTGTTGGAGGTGCACCGGAAAAGGAAGAAGGGGAGGGGGCGCGGGGTGCCGAGGAAGTGAGCTTAGGTTCGGGCTCAAGAAGTTTCTCCTGTAACCTCCTATTGGCCGCTTGGAAGTGATGATGTCACATTCCTGTGTACAGCGCCAGTGATTAGTCGGCCTCAAGACACTATTCGGCAGTAGTGCTACGAGAGGAGAAGCGGTAGGCATGAAACGGAAAATGCAAAGTGAAATCGAAGAGAAAGGAAGCGACAAGAAACGAGGGTTAGATGCACAGTAAGCAATCGCCATCTTGGCAGATACAGAGAGAAAGAGGCAGGCAATGCTAACAGCAGCGCTGGCCAAACAAACGACCTTTGCCTCCTCCGCACACAAAGGAAGAGAGAAAGAGAGAGACTCGAGCACAGCAACAGTCTCCTACCTCGAAACTCCTCGCTTCTTTCTCTTCTACAACCAGCGCGAGAGAAAGGGGTTGTGCAGGTCAAACTCATCACCATCGTTTTGGCGGCGTTGCATCTGCGGTGATGTTCCCGCTACGGGCAGGTGACTGGACAGTGGTGATGATGGTGGTCCACCAAGCGGTCCACCAGCCAGTGGTCGCGGCCACTGCTTGGAACTGGAAGAGACGCCCAGAGCTTCTCTTCGAGGCACCGTAAATGGGGACGCTGCACTCGAGAGTGGCGGCGCGCGCGCAGTGTCAAGAGGCGAGCCTCCACATGGAGGTCCCAAAGTGGCTCCAGAGATTCCCGATACCGGGGTACCGGGCGGAAAGGCGTCAAGGTGGTTGCGTCGCATGGGTATCCGCGAAACAGTGCGGCCCTCACCGAGAGACAAGCGCACCTGCTCGGAAACCGCGGATGGTGTACCGCGCTGCGACGACAGCGAAGCGCTGCCGCCTTCCCAGTGACTCGACGACTCCCTATCACCTCGGTCGAGTGCTACGTTGGTCCCACGAGGTATGGATATAGATGGCGGAGATGTCTGCAGCCCCTGTGGCGACGGTCCGCCGCTCTGAGAGAGCGGTTTCGGTTGTAGTGCCGAGGACGTCTCTGTTGATTGAAGTTCTGAGGTCACAGTCTTGGGGGACTCCCCATCCTTCTCTTCCTCGCGACCCCCGCTGCGGCACCAGCGGAGGGTCTGTATGCTTGCGGCGATAGTGATCACCACCACTGTGCCAACGATCTGCATGTAGCCCTTCATCTGGTACGGTGCACCGTCCTCGTGGGGGTGGACTTCGTAACTGCTTTTGTTGTATCCTTTTTCCTCGGCCCACTTCCCCAGCGTTTCGATCAGCTTGCAGCGGTATCCGCCGCGGCTTTTCTCTGTGTCCTTGGGCGGGTTCGTCCGTGGCTCTGCTAGGGGTGCGAAGAGAGCTGAAGCAGGTTTGGCAGTTTCTTCTGGCCGAGGGGACTCGGATGGTGGTGATGCTGCCTCCTGCGATGTTTCCGCTGTTGGAGGTGCAACAGGCCACCGAGGAGTAATGGCCGCGCTCTCAGAAGTCTTGGAAGGCTCTGCAACCGCCGCCTCTTGCGTCCCTGTCTGCTTCGCCACCTCTGACAACTGCACGTCGAGGGTCTGCAAGCGCCCCAGGAGCTCCTGAATCGCAGCGTCACGGGCAGTCTCGAGTGCCCTCTTCTGCTCCGTTAGTAACGTTATCTTCTCCGAGGTAGCAGCAGAGGCGTCGCTCTGACTCCCCACAGCCGCACGCGCCGTGTCTGTGAGCGAGTCTGCTGCCCCACGAATGTTATCAAACGTCTCAGCAGCTTTCCTCACCTCTTCATCCAACACCTGGACGTCTTCCTGCACCTGTGCAAGTGGTTTATTACTCTCTAAGAGCGCACTTACCCTGCTCTGAAGTGTCACCGAGGCACGTCTCAGAGTTAAGAGATCTTGCTGGAGGGCCTCGAGCCTCTTTCCCATGGACGTCTGTAGTTCAGCGACGATGACCTTGGCGTGCTGTGCCGCAGACGACTTCTCCTGCTCCTGCTGTTTCGTGAGGTCGGCTGTGGCTGCCTGAAACCGTGCCCTTTCCTCGTCTATTTTGGTAAGCACCTCCTTCCGCTCTGCAGTCAGCCGCTCTTGGGCCCCTGCTGTCTCTTTTCTGAGTTGCGCGGCACTCTCAGCTACCGCATAACCCTTGAGCTTCTCCTCTGCCCTCCTCTCCTCCGCCCTTCTCATCGTCTCTGCACGTCGGGCTTCCTCCTCGGACTTTTGCGCTTCTGCATCCAGTCGCCTTGCCTCTGCGAGGCGAGCCTCCTCAGCTAGTCGGGTCTCCTCCGCGCGTTGTGCCTCTTGGGCTAGACGAGCCTCTTTGGCCTTGAGATGTTCCTCCGCTTGCCTCGCCTCCTCAGTCAGTCTCTCCTCATCCGCCTTCCGCCCCTCCTCTGCACGCCTTTCCTCCGCAGCCTTTGGTGCTTCCTCAGCTTGGAGAGCCCCTTCCCCCGCTGCGCGCTCTAGCGCCTCCTCTGCGCTCCTAGCCACCTCCTCGACTTGCCTTGCCGCTTCAGTCTGACGAGTCACCTCCTCTGCTGACCAAGCTGCTTCAGCTTGTGTCGCGACCTCGGCGTGTTGAGCAGCCTCAGCCTGTCGAGTCGCTTCTTCGTTTATGCGAACTTGCTCCACTTTTTGGACTTGCTGGGCAGATTTCGTTTCCTCCAACAACTTTGACTCCTCGGCCTTTCTGTACATCTCCTCAGGGTAACGGGCCTTATCCTCCTGCCGCACCTCCACAGCAATCCGAACCTCTTCCGTTCTTTGGATCTCCTCAACCATGGGTGCATTCACCTTCTCTTCCGTGTACGGATTCGTGTCTGTTGTCGTGGCAACCGGTGAAGGTGAGGGCTCTGCCTCCATCGGCGGATCGACCGGCAGCGGCGATTGCCTACTATGGTGTACTGCTGTATCTTGCACGTGGTCGGTTGCATGTAAAGCGCCACTGTCCAAAGGCTCTGGATCGTTTCCCTCAGTCAGAGAACGAGCTGCTGATGGCAAGGAGTCCTCCCCCATTGCAACTTTGTAGGAAATTACCTTTTCTAGTACCTTCTGTGATGCGTCCACTTCTGCAGCGCTCCAGGCCTCCGTTGCCGTTCTCTCCTTTTCCTCGCAGTGTCTGTCCGCCGTTGGCCCGGCACATTCAGTCTGCCTCACTACCTCCTCCTCTCGCTCCGCCTGCACGGCCCTTCGCGCCTCTTCGACGTTGAGGATCTCTTCAGACATCCTGGTCATATCAATCACCTTTTGCTCTTCAGCAGCAGCGGCAGCAGCTTCATGACCCAGTTGCACCTCCGGTACTCCGTGCTTGGTAAAAACAGCGTCACCAAGCGGGATGTCCACCGAAACTTCGACAACAGCCTCCTTGAGAGGGTCTGAGGGACCTACAGAATGCAGATATTCCGGTACAGGGACTGGCATAGCCAAGTCCAACTCCACCTGCTGCGCGCCTTCGGGTAGTGGCACAAAATCGTCACGCGCCAGCACGTCTTCAGCCGTCACGAGCGTCGGGGAGGATCTGGGTGAAATGCCCAGTAACGCGATAAGGTAAACACAGGTGAGCACGAGCCGGAACCCACATCGCTGTGCGTCCGTGACAGCTGACATGGCTCTTCTGTGTTGCTTCCTACAAGAAAACAGTCCCGAAAAGGAAAAAAAAAAAGAGAAACACACGAACAAGCTCGAGAGAAACAAGAAACAAACACGAGTCACACGTGTTCTCAGAAGAAATAAACCCCTCCCCACCCAAAAAAAAAAAAAAAGTAACGGCCCCTCGGGAGAAAAGCGGGAATGTCAGGTTTTGTGGGTTCGTAATTCGGTGCTTTGATTAATGAGAGCCAGCGGGGTGCTTGAACGAGGAATATCGTCAAGAGCGAAAGCAGAAGAGCACAAAAAAAAAAGAAAACAAAAGGGTGGGGGGACTACTGAGCAGAAACGAGTGGAGAACGGACTCAGAAAACAACAACAAAAACCTCACACGCACGCACACAATAAGGATGAGCGAGTGGTGGACAGTAGACGGGTGAATTAACAAAAGAGAACAGAAGCGACACGCACGCGCCTGTGCACATGCGCACAGGCAATAACAAGCAGAACGTTACAGAGGTAGGGAAGTGAACTGATCTTCTCGGCAGTAAAATATCTCCCAAGGAGATATCATATTGGGCAAGATCCCTTCTTTTCGCCTCTCAACCCACCAGCTTTTGAGTCGGCAGCGGTAGCGGTTTCAGAGACCGAGGGTGATGCTGGTATCTCTACTTTTAGAAGAAGTGCAACGACGGTGATGCGTATGTGTGTTAGCGAGTGTGTTCTTTTCGTGTGTAGGGGTGTGGGTGTTCCTTTTTCACATAGAGACAGTACAAAACTGAAAAAAAAAAAAACGCATATGTAATCGCTCCTGTGCACGCAAGTATGTGCGTATGTGCGTGTATGCGAGGATGATAGGCAGCATTCAATGCAGTTATTGTGAGAAGAGCAAAGTGCAAGTCATCAGCACACAGAGGGAGTAGAATAGAAGCAAGACAGAGAGTAAGGATTTTTTTTTGATGCGGCCATGTGATCATCATTCACTACAGCCATAGCGATACCGAGCACATACGTGGGTGGGAAAGAATGCGTCAGAAAGCCACGGACCCTAAAAGCGCGCCGTCTCGCTCTTCCACGCAGCTTTGGGTGGGCCCAAGAGCAACAACAAAAAATGTTACCGTCCCACAAAGAACCTGCACAAAGTGTAGCTCAAGGAGAAAAAAAAGCTCAACAGTTCCATGGCTGACTGTCTGCCATTATCCGGCTTGATTCTCGTTTTCCTCTAGGTTTTGATGAGGATCACAGTCGCGTACACATACACCGGTGAGAGGTGAGCCCCTACATGCAAAACGCACGTCTGTTGAGAATGTTTCGCTGACTCTCGGCTTCGCGTTTTCGACGGCATTCAGCGTGCCTGCTTTGGCTGCAGGGAAACAAGAACAATCGGAATGTACCAGGTAGACATACATAAATGGTGAATAACCCCTCGGCAATGAGAGGGAAAAGGGGGGCAGCGAAGACAAATCCTGATAAGAGTCCGTACACGCGGTACTAGATATGGGAACAGTGAGAGGAAGAGAGTCAACACAGCTAGGCCTGAGAGGCTCAGCAGCGCCGCAGTCGGCCGATGCCAAAGGGCGCAAGGAGAGTGTCTCTATTTCTTGGATGGCGCGTAGTACTTAAAAACATCTCCACCGATCAAATCGATGCGAATAGGCTCACGACCACCTTCCTCCGTGCCGGTCCCGACCACCATCGACGTGCCCCCAACGCGCGAAAGCCTCGCCGGTGGCCGGTTCTGCAGCTCCGTTGGAATTGGCGGAGGCGAATCGTAGCCCACCTCCTCCAGAGTGCGGCAAGGGCCGTACGACTCTCCCGTCAGAGGGTTGTGCCTACGTACCTTGGGCTCCGGCACCTTGATTTCAACCACCTCCATCGGCTTCGTCTCTGGCGCTGGCGCACCAGCAGAAGAACGTCGACGCACTGCTGCTGCGAACTGTTGATCAGCTGCGGCTTTGTCCAGGATCTGGTCGGACGACATCATCGGCTCTGGACGCAGTCGCAACTCTGAGTCAGCGAGCGACTTCGCAAGCGTCAAGTCGTCGTGGGAGGCCTTGAAAAGCACGACCACGTGCTTGTACTCCTTTTCAGAGGCGATGTAAAGCGGCGTCTTGCCGTCTTCGTTCGAAAGTGAAGTGTTTGCATCGGACTTGAGTAGCAGATACACGGTGTCGTGGCGACCAGCTTGCGCAGCTGCGTACAGAGGGGTTTCTTGTCGCGCGTTGCGCACATTCAGGTCGGCACCGGAGCTCAGCAAGCAGGACAGAATGTCTGCAAACCCGCATCTTGCCGCCACGTGCAGAGCAGTTTCTCTATGCGGTCCGTTCACTGCGTTCACATCTGCCTTGCAAGCGATGAGGTACTTCACCACGTCCAGACGGTGATTGTACACGCTAATGTACAAGGGTGTCTCGCCGTCGGCACCCTTGCCGTCGACCGCAGCGCCTAGTCGCACCAGCTCCTCGATCACCGGCAGAGACACGGACAACTTCATACACGCAAAGTACAGCGGAACATAGCCCTCCCTGTTCACCGCATTTACGGCGTTGTTGGCAGCTGCATTGACGAAGGCTCTTACCCCTGCGACATCGTTGCTGAGAATAACGTCCTCGAGCGACATAACAGAAGCAGCGATTGTGCTGGGGCGAAAGAGGCACCCTCACAATGAGTACGCATGTGAAGGATAAGAGGCGTCCACGCGCCCAGGTATGCAGACAGAGGTGCCACAGCAACAAAGAAAAGGTAAGAGGGGTAGGAGGCGGAAAAACTGTTGGGTTACTTGGCTCCAAAATGTGCTCGTTGTTCATGAGGCGGCAAAGGTACCAAGCGATGAAAGAAGGATGCATTCAATGTGTGGCAGTTGGAGTAAAAAAAATGCATGCCGCCAACAGGGAGCAGCGAAGGGGGACGAGAGAGTGCGTCCAGAGCAACGCATTGTACTGGCAAGGAAAAGGCACTAGCACCCACCTCCGTGCTTTAGTTCAGTAGCCCTTTTTTTCCTATTCGGAGGGGGCAATGCACACCCGCACACACATATGCTGAACCAGTCCATAAGATTACCCTCTTTACCGGCTAATATTGTGTTTGTTGACTCAAGATCTTACTCGCTGCTTACTCAGTGCAAACATTGCGCTTTTAGACGTCGCTTACAGTTGTTATAACTCATCCTCCACCACGACATACTCCGGCAGGTAGGGAAGGTTACAGTCGGTGCTGTAGCAGTTACTACTGCAAGTGTACACGAGAACATTGCTGAAGTGCACCGTCAAGTTCTTGACCTCGTCGATGTCCTTGGTGAGGTAGTAGACAACAGGGGCTGTGAGCTGCATCTCAAACTGGCGCGTGGCGCCACACGCGGGGCACGGCGGCGGCAGAAAGCCCCCGTTTACACCGATTGGCATCGTGGACGTCCGTAGTGGAGTGCCGCCGGGGCACCATCGCACACACTGGGATGGAGTCCTCTCCATCTGCTCCATGTACGCACGCACACACGCTTCTGCGGGAGACTCATCGTCTTCCTCGAAGCCACTCGTATCCAGCGTCACGCTGCTATTGTACATGGACTCCGCAGCGGCCAGCTGCTCCTTGATCGAGGGCTCCTTCTTCCATTTGGGCGGCGGCTCTTCATACAGATCAAGCGCAAGACCACTCGTGTACAGCACGCCTTTCAGGGGTGCAGTCATGCCACGTGACGCGAGCGGGAATGTGGGCTGCTCCTCTGGTGTCTTCACTACCGCACCATCTGTGTTGCCGGTATTGTCCTGCGGCGCCGCCGGTGACGGTCTTGCCTCCTTCGACGGTTCATCATCCATGTCCCAGTCGTCGCTGACACCAAACAGCGGTGCATCGTTCTCCGCCTTTTCCTTCTCAGCCTTGGTTACCTTCTGAGCTTCTGCGCTAAGCCGCTGCTGCAACTCGGCAAAGTACTCACGGCTAAAGTTCTGACTCCGCAAGGCAAAGCAGAAGCTTGTGTGGGAGTTTGCAGCTGCGGCAGCAGCAAGACCGCTCTTCTTGTCAGAGCCGGGGGTCAGTGCAGGCATCCGTGCGCCTCCTTGGAAAGGGGCGGTCGCCGTTGGTCTACGTGTACAGGCGGCACACACAAGAATGTACAGCACTCGGTCGTAGACCTCGAGGGGGGCATACACCTGGCAGAGAAGCGAGACCTGGGCAGTGGACCTGCACTGTGGGCACTGAAAGTACTTGCTTAACGCACCACTAGATTGCTGTTCCGTTGCGCTCGCGCCGACGCGGAAGTACACAGCTTGGCCTCCGATCTTGGACGTGTACGGGTCCGCCACATCCTCCTGTGCTGCCTCGCGTTGAGGCGTCCCGATCCAGACAGGGGGTAGATCGACTCCACTCATTCTTGTCGCACTCACACTTGCTGGGCTAACGAAGCGCTATGGAAGCAGTGGATCGCTGACACGCTAGGATATGAGTCACACTTCTCAAGAAGCTGGAATGAAAGAAGCAAAATGAGCTAAAGAGAGTCATTCGACACTGAAATGCGTCGGCGTCGTTTGTCGGCGGGTGCATACGGCAATGGTCGTGCCGTCAAGGTCCCTCCAGAAGGCTGGATGAAACGGCAGAGGAAACAAGAAGCTCCCGATCCCTGCTCAAACTACCCATAACTCAGGTTGAACGCACGAACCAACGCTTCTCACTACCTCACATTGCTTTTATCCTTTCCTGCTCAGACGTTGGATCTCTCTAGCAGCGAAATATGTTGTTTTGTCGGTATGGCACTCAATGGTCAAAGGAATGAAGCGCATGCTGTGTGTTGCACCATCTCTGTCGATCATAGACGACAGTGGCTTGTGCACTTGCATTACTGTCGCCAAGCTGCACGCAACACCGCTGCACACATGAGCAGGTAGGACACAACACCTACACCCCCATCACCCATGCGCACACCACACCTCCATGACACGCAGGATGCAATCGAGAGTGGAGGCTAGAGAAAGAAGACGCGGGGTAAGAGCAGGCGAAAGAGGAGAAAAACGAGAAAAGTGCGTTTTCTTTATGTTGGGTCTGGAGAGCTGCCACAGGATCCTCCGCGTCTGTCGCGTGGCCTTTTCATAGCAGAGCTGACTCTCAGCGGCTACAGCAACAAAGTCGACGACGCTTGTGTACCGATATCTGAATACTTTTACAAGAACAGCAAGTTCCTCGCGCATACACCAACGTAACTCGCTCGCACACTCCGCAAGAGGTCTGCGCACCCCCATGAGTACCTGGGCAGGTGCAGGTTCGCACAAAGACCCGATGCCGGCGAGAGAAGACGCTTGACGTGCACAGTTAGAACAGCTTGATAAGGGGGACTGTCAGCCAGTCTTGTCCGTACGCCTGCGCAAGGTAAAACGCTGTGTTGTTAGGGCACTTTGCATCAACGCCTGAAACAGTGCACGACTTCAACGGAAACAGCTCGAACTCCCTCGATTGCCCTTCACCGGTCTTGGCTATGCCGTTCACCAGCGTCGTCTCGTGAAACTCGGCGCAGATGCGGTTTGTGCACTTGCGCCAGACTCGTAATTCAGGGTTGCGAGCACCCTTCTTCACAATGGACCGGTGACCAAAGCACTCCTTCTCCAGTGCAGCAGAAACAATGTCGAAAGCGCCTGGAGATGGTACCAAGACCCCAACGTCAAGATCTGCATCCCACAGCACAAGACGACCAAGCCTGGTGGAACCGAGCAGCGTGCCGTTCAGCAGCCAGTTGCTCATCGCGTGCCGCTTGAGTACCTGCTCCGAGCATTCGAGAGCGTTGTGAAACGCCAAGTCACGGTCAAAGTACACATTCGAGCAGTACGAGATCGTGATCCAAGAAACCACCGCGACAAGCGTCACAATACCACCCCGCGTCCACATTATCCCTGGAAGAGTCGTGTCTGCCTCCGGCAAAGGCGCTGAAGACCCGTTTTGAACACCTACACCTGTTTCGGCCTTGGGCAAATGCTGAGGGGTGGCGCTCATCGTGGGGGCACCCCTAAGAGCGAAAAGCACGTGAGGACTAATGGAGGCGTGTGTGTGTGTATGTGACAATTGGTAAAATGAGTATGACACACTGCAGGTTGCCGTGTCTTCACCTCAAAAAAGGCACGAGACACAAGGCAGCGCTTGCAATGACAATGCGGATGTAAGAATAGAACTCCGAAGAAAGGGTGTGTGTTTCAGCGTAAAAACAAGTAGCGGTGGTGGGGGTTGAACGGCCTACACACACATCGCAGAGCGAACTAAGATGGAAATCGGTCGGAGAGAAGGAGTATGACGATATAACAGCAGAGCAAGTCATAGCACAGGGATAATGAGCATATCGAGATAATCAGGAATCACGCGTAGAATAAATGGATATTACAAACGCTCAGGTAATTGCGCAGGCACAAATTTTCTCCCAGAGGTTAAACAGAGAAAAAAAAGAAAGGTGGGTTAGCCCGAATGCGTTGACTGTGTTCTGTTTTTTTTTTTGTTTCATTTCCCTCCCGCTCGTCGATGGAGAGGAGCTCACAGAGTTGCCACCGCTCTGGTACGAAGCACCCTTCCATGCGCCCCCAAAACATGAACAGTTGACCCGGTGCACACGTATACACACATGCATCACATCACATCACAGTTGCTCACCAGTCATTCTCTCTCTCTCTCTGATGTCTGACGCCGCTGCTGGCCAAGTCACGAAGAAAATACAAACAACACCGCTGCAAGTAGTTCGCGCTTCCACAACGGAGGAGGCCTTTGCAAGGCCGACAGTCGCTCAGATGCGTCCGCAAAAAACTGTCGTGCCTCCTGCTGCGCGCCACTGATTTTGGCGCGCTGGGCAATGCGTCGCATCAGCTCGCGTTTCCAAGCACTTGAACTAGCAGGAATCAGCGACGCCAGCACCCTCTTTGACCAGCTCAGCTGAGTTTTACCAGCCGCGGTTGTCGCCAGTGCGCACGCAACCCACAGACCCTCGTCATGCCAAGCTGCGCGCTCGTAAAGAACGTCGAAGTACACCTCAGCCCATGACGGGTTACTCGAATCGCTTGTCTGGCTTACATTCGAACTTCTCACCATCATCTTGGCCAATTCGTGTAGAACACTGCGACGCTGTATGATGCCAGAGAAATCGAAACGGTTAAGAGCAGCAAGTACAGCGTCTGTGGTGCTGAAAAGTGAATCCCGCACCCGTTCAGCGACGATGCAAACAACCTCTTTTCCGGTTGCAAACTCACCCCTCTCGTTGGGCGATTCGTGAACCAGTACAACTGCTTTTTCAAATTCGAACGCGAGAGATCGGGAGCTGTCCGCGTTGAGGACCGCAGCGCCATGGTGTACGAAGGCCGACTGTGTCTGCAGAAGAAGTGAGCGCCACGTCCGCTCCTGAAGTTCCCGTGCCAACCAAAAGTAGACCTCGACACTAGGCTCCGTCAAGAATGTGGAAGTCGCAACAGGCGTCGCTACCATACGCCGACGCTGCAGACCGCTATCAAGCACAACCAAGCGGCAGAGCTCCCACTGCGCAGATTCGAGAGTGAGTCCATTGATAACCTGCTGAAGCGACTGCTGAACACGTTCGCTGAGGTGCTGGTTGCAGCTGAGCTCTATGGAGCCGGCGCCGCGCCACAGCCCTTCCCAGATGCGCCGAGAGAGCTGCCGATCACCATCCCGCAGAGCTCCTGGAACACAACCGAGGCAGTCAACGAGCACCTCGTACCAACAGCCTGAAACCACCGCACCCCACCGAGCGTCAACTAAATCCTCCATGAGTCTCGGCAACGCAACGTCGTAGATCGCCTTCACCTCAGGAGCTGCGCCACGAACAGACAAGTTGCGAAGGCACTGCAGTGCGCAGATATAAGACGGCAGGTCACTGCGCAAAAGGTAGGGGAGATGCAAGGCGAGCGCACACGGAAGCTGAGCTGGTGGCGCCGAGTCAGCTGCACTTTCTTGTAACCACGCCTGCAACAGTATGCTCAACAGCGATACCATGATGTTGAGGCACAAAGCATCAGGAATGTTGTTAGTACGCCTCTCTCTTGGTAGTTGCCCCAGAAGATAATTAAGGCAATGTGAAGGGGGATCCAGCGAAGCATCGGCAGATAGCAGAGGGAACGTCTCCATGAAATCGCATGCAGTGCGGTACACTTGCCCTAGATCAACGTCGTTTGACAGCAGTCGCGCCGGGTGGCGAGTCTTAGCTGATGCGTGCCGCGCAAGGTTGCACAAAACATCAAGAGCATCAAGAACATTGGTCGGTGTAGCACCAGCAGTATTTGAGAGCACTCTTTGTGCCAGCTGAGCTGTAACGCGATGAATAGCTACGGAAAGTGAACGCGCGTCGTCTTGGCTGAGGTTGTGCTCCGCAACAGGCAGAGACTTCAACATCTGCCTACCAGATGGTTTGGCGCCACTATCAGCAGTGTCTGTCGACTCCGATGCATGCAGTAAGGAAGAAGCTCCACGATACACTGAAGGGTGCACATCGTTGCTTGCGAAATTGCCGACAAGCCAGAGAACACACCGAAGGCTATCATCCTCGAACTCGGACTCTGTATTACCGTATAAGAGGAGCTGTGGTGTGAATAGAGCGTGGATCTCTCTCTGAACGGAGAGTGGGAGTCCTACTTTTACATGAGCACGACACAGAAATGCTACCATCTCGAGATCTCGCATCGGCACGACCGTTTCCGCTGTGATTGCAGTCCACACCTCATAAATGCAGTGGCGCACAATCATCCAAAAAAGACGTTCGCTAATATCCCCCATTGTGAAGACCGTAGCGTTGCGCACTGCATAACGAACCACACAAATAGCAACATCTTCAACGCTTTTCGCAGTGGAACAGAAAAACAGGTTAGATAGCTGAATAAGAACTGTAGCTAATTCCACGGACATCAATGCTTCCGCGGACTGTTTTCCGTTCACAACGTCAATTGTTTGCGGAGCACTGGAAAGGAGAACTTGATCAAAAAGAAGCCAGCAACTTAATTGCAACCACTCGCTCAGCTCAGACTCCACCGGAGAGTCTTTAGCATCCCTGACACAAAGGTGGAGCAACCGCAGTAATGGCAAAGGGTCCCATGAGGGCATTTTACAGACAACCCCGGTGGAAAAAAAAGCCCCTAACAGACGGATATTGCTAAAGCAAAAAGCAGTCGCTATATTACTTTCATGGTCACAAAACAAGCGAATATACTCCAACACCGATGTGTTTCGCAGTTGCAGTACTTCCGCTAGACGAATTGCAGAAAAGCTTTTCTCCGTTTCGTGTGGCAGCATTTCTGCAGATGCCTCACCTAAACATAACTGCCAAAATGAAAGAGAAGATGCGCACTCATTCGCCACACGTAAACATCTTTCGCAGCGAACGCACTCGGATCTGTCTTTCTGGAAAACCTCGGATAGTAGTTTCAGATGCAGACTTAGTGAGGTGTTCAAGGTCCGCCAAACACCACATGATAGCATTTGAATCGTTTGCTGTCCTCCATACCAGCCCCAGCGATAACTGCAAATAATAGCTTTGAGGAGGTCATCGCTCTCTCCAAATACTGCGTCGCTAACAACGAATAAAAGAGGAGAGAGGGTCTCTGCTTTCGCTTCCCTGACAATAAGCAGCAAGACACTGAGTACTTCGCGAGCCACCGAGGTGACAAGAGCCGCCTCCACGGCTTTTGGAATGCACTGCTCATCAACGGCAGCTGCACATACGAGATTCTCCACGCGATGAGAACTTCCCAACATTGCCTTAAAGTGGTCTTGCGTCTGCGCACTACTTGCATTCCATAGCTCTACAAATCGATCAAAACGCTCAAAAAAATCTATGTCATTACTATTCCCCGAAAAACAGTTATGCAATTCTCCCTCTATGCTCTCATTGGTGTCGAATGCAGCAAGGATGCGAGAAATAACGCGAAGACAGTGGCGCTTTTGTGAGAAATAGGCCGTTTTGTGCAAGGCTTGAAGTAGAGCTTCAAAAGAGCAGTGCGGAATCACACATGTGAGCTGTGAAGAGTAAACACTATCACACAACGCTAATAGGACGTCCAAAACTGCAGCAAAAGCATCAGCGGCGTTGTCGCTGTGCAGCCTGATGACAATTCGTTCACAAAAGGAAAATAGGTCCAGGACTAACGTCCAGTTGTTAGCGATGAGTTCACGAAACAAAAATACCTCGTCTTCCGCATCTTGCAAAACAAAGAATAGCAGAAATTCGCAGATTTCCTGGCAACACAACAAGAAATCCATGTTTATTACTTGTTTCACCATCCTATGGCACGTACGTGCCACCGACAGAAGAAGGCACTGTGTTGTCTCAGCTCGCTGAGGACGCCTGTGCAGTCCCACTGTAGCTACCTCAAGCACAACTGTGAGAAGTCGAAGCACCCATTTTGGTACACAAAAAGAGAGAGCAATGCAACACTCAAGCCAATAGCACACTGAATCCCTCAGCTCTGCCACAAAAATTGGTGCATTGCGCAGCAAGGAGATACAGGAAGTCAATAGCTGTATGTTGCTGGAGAGAATCTCGTGAAATATGGTATTGTAGAAAGCGACCTCATTTGAGAGTACAATATCTCGACATGTTAAAATAAGATCGTGACATGCCTGAGAAAGAGAGTCAGTGCGAAAAAAGCGCCATGAGGGTGAAACAGGGGCTGGAGCAAGGGAAGAAAACAGAGCGGTGGCGCATGCAACAATTACACCCCAGGAATGCTGTACTAAAGTGCTTAGCAAGTGTGCGTCCTCACAGATATCAGGGTCACTTTCATGAAGACAAGCAGCGCACGCCTGTACGAGAGACACATACACATCGCTTGGTATAGCGTCCTGCGAAACAAGAAGCTCAGACAAAAGGGACAACATGGTGTGCTTGAAGAAGACGTTGCACAGAACATCGACTGCGGTTGTGGCGCAGAGTTCCTTCACAGCATCACACACAATGATACAGCTCGCGTGTTGTTTCGCCTCATTTTCGGCGAAGGTGCAAAGGCGTGCATACATGCACGAGAAAAGTCCTTTTGCACGATTAATGAAAATTGAGGAAAGGAGTTCAGATTCGAAAGGTTCCTCGTGACGTACTTGCGTTACAGCTTCAAGGTAGTCTGAGTCGTTATTGTACTGTCCGCTTGTTAGCATTCCACTGTCGAGAAACATCTGCCTCGAGAAACGGCAAAGCACATAAAAGGCCCTTTCTGCAACCATGCGATGAGGTGATACCAAAAACAGCTCTCGTGCAAACACCACCAGTGAGTCCGATGCAACATTTACACAGAGAAAGAGATTGAGCAGTTCAAGTTGCGCCGGCACGTCGTGATGTAGGCCTTTTCCGTGACGGCGACACAAGTGTAGCAACTTTAGAAGGTAGAGCTCCTCTGTGGTGGGCGGAAAATGTGTGTGCAACAACAACCTCTTCACAAATTTAAGGATAGCGACAGTCGTGCAGCTGCACTGCTCTTCGATTGAAAAACGCAGTTTTTCAATCAGGTCGGCTAACAACAGGCGCTGCTCTGAAGCATCTATGACACGTATAGTGGTTGCCAGTGCTGCGTAGGCATCGGCACGCACGAATGGGTCACCGCTATCCGTCAGGAGCCACAGAATGTTCGAGCTCTGCCACCCACTATACGAGGTTTCTTGCAGAAAATGTAAAAATGGGCAGAAGAGAAGCTTGTTTGTCTTCGTTTGAGCAAGTGCATTAAGAATAAGATGCGTAAAAGGCTTAACAGCTGCGGGTTCCCACGAGTGCCGGACCTGCTTCAGTCGTCGGTACGCACTGACACAGGGTGGAACAACTTTTTCATTGAGCTGCGGCGCCGCAAGAATTTTCTCGATTATACCGTCCAGTTCGTCGCAAAATGCAGCAATGCGTTGCTTGTCCAAAATGCGACCAGGGGCAACCTCCAAAGACACGAGGGCGTCGAGTAGTATTGCAAGAGTGAAACACTCTAACTCATGTCGTGCTTGGAAGAGAAGCTGCTCTGGAGGTGGGCAGCCCGGGTTTTCATCTGCCATGATTGCAATGACACTGGCCGCCGCTCGGAGACCATCTGACCGTTTCCACTCTGTCAGGTCTCGGTAAAGCGTGTCAAAGAGCTCACTGGAGAGCCTTTTCTCAGCAAAGGATCTAAAGAATTTGATGGTGATGATAAAAGACTTTTGAAACGTGGCATTAACGACAACTTGAATGTCCGCCAGCATTGGACGCACTTCAATGGCAAATGCACGAAAAGCATTCTCGGCTTGAGTAGTGGGAACAGTCCAACAGATGTTGGCAAATTGTTTGAGAATGTATACCTTGATGGTGAGCTTGTCTGTTTCACGCAGCTGCTGAAAGAGGGCAGCCCAGATGGTGGTGTGCATTGAGCCAGCATTCAGTGTAATGAGCGCACCGATGATTTGTTTCGCCTTGTCATCCCAAGGCGTCTCGAGATATCGGAAGGCCACACCAATGTTATGTGTCAGGGTTGCTGCATTGTGCGACTGCTGCTTTGCTTCGCCCCAGAGCAGCTCGAGCAGCTGTTCTTCGCATAGCATAATTCGAATGCGTACGCGAGGTAGAGCGGATGAGTGAAAAAGAAACACAAGAGCGTGAAATGAAAAAGTGGTCGCGTATTATTTTTCTTCCGTGGCACCACATTCCTCACTTTGCTGCTGTGTTGGGGGGATGTAGTTCTTTGTTAGCGCGGACATGTAAAAACAAGCAAGGGCCGTCAAGGAGTGGAGGGGTGGTTGGGCGGGGCTAAGGATGCATTTTTCGCCCGTGGGTTCTCGCAGCTGTTTCTGAAAAATGAGTTGCTGGGCTTCGAGATCGCCGTTCTGCATGGGAAGCGTTGGGAAAGGGGGCTTGCGTTCTTTTCACTGAAAAGCATCGCTGCTGTCGGGGAAGGTTCTGTTGGTATCGACGGAATCGTGGGGGAAGGGGGGGGGGGAAGAAGAGCGCCGCGCGTCTGGGATTGGGGAAGGGGGGAATGTGTCATCGCAAATCGAAAAGGTCGGTCCGGCCACGGCATTCGAAGGGCTTCTCGGTTGGCTCCTTTCTGCTATCGAAAGGCGGCTTTATGTGCCACCGAAAGAAAAGCTCCTCCCGTTGGATTCGAACCAACGACCTGTAGGTTAACAGCCTAACGCGCTGCCGACTGCGCCAGGGAGGATTCAAAAAACCCGCAGCTGATTTCACGGGGAGTTGTCCTCGCTAGCTTTGCCGGAGCAAAAAGTGTCCTTCCGGCCGGAATCGAACCAGCGACCCTGTGATACCTGCAGTCTCTACAGTCACATGCTCTACCAATTGAGCTACAGAAGGTTGTATCCATCAGGGAACGAACTGCGAATACCAAAGAAATGCTGCCGACTAAAAAGAGAGGCCACTGCGAGAATCGAACTCGCGACCCCCACTTTACGAGAGTGGTGCACTGCCACTGTGCTAAGCGGCCTTTCTTCCTGTACTGAAAATGAGGCTACGTGAGCGGCGAACACGGGTTTCTGGGCTCACGTCCGAAAATGACGAAACGTGGCCGCTTGGTCTAGTGGTATGATTCCCGCTTCGGGTGCGGGAGGTCAGGGGTTCAATTCCCCTAGCGGCCCTTTTCCTTGCATCGCGTCCGCATAAAGCGGCACGCGGTGAGTGGGCTTAGAGGAGATTCCTCCCTGGCGCAGTCGGCAGCGCGTTAGGCTGTTAACCTACAGGTCGTTGGTTCGAATCCAACGGGAGGAGCTTTTCCCTCACGCGTGGGAGGGGGGTGCGGGTGGGAAGGATGAGGAGGGGCGGGTGGGCAAGGGGGTATGGTGGAAACACGGCGCGGGGGGTGGGGGGTGCCATCGCACATGCGTGCCAAACGAGTCGATTGTCGCGGCGATTTGTCTCTTATCTGATACCCAACGCACAACTCAAAGGCGGTAAAAAAGCACGGGGCTGCGAACTGCAAACTTCTCTCAAAGGCGGGTGGCGCTCACCGCGTGACGAGCTGCGAGCCGGGCGGCTTGGGTGGAGGTGTGCCCTTTCCCTTGGAGAAGAGGGCGTGGATGCGCTCATGCTTCTGGAGGTCCTTCTCCGTCAGCGACGGTCGCGTCGTCTCCAACGACGCCCACAAGTCGTCCATCGACACCACCCCCGCTCCCGCCACAGCCTTGTTGGAGACAGCCACTTCAGCCCCACCGCGAGCGGCCAGGCAGAGCTGCTTCAGCGCGTCCCCCATCTTCTCCCGCGTCACGCCGTCGCCGAGGCCAGCAATCACAAACCCGTCCTCGTCAGCCATTGTGGCGCTGCCACCACAGATGCATTCTGAGCCGCCAGGCACCTGTCTTGTCAGGCTGTCCATGAATCGCATGTTCACCAGCATGTTCGCCGACGACACCATCGCCGAGAGGTCGGCCGGAGTCCAGTTCACTGTGCGACGCGCCACTTGCCGCAACTCCTCGTCACTAAAGTGCGCCGACGTCTTGCTCAGCAGACTGCGCAGTATTGCCACGCGATCATCTTCGCTTGGCACAGGGCACACCACCGCCTTATCGAGCCGACCCGGCCGCAAGAGCGCCGCGTCTATCAGGTCCGGCCGGCTCGAGGCCGCGACGACAAATACATTCTTGCGCTCCTCCACACCATCCAGGTAACACAGAAGCTGGTTCACCACGCGGTCCGTCACGCCCGAATTGTCAGCCCCGCGCTGCGGTGCCACCGAGTCAAATTCGTCAAAGAACACCACGCACGGCGCAGCCGCCTGCGCGCGCTCAAAGACGTCGCGGATCTTTTGCTCACTCTGCCCAATGTACTTGCCAAACACCTCCGGGCCGTTGATGACGATGCAGTGCAGGTTCTCTGCGTTGACAAGCGATTCGAGGATGAAAGTTTTGCCGCACCCGGATGGACCATAGAGCAGGATGCCACTGCGCGTCTTGAGCGGCAGCCGCGCAAACAGCTGGGGGTGCTTGATCGGCAGCACCAGTGTGTTGTACAGCGTCTTCTTCGCCTCCCCCAGCCCGCCAATCGACTCCCACGACACCTTGTTTCCTTTGAGAAAGTTGATGCCGGTGTGCGCTAGCGGGGTAAAGGAGGCCACGCAGATCTCGGCGCACTCGCGCAGTGACAGGGCCGGCTCCGCCGCCAGCTTCGCCCGCATCCGCAATGCCAGCTGCTTCACGTCAAACGGCGTGTAGTTGTCCATTAGCGCCGTCGCTGCCGCCACGTCTTCGCTAGGAGCATGTGGGAACAATTGCCCAGTCAGAGCCGTCCGCGACGCTCGATTCAGTGCCTCCAGCGTCAGGATCTGCCGGAAGCAGTACACTGACCGCAGCGTCTCGTGCACTGCGTCGCGGCTCGAGCACGTCGCCAACACTACCACCGCCCCATGCGGACGAATAGAGAACTGGTAGCAGAAGCGTGTCAGCGTTGCCTCCAGCGCTGCCTGCGTCATGGCCGACATTGCCGCCACGTGGCCCTCCTGCTGCGCTGGCGCGATGCACTCAAAGTTCTCCAGCACCAGCACTGCCGGTTTGCACAGCACGCACTCCCTCAAGGCCTTGGCGATGTCAACTAAGAAGGATTTAGTCTTGCCGCACTCGAGGGTTACGGTGTGCACGTCGGGCAGCGTGTCGAGCACAGCGCGCACCACCGTCGACTTGCCGAAGCCTTTCCCGCCGCACACCAGCACGTTGCTCTGGTGCAGGTTGGTAAACTGTGGTACGCTTGACTGGTGGAGGGCAGCCACGAGATGCCGCTGCAAATCCTCTGCCACCTTCCCATGCACCTGCATGACCGCATCCAGGGCCACCGCAGAGCATGGGAGTCGCGCGGGATTCGAGAGCACCGGAGGGGCCGCCGCTGCAGCACCGCTAGCCTTCCCCGCCGTAGCGGCTGACGAGTCGAGACCGTGGGGAGTAAGGAGAAGGTTTGTCGCCTGCGCCAGGGAGTCCACTACACACACATCCTCCTCCTCCGCAGCACCCGCTGCCTCGCCGCCGGCGGTGTCCACAACGACGACGGTGACTTGCTTCAAATGTGCTCGCAGAAACCCCGGTGTCACGTCTTCCGTGTCCAGCGTCGCCACTGCCGCGCAGTCGAGGGCACCGAGTACCGTACCATTCTTCCAGTGGTACCTCTCGGCTGTGGCACTGCGCACCCGAACCACCGCCGTGTCGCCGCTCTCGGCCCCGTTGCTAGCAGCGACACGAGTGGGCCGTCCGCGGACAAAGGCCCAGAGTGGCGGCGCGGCAGCACCGTCAGTCATGCCGTCCGCCTGCTCCCGACGAACACGGGTGGCGATTACAAAATGCGTGCCCTCATTCATCGCCGCACATCCGCTACGCAGCTTCTCTTCCGCATCGCCGCACTTGATGGTGGTCACAATCACCTTGGCTGGCACCCCGGGGAAGATAGAGACGGAGATGATCATGGAGGGGAAGACGACCTGCACCTGGCGGAGCAGCAGGCTCTCGATGCGAAGTGCGTTCTGCTCCACTACCTCGCTGTCGTCCACTGTCAGCGGCGCCACCATTACCTTAGTCGCACGCGGCGCGTTGGACAGCGGCACGCACTCCACCAGCTCGCCCTCTCTTAGACCATGGTCATAGCAGAGCGCGAGAGGGAAAAGGAGCACAAACTTGGAGCGCGTGTGCGGGCGGTCGGTGAGGCACCCGACGTAGATGATGTTGCCGCTTTGTCCTGTAATGCGCAACGGCACCGCTGGGGGCAGGCAGCCGCTGTAGAGCGGTCGCAGCACGCTGTCGAGGTAGTGCTGCGAGGCCGTCACGAAGGAGTGCTGGCTGCTCCTGTCCACAGCGACTTCAAAGGATGACTGCTGCATGGGTGGGATGAGTGGGGCCAAGTCACAACACGCCGCCTCAAGGCTTAGAACTGAAGGAGCAGAGCTAAACGCCCCCCAAAAAGAACCCGGCGGAGAGAAAACACAGGAAAACCACCGAGTTTACCTACCAAACATCACAAACGTCTTTTCAGTAGTGCGGCGCCGAAGAGGAGGGACAAAAGTGTCTCTTGCCCTCCTCCCAGCCCCTCCTCCTCGTGGATGCTGGTCTTGCTTGTCGGAGTGTCTCGTTCCGTTGGATAGCGTTTCTCTTGAGGAGGGGGCTGTTGCTGTTGCGAGGGTAGTGAACGGAATGAGCTCTGTGAAATGAACAAATGATGGTGTGTGCGTATGCGCGAGTGGTGGCAACCGATCTCTTCCTCTGACTCGTGGCGTTGGCGGGACTCCTCGCTGTCGAACGAGCCACCGCCTCTCTCTCTCGTGTTTCCCTTTCCTCCAATAATTCCTCTCCTGCACAACAATGGCCGAGGCGCGGGATCAGCCGCGAGCGCACACAAGAAGCACCATACACAGAGATACAGGCACACATACACCGCGTAAAAAGCGAAAAAACAAGAAGAGGGAGGATGAAAGAAGTGGCCGACATCATGATTCGTCACTTTAGGTACTGTTGGTGTTGTTCACTCGGCCGGGGCTTGGGGGTAGAGACACGCACACACATACACATATCTCGTGTCTTCCTGCAGTTGTCGTGGCCATTTCTTGTGTAGTTGTTTCTCAGTCTTTCTATTTTCGTCTCCCCCTCGTTGAGAGGGGCCTGTGAAGCAATAGAGTGTGTGAGAGTGAGTCCGAGACGAGCGCTAACACCACATACGGCGCCATCGCACGTGTCTTCGTCAGTGTGCACAGGTCTGCTCGGGAGCCTTATTCGTGCGGTTACTCTGACCGTGGAACGTAGCCGAAGCGCATCTGCCAGAACTCCATATCCTCCGTTGTCTTGACAGGCCGCCAATGCCACCGCAGGGTAACCTTTTCACCTGCGCGCAGCCAGCGTCGCGTCACGACGTGGATGAGGGGCCCTCCGTTCGACTCTGCCCAGCGCACCGGTCGCATTGCGGCAGTACGCTTGTCTTCGCCGACACAGATGTACGTGTTCGGCTCAAAGCTATGGGCACAAAAGTCAATCAACGGATAAAGACTGAGTTCCTCTGCGTCGTCCTCCATTGCACGACTCAGCACCATGGACAACGCCCACGCTGTCGATTTGGCGGCAAAGTGGGGCACGCCTTGCTCAAGGCGACGCTGCAGCTGTTGTAGCCGCACCCACTCCACGCGCTGGTTTGCGGAGGTCAGGCGCTCCTTATCGAGGAACGGCGCGTTGGCAGCGCCGCGTGCCTGCAGCGAGTTCCCGGCGTACATGGCATCCAGCTGATCAACCAGTACTGCAGCACGATGGTAGTGGTGCTCGGCAAGCAGCGCGTCCTGCGCCACTCCCGTCTCGGTGTTGTGTAGGTCATGCAGAAACTCGAGATAGGCGCGGTGAGGGCTGTGCGGGTTGTGCAGCTCACGGGCGAGGAGCTGCGCGAATCTCTCGAGGGCGCTGTAGTGTCCGGCAAACGCGCCTTCACACGATTTCGGAGAGCTAACACTCAAAGAAAGCGCTGCTGGCAGTGAAATGAGCGTGCGACCTGCAGCCACGGGGCGTGTCACCTTCAGATAGCACTGATGTGTTGCGCTGGGGCTCTCACTGGGCTGCAGCCGGACGGCGCCGTGCACAGCTGCACCACGACGTGCAGCCCATCTGCACAGCTGCAGCGCACCCGGTACTTCGCGCGAGAAGAGGTATGGCCAGAGGTAGATGTACGTCGCCTCGTTGAGGCACACAATGCGGCGCGAGGGCTGAGTGGTGATGACAAACTCTAGCATAAAGCCAACACGTGCAAACACACAGGCATCACACCACAAATGCAACCAACACAAAGGGTAATGTGCGAGCGCACTCCCGCGTGGGTCGACGTGGATGATAGGTGCAAGTATACTTTGTGCTTCAACAGCCGCGACAACACTTCATCCACACGGTTGGTTGTTTGTCTTCAGTGAGGGTCCTTCCCTGTTCCCTCGCCTACTGCATCACTATCAATGCGGACACCGAACGAGCCCGTCCTCAGCTCGCTGACTACGAGTGGAGTAGCGCGAGTGCGTGTGTGCACCAAGACAGAACAACGGGGAGAGAGGGCTGAGGAAACCCAAACAAATGAGGCGAGTAGAGGGCAGTGGTAGAGGGAAAAGAGGGCAGACCGCAATAGCCACTTTCATGAGGATAAATGCCTTCCATGTACAGACCACCCTGGTGAAAGAGAGAAGTGAAGAGCGGGCCAGGGGAGGTGGTGATGGGAAGAATGGAGAAGACGCAAGGGCCGTCGCTCACCCATATGGTGTCGCGCTCAGACTTGAGGACTGTCGACCGTGAACCAGCGCTTCTCGTTTCCGTTCTTCTGGTCAGACACCGGGAACACTCAATACACCCCATCCCCTAAAAAAAAAAGTGTGGATGTAATTGCATCACTTACCCTGACAACGACCCCCCCCTCCACTGCCCGTGTGCGGCTCTGTGCTAATGGAGCGGGTGCCGCCCGTGTCATCATCTGCAAAAATGGTGAGCGACAACAGGCAAACTCACGCGTGTGTACAGACAGAGAGACAGACACACCACTCAAGGCGAGGAAGAACGTGTGATCAGGAGACAGAAAGATTACATGTAAAACATCGCCAGTGACAGGCATGCATCGATGCACACCGTGGCACCCGTCAAAGCACGACGCAACGCTAACACAGCGCTGTGACGATGACCGAGCGGCGAAGAGGGAAGAGCGAGGAAGCGCATAAGTGCCGCTATGGAATCCTTCAACGCTGCCTCACTGGTACACGTACTCCTCTGCGTGGTCTTGCAGCAGGCGGGCTGATGCCTTGCCGTCCTTAAAGAGCTCGTCCACCAGATCCACGTCTTCCTCCTCGATCACCTCGTGGCCGTTTGTTTCGGCAATGATGAGCGCCGGCGTCAGCAGTTGCGCAACGAATCGCAGCGACGTGTTCTCGCCGATGGTACCAAGCTTGGTCAGAGCCGCTTCAGATATCTTCGCCCCCTCCACATGGGCACGGATCTCCACAATCGACGTAATTTCGCTCACGTCATAGTTCATGGTACGAATGATGAGGAGGCGGTCAAGCAAATCTGTCGGCATCCCGTGCGGCGCCCGAATCTCCGTCCCGCGAATGCGGCAGCTGCCGCGGTTGGTGGCAAAGATGACAACCGGCGCAAGGGTCGACTCCAGTGCCTTGTTGAGGTACGTGAAGCACTCGATGTCCAGCATGTGTACTTCATCTATGAAGAGGACCCCGGGCACGAGCTCAGCGACACCTTGATCGATGTACTTGTTCACAACCTTATTGATCTCCTGGCGCAGTTTTTCTGTCACCTCCGTCTTCTTGTGTCGCATCATGCTGTTCACAATCGACAGAGCATCTTGTCCCTGGCTCGGCTTGGCGTTTGCCATGTCGAGGTCGTGCAGTGTCACGTCCTGAATCACCTCTTTCTTCTTGTGGACGTCGCCCTTCGGGATCGGCACGTACTCGTCCGCCTCCAGGTCGTGGTCACCAATATACGCATCGCTGCGACCCACCCGCTTCACCGCGCCAGAGCTTGCCTCAATGTAGATGACGTCGCCGACGGACACCTTCTCCTTTTCCAGGCTCTCGTAGATGGCTGCATCCAGCTTCAGCAACTTAGACCCCTTCTGCGACTTGAGGGTAATGATGACGTGCGAGATGGACTTGCCATAGCCGCCGAGCGGGTTGTCGGTCTCCTCGGCGCGCAGCTCAGTCACCTCGCCTTCGTACACCTCTTTGTTTTCCTTGATGCGTAGCCCGATGGCGCGGCGGAAATTCTCCATGAGCACCTCTGTTTTCTTCACCTCCGCGCTGTACACCTCGCTGCCCACCATCGGACAGAAGGGTACCTTGGGTCCCAGCTCTTTGGCAATACCGAGAGCCAGCGCTGTCTTTCCGGTGCCGGGCGGCCCCGCAAACAGCAGCGCCCGACCAGCCATCTTCTTGGAGCGGATCAGGTCCACCGCAATGCCGGCCGCCTCGCGCGCCTTCTCTTGTCCGACAAAACCGTCAGCGATGTGTTTCGTCGTTCCGTCAGGGTTGAGACCGAGTCCCTTCACGTGGCTGTGCGCTGCCACCCGCTCCTTCTTGGTGGTCGAGATAACCTCTTCGATCTTAATGCCGGACATTGTGTACTGAGGAAAACGATTATTTAGTAGACGTGCAATGAGACGCGCCCACGTGGTGTTATCGAAGATGGAACTCAACGTCACTAGTCAGTGCAGCAGCCCCCAACGCAAAGGCGACAAGGGCACTCGAGCGTCGTAATGGGAGAAAAGGCAAAGGAGAATATATACAGGGATCAGTTCGCTGCGGGATTAGGTGTGCCGTGTAGGTGTGCCAACTGCGGCGCTGTTGAACAAACGGACACACACACACACACAGAAAAAAAAATCACGCAGAATTGTACGGTAACACACTCTCTTTTTTTCTGGTGGACTGGACAGAACTCTTCCTCAGCTGTGCACGGACTGTTGTGTGCGTGTGTGAGCGTGCGGCCTTCTCTATAGCGTGAACTGCACAACACGTGCGCGTGCGCAAGAGTGGCAGGGTGCGGTCACGGGTGTACATATATGTGTGAGATAGAAAGAGTGAGGGCGATGCTCATGAAGAAGTAAGGAGGGCCATACACTGCGACGTGCGCGTCCACTCGTTCTACGCCATGTGTCTCGTACGACCTCAGACTCAACATCAGAGCAGTAAAGCATGGCAAGGATGACGCAAGCTGGTCCGGCGCTGATCAACGCCCCGACAATACGATTCGCCTTGCTTCCCCTTACCGTACCACTTGACCTCTATCGCCTTACGCTGAAGGGTGTAAAAGAAGCACACAAGTGCACTACACGATTCGAAAGAGAGAGAGAGAGAGGGACGGCAAAGCTGCGACGCACCAATTATACGGCACTGCCTCCCTCCCTAGCGCGGTTGGGAAAGTGCACCCCATCGGCAACCAACACTCTAATACCCTTCGTCCCCCCACGTACCCAAATGGTTTGAGAGGTGCGGCGCCACTACTGCGCCAACTCCCTCGTGACCTTGTCCAACTGCTTGGAGAGAGGGTGCTCTGGACTCACGTTGCGCTCCACAATAAACCGCGCCTCGTCTAACAACGCTTGCGCCTTCGCATTGTCGCCCTGAGAGCGATACGCGCGGGCAGCGTTCACCGCAGCCTTGCCGATGGCAATGTGTCTCCCTTGGAAGCGCTGGCGTGCAATTCTGAGCGCCTCTAGATAGTACTGCGCTTGCAACTCCGGATTTTCCAGCTGCCCGCATGCGTCGCCGAGCGCGATGTATGTGTCAATGAGATGAGCGTGTTGCTGCCCAAAGGACCGCTGCTGTAGCTCCATTGCCTGTTCGAGCAGCGCCTTCTGATTGTAGAAGTCACCGTTGACCCTATGTGCGTCGGCGACCTCAAGCAGGGTCATGGCCAGCTGCGGGTTCATTGGGCCAAGTCGCTTCTCTTGAATGCTGTGGGCCGCCTGAACGAGCTGCAGCTGTCGCTCCACCTGTCCTGCCGCACCGTAGGCTCGACCGAGAGTGATCATCGCCATGGTTGTTTGCACGTGATCAGGGCCGCAGTGGCGCTTCACAATCTCATACGCACGCTCGGCTGCTTGCAGCTGGGCCTCGTGCTCGCCGAGATGACCGTGGGCGGAGGCGAGCAGCAGCAGAACACGACCGACCTTGGCATGTCGAGGGTTGAAACGCTTTTCGTGCAGCGCGAGCGACTTCACGAGCAGCCGCTTCATGTCAACATAGAGGCCCATCTCTTCCTTGGCGCAGGCCATGTTATACAAGACCATCCCATACTGCGGGTGGTCGGTGCCGTACACAGTCTGTACCAGGTCCCGAGATCGTTCCAGTAACTTCATCTTTCGTACGTTGTCGCCCATCTCACCGTATGCGCAAGCGAGGTTGTTGAGGCAGCTCATGAGGGTGGGGCTGTTTGGGGTGTGCTGCTTCGACTGTACCACTTTCTCCCACGCCTCGATGGCCGAGAGAAAGTCGCCTTTTTCGAACGCTTCAGCGGCCTTCTTGTTGAGCTCGATCAACTCCTTCTCGCTCAGATCAAGAGTTGCAATGGTACCCGCGCTGGAGGCGCCGCTGCTGGAGTTGTTGCTAATAACACCCGAGCTGGACCATCGTTGCGAGGCCCGTGCTGCGCTAGTGAAAGATGAGGCGCCCAGCGCTGCTGTGGCGACTGCGAGCCGACCTCGATAGAGCGACACGGAGTTGCTGCCTGTCACCGCAATGGCGAGTCGACTCTTTGGCAACGCAAGACGAGCGAACATGAGTCCTACTCAGTCGAAATGTGTCTGTGCGTAGTGTGTCTGTGCTATCGAGTTCTCCAGTACCTGCACTCGATGCTGGTGAAGAACGAAAGAGAGAGGGGGGAGAAAGGGATTCAGACACCATCATGACCCAGCACTTCGCGCGACAACACCAAATCAAGATTAGGAAGAGCCAAAGGAGAGAGACGCGAGGGGAAGAGGAGGGCGTGGTACAAGCATATGCGTAGAAGCGTGTGGCTGTAAACATGAGTACTCACCAAGCAACGAAAACTGCCGGTGCACCTAAAAAAAAGATGCACCACCGAAAGGAGGAGAGAGCAGAATTTGTATGTCAGACGGAGGCCTCCACACTCGCAAACTCGACATCAACCATACTGCCGATGACGGAGGGCCCTGAGCGTACGTTGTCGCATAGAAAGCGTGTCCTGTAGACTTCCCGAATACCGCTGTTCTTTTGTGCTCTTTTTCCGTGCGCTTGATGCTCCCTCCGAGAGGCCACAGCGCAGTCGTTTCCAGTTCCAAGGAGAAGAGACATCCGAAAATAAGACATTCAAGCTGCGGGGGTGGGAGAGAGAGAGAGAGAGAAAGAGAGAGACCAGTTAGAGGAACAACAAAAGGGCAGCACAACGAACAAGCACATCCACAAGTGGTGACCTTTGTTTGCAAGGGGGTGCGCTGTGAGGAGAGCGAGTACCAGTACAGACAGTAAGGTCCCGCACTGCTGACGTTCTCGGCGCCATCAGTGGCTCGCCACCGCTGAGGGAGATGTATGTTCTCGATTGCGAGCCAACACAGCATCAAGTCGCCTCGTCAGAGGTACAATCGATGCGGCGCCGTATATGTTGCACTGCGTCAGAGTCGGAGAGGACTGAACGAGCCGTATGAGAGCCTGCACACCGATACAACCGATCGGATTCCCAGACACGTCTAAGGAGGCTAGTTGCACGAGCGGAGAGAGGCTTTGGGTGAGGAGAAGCACTAAATCACTGTCCAGCTGCTGGCACGACAGTGACAGTGAGTGAAGGAGAACACAATCGGAGAGGGTGACGAAGATGGGTATCCACATAAACTTTCCAACATATGTCGAAAGAAAGTCGAGGCGGCGAACCGTGTTCAGCATGCCCTGCTGCGAGCCGGTTGCAATGGCGGCTTGCACCTTTGCGTATCGAGTAAGGTACTCCGTGTAGTGATTGTTAAGCGGATATCCATAGGTTTGGCAGAGACGAAGATAGGTGTCGTGCACGTTGAGCGAGTGCTTTGGATTGGCAGAGATCAAATCACGGGCCGCGTCCCGTAGTTCGACATAGCGAAGAAGCAGCGCTTCATAGGAAATATTCTGATCAGGGTCCATGCTGGGAAGCCTAGTTTCGCCAAGAAGAGCGGAAATCGAGTACTGAGCGTGCGATGCACGAGAAAACAGGTCTGCAGTGTATGCGCTTCTTGAGAAAGCATTAGTATTGAGAGAGAAGAGGGGGTGGGGCGAGGTTGCAGGGCAGTGATTTGTGCTTGGGCTCTCTCACGTGCGGGGTGCAGTGTGCGTCATCGCAACCGGCAGTATTATTATTAGAGTTGAGCCGCAATGCGAAAAAAGATGAAGGGGGAGAGAGTAAGTCGACGGGTGAAATGTTGCCGTGCAGAGGGCATCACCGACACACCCACACCCACACACGAACCCACAAAAGGGGGCATGAAGGACCTCTCGCACATTGCCGCCCCCCTCCCCTTCATCCCCTTCAGTTGCTGAGATTGAGACCCAACAGCAGTATCCAAAACGTCACAAGCTGGCAGGAGTTCATCGAGTGAATCTGACAACTGTCACTAGTGTCCCTTTCCACCAAGGAATGCCTGTTGGTGAGGGGCTGTGCCGTCTTCTCCCCCACAGCGTCCTGTCACTCTCGCGACGTCTTCTTTATCCTTGCGCCTCGTTTCCGTTCCTCTTCCCACATTGTTGACTTGTTCTATGCCTTCGCTCTTTCTCGAGAGTGTTGCAAGCGCCAACGATGACTTTGAGCTGGTGGAGCCCAGACAGGGTTAGCGAAGAAAATAAAAGGGTAAGCCAGCGACCGAAAACGACTGTGAAGTGGGTGTACAGGGGTGGGTGGGGGGGGGAGGTAAACAAAAAACGCGCCGCTCTCTTCTGTTAGCGACGTTCCTTTTTCTCTTTCTAGCCTCTTATTCGCCTCTGCTCTTCCATTTTTATCGCTCTTGTTAATCTCGCAGTACGGCAACTCGACCTTTCCATGCACCACTACGGAAAGTACAGGAAAGAGGACGATGAGAGTTTGTGGACACTGCCTCACCGAAGACCACACGAAAGGAGACAAACGCGAAGAATAAAAAAGAGAGGGGGAGCGCCACCAGAAACTACCCACAAGTTTCAAGGAACGAGGCGCCTGTTTTTCTGGGAATCCAAAGGTCGTATTTCTCTTCGCGCTCTTCCGCGGTGTTGATTTCGTGTGGGTGTATGTACTTTACAAGGGAGAAACAAAGAGGGAGGCCATCCCCACTGATGCCCAGTGACACGATGCATCGCACTTTCACACCTTTCTCTCCTCAGCCTCCTCCATCTCCACTCTCTGTGAATCCCCGCGCCAGGACAGCGAGAGTCTGTGGCAGCAACGGTAAGGGGAAGGAGGGGGGGGGGGCAACGAGGTGGCCACGCAGAGCTAGAACACGGTGCACTCTACAGAGAGGGAAAGAAAAGGATCATGCGAATTCGAAGTCGAACACGCAAAATACAAGTGCGCCCGTCATCGAAAATCGACGATGAGAGGCTTAGTGCGGTGAAGGACAAAAAGTTGCAGAGACGCGTGAGAGAGGGCGTGACTGGTGCGCCCTGTGTACGTAGTGATTGTTTTCCATCCTGAATGCGCCAGTAAAATATTGTGGATCATGGCGCCTCGTCACGTGCACGTGCGTCATCGTATGACGGGAAACAAGTTTGACTCATCGTAAGACACACAAGTATTCACGTCTTCGAGTCATTTCATGAGTACAAGCTTTTTGACTTGTGCTCACAACAACAAAATGATCAGGTAAGAGGCAACAGAGCCCACTCGCGTCGTGGGCCCTGTATCTTCCCTCTTCTCACCTCTCGCTCACTTCACATCGCTTCTCTCTCTCGAAAAGCGTGCGCTTTATTCCTGTCGCTGGGTCGTTCAGCAGGAGACGCGTGACACCGGAGGGCAGCGGTATTGACAGATATGGGTGAACAAAGACGCTACGCAAACATGCAGAGAGCGGTGAGCGAAAGCAAGTGAAAGGAAAAAAAAGCACATACAAAAAGCGCCCGAAAGCGTCAAGGGACGAGGGGGAGCGTGCGCATCAGCTAGTGCGCCGCATCGGCTCATTTATCAGTACCGAGCCGCAGCACCTCAATCGTGGACGGTTGTGATGGCACAGGCGGCCGGGACCCCAGCGTGTAGGAGGCGGCAATGCAGGAAGGCAGCGAGGTACCGCAGCGGCGCTCGAGGACTTCGCCGTAGAAGGTGTGCACATTCTCCTTGCCGTACCAGTTCATGAGTAACTCACGACTCTTGGAACCGAGTGCTGCCAGGGCCGTTTCTGAGATTACGAGGACGTAGTGCGCGTTGCCGGCGCTCGCACTTCGTGGCTGCACCGGCACCTCCAGCGCACTCCCCGCAAACTTCTCCATCTCTCCCTCACTCAGCTCGAGGATGCAGGAGTAGGTGGCGGAGAGGTGCTCGTAGAAGGCTACCTCCTCCTCCTCGTTGAATAGAAGGCTACTGATGGCCCAGGCGCAGATACCCGTGCCGCACCACCCCAGCAAGTTCGTGTGCGGTATCATGCTCTTGCAGCGCAGAAGAAAGCAGTTTTGAGGGGCAATGTTCAGGTTCTCTGGCCGGCACAGTGCCTCCAATACCTCAGGATGGCTACGCGGAGAAACCACCATGTACACGTATCTGCCGCCAGGCGAAAAGATGAGGGAACCAGACCCCTCCAGGTATTTGCCCTCCTCCTCAAAAGGTCGAAGATCAATCAACTCGATCGTCGCGCTCTCCTCAGCGGCCTTGGTGATGTGGTTGACGAGCTGCTTGCGCGCCAGCTCACCCTGGCGATACGGATTCATAGGGTAAAAGACAATGAGGCGGCGCGTAATGACGCCGTTGTCGTCCACGACATTGTGGATGGAAAGGCCGTCCGCGACACACACGCTCTCGCCGCGCTCTTCCAGAGGTCCCCGGTACGGCCTCGGCTCGCGTGATTGGTGAACGACGACGGTGCTGATGCCGCAGTTAACCTTGAAGAAAGTCTCTAGTTCGGTGACAAGCGAGCAGACCTGCGAGTGATCCATGTCGGCCCTCGCGTTGCTGACGTGCATGGACTGAATAAGGGCGTTGTCCTTCGTCTTCGGGTCGGGCCCGAAGGTGAGAGGGTCCACCAAGATTACAGAGGTCATTGACTTCGCGAGACGAGAGTGAGAGGCCACAAAGAAGGGAGACACAGACACGAAACCCAATGAGGTGCCTAACGACGCTCAGGCAGCAGCAACTGTGAACCCAAGGCAGGTTGGCTTCACTTAATGCAGGCGAGAGGCAGGCAGCGAGTGCGATGGTAGTAATAAAGGAAAGCAGTGACTTACAACTCCTGTGATCAAAGCGCACAGGACCGTCAACCCCGAACGCTGGAATACTGCGTCGTTTTCCAGAAAAAAAAAGGAGAGGAGAGCCGGACTCGAGTCACGGACGAGAGGTGCAATGGAAGCAACGCTACACGGGAAGTGCGTTTGGCGTGCTCGTCTGTACGCAGAGAGGCGTGGGTAAGGTCGAGTGAGGAGAGAGGAGGGGGGGGGGGGGGAACAGCGAGGGTGCCGAGTAACGTAAGTATGTGTGTGTGCCGTTGGTGAGATAGGATGGATGGCTGATGTGTTGATGCAGGTGATGATTTGATATGTAGAGTTGAAGCGACGTCCTTATTGATTGCTTTATTGTTTCTGCTACAGGATGACATGCGAGACTGCAAAGAAACCACCGAGAATACAAAAGACCGGAGAGAGAAGTAATGCGAAAGAGAGAGAGAGACACACAAATCCGCCTTCACTAGAGAAGAGAAAAACTCAACTTTGGCGAGGAAATAGTCAAACCGTCGGGGAGGGGTAGGGGGCGGTAGCAATCAATAAGTGTTGGCGCACAGCAGCGATGCGGATGTGCGGATGCGTCTTTCTTGATGCCCCCCGCCCCGCTCCGCCCTCCCTCTCACTCACACACATCCACACAGAGAAAGAAAAACGCCACCTCTGTGCGTCTGCAGAGAGGTGGGGGTATTTGTCGGCTTGTGTAGCGACGTCATCTTTTTTTTTTTACATTTCCCTTTTCATACCCGTACTCCCAACACCCGAATCGAAAACGCCCTTGCGCCACACCCACACAGACGAGGTAAGACAGCACGGATACACAAAGGAAAGCGACACCACGAGGGAGCGCAGGCGAGGTGCTCCTGCACAGACGCCCCTTTCACCTTCGTGCCTGGCTTCGATCGGGTGGTGTTGTGTGTGCGTGCGGCCTCTCCTTGACGCAAAGCAAGTGCAAAGAGAGACCCTCAAAGCATGCGAAATGTATTTCCTCGTTTCCTTTGTGCTTCTCACGCCAAGAACATGTTGGCCATGGACTCCAGCTGTTCCACCTGCTCCCCCGAGAGCCCCAGCTTCCCTTCATTGTGCCGGACTGCCTTGAAGAAGGTGGCAACGAAAGGCACAGCACCTTTGTTTGCATTCCATGCGGTGAAGCCCAGCTTGCACGCAGACAATAGCACCTCCGCCTGGGTCTCGTTAAGCACCATTGTCGGATCTCCAGCAGCCTGGCGGATGCATCGGGAAAGCTCGCCAAAAAGTTGTGGTACAGTGGGATCCAACATGCCACGCTCCATGACGAGCTGCGCGATAAGGGTAACGGCACTATTGGCCGACGCGTTTGCGGGCACGAGGCTCTCGGTGCGCTGCCGCTTCACTACGAGCCCGTCTGTGCCTACTTCGTACTCCTCATACGGCTCCATGTCGATGTCCGGGAAGTGCTTCGACGCTTTGCACCGCTCCTCGACGGGGTTGGTGGGGGCCCTGCCGAGAATGCGCACGCGGTACGCTGCCGCGCGCTCTTTGCGGTACTCCTCCGCCGAAACACCTTCGAGGCGCAATTTGAAGTGTGCGATCGCCTCCGCTGGCACGTACGGGTTGTAGCCGAATTGTTGATGAAAGGCGGTTGCCACCCCTGGGTCCGGGGTGCAGAGTAGCTGATCTTCTGCGGACGGCACGCGCCCTTTTTTGTACTGCGGCTTCTCACGCACACAGTTGGAGCACCGACGGCGAAAGTGTCGATTGATGACACCGCACGCCGAGCACTTCCAGTCCCCCATCCGGCACTCCGCCGGCAGCGAGCCCTCTTCGCCGGGAGGGTGGTACAGACGGCAATTGTCACCCCAGCTGCAGTGTCCCTGCAGGTAGTCGATACACGGCTGGCCAAAGTCGTTGAGGCCGTCCTCGTCCTGCATGGCCGCCTCCTCGCGCGCCCACTCCTCCTCCTCTGCCTGCTGCTGCTGCTTCACCTCGTTCGGGTGGTCGACGGCCCAAAGGCGCTCCTTTTTGGCGATCCACAGCGCATCCACGACATGACGCGGAAAAACATTTTCCCAGTGCTCCACGAGTGTCTCGTACTTGCCGGTGAGCTCGGGATCCTCGTATGGGATGTGGTCTCGCCCCACCTCTAGAATGTACTTGCCGGCAATGTAGCCGTACTTGTCGCGATCTTCCTTACATAGCTTGTCAAGCACATACCAGCAGGCGAGCTGTTTCTGCCCTGTCCAGGTCTTGATATGACGGAAGAGTGCTCCGACAACAAGCTCGTAGTCGAGAAGGGTGTCGCCGACCTCGCGTGCCAGTGCGGCGGCTTCGGTGATGGTCTTTTTACCAGGCTTCTCGATGGCGCGTAGGCGAGCGCAAAAGGTGGCGTAGCGAACAAGTGTGTCTCGATCGATCTCGGGTGGGTCCTGGAAGTACTCCTCACCGCCACCAAACATTTTTTTCTTCGCTACGGCGCACCAGCGCACTTGATTCAGTGCATAGAATTCACGCTTGTGAGTGGTGCTTGCACGCGAGCCCCTCCTACTGCTTTTCTTCGTGTTGAACTGGCGCTCATATGCGTATGTGAATGGTTGATATGATGGAAGAGTAGAGAGGGAAACGGAAGGGAGAGCGGCATAGAGAGAGAGAGAAGGTTGCTGATGGCAAGAAAAAACGGGTACCACTGTTTTTCGTGCTGATACTACCCTTCCGCCAAAATGCATGAGACCATGAACACCGCAGCCTTGTCCCGCCCGCTATCGCAAGCGCATCTTTCTCTCTCATCACGGCACTCTGCATCTTTCATGTAGTGAAAGGGACACAGAAGAGAGAGAGAGAGAGACCGAAACTGCTACAAGGTGTAGATGGCGACACAGAGACAAGGCTTGGGTTGCCTTATCCAGAAGCTGTACGCAGTCGGTAGTGTCCTTGCTTGTGTTGCTTCTCACTTCATCAGCGTTTCGTATAGCGTTGCGTGTCATGCTCTTTCACAAAACATCTTATGTTGAATAGTCTCCAGGAATTGGTGTCGCTCGTCTTGTAGTGCAGCCACAAGCTTCTCCAATCGATGTACCTCCGTTTCCAGAGAGGCGCACTGCCCTTCCAGTTGCTCGACAACCGTGAAGGAGGGCGCCGGCGGCCCTGGTGAGGGCGGTAGTATAGAATCGACTCTGTAGGATGCGTGCGATTGTGGCAGCCTTTCCTGTGTGCAGTGCCTCTGCTGAGAGAGGTGAAGGCTCCGTAGAGTTTCTATGAGGTAGCCGCGATCGGTCTCAAGCTGCTTCGCCAGCTCCACCAAAGCCTCCACATCAGCAGCAGGGTACGGCGATTCCACTTCGCCCGGTGCGTCTGTCAGCTTCTCCGCCCTAGACAATGACTGCACAATGGCTCGACGGGCAGTTGTGGTGGAGGGAAGGCAACTCGGCTTTGAAACGTCGTAGAGCCTGGGAGAAGTTGACCTTACTGGAGGCACCAACACAGCGGGGGATGACCCAACCCCCGGAAGTGCGAATGGAGGCTGTCCTGAAGACGGTGGTGAGGGCCCTGGTTGCGCCGTAGCGGCGTCAGCGTTGTGGATGCATCGAGTCGGCCCACTGATCTGGTTCCTCGTCTCGGATGGAAAAAGAATACGCATTGCTGGCGGCTGCGGAAGCTCACGGGTGGGGCCACTGTACAGTACTTGGGCCTTCGTGGCATTGCAGACTGGCTGCGGCTGCTGCCACCACTTCGGCGAGGTAGCCCGGAGGAACGGTGTGGCTGCACCGCTTGTGGCGCTGAGGCCAGCTTTTAGCGAGGTTCCCGTAGCGGAAAGCCCTGCTTCTTCGTCAGAAGAGCTGTGCGCACAGGAGTCGTTACGCATTTCTTTTACGCTCACGGACTCTGGAGAGTGCGGTGGGCATGTGCGCCTCTTGCGGGCTGCTGAGGGACGCCAGACAGAGGTGATGACAGGGCATGCTGCCAGTGCTACGGGCGTGTCTGCAGCATCCTCATCAGGCGCTGAGGTGAGAGATGGTACAGGTGTCGCTGTGCTGCAGGTTTCTCTGCTAGGCGTTAGAGCGTCCGCCAGGGCGTGGCACAGCACCGTAATGCGCGGCGACGGTGTACGGGTGGCCAGGTGCGGCATTACCGGTGCGGGGGGTGCTAGCGCAAAGAGGTTGCCTGTACTGTGTGGCACATCAGCCAAGACGCGGCGCCGAGCTGCCGTACACCGCTCGCTTGCCCTCTTTTCCGCCTTGAACTTCCATGTGCGAAACGCCACGTCCAGCAGGTGCTGCGCCACCAGTGCAGATGTCTGCTTGCACCGCAGGCGTAGAATGGACGATGCTGCCGTTTTTTGGCGAAACAGGTTCCACACTCTACGGAGCTGCCGCGTGCGGAAGAGCCGGTGTAGCTGCATTCGCCGCCGCCAAAGGGTAAAGAAGCCGCGCTTGCGCTCAACGTAGGTCACCTGGGCAATAAGGCCACCCCAGGACGGACTCCGCAGGTGTGCAGCAGCGCCGTCGCTGACCTTTTCACGGATGTATGCGGCGCCAATGCGTGTTTGCCAACGATGTCGCAGCGCCGAGCACCACTGCTGAACAACTCGCCGCTTGCAACGTCGACGCGCGAGCACCTCAAAGGCGTGAAGAGACTCGACGCAAGCAGATTCCTTCAACGAGACCGAGTCTTGCGGGACAGCGTGAACTGTAGCGTTTGCGTCTGTGTGTCCTGCGGCCTCGCAGTCCGGCACCGGCAGTTGCGTCCGGTCGGTTTGGGGGCGAGCAGTGGGACGCGGAACCACGTCCCTAGGCAGCAACCCAGCGTTCGAAGACGACGTCATGGACACCCTTGTGCATTCTATCGTCACGTCCTGCGCATTGCGGTGGTCGAGCTGCGACGGTGACGATGGGGTGCTAAGGAGAGATGGTGATTCCTTTTCAAGCGCGTCCAAGACGCTCGTTTGCGCCTCTGCCACTGCCTCTACCGGTATACAGCCAGTGACTTTTGTGCCAAGGCTGGCTCCCTGTTGTTTCACCTCTACCCGGTCCTCTGCGACACCTCTCTTGGTAGTCTTGCACTTCGCTGCTGCGGTACCGAATTGAACGACCAGCCGCCGCGGCCCCGTCGCGTTAAACTCTGCTGCCGCCGTCGCCGCCGGCGCGCAATGCGAGACGGCATGCAGCCATACCTCGCAGAGGCGGTCGACATCGTGGGACGTCAGCGTCTGCCCCACAACGCGCGAGATGCGCAGGAGCAGTGTGCACAAGTGGACATCAAGAGAGACGATCGTCTGCCGGAATGCATCCTTCGACCAGGCCTTACACGTGTCGGCCGCCTCAGAGGTGTCAGCGCGGCGCAAGGACCTCCGACTCCAGTCCAGCTCCTTGCTGGAAAGCAGGTGCGATAGCGACTGCAGCACATTCGCGTGGGTGGATGAGGTGTCCGAAAGCAGCGAGCAAGAGGAAACAGTGCTGAGGTTCGTAATCTCGCTCGGGTCTATGGGGTCGGATCCAAAGTAAGCGACCGTGGTGGACATGATGTCGGCTGCCCTGCCACATTTCTCGTCTGCGACCTCACATGCGCCTTTCTTATCTGTGACGCTTGTGTGGATGCGCGCGCGTGGTGCTTTTGCTCCGGCGGGTTGCGCACTGTTGCGCTCACTGCAAGAACCCGAGGTTGTGCACAGACGACGACGATCGCGCACAAGCTGGCGAGCCATGTGCGCCGCCCCAGCAACCCCGACCCGGGACAGTGCGTGCGCTACCCCCCGCTCCAGCAGCAGCTCCATACTTGCCGGTTCGCCCAAGTCATGAAAGACGTGGCCGCGTTGGCGCAACTCGCGGTGCAGTCGCTGACGCTTTTCGATGTCCACCAGAAATGCCAGGAGCTGCATGCGGTAGAGCAACTCTGGCAGCAGAGCTGATTCCCGCAGAAGGCACAATGCTGCATGTTTCACTTCTGCTGTTGTGACGGCGGAGCTGTCGAGTTTGCGCAGTCGACAGGTGCTCGGGGACACTTCCTGCGGCCACGAGCAGATCCGCAGCAGATGTGCGCGATAGTGTGGCAGCCGTGTCACTGGATTGTACTCCAGTGAAAGGTATTGTAAATCAGGCAGCATAGCGAGTGGCTCGCAATCCTCGATGGTTTGGATGCGGTTGCCCAGAAGTGACAGGCAAACGCAGTGCCTGAACTGCACTATGCCCAGCAGGTTCGAGATGCGGTTGCGCGAGAGCAGCACTGTGTGCAGACTCATGGCAATACCTACATTGAAGCAACTCAAGTAGGAGTCCTCGTTGGCTGCCGGTTTCTTTTTCTTGGCTGGTGAGTTACTGCTGCTGCCCACGCCAGGGTTGGCGGCGAGGCCAGAGGAGGTGGCCTGCCTCTGCAGGACATGGTCGCAGTCGCTCTCGGCGCTCCGTTGCTGTGCACGACGACTGCATCGAGAAGCCTGCACAAGCACACGAGCACTCTCGGCGACACTAACAGGTGCACTCTTCGCGGTCAGGGCCGACAGCACAGAGGGGTAGATATCCACCACGGTAATCCCCTGCGCGTTGCAGGTCATCTTTTCCAACGAGGAGCTAACAAGGCGCGGGTTCGCCCGCACTGCGGATGACAGCGTTATACTCGACATGGATACCACCACACCAGAGATGACAGTGGAAGAAGAGCGCAAGGCAGTGCCCCGCCACTCAGGGAGCGGCAGCAAGTAGTGCGAGCGAAGGTGGAGGTGCGACCGAAAATGCGCAACAAACAAACACCACACAACCTCGGCAGTGCCGTTTCCCGTCGTTCTCTATGCGTCAAGGCGGGGGGAGGGGGCCGTACTGCAGCCCTGCTCACCACCACCGCTTCTATGAGCGTCAGTGTAAGGAGAATAAGGCGAAGCGGCAAAAACAACACCCACGCCCCAAAACAGCAGTGTAGTCAAGTGACTCTGCTGTTGCTTGCTTGTCTGCAGAGTTTTTTTTTGGTGTGTGTGAATCGCGGTCTTTTGCGGCTTGGATGGCGGCGCCGGTGTTGCGTTAGTAGAGCTGATTTGCGGGTTGCCGCCTCAAGAGAGGGTGAGAGAACAAAGATGCGTCAAGACAGTGGGAAGGGGTGGGTAAAAGGTGAATATCTGCAAGGGGAAGATGAGGGGTAAGCAGATGGAGCATTTCAGGGCTCCTCCGTCACACTAGCTGTACCTGCGTTGCTGCAAGCGAAGCGTTCCAGGCGGTGCTGCTATGCATGTCTTGCACACGGCCGTGTGTAGTTGCCATTACTTAGGTGTCGCTTCCTGGCACCGCACGCTGTGACACAAGGCAGCAGTGCTGGAAAGCGCGCATGACTTTTCGTTTGCTAGCTCTCCGCCGGTCTATTGGGAGCATCGACATCAGCCCTCCTTCTCTCTTCACCGGACAAGTCCTCGCATCATGGCAGTGGTGACGGTGCAGTCGCGTATACGCCGATCGCACGACGACAACGACAAGTCGATCCGTTAAAGAGAGAAAAAAGATGAAGTCGAGACACACACGCACGCACCCACGCACGAGCTGTACTGCATGCAGGAACCGAGCGCATGCGTTAAAGGTTGAAAGCCAGCCAAAAACCCAAGGACACGTGCACGGGGGCATACGAGGGATGGGGGCTGAAGGGAAGGGGGGAGTGCAGGGGGTCAAATCAAGCCGGCTCGCCTCCACAAAACCCAGGCATCAGGATCTAGCAAGCGGTCATCCCGAAGGCCATGGGGGAGGGGGTAGGCACGCACCCCCCAGTCATTCGTAGATGTGCATACAGGAGAAAAAAGTAGAGAGCGTCGATGTCGTTATACACAATAGCGCAGAGTCGGAGCACACTCAGCGCCACACAGCACCCGTCCCCCGTCCGTGGCGAGTGGAAGTGTACCTCTTTACGCCCTTTTCCAGTCATAGGTGATGCACAATTCGTACCTACACCCTCAGAGCTGCGAGAGGCACGTCATCGTCGTCGCTGGCCGCCTCCTTGGCGGCGCGGTGCCGCTTGACACCAGCTGTCTTCTTCGTCTTGGCTGCCATAATCGTGAGCGGCATATCGTCCTCGTCTTCCTGCTTCGACTTCTTTGGCGTCTTCTTAGACGACTTACTGCTTGCCTTCTTGCTCGAACCCTTCGAACTCTTCTTGGCAGCCTTCGTCTTCTTCTTACCAGCCTTCTTCTTGCGAGATGCAGACTTGGCCTTCTTGGTGCCCGATGAGGATGTCTTCTTGCCAGAGCGCACGCACAGTGCCGTACGCTTCGCCACGATTTCCTCAAACTCCTTCTTCTGCTCCTCCGTGCCGTAGCTCGCAAGCCACTCACGCTGCATGCGGTCCTGCTCTTCCAGAAACTCTTTTGCGGCCTCCTCGACCGACTTTTTCTTGGCAGTCACCTCCGCCTTCTCCAGTAGCTCAATCATCTTGCGAGTGTACTCAGACTTGGTGGTCAGCTGCATCATCTGCAGCTTGAAGTTCTTCGAGATGGCTTTTTGATGGTTGCACAAAATCGCCACCTCGGTATTAGCCTTGTTGAAGTAGGCCAGCTTGTCCGCGATAGACCACTTAGAGTCGACAGGTTTTTCCTTGAACCACCTATCGAGGGTGATGGAGGCATTGTAGGTACGGAACACCTTGGCAGAGAGGCCGTTCATGAAGGACTTGAGGTGATCGTTCAGCTGCGTCGGGTTGAGTTGATCAAAGATGTCCGTGCCCGGCGACTTACGACGAGTAAAGCGCTGCAGCAGCGCGTACACCTCTGGGAGAACGGCGACGTCGTTCTGGTAACGGATCGAGTCCTTACCCAGAAAGTCGAACCGCACGATGTTGTCCGACATCAGCTGAATGTGTTCCACACGCAGCGAGCAGCAACCCACCGTGTCCGCCTCATCCTCGCCCTTCTCATTACCCACACGGAGGGCAAGACGGTCAATGAAGTACATGGCGACAGCCCGCTGCGCCACGTGCACATCGTTAGACTTGAAGTCCTCCATGTAGGATGCTCGAATGTCATCCACTTTGTCCTTGAGCTTGCGCGCCTTCTCAAACTTCATCATGTCAGACTGTCCCTTGACGCTGGAAGACGCGGCGAGCATCACGTACTTTGCGTTACCAACCACGCTGTCACGCCACATGGCAAGCCATGTCACGGTATGGTCGTGCTGCACAGCACCCCATTTGTGTCCTGCAGGTGGCACCGGCACCTCGGCTGTCTCGCCAATATTGATTGTAATGCCCTCCGGCTGCACGCGCGCCTTCAGTTTGCCCATCAGCGGGTGCTTGCCGCGCCCACGAAACAGGCCCGGTGGCTCAACGCGGAAATTCGCCACCTGCTCGCGACGTCCGTCCCACATGCAGTAGCGGTACGGCTCAGCATCCATGTCCTGCTTCTCCTTGATGGATTTCTTCTCTTCTTTCGTCCGGTTGAGCTTCTTTTCCCGCTCGGCGAGGTACCACTGATAGATGGGCTCGAAGTCGCACAGTTCCAGGCGACGGATGGGGTGCTGCCGCTTGTCCAGAATCTCGCGCCAGCTTTCGAAGAAGTTGCGCCGGAACGCCTCCATGCGGTAGTAGTCGTGCTCCTTCATCACGGCAAACATTGTCGCCACCTCCTCCTCCTCCGGCGTCATCTTGAACTCGCGTCCATCGTAGAAGATGGAGATACCGTGGGGCTCGTACTCGGGCGGAAAAAGGACCCCGTTATGGCTCAGCGTCTCCCAGCGACGCTCACCCTTCATGGCAATACGGAGGTTTTCCTGCTCCCACCAGTTCAGGTCCTCCTCGTTGTTTTCCTCATCCTCATTGGAGTGGCTCTGCTCTCGCTTCACCGCCATTTTTCTATCTTCTACCTTCATGGCGCTGCTGCTGCTGTTCCCGTGACAGAGGACGAGGCAAAGACAAGTGCCCAAGTAGAATGCTAGCGAGCGAAGGATGAGTAGAGGGAGCGAGAAACGCCCACACACCCGCACAGACACAGAGAAAACGAAATGAATCCCCACAAAGCGGCACCTTTCACGTTCATGTGCGTCTGCAATGTGAAAACACAAGCAAACAAACTTGGAGGGAGAGAAAAGAGCAGGAAAACAAACGACCAGGAGAGCACCGACAGCGAGACCTCGACGACACGACTCTGCATGCCCAGACAGATACGTGCACCCGACAAGAAATTCAAAAACCAGCTGAGGCGCGAAACAAAATGGCGTTGCTGCTAGACTGAAGGATGTGAGAGAGGGTGGGATAAGGTGGGGGATACGAGTAAACGACAAGGAAAAGAAATGTGACAACAGACCAACGCACCGACACAGATCGTCGCCCTAGGCAGGCACGGAGGGGAGCCTCTCGTGTCTCGGTTGCTACTTATCTGCCGTTTTATTTCTATTGCCGTTAGCGCAGCCTTCGCAACAAACGAAAGACAGCCCAGGCGAGAACGAGAGAGAGCAAGAAGGCAAATAACGCCGACACACACGTGGAAAAGAGGGGGAGCTAGATGTCACTGTTGACTAATGGAGCACTATGTGAAGGGTAAATTCATAAGACAGGCGCATGGGTGTACAGGGGTGTAGGCGTGTGGAGGGAAAAAGTGCCACCACAAGCGATAGGCTCGTGTGTGTGTGTGTGTGATCTGGAAAAAAAAGTAGAAAAGAAGGGAAAAGGTTCCACGATTGCTGAAGTAGAGCGTGTAGTGGCTAAGATAGCCAGCCTTGGTGGCGGAATGCCAACCATCATCAGCGCCGCGCATATGGTGCTGTGCTCAAACGAGCAGGTGTCTATAGAGGCCAGTGTGTCCCGGCCACAACAGCAGGCAATCAGTAGAGAGCGCTGTCGAGAACGAGACACGGTGATGCTCAACGCTGTCATTACTGTGAAGCAACTTTTACACGCCCTAATGTGGGTGCGGGGTGTCAATGAGAACCATATAGCCGAGAGAGGGAGCGATGGAGACTCTAGAGGGCTTGATAGATTCGTGGTTGCACTCTAAGAATAGCGCACGCTACGTACACAGTCGCGAATCAAATGCAGACTTCACGTAATGCGTATGAACCCCCCCCCCCCCCCCCCCACACACACACACACAGCGCAATCCCAAAGCGAGCATCAATCATAGACTGTGTTGTACATTCATCGCCACTCGAACACGTAGACGAGTGGAGAGGTGGTCCAAAGAGAGAGACAAAACAGCCCCTGGTACCATTAGAAATCGGAGGTGTACCCCGCAAAGAAATAAACCCACAGCTGCTTACAGCCGTACGCACATACAAAATGGGGCAGAGGAAAAAGAAAGCGAAAGAAAACGACAGAGCTGCAAAACAAGTGTAAACGGCAAATAAAGCGGAGGGAGAAGAGGAGTGGAGAAGACGTGCTGCCTTGAGAGGGAAAACAAGACGTCCCCAGAGATATATACACACACACACAGGAGATTGAGATCGAGAGGAGTGTCATCGGTCTCATGACGTTTCGTTGCTATTTTTTTTGGGTGGTGGTTGTTTCTGAGCCTGTGCCATCCAATCTGTACAAACAACCACGTATGCCTGTGTGTCACACTGAGAGAAGAATAAGCGGTGATGTGATGAGGCCCGCCGCTCCTAAGTTGCAAGGATGTGTGTTCCTCCTCCTCACTGAGTCCATACTCGAAAATTCTCCACACACACGCGCACATAATCGACCCACCCCAGAGAGCCCAGTTGCAGCCGCACACAGGGAAGTCATAACCTTTGCACCCCTTACTCGTGTTAGCAGACCTTGTAGAAGCCTGCAGCGAGGAAAGGAGGTGGGTCGAGTGACCAAACGTAGATGGTGGTGGTGGCGGAAGGGAGGAGGCACTAATACGGAGGCAGCGGTAAAAAGGGAAAACCAAAAACGAAAGAATCCACTACACACGTAAGCGCATGGAAGAAAGTGAGAAGGTGCAGGAAAGAGCGATGTAAAAGGCGATACTAAAAGACCGACTGACGCGGGAAGGAGAGAGGGAGACGTGGTTGCCATCAAGTCACTTGGCACGAGGAAAAAAGTCGGGCTGTGGTGACACCGGGGTGCCGAGAGTACACAGCGGCGAGGAGGGTGCGCTGCGCCTCCCTCCCTGGTGTACTTTTTGTACGCATGCTGCCTGCACGGACTGTACAGGACGTCTGCACGAAGGAGCGTATTAGTCAGTCAGCCGGTGCTCTGCGGGGACAAAGCGTGGGGCTGATTGCCGCTCTGCGGGTTTCCCCTCTCGCACGAAGGCGTCGGCGAAAGCGAACGAAAAGTTGTCAATCCCAAATCCTCGTCGAGGTCTGGGAAGCGACCACTGTTGGCATGTTTCAGCGGCGCGGCCGTCATTGGCGGCAATGCACTCGAGTCCAGTGTAGACCCGCCATGGCCTAACGGAGGGGCTGCCGCGCTGCTTACGCTTTTCAGGGAGACGGAGTACTGGAACTCGCTGGTAGTGTGGCCGAAGTGTCATCACTAGGACGCGCGGCAAATGTCTCGGTATCAGGAGCCTTTTCAACGCAGCGTTGGGTCTTGCCGTCGTTGCCGTCTTCTGAAGAATGGCGCGACGGAGAGGGGGGGGCGGCCGTGGCAGGATGCAGATTCACTGGGGCTGACGGCAGCGAGATGCTGGTCTCTTAGTTGAATCGGGGTTGTGATAACTTCGGGAGTTGCTGTGGCGGCTACGTTGGCATCTTTCGACTGCTGCTGGTCATTGTGCTAAATTTGGCAGAATTATCCCCGCCATCCACCCTGGTGCTGCTGCTCACATCAGAGAGGGCCTCCCGCTCGGCAGCGGCTGGCTGTGGTTGCCGAATGACAGCCGCGGTGGTGACACGCGACGCGAGTTGCTGTCGGCCTCCACATTGGTATTGCTGCTCTTACTGTTCATAAGCACCATGTCGCTGCGTTGTCGTCTCGTCCTCAACAGTTGCCCACCTGTTGCTGTTCTGCTGTTGTGCACTCGATCTGATCTGCACTGCTGCTTACCGACATACGTCGGCGCATCTGCCGGTGGCACTAGTACAACATGGTTGGTCGCAGACGATGTGGCGGAGAAGGAAGCGTCGCGGCTTGCATCGCTAGAGTTGCGTGTTGCAAGAGGCACATGCATGCATGATCATTGAGGCCGACCGGTCCAGCCACATCATACGGAAGACCTACTCTCGCATCGGATGTGAGGGTGACGTCTCTGAGCGGCATAGGAGGCGCCGACATGCGAGTTGTGTCCTCCATCTTGACCCCTCTGCGACATTTTCTTTGTCTGTTTCGTTTTGTGTAGCGAGGAAACACGCAAACAGCGAGGCACAGAGAGAAGGAGCTACACAGCTCCGCGATAGCTGCAGAATCTGATGAGCAGCCCTGCGATACGGGGACCTGAGCGAAGAGCAGCACAACCACTCCTCTTTTTTTTTTTTTATTTGCTACGCCTTGTGGGTACGCGCGATCGCTCGTTTTGTTCAACTCCACACGGAGCGCAGTGAGTGCAGTGATGGGTGTGCGTCCTCTCTCCACATGCCAGATTACACAAAGAAAGACCGACCTGAAAAAAGTGCAAAAAGAACCCCCCCCCCCACACACACACACACGCATGCACGACGATGACATTCACGCGAAAGGGAGGGAGTGGCAGCGAGAGAAGAGACTCGAGCAGGAGGAGCGGACAGCTCAAGAGAGGACATTATATAGATGAATGAGGGCTTCGAAGCAGCTCCAGAAATGCACATTTTTTTCATGAGAGCTGATAATACGGACAAGAGAGGCGAGGAGTCCGCCTCATCGGTACATGCGTTTTGTCTGTGGCATTCGGAAGTGTCTGTGTGTAGATGAATCAGAGCCCAAAGGAGACGCTGTATCCTCTTGTACCTTTTGCTGGCCTTGTGGCTGCTAAACATCGCCCGTTTACAGACAAAGAGGAAGGCAAAGCGAGAGGGAGAAGTCCAGAATGTCTGGTCGCACTACTGGTGGGTGCGACCAGGGCATAGCAACGCCCAAAAAGCGTTTCGCTCTGTCTGAGGCGCACATAGTACTGGGAGAAGAAAGGCTTCAGACATGGACGTGCGCGCCCCGGTGTTATGCGGGCACAACTGCCATAGAAAAAAAGGAAAAGCACAACGAAAGCAGCGAAAGTGACTTGTGTGTGTGCGTGTCGGTGGATGAGGAGAAGACGGGGTGGGCGAGAGGCGTGAAGGGGGGGGGCGATTGAAGTGGGGGGGGGGGGCGGCGTAGAGATACATAAGCTACACGACATGAAGAGTAAGCCTTCGTATCTTTTTTTTTATCATTTCGGGTTCTCTTTAGTCCCTGTTTTCCTTCTCATTCCTAAACATGCTTGTGCACTGCGCATAACGCACAAGCGTACATTTTTTTCTGCTTCCACTTTCGTAGGGAAAAGAGAACAATCACTTAGACATATCACCATCGACTTTGTGTGGAGACGCACGGTGGAGCGTTATTGACGCTCAACGAAAGAGCGCAGAGAATAGGGACACCTACCCACACCTTACACTTCATAAAGCACTCCCCCACAGACACTCGCGTAGAGACACACTTTTTATTTTCCTCCAACGTGCCCACTCTCGACCATACAACATGAGTCAAATTCCACTCAACCCCCAGGGCCCGTCACAGGCTCATCGCGCCCTGCGAAGAAGCGGCAGAGATGCGGTACAGCAGTGCGCCGACCCCGTCATCTGAGCTCGGGCTCTGCCTCGAACTCTACTCTCCCCACCCGCCTTCATACGCCGCCTCACAGTCGCTTCTACTATGCCGGTCGCCACATGGTGCAATCCGCTCGGGGTAGCTGAGGCACCCCGCACCACTAGGCAGCAAGACTCTGGTCAGAGGCGCTCCAGTCACGCTGACACCCTGCCCATCCTGTGGGTGGCACAAGCGTGTTCACTGCCGCAGGGCGCTCCGAGGCAACGCCATGCAGGACCCTACCGCCAACCTCAGCAGAGACACATCGCTCTGACCTCCCTGCGTCGTCGGCCCTTGTCCCTGCCACCACCAAAGGGTGGCTCGGGATTGGGAAAGAGTGGGGGACGGCCTGGATTCCCAACACAGAATGAGGGCACTGGACCGTGATACCACGCAGTGAGGCGTGTCTTCCGCCATCATGGCAGAGACAACTGCGCGAAAACGAAACATGGGACAGCCACAGAGAAGGGAAAAACAAGAGCATGATAAAGCCACTCTCATGCGTACACCTTCTGGAGCATGCACAGTCATCGGCGGGCGGAAAAGCCACCAGTAGAAGCGATGCAGAGCCGCGGACAGCCGCGATAAAGGTAGTGGTAGGGGAGGATAGCGAGACTCGCGCTACTCCGCGACCGGTTCCTCGCCATGAATCATGCCGCAGTCGCACCAGCCGTTGTCCACTGGAATGGGAAACAACGTCAGATAGATGCGCTTCAGGATCTGCTTCAGCTTCTGAACCTCTGGTGCGTCGTAGTCGACGTCCTTCTTACCAGTGCTGCTCTCCAAGTAGACCTCGATACAGTCCACAATGTTCGCCACCTGTCCATCCGCAAGGGTGACACTGCAGCTGCCCGACGACAAGTTCGTCTTGACGGATGAATAGAACTGCGAGATCATGGAGTGAAAACACTTGACCCGGAAGATACGGTCCTGGCCGGAGACGTCGGCAGGCACGAGCACGTCCTCCCCTTCCGCCTCATGCGGCTCCTCAGCAAGCTTGGCCAGCGCAATGCACGTGACGTCAGCGAGGAGGTCGTTATAGTGGCTGCTGTACCACGTGATGGTGAGCGTCGTCTGCGCCTGCGAGCTCTTGTGCACGTCGACGGTGACATCTTTGGAGACGAACAGCAGCGTCGTGTCGAGGTCGCGGGTCTCACCACGCTCGGCAGCTGCCTGCTGCGCCTCTGTGGCCTCCTGCTCAGTGGACTGGCGCGGCGCCACATCCTCGAACAGTTTGCTCTGTGCAAAGTATCGCTGAAGCACCTGCAACACCTCCAGCGGTGAGCGGTGGCGCGGCAGGGGGAGGACCATCGCCTGCTGAACACGGTTCACGCTGAGATCGGTGAACACCGGCACGTCGTCGGGATGGACGATACTGTACTGGTGCTGGCCGGACACGAGCATCACGCCGCTCACAAACTCGCCCGCCCGCAGGCTCATGTTTGCCAGCTTGCCCATTACTTTCGCGGTGCGCTCCTGTACAAATGGAATGCGGATCGACTCTTGGTTCATGGTGGTGTAGACGGACATGTTGCGGTCCCGGAAGTCCTGAAGGAGCTTGTTCTTGAGCTGCCCCATGGCACCAGGGTTGCCGTGCACCAGGATTGTGTGCTTCACCTTGGTAAGGTGGTGAATGAAGTCGCGTGTCTGCCGACCGTCTGAGTGGGCAGAGAAAGAGACGGCCTCGATGGTGCTCATACGCAGCGGTAGCACTTTGCCGTCCGGCTTCGCCACCTCCTTAGGCTTTGCGAGCACGTCCTTTGCAATAGTGCCGTCGACGCAGTAGCCCGCCATGATGATACCGTTGCGACGGTCCCCGCACCAACGCTCGAACAGTTCCAGCGAGATCCCCGACTGAAGCATACCAGGAGAGGCCAGTACCACGCACGGGCCGTTGTCCTCGAAGGACTTTGTGTCTATGAGCGAGTGAATGTACTTGAAGACGAAAGGGTTGTGATGATTGGCGTGCTGCTGCTTCACCCGGTCGTTCATGGCGCTGACGAAGGTTTGGTAGAGTTTCATACAGCGCTGCGCCAGGGAAGAGGCGTAGTAGATGGGAATGTTCTGCAGCTCCTTATGCGCATCCCAGAACTCCTCGAGAATGAGGAGCAGCTCCTGCGCACGGCCTAGGGCAAATACGGGCACCAGACAACGACCACCGCGGCGCACAACGTCGTGCACGCTGCTCGTGAAGAGGTGCTCGCGCTCTTCGCGGGACTCGAGCTCGCGGATGCCGTTTGTGCTCTCCGCAATCAGGATGTCCGGTGAGTAGGGCGGCACCTCTGCCCCCAGCAGATGACGGTCCGGCACACGGGAAAAGTCGCCGGTGTACAGGGCACGCATGCCGGCGATGTCGACCATGAACATGGCTGCCCCAAGCACGTGGCCGGCGTTGAACGGCTGGAAGGAGATGCCGTTCACGGTGACCTCTTCGTGGTACTCAATGGTCTCGATACGGTCGATTGTGCTCTGCAACCACTCACTCGTGACAAGGTCGCTGGCCCCGGCGCCGATGCGCAAGAAGTCGTTCATGACCATCTTGTAGAAGGCCTTGGTGGCACTGGTCATGAAAACGCGGCCCTTGAAGGACGTCTGGTTGCAAAAGTATGGCAGTGCCCCGCAGTGATCTAGGTGGAAGTGCGTGATGAGCACCACGTCGATTTCGTCGCACTTGATGCTGTCAAAGAAGGGGAGGGAGTCAAGGCCGCTTTTGGCCGGGTGGTTGCCGCAGTCAAGCATGACCCCGCGCCCCTTGTAGTGCACCACGACGCACGAGCGGCCCACCTCGCCGCCGCTGCCAATGGGCAGCACTTCCACCTCGTCCTGTACATTGGAGCGGAGGGTTGCTGGCACAGCAGTGCTCTCCGCCTCGGGCAGAAACGGTGCCGCCATTCCCTCTTTTTGACCTCGAAGCTACGCGTACGGATGTTTGTGTTTGTGTGGCGAGCGGCGTCCAGGCAGCGCTGATGGAGTGATGCGTGGACACTCTTGATTTGCTTGAAGAACCAAGAGAAGACAAAGAAGGAGGCACACAAAATGGAGTTGAGGCGGACGATATGTATGTGTCAAAGCAGCAGCTGTATCTCGAGGCAATGTGGATACGCAGAAGATCAGCGCGTGGCAGAGAGTTGTGTGTCCAGCGATGCACCGTGGTAGAAGGAGAGAGAGAGAGAGAGAGGGGGGAAGCGGCTAACGTGGATGTCTGACAGTGTCAAAAAGAGGAAGGAGGGAGAGAGATGACCGAAGGAAGCAGAGGGAGGTGTGTGTGTGTGTGTGAGGGTGGGCTAGTGTGCTGCTCGGCTACGTACGCTAAGCGGGCACGGGTTGGACTAACAAAAATAAATGCGACGAGCCAAACCCCCGCGAGCTACGCAGCCGTGCAGAAGGAGGGAAGTGGGTGAAGACCACTGTGAAAAGAGATGGAGGAATGAGGCCAGAGAGGAGCGGAATCGCCACCGCAAAAGGTGCGTCGTGTGTCTCTGTGCGTGTGGGTGCCTGTGCAGACAGGGGCAGGACCGTCACTACTCGATTGCACTCTCTCGTGACCCAAGACTGAAAAGAATGTAGTGCAGATGCAAGAATAAATGTGGGGGGGGGGGGAGGGGAAGAAAGAGGATTGAGAATGGAGGCGGAAGGAGGATTTAGGGTCAGAAAGGGCAGTTGTCTAGAGGAAATGCTGCCGCAGCATGGCTCAGCAGACATGTGGGAAGCGACAATCGTGTTCAGCTATGGACGCATGTACACACATAGTCTGTTATGGGTATCTAATGCGAGGAGATGGAAAAGGAAAGGCGCCGTGGTCTCTAGTTCTAGCACCCCACGCTTCACTGGACGCTCCTACGCTGCTCATAGAAGGTTGCAGTGCAGGTGTGGGCCAGCGAGCACGTCGGTGATACCGGAGAGCGGTGCGTGCTAGGTGTTCAGCGCACACCTGCCCTTTTTCTCCTTCAAGCTGCACCACCAACAAGACTCCCTCTGCTTGCCGCTGCCGCTGCGGCTCACTTGTGTTCCTTCGCAATTTATGTTTTCACGCTTCCAACATACAGAAATGAAAGCCATTGTGTGTATGCCGGGTGAAGTACAGCAGCGATATGTCACACATATTTACACAAAAGGCAAGACATTAACAAGCCAGGACGAAACGATAGGGGCACAACAATGGCCAACCCTCCCCTCCCCACCCCCACAAAATAGGGATGCTCCGCAGCAGAGAAAAACGCGCTGTTGTCTTTTTGAGTGTGTGTGTGTGTATCGGTGGGTGTGGGTGCGTTGGTGCGCAGCTCGATTACCCTGACACGTCGAGCGAAGCGCAGTAGTCGGCTTCCCAGTTCCAGCAGCAGTCAAAGGAAAGAAAAAGAAAAAGCTCGCCTGCGTGTAAGCGGACCTTCCTCCCATTCACATGCGCCCGTCCGTTTCACAACTACCACCACCTCCAACGCACTAGTCGGGAAGGGACGGTAAGGAGGCCAAGGGAGATGAAAATGGCCAAAATGAATGAATCAGGTAAGTCGCCAGCAGTACAGTGATTCGGCCCCCCCGTGGGTTGCGCGCTTTTCCTACTTCGTCAAAGTAGGGAGGCAACGGCGGTCAGAGCAGTAGATCGCCCGCTCCACCTCATTCGAGTCTATTGGGCCATCCTTTTCTGCTTTCGCCAGTGCGACAAGCACCTCGTCATCGACGGTCAAGAGCGGGTTCACAGTCTTTTCCACCGCTAGCGACGACGGCACAGTGCACGACGGAAGGCGGAATCGCGGCTTCTGCGTATCCGTCTCGCACCCTATGTGCGCCGCATCTGTGAGCCCATCCGACTCAGTGCGCAGCATCTTCACCTCGCGTAGTGAATCAGCGACTGCACGCACGTAGTCCTTACAGCGCGGGTCGCAGGGGGCGCGGCTCCTTGTTATGACGCGCGTCATCAGTGTCATCACTTCTGTCAAGAGCCGTTCGGTGTACTCGTGCCCAACGTACAGAAGGATGTCCTCGTCAGTCACCTCCTGCCCAGTACCGGGTTGCGTTCGCATGCGTGGGTCCTTCAGAAACGTCGCGCGCGCCTTCATGATCTGGGCTACTGAGGCCGTCTCAAACGGCGCGCCACACCCACCGCAGAAAAGACTGTCGCCTGTGAAGACGGCGACGCGGGCTGGGGTGGCGGTAAAGACGCCCTCCTCTGCTGACCCTACGACAAAAACTAAGGACCCCTTCGTGTGGCCGGGGGCAGCCATTGCCTGCACCTTCGCTGCACCGCCCATAATTTCGAACACAGGCGACGCGTCGTTGACCAGGACGTCACAGCAGAGAGGCGCGTCTTCCTCAGAGCCGATAAAGCGCAGGTTGGGATCAAGCAAGGGGATATCTGAAGCATAGTTGACGCCGGCCTCCCCACGCGGTGGCACCGATAGCTCCTTTTTCGAAAACTTCGCTAGCATCTCATTGCCCCCTGCATGGTCCCAGTGCTTGTGGGTCGTGAGCACTTCGGTCAGCTGCAGCGGTATTTGCAGAGTAGTGCGGAGGGATTCCATGATGCGCAGCACCATCTCCGGATCCGCCGGGTCGACCGCAGCGACTTTGTGCGTTTGCATTGAAACGATAAGGTAGGCGTAGTTGTCGCCGAAGATGGGAACCGGCACGACGGCAACACCACGCACGACCGATCCGTTCCACAGGTCGACATCCACGACACCGCCGGCTCGCGCGTAGAACCTGGTGAGAAACGAAAAGGCGTCAGTGGTACCGGGCGGGGCACGCTTCAGTCGCAGCGGACTGCCAGCGTCGATGCAGCGAATTCCGTTGTGGTGGTTCGAGTGCGGGTAGGCAACGGGGTGATGCATGATGGGGCGGAGAACGCAGTAGCCAATGGCGTAGCTGCAGTACAGCTTGTATAGCAGGGGAAAGATGTTGTGGCGAAATACAAAGCTGGGGAAGAGCGGATTTCGTGGCATCACGCCCGATACGTAGATAAGAAATAGAATACCACAGTACTTGAGCGTGGTGAGAGGGAACTGGTAGGCAACCCCGCTTTCCAGCTGGTTTGCGGAGGGGTGGTTGGCGGCATACACGTAAGCCACAGATGCCCCCACGGCCACTGGCCCCAGCCATGACAACAGTTTGCTCATTCTCGCCCACTTTTGCCTTGTTCACCAGTGCCCATCAGGGTTGCAGGGTCGGGTGATGCTGATGAAATAGGGAGGAGGCGAGAGAGTCATAAAAAAAAAAGGCAATGTGCGTTGGTGTCGTCGTCAATGTCACCCCTTCGAAAAGAATGGAGATTGATGAAAGCTGCAGTGTGGGAGGCACAGGTGGGCGAGGAGGGGGGGGGGGGACGGAGGGTGGAAAGGAATAAAATATAGAAGAGGGAGCAGGGAGAGGAGGGCTCATGTCATCTCTATCTTCAACTAAAGAAAGTGAGTGTAGGAGTGACTGAGACTTGTGTCACTTGTTCACCGCCTCACCATCACTAGAGAGATAATCCACCGCTAAAGAAAGTCATTGAGGCAGAGAGCCCTGCATTCTTGAGAGAGGTAGGCGACTTCGCTGTGCGCACGGTGAGGTATGCAAAGAAGAGGAAGAGGAGCGGGGCGAGGTGTTTTCGATGCACGTCCTTTGGCATTGCGCTACCTACGCTCTACCTCGACACACAGACAAACATACGGTGAAGATGGTTGAGGTAACAGTAGAGGGCATATTAGGCCTGAGTATGGTAAACCAACAACAACGGGCAATCCAACAGAGAGTAAAACAAAAGGGAAAGAATACAGGTCATCAAGCTGCAGGTGAGGCGTAAAAGAAAGATATCCTTCGTTCGTGGAGGGGTTTCGACTCTTCCAGGTACTGTACTTGCGGCGCCAGTTAATGAGCTAAATGAGATGAGCACAGGGAGGGGGTGTGAGGGAGAGGGACTCTGGGTGAATCTGATGCAGGGAGAGAGAGAAAGAGAGAGAACGGTTAGTCGAGAAACAGGAGAGGAAATGGAGAGGAACGCAAGCAAGACGCACCTGCACATCCATAGAACGCCACCACCACAAAAGTCACCCACATACATACAGGAGAGAGGATTTAGAGGGGGGAAACATGTCCCCTCTTTCCCACACGAAACGCTTAACAGAAAAGCAGAGAACACGCCAACAAGGGCAAGAGAAGACCCAACATGTACAGTGAGAAAGGCGCCAAAGAAAAAGGATATTGAGGTGCAGTGTGGACAAAAGACGCTCGTGCCTGGTGGGAGTGTGCATGAGGGTGGGGGCGACGAAGCCATCAAGCAAGAGAGAGAGAAACGAGCAAGAAGAGAGAGGAGCGGCAACGCACAAGATGAACCAATAAAAAAAAATAGAGGGAAACAGCGGGCGACGAGAAGAGGGAGTACACCATAGAGAGGGAAAGAAAACAATGCGAACCCCCCCCCCCCCCCACACACACACACATGCAAAGAGATTCCAACAGTCACGTATGCGAAGAGAATGCAGAGCACGTTGTCAAGAGCGGTGATGGTGGTGGTAGTGGAGAAGGGGGAGAAAAGCACGTACATTCGAGAGCTCGAAAACAAGACTAACACGAGCCCCTTCCCACGCTGATCTCTGCGTGGGAAGGGGGCTATTTTGCGTGAATCACATAAGCTGAACACAAACATACTGGAAGACATAGCGCAGGACCACAGACCTCAGCATCATTCATGGTGGCACCAAGTCCACAAAACCGACGAATGTTAGGGATGAAAAGGCGTAACGGGATTACTGTTTTCAATCAACGCCTCATTTCTCCACGACCACGTTCACAGTTATGCGCATGCACTCACACCTCTCCTTGCTTTGTCGGACTGCAGTTACCCATCCTAGCCGTCTAGGAAGAACCGCCTTGCCGTTGCATCAGGCCATGCGTCTAGCGGGCTCTTCCCGTCCTTCCTCAGGTACGTGCTGCCATCCAAGCGGGTGGCGTCCAGGGTCCGGCTCGAGGACGGAGGCTTTGGCGAGGGGGGTACCGCAATGCTAGAGGGGTAGCAGGTAGCACGCTATCTGTGCTTCGAGTTCTCTGCGAGTCATCTGCTGCTGCAGGGATTCAAAATGCAGGCAGGTTGCCTATGTGGAGCAGGGAGGTCTCGCCTCCAGGTAAGCAGCGTGATTCTTTGTGAGAGTGTAGAAATGCAATCATGGCCGCACGTCTCTTCGGCAGAGTGTAATCCCAGACATGTCCGCTGACAGCAAGATCCCTTGCAGCCGTACCCGAGGACAAGCTGGAGGCTGCTTGACTTTCTCACAGAGTGAGGCACTGGTCCCTGGCTACCACGCTGAGGTGCCCAGCGTCATCAAGGGGGAGGGGGGGGGGGGAAGGAGGAGGCGCGACAAGAGCGGGAAAAAGAGACCAGCAAAGCATTCGTAGCAATACACCAAAACAGCTCATTAAAGGAATACAGAAGACATGGGAAGAGGCCACAGCTCCCCCTTGCGTGTGTACGCATGTTTAAGTTCGTCCGTCAAAAGTCCCCACACCTTCACATACGCACATATGCGGACTAGAGAGAGAGAGACAACATAGTGGGTTTCGAACTACGTTACAGCCATGTGCCCCCCCCCCCCCCCCCCAGTAGGCCCAGACCTTCAACGATACACGTTGTGCGCCGTTTCATGCTTCTTCTCGCTGCACTTACACAAAACTACCGAAAAAGGGACGCAAAGGCAAAAGGGGCATAGGGACGGTGTTTTTGTTCATGAGCGCCGGCACCCTTCTTCTTTCCACTGCCTCTGCGCCATTTCAGTCACCTGCATTCTGGCATCCCACTTAACCCTCCTCCTTGACTGGTGCTGCCTGCGCCTTGTTCTTCTTTCCACGCGCGCAGTTGTGTGTGTGTGTGTGTGCTTCGTGTATATGAAGCCCCCTCACACCCAGCCGCAAACGCAGCCATCGAGTCGTGTGAAGCGAAGAGCAGAAGTACCAACAGCGAAGAAAAGCAACAGATGAAGCGAAGTCGGAGTTGGGTAAATGGAGGGGAGAATACACCCTTTGCGTCACACGAGGCTCGGAAAAGGTTTAAAGAGAGGGAGAAGATAGAGCGAGGTGAGTGTGTAATCAAATACTAACAAAACAAAGAGGACAATTTTTGTAAGACGCTTGCTCATGCAGGTGCTCCTGTAATGCCGACAAGACAACCCTTCCCCCCTAAAAGAAAAACAAGATGCGAAGGGAGGCAAAGCACAGCCCCAAAACAACACGGCCACCACCTTGATTAACGCTCCATGTCAAACTCGCCGGGATGAGGAGAGAGAGTGACATACAACAAGTACAGATGACAAGGAAACCCAGTCGTGAGATTGAAGTTGACTTCGCAGCTCCTTTCTTTTTCTAACGAAAAGGAAAAAAGACAAAAGACGAGCATACGATCCGCCAGGAGGACCGAAAAAGAGAGAGCGACGAGAGACGAGAATGTCGACAGTGCGAGAGGGGAAAAAAAGGAATACTGCTGCACACTTCGCATGCGAACACCCCTCCCTCCACACACACACACCCACTGTCCTTCCATCCCTAATAGCGGTTGGGATGACACGGTGTGGCCAGCGGTGTGAGAGAGCGGGAGATATGGCAATCGTGTATAAGTAAAACTGCAAACTCTCTCTCCCCTGTACGAACACCCACACACGTACCTGAGCCGGTCGAACATACGGTGCAGATCGAAGACACCGCTGTCATCATCTGGCTGACCCCCCCTCCACGCACACCGAGACAGACAGGCAAAGGAAAGCGCTCGGAAAAACAACGACAAAGAAAATAAAGTGATTGATCAGGAAAAGGAATGCAGGGAGAGGGGGGGGGGGGGGGGAGGGCGAGGGTAAAACGCCATGGTAGATAAATTTACACGCAACCATATCAAAAAGTTTTTACTTTCTTACACCCACCCACCCACCCACCCATCCATCAGGGCATAGACAACGGAAAATCACATGGAGCGCAGAGAACGGAAAAATGGCAGAAGAGAGCGAAGGAGGACGTGGTGTGAGCGTGAAGATGCTCAGAGAGAGAGAGAGAGAGAGAGGCATACGGAGAGGGGGTATACGGGTACACATAATTTTACACACATACGAACACACACGAGAAAAGCGAGTTCTAAAAAGCGGAACAGTGCAAAGTAAGCTGTGGTCGAACAGAGTGAAAGGTAAAAAAAAACCAAATACATCGGAAGAACTGGTGGGAGAACGAGCGATAGAGAGACACACAGCAGGGGGAAGGGAAACAACCACGCCACACGATCCATCCAACTTATTCCAATCGAGCTCATACTATTACTATTATTACATGAATAAGAGCAGCTGGAAGACAGGGGCTGGGAAGGCGTCCTAGTGGCGGTTGCTTGAGGGGTGGGGTTAGCTAGGGTGTCACGCGAAGTGGTGATGAGGAAGGCAATAAAATCGAATGGTGAGGACAGGAGTAAGACAAAGGACGAAGAGCAACAGCACACACCACGCAGAGCGGGAAACAGGAATGGAGGAAGAGAAGGTAGTATGAGAAACAACTGCAGAAACGCAGACAAGAACAAAAAGACACATGCGCATGCACATGCCCGTACCATAGACGTACAGAGGATGCACGCACGCCCAGGTTGAGCTGCACCCAGGGCAGAGACATCGGTAGTAGAGTGAAGAAGAAGAAAACAAACAAAAAAGGAGAGAGAGAGAGGAGGGGGGGACAAAAGTGACCCCTGTTCAAGTCCAAATGACTGTCGCTAGCACCGTCTCGACAATAACGACAAATAAAATGTCGACATCTTCACAAGACAAAGCAAACAGCCGACGCAGCATGCAGCTGTGGCAGCGACTGCACTACAACGATCGCCATTAGGGAAATCACCAAGGAACACCAATACGCACTGAGGAATCAACCGGACCGTCGCCAATGTATTCTTCACGCAGAAGGCTCCAGGTAGAGAAGAAGGAAAAAACGAAAAGCTTCAGGACCAATAACACGTACCCATTGAGCGGCGAATGAGAGAGAGAGAGGAGGAAGAGGAAGAGAAGAAAACGATTCGAGTAAAGTGAGGAGGGGTCTCATAGTTCGTGGGTGAGTGGGTACGGACGGAGTGAGAAAAAAGGAATATAATGCTGCCGAAAAGTGGGACACGCACACACACGCACGATGGCGACAGGGCAAGAGCGCAACGCATAGGGAGACGCCCAGCAGGTGCACACAAAAATAAAAGGGAAAACGAGAGAGCAGGAAACCAACGCAAGAGACGCGCACACGTAGGGAGATGCCAATACCACGAGAGAGAGAGGAGAAGACTAAAGAGAGTTCATTCTCAATCGAGACGCAGAGGAGGGAGGAGAGGGGGGGGGCAAGGGAAGTGACGGATACCCCAGAAGACACTTCTAGCTTTCACAGGTTCTAATAATAAAAAAAAAAAAAACGCGTCCCTTATCCTCTTTTTCATTCCCTCTTCCGAAGCGCGTGTTGGGTTACCACACTACTACACATTCAACTCTTGGAAAGGTGCTAGCAGACCTCCTGTGTCGTGCGTGGGGGAGAAGAGCGCGCGCTGCTTCTCTAGCTCTGCTGATGAGGCACGGCGAATAATCCGGCGATTCTGAATTGTGGCTGCTGCTGCTGCCGTGGCGGAGACTGACATCGTGGACCTTTGCAATGACGAGCGTCTGGGGCTGTTGACGCGCTGCGGTGGAAAGGGCAAGTGAGTTATACGAGGGGGCTGTGAGGTGTGGATAGAGTGTTTGTCATGGTCCATAACTGGGGCGGCTGCTATGCAATTGGGTGGGTAGTAGCCGAACACAGAGATGGCACGCTCAATCTCGGTCAGCAAGATAGCCAGCGTGTCGAGAAAGAGGCCGAGATGGTCTGGGCCGACGAACGTCTTCTCGCCCTCCGGCTGCACGCGAATCATAAAGTCGCGGCTGCGCGGCACGACTGCCCAGCGTAGCGGCTCGTCTGGATGGAAGGCAAGCGCAGCCGGGTCATTCTGGGCGGTCCACCGAATCCACTCGAGGTCGTCTGTGTTTTGAGCGGTAAGGCGCAACCGTGCTCCTGTCATGCGGAGTCGCGGGGGAGAGGTGAACTCGGTTGGCTGGTTCAGAGTCGGCGCCTGCTTCAGGTTATCGTAGGGAGCGTGAACGCGCTGAAAAAACTCGAAGGCGTTTGCCTGCGTAACACGAATTTCACGCCCGTTTGGGATCAAGTCGTAGCAGGACTGGTTTACTGTGAAGAGGCAAAACGTCAGCTGCAGTGTCTCAAAGTCCTCGTCACTGATTTCGTTCTTGTTATATTGCTTCTCCACTTGACATATGGCAGTGAACACCTCCACATCGATGTCCTCCGGTTGAAGAATTATGTTGTTGTTCCACATATGCGACTGACTAGCAGGGTAGCGAGCGAGGCCGCCCTGCCACGTCTGCGGGGCCACACAAAAGGGCGCTGCCTCGTTCATGGAAGAGAGCGAAGCCGGCAGCGCCAGTCCGATGCGTGCGAGGAAGCTGGAAAAGAGAACGCCTCTGCTGTGTTCGGGGTGCACCAGTTACTATACTGAGAAAATTGAATGGGAAACGGAAGAAGAACACCAAACACAAAAATGAAACTCAGAAAAGGGAAGAGGGAGTGGAAAAGGGAGCTCTGGGGAGACGTCAAGGGAAGCGGGGCAAGCAACACCGGTAAAGAAACGAAAGAGAGAGAGAGAGAGAGGGAGAAAGACAAACAAATCAAGCGACACTAGAAGATGAATTGAAATTTCGAGGAAAGAGAAGAGAAGGTAAATTACCCGCAATCGTCTCCTTGCAAAATAAAAGAGTAAGGGGTAGAGAGAAGCGAGAGAGCGTTCCGAGGGGGTAGTGTGCGGCACCACAGTGAGGCGGTGCCCAAGCCAAGACACCTTTTATGTCTCTCTTCTGGCACGTAGCAGGAGAGAAGGTGAGCGCTGGTAAACGTATAAAGACACGTACACAGGCACGCACAAGGCCGCTGCAAGCAGAGGCTCGATCGATTGCCCCACTCGCAATCACCACAGCTTCCTTTACACTTGCGCAATAAAGCAGCGAGAGACCACACGCGTGGTGGCAATGACCAAACTGATGGGGCAAAAACTGAGAAGTAATTACGTCACCACACGTGCTGTGAGCGTCGCCACACTCTTCTCTCCTTTCGCTTCTGCGTCTCGCTACTTCTATTGCACGCGGAAAAAGGCAAGACGAAAGCGCGTGTCTAGCGGCGGAGGAAGCGGATGGTGCAATGGAGACGATTCGACAAGTTAAAGAGAGAGAGAGGGAAGAGAATACTTGACGCTCAGAGAGGGCAAAAGAAAAAAAAGAAAGGAGACGGGGTAGTATGGACAGGAGGGACGGAGGAAGACTAAGACGCAAGAGCACAGGCGCTTCTCTGTAATAGCGGTTTAAGAAAAAAAGAGAAAGACTTATCAACACAGACACGATCACCGCGTCACGAGCAACAAGCTTGTCACGGTGCCCGAAGACCAAGGCTACCCGCTGTGAAAGACACACACCCACAAACTAGGGCAGACACACTGAACACGAACAAGAGGGCCACAAGTTAACACGAGCCAACCATAGAAGCGAACGAGAAGGAGTAGGAGCGGCGAAGTAGCAGCTCTGTGCAACCCACGTACTTGCGCTGATACGGGGAGAGGAGAGAAGGGAAGGCTGCAGAGAATGAGAGGTACTGGGTGCGATAGTGAAGCAACAATGAACGAGTTGCTATGGCTGTGAATTTGGGTAGCGGCGTACGAGAAAAGTTGCTTATTTGCGTTTTGTAGAAGCTGCACGTGATGGTAACGGGAAGGGAGGGGTGAGAAGAAGACCGCGAAAATGACGTGAATAAATGCAACGAAAAGGGAGAAAGAGGGGAGAAAAAAAGAGCGGAATCGAAGGCCATGCAGCACGAAAATGCTGTCGTCCACCCTATTCTTTCCTTAGGCTGAGACGGGAGGGTTTGTCGGGCGCAGCCTGAGCAGGAGACCAGTAAGGGGCTCGTCAGGAGGAAGTATACGGAGACGGAGAGAGGGCAACAGTTCTTGTTATAATGTGCTTCTCGACGTATATTCTCAAGAGATACTCATGGGCGTTTGCTTGCCGCTACGCGCACTGACAGGGAGTCACCTGTGCCATTCTGACCCCACCTCACAATTGAATTTGATTTCGGAGCGGACGGTTGATGCATCAGAGAGAAAGAGAGAAACTCGAGAGGAGCCTTGTAGAGCTACCATAACTTCGGGCCATTTAAAGTCTTTCAATAGTTCTACACAGGGGTCACAAAAGTGTTCACTGTCGCAGGGCGCTCCGAGGCAACGCCATGCAGGACCGAACCGCCAACCTCAGCAGAGACACATCGCTCTGACCTCCCTGCGTCGTAGGCACTTGTCCCTGTCGCCACTAGAGGTGGTTCCGTATTGGCAGGGGTAGGGGAGGAAGCTGCGTGGCTTCCCCACACCTTGTGTGTGCGTGTGTGTGCTGAATCTCTGGTGTACCCATACAGTGAGGTATGTCTCCCGTCATGAGGGGGCGAAGAAACGAGCAAAGGAAATGAGAAAGCAGAGGAGCGCAAAGCAACAGGATAACTGAATCAAACAACCGATTCAAAACTAGCCGTCCTCTTCCCCCAAAAGCGAGAGTAGGACACGCAGAGAGTCTCTTCTGAGGCGAGAAATGCACTCGCACAAAGGGGTGAGGCAAAAGGAAAGAGAAAGACGCGTTAGCAGGCCGCACGACAGAGAAGGCGAGGAAGAGACATGTGTTGCTTTATGTGTATAGATGTGTGTGCATACGCATGTGTGTGTGTGCGTGTGTGCATCAGCAAGTGAATGTGAAAGCAAAGACACGTAGACACACACAAAAAAAAAAAATGAATAAATCTAACAACGTGCAAGAAAAGAACACACACGCACACACGCTCTGTTGGAGGCACACAAAACGTGATTTGAGTGAAGAGTGCGGTTAGAAGGGGGAGGGAAGGAGTCTAAGAAGTGTGTGTTAGGGTGTGTGTAGGGGGGGGGGGAGAGGGGAGTGGAGGAAGGGAAAGTAATACGAAAGAGAGAGACTCATGCTGAACAGGAGAAGTCGAACAATGAGGGGCAAGAAGACGAAACCACGGAAGGAAAGGAGCTAACAGAAGCTCAATACAAGCGAAAATGGCACCTCCAGAAGAGCTCATACGAAAGCAAACAACGGGAGCAACATGGGAAAGCAATACACATTCCACACCATACCCATACACACGAGCTACGGGGGAGACGGACGAGACGGACAGTCAAACAGCGAAATCCATGGAAAACAACAATAGCATGAAACGGAAAGTAGAAGAAGTGACACAAGAGCTCCACTCACACACCCCCACCCGCATCCGCACACGCACACACATAATGAGTAGGGGAAAATAAAAGGAAGGCCAATGAGGGAGGAACACAGAGTTAAAACAGAACCTAGTGGAGTGAGGTGTGTGTGGGGGGGGGGGGGGGAGGAGAGGAGGTGAAATGGGAGGGGAGGAGTGTAGAAGGGAGGAGATAAACGCACGAACGATACGGATAGCGTATGTGGGGTATGGACTGATAATTCAGCGGAACACCGACCAAAAGAAGTCACACATTGGAAGCAAAGTAAAACATAAATCCACAAGTTATGAAGCGATAAACCACATAGGCACACTCGCGTGAACAGCAACAGCAACGGAAACGAGGAGACGACAATGAAACAAAGAAGTTAGGGCTTTCTAAGGGAACACACACACACACACACATGCATACCCACACACATCTCAACAGGCAGCGGAGAGCGCCCCCTACAAGTTAAGTGACTGCGGCGGTGCTAAAAGGTCACCAGTGTTGTACGTGGGCGAGAAAATGTTGAGATTGTCGTGCATGGGCGGGAGGAGGTGAACATCTGCCTGGATCGCGGCCAGAACTGGTGGCGCAGGCAGGCTAACTTCAGCCCACTCTGCACTATCCCACTCGGATGGCTGTTGAGGGCACTTGCCTGCGTCTAAGATTGCCAATCGAATGGACTGCAAGCGTCTGCGCAAGAGCCGCAGGTAAGTCTTGACGTCCTTGGGCAAGATAACACACCCGATCGCCGACGCATCAGTGTAAGGGCTGTCTTTGCTGCTAAGAAAGTTTGTGTCCCACTGCAGCTGCGTCTGCCGCACTATTTCTTCTGGAGACATGCTAGACTTCAACAAGCAATCTGTGGTGCACTCGTACGTCCAGATATCAAGCACGTTCTTGTCCGTCCAGTACCCTGCGTCGGCGTCGGCGAAGTCTACAGTGTCGGGGCCCCGCTCCTCATCGCGCTGCATGGCGTTCAACGACCTGATTCCGCAGGTCACTGCTTCAGAAGAGTGCAAGCCTACGTGCCCTGCGGGGTTCTCTGCCCCGCCCCGGGATAACGCCTCCACACGTCTCCTTTCTTCTTCAATGTACTGGAGGAAGATGCCAATGTTGCCCGTTGCCACTTGGATGTGTCGACCATTTGGTATAAGGTTGTAGACACCATCACGGCAGGGCAGGCAAAAGCGCAGCTGCCGCGCATTCAACTCGGTTTTCGTTAGCCGGCCGAGCTGAAACTGCGAGCGCAACTCCTTGATAGAACGCACTACCGTTGAGTCTACGTCGCGTAATGTGAGGTGCACCTCGTTGCCACGGTGTACTCCCCGTTGTGGGTGACCGACTACGGAGGTCGCCTCAGGTCCGACGGTGCGCGTTGGCGGCTTCGCTGGGATTTTGACATGTTGTTGCGTCGTTGGCATCTGGGGTGTAGTCGGTGTGGTAGACGCCACGCGAGGTGCAGAGCGATCTGCAGAACCCTCACTTCCCCTTCCCGCTTCTCTGGAGGCGTCGCTGTGTGTCGGAGTTCCAGAAGCGACCTCGCTAATGTACGTGTGCACCTCGTCTTGTTTTGCTACCACCGCCTCGATGAACTGATTCAGGTTCAGCCGCGTCACAGGAATGAAGCGGCCGTTTTCTTTGAGGTCCATGTGGTGCGGACCAAATTCGAGGTGAAAGGAGATGTCGTGAATCTGCGAAGGCGACTGCTGCAGCCGAAGAATATACTTCCAAAACTCAATTTCCGCAGGTGACATGTCGCCAAACACCTCGCGGCGCAGGCCAATAGTCTCAAAGGCTTCCCACTGCTTCCCCTCCGCACTTGTGGCGGCACTGCTGGCCAAGGTGACGGTGGATGTCGCTGACTTGACTGCTGTGTGCTCAGGTGCCGCCAAGGGCGGCGATGCAGTAGTGGCAGCTGCCCTACGTACGACATTAAGCGACGCACCAGTCGTCAGGAGGCTGTTGAGTGTTCTGCAGCGCTCACTGGCCATCTCCACGTAGCGGTTGGCGTCCTCAAAAGCCACGAGTGCAGTTACAGGCCTGGCTGGGTCGACCGCGAAAAGCCTCCCAGCAAACGGCACGGCGTAGGTAACCCCTAGCTGATCCCACACCAAGGACGACTGGATCGCCCACTGCGAGCGCGGGTTGAGCAGACATTCTTGAAGGAAGTTGATAATAGGTGTGTAGCTAGAGTTCAGTAAATTGCGGTGGGCGCTGATGGGGAGAAGGTGGCGCACGGCGTCGTAGTAGCCCTCTTGCGAGAGTTTGCGATTCACTACGGCTTGGTACCGGTTCAGCATGAGCTCAAAGTTGTCGTAGTTGTTCGGCGTTACAGCGATTTCAGAGCCGTAGCGGAACAACTCGTGCACGCCGCCGTCCTCCTGTGGGATGCGAAAGTATAGAGGACATGTCATCTGGAGCGGGAAGCCGCGGCGGCTAAGCGAGTTGACGGCATCGTTGAAGGAGCGGACTGTCTCGGAGTAGTACCACTTCTGAATCTTTTGCGTCTCGAGCGTCTCCCGCATCAGCTCAAGTACTTGGCGAGCGCTAACCGGCCGCTTCTCACATACCTCGGCGACCAGCTTGTTGAGGAGAGAGTCCAGGGCGAACGACGTCAAGAAGGTATCATTACAACAAAGATACATTTTTAGCGTCGTTTTCTTCGTCTCTCTATATATATTTCGTGTCGCCCCTTGTTGCTCTCTTGGCGTAGAAGGAGAGGGTGTATATGGGTGTGGGCAGTAGTAGTGCTAGTCAGTCTGTCACCATGTGCGTATGTGAGGATGTCCGTTTTGTATGCCACACAACACCTCTGCCAGTACTCTAAGTTGTCAGCTGAATTCTGTGGCGCCTGCAACGCCTTCGTGTGTGTGTGTGTGTGTCTGTGCGTGGGTGAAGTAGACCGGCCAGAGAGCACCACAGCTAGCAGAGAAAGAGAAAGTACACACACACACTCACACACACACAGCAAAGCGGCGCGCGCAAAAGAGAGTGAGGGGCGAGCGGTGGAGATCGCTTGATGGATTGCCTGTGTGCGTCAGCAAAACGTTTGATTATCTGTAGCTTCACTTCTCCTTCTGCTTGCTGAGCGCGTATTCTGTGTACTTGGCGGTTTAACACCTCCCTGCTACGCGCTACCCCGTCTGTCACGATGCAGCTGCTGATAGAAGAGGCCCACACGCACGTTTCTGTTCTTTTCTTTTACGCTGTATTCGCCTTCTTCGTCAGTCTGTGTTTCAGCTGTCGTTGGTGTTTTTTCCTCTCGTTGCGTCGTGCTTCTTCCGCGCGCGGTTCAGAGAAAAGAAAGAAGGCGCCAAGGCACCACAAATCAGCCTTTCTTCTTCCCCGACTTCTTTTCAGGGCGTTTGTGTGTGCGTGTGCGTGGGTGTGTGTGTCAGCGTGATGTGGGTAAACAAAACTGCTCGTTCTCACGAAGTATTGCTGTGTGATCGTTTTAAAGCGGGGTGACAGAGAACAACAACAACAAAACGCTTGCCACTTCGAGTGTGTAGGAGAGGGAGAGGGAGAGGGAGAGGGAGGGGATGTGTGATGTCTGAGTGCACGTTGGTAAGTGTCGAAGTACGTTTGTGACTGTGCATATAAGCGTTCAACAGAAACTGAAACAAGTCAAAGCGAGGAAGGATGAAGTAGAAGAAGTGAAAAACAAGAGAGCACCACAGCCGCCGCCACACCAAGTGCGAGAGAGAAATATGGACAAGTTGAGGAGTACACACACACACACCCAAATGAAATAAGAGGGAGAGAGTGGTGGGGAAAGCTGTGAAAGAGTGCCTGTGTCTAGTCGTTTGAGTGGCGGTGACAACAGAGTGTTTGTCTCCGTCTCGATAACGAAGTCACGAGCGTGAAAACGCAAAAAGGAAAATCTAAAAAAAAAGCACACCATGACACACACACACACACACAAAACTTCACAAAGAAAACAAAAGGAAAAGACTAAGCGGAAGTGAAGGCAGAGAGGGAGGAGAGGGTGCAAGGGGGTACCAGGTGAAGCAGGCCAAGAACAGCCGAAAATGAGAACACTATAGATGAACACGGGAGACACCCAAACCATACCTATACGCACTCAGAGACACAGGCGTGTCGCTCTCCCTCCCTGTCGACTCGCGCGTGCGTTCGTGTACGGGGGGGGTGAGAGGGGGAGTGGATGCTTGCCTCAGAAGGTCTAGGGAGTTCTATCGGAAATGCGCAGCGAGAAGATCACAAGAAACGTGGAGAGGCAGTCCTGGTAGAGAAAAAAAGAGTTGAGTGAAGTGCGTATATGTGTTAGTGAGGACAGGCGGGAGTGAGCGGGAAAAAAAAGCGTGAGCGTGTGTGGGACCAGCGGCTGTGAGAGTGTGAGTTTCTGAGAGGTGGGCCGTGGGGGTGGATATAAGAGCTCCTAGAAGTGAAAGGCGGGGCAGTACACCACGAGGATTGGATGCCCAACGACGCACATCAAGACACAAGGCCCGCCACAGAAAGAAGACGCAAACGAAACTAATGACACGGAAGAGGGAGTAGGTAATCGAGGTTGAGCAAAGTGAAGAAGGAGAGAATGAGGTGGGTGCGTCCGAGGTGGAGGAGGCAAAAAGGAGCAAGAGGGAGGTGGGGATAGAGTTAGATATCGACTGCGGAAAAAGATGGAGTGAAGACGGTGAGATGAAGAATAATGCTTGTGAGTGTGTGGATGTTGCTCTGCGCGGTGCGAGAGGAAAAAGAGATAAAGAAAAGAACAATGGCGTATGTGTGTGTGTGTGTGTGAGCAAAGCCGTGAGAAAGGAAGGGAGAAGAGGAAAACGGCGGGAGTGGGACAGCGGTGAGGATACCGAGTTGAAGTAGGAAGCAAATCTGATGTGGGAGCGGGAACAAGGCTCGCGTGACCCGAGAAAAAGACAAGGGAGAGAAGAGTGAGTCAGAATTACACCAACGGGAGAGAGATGCGGGTGCTCACTTAACACCCACACTCAAATATGAGGAGGAGAAGCCTGGAAGAGAGGAGGAAAAACGCGATTCAAGAAAAGCGAAGAATGAGTGCTCACTCTCTTCCTCTTCTTGTCTTTTGAATCTCTCCGTCTCCTCCAAAGAAAACAAACGAACACGCGAAAGAGAGTCAATCAAGAGAAACAAGAGATACACCAACACAGTAAATGCAAGACAACCTTTCCACAACATACAAAGATACACGTACGCAGAGAGAAATGGAGTGCAGGCAACACGCACTCCTTCGTGCCTACTCGTTTCTCGTTTTGTGTATAGGGGGAGGGGGAGGGGTGGGTGGGGCTGCGGTTGCTGTGGGGGAGGTGGGGAGAGCACGGTTGGCCCCACTGTTCACTTCTTGTACACCAAAAGAAAATGATGACGTTTGTGTGGTGTCGTGCAGTTTTCTTATTGATCCGTTGACTGCCCTTGGCGGGTAAGAGAGAAGGGTGGGGGGTCAGAGAGGAATCTCGATTGTGTGTGTTTGTGTGTCCCCTCAAGACCAGAAACATAGAAAGCGACGCCAATCAACACGAGAGAGGTCCCTCCACGCTGCGGACCTCTGGACTACTTTTTGTTTCCCTCGTTGCGTGTGTCAGCTCCGTGCCTCGGCAGCTCACGACCGTTTTGTTCTCGTTTTTCACACTTCTCGTTTCTTCTACACCTCTACTCACAAGAGGCTGCCGCCGTCCCCACTGAGGACGTCCCAGAGACACCTTACGCGGAAAAAGAGGAAGGGAGTGGGTTGGGGGGGGGGGGGGGAAGGGAAGGTACTGAAAAAAAGTGTGTGCGTGTTTCTGTTAGTGCAAGAGGAGTGGAAGAGGCTATGCCTACGACGCGTTGGCCACGGTACACGGCGACAGCTAAAGAAATAGAGATCCAGGAAGAAAGAGGGAGCGGAGAAGCGAACAACAAAAAACAAAATGCACAAAATGGTCAACAGACAAGATCGCCTTTTAGCGTGTGCGTACAGAGCTGCGTTTTCTTCGTGTCGTTTCGCGCCGTGATTCGCGAGAAGTGCTGCTGTCAGTCGGATGGAGGAGGGACAAGGAAGGGAAAGGGAAAGTCCAGAGGAAGGGGAGCAGGAGACGCTAAGGGGCGGAAGTAGAAAGGCTGAGGGGCAGTGTATGTGTGGTGAGGACACGGAAAGAGGAGTGGGGGTGTCGCGAAGAGCGGAGGGGAGCTTCGATCACCCGTGAATGGCTTTCCCATCTCAATAAAAGGCCTCGAACTATGCGTGACTTCACACCACAGAAAGTATCCGCGACCATTGCAACGAAGTGCTCAAAAGTGGGCACAGAGGCGCACCAATATCTACGCGTCACTGAGGAGCACCGACTTCACCCCTACTAGATAGGGGTGCTGTTACCTTGAGCTTAATAGTTGTCTTCTGTTTCTCTCCTGGGATATGGTGTCGTTTTCTGTTGTCTTTTCGGAGGTGCTTTATCTCCTCTCCCCCACTGACGCAAACTACGCATAGACTGATGCATTACTCTCTCCTTTATTTTTGTTGTTCTCCTGTTACTCCTCAGGTGCACGGGCTACATCCTTTCCGCATACATATACTTCTGAAGAAGGATGTGGATCGATCTTGATTGAACAGGCCGCTGGCAGAGGCGACGCATGCGCGGTGCATCATCGCAACCACACACACACACACGCACGCACATATGCAAAGGCACTGAAGAACAACACTACGGAAAAAATAAAGGGTGGGGAAGAACGAGAGACGGCGATAAAACTGAACAGATGAACACGTAATAAAACGAAAAGGATGCGCACACGAATGCGTGACAGCACGGAATCGACGCTCCCCAAGGCCCACGACAACGCCAAAGTAAGATACTTCTTTTCCCAGCGTTCCCAATCTCTGCCATACAACATGAGTCAAATTCCACTCAACCCCCAGGCCCTACAGACATACTGCCACTCGACTTTGTGTGGAGACGCACGGTGGAGCGGACTTGAATGTCCACCAAGGAGCGCAGAGAATAGGGACACCTACCCACACCTTACACTTCATAAAGCACTCCCCCACAGACACTCGCGTAGAGACACACTTTTTATTTTCCTCCAACGTGCCCACTCTCGACCATACAACATGAGTCAAATTCCACTCAACCCCCAGGGCCCGTCACAGGCTCATCGCGCCCTGCGAAGAAGCGGCAGAGATGCGGTGCAGCAGTGCGCCGACCCCGTCATCTGAGCTCGGGCTCTGCCTCGAACTCTACTCTCCCCACCCGCCTCCATACGCCGCCTCACAGTCGCTTCTACTATGCCGGTCGCCACATGGTGCAATCCGCTCGGGGTAGCTGAGGCACCCCGCACCACTAGGCAGCAAGACTCTGGTCAGAGGCGCTCCAGTCACGCTGACACCCTGCCCATCCTGTGGGTGGCACAAGCGTGTTCACTGCCGCAGGGCGCTCCGAGGCAACGCCATGCAGGACCCTACCGCCAACCTCAGCAGAGACACATCGCTCTGACCTCCCTGCGTCGTCGGCCCTTGTCCCTGCCACCACCAAAGGGTGGCTAGGGATTGGGAAAGAGTGGGGGACGGCCTGGATTCCCAACACAGAATGAGGGCACTGGACCGTGATACCACGCAGTGAGGCGTGTCTTCCGCCATCATGGCAGAGACAAGATACAAACGCTCACTAAAACGCCGAGCTTAGCGACTCAATCCGAATACGCCCAGAGAAGGAATACGCCATCCAATCCAGAAGTGATGGACGGCGCACTTCACAAGTGAATTCCAGGTAAAGTCGAGTTGCAGAATCCTCGCCTAGTTGATATGTCAACGTCAGCCCCATGGGGTTTGTCCGTCTGCCTCCAGTTCTGCCTCAACTCTCCCAGTGCATGTGGATTCAAATATATACGTGTGTCTGTGCCTCCATGTGCGTCGGTGCGTGTTGGTTAGTTGGCCTAGTTTGGTAACACTGTACCAAGTTACCTGACGCCGCCCTTGCAGAGCGTCCATAGCGATGGTGGAAAAGAAGAGACTAAGCAGGTTTGTGCGTGGGCTTGCCAGGAAGGTCAGTCACTGCAATCACTCAAGGTTGCAGGAGCACACACTTCGCGCGAGGCATTTCAGTGACGCTTCATCCTCTTTGGTTGCCTACAAGCTGTGCCTATATGTTTGATTCTTGAGGGCTTTGAGTCGTGATCGTGATCTCCTGCGATCCAGTCCAGCTCGAGCACGGCGTTACCACTATCTTCTTAAGCATGCTGCCGTGCTCCACGCATACGAAGCGCTTGTAGCCATCCGCCGGCATATCCTTCATCGCGGCGCACTTGACTGCGCCGGGATTCCAGAGGCACACGTCACACAGGTTAGGGCTCGAGATTTGTAGCGCGGCCTTTGCACCGAGGTCCTGGAGCACGATGGCGCACGATTGGCCGGGGTAAATACGGTCGTGCTCGCCTTGAATGGTCCACAGCGGCTCCGGTGGACTCGGCTCGGTGTGCGGGTTACCGCATGCCTTGCCGTTATCGATGAAAGGCGAGCGGTTGACACCGTTGATCACCGTCTGCGAAATGTCGGATACCGCAAAGTATGTATGGAAGGCAAACTGAAACGGCGCTGAGTGCTCCTCGCTCGTGTTCGTAACTTTCATGCGCAGCTTTAACTCCGTGTTGCTGAAGCAAATCGTGTAGAGCAGGTTAACGGCGTTTGTCGCGGCACCAGCAAGGGAGCAACCTTCCGGAAGCAGCTCGCACAGCGACGTGCTGAGAGAGAAGGTCGCCTTGCCATTCTGGACATCTTCGATGTTCCACGGACGAATGCGCGCGAAACCGTGCGGCGGCTTCATTGGGCCGTAGGCATTGAACTGCGGAAAGATGAGCGGCACGCCGCCACGCAGAGCCGTGCCGTCAGCGTAGATCGCAGCGGGGCTGAGGTAGAGGTGCTCCTTTTCATCCTTCGTCTTCCAGCTGCTGAGGTGCGCGCCTTGCTCATAGACGGTAATGCTGGAGCCGTCTTCGTTGTGGAGGGTGATGCTGTTGCGCCCGCGGGGGTCGGGAGCGAAGGCGAACATCGCGCTTGTATGAGGGTGTGTATGTGTGTTTCTTGTTCTTGGTGGGTATGAATGCCGTGCGCTTGACGGCGACAACGAATGATGCGTCCGCGTAGAGAGCGACTACGAGAGAGGGACGGTGGAAACAAATAGAGGCGTAGGTGCACTCAGCGAAGGAAGGGCGGTGCAAGGAAGTTACACGGCGAGTAACAAGAGAGAAAGAGAAGCCTTGCCAAGATCGAGTAGGGTATATTAGCACTTTTGTTTCTGTGGATATGAGAGGAGGGTTGCTCCTCAGTCGTCCAAGAGAGTGCCCCGGCCACGCCACGCGGTTGCACATGGGCAAGCGAACGTGCGGGGAAGAGATCAAGTCGAATGTAGAGAGCGGCGAGAACACCAATGAAAGAAAGAGGAGTGCAAGAAGAGAGAAAATTATTTTCAAAAGGCGTCTCTACTTTCACTGTATCGTCTAGTCTCGGGAGAATGACGCGTTTTTTTTTTGTTATAGAGTGAGAGCTCATTGCTGCAGAGAAGTACAACGCTCACCATACGCCGCCTACACCAAGTAGACGCGCTTTCACTCAGTTGTGTCTCTGACCTAAAGAGGAAAGTAAAGCAGCTTTGTTGTTTCTCTTAGTGCATCACTTTTTCTTTGCTTACTTGTGAGAACACGTGACCGACTGTTGGTGTGATGGGGGGAGGGGGGGGGGGCAAAGAAGTTTGGCATGGGCGCACGGCAAGAGGCATGAGCAAAGAGAATGGGAGTGCGCATGGGTCAATCCCCAAGTGTTAGTCGGGGTCGGCTCAGCGCATCACAAGGTTCTCTCCCTCTCGCGCCCTTATCCTTCTCCCTCGTTGCGCCACTCAGAAGAAAGGATACGGTGGTGGCGGCCGACGGTCCATAATGAGTCGAATCCTCTGCTTGCACCACGAGTCGTGCTGCTTTTCATGTAGCAAATACTCCTCTCGATACCGCTTTGCTTTGGCCACTGGAAGCGACTGCATCTTGGCGTTATGCTCCATGATGGCGCCAATGTCCACTTTCATGTACTCCCCCACGAAGTTCGCGATTTCGTTGCCAATACTGACGAGCAGCAGCACGTCTTTTTCTTCTTCGACGCGGGAGTACTTGTAGAACTCAACGAGGACACGATGTCGTGCCCAAAAAAGCTTCGAGCGGTCGTGGAAATATGCACCGCGAAGCGACTTCATCAACTTTCGGAAGCATCGCTGTTGTGCCGACCACTGTGATGCCGCCGCCGCCGTTGCCCGCGCAGCACCATCTCTCAACACCGCAGAGCCGCTGCTTGACAATGCCATGGATGGCATTTTGATCGAATGCGGAGTTATCAACAGACCATAAAAGCAAGAAGCACGAGCTCCCTTTTTGGTGTCGCACACGGATGAGCTAACACCCCTTGACACGGACACGTGTAAGTCGCTTAGAGGCCGCACGTACACACGGGCGTAATCGATGCTTGTTTGTGAGATGGTGAGGGAGGAGGAGGGGACGTGAACAGCGGGACGATAGGCAGGGAAAGGGAGAAGTTCTAGAGCGGCTAAATGTTTTTTTCGTTCGTCTTCGTGGCGATAGGGAGATAGAAGAGACCTTCGCAGCAAAGACGTTACAGCACACATCTTGTTCCCGTTGAGTCTGTAGACATCGTAAGTGCACAGGAGCGCGTGCAGTTCGACATGATGTCCCGTCCCGTACATGCTGCATTCCAGTGGTGCAGCGGCTCGTCATTGATGACCACGCTCCCTCAGAGAGGCATACATACGACTTGATTCTACGTTCTCATACTTTCATGCGCTGAGATACCCGTTTTGAGTTGCGCGCACGCTGCACCGACCTCACTCTTCTCTCTACAACACCCGGCACAAGGAGTAAGTGTCACGCACGCACATAACGAAGATGAGGTCGGGGAGCAGGAGAAGAACATTGAGGAGAGCGTTACTGGTTGCCACGGGGTTCTCTTTCCCCGACTGACGCAGAGGGATGGAGGAGGGTGCTCGGGCAACACGCGCGTTGTCTACGAGATATTTGTGGCGTCGACACCTCCCTGCTCTTCGACTTTTCGCTTGTGCGTCGCCAGCGTCAAATGTCGAACGTGTGTGTGAACGGGCCATCCGTTTCAAATCGAAGGCCCTGGCGATTCCCAAAAGTGCCGGAGATGACGCGGGAGTTATACTTGATCCAGCTCGCCGCCTCAGGAACGTGTTCCTCGCTCAGCGAAGCCCCATTGGCGTCCACACGAGTCTCGTCCACTCCGCGGGCGACGCGCACGAAATGGCAAAAGCGATCGTACAGCGCTGCGCTGACGTCCTTGGGTACAAGCTGGTGAAACTGCACCGAGCGCCCCTTCACTTTTCCACCCAGTGACGCTTGCGGAACGATGAGGATATCCATCTCAGGGCACTCTTCCAGTGACAGGGGCCGAGTTATCATCTTTTCTGGTGAGAAATGGGTGAATATTTTGGTTTGGAGCAGCACATCTACGCCGCGGCGCAGCTCCTCGTCGGTAACCGAGGTGTTCTCTCCGTCTGAAATGAACGCGATGTACACCATGACTCCGCGGCCCGTGTGGACATACTTGTCGATGTTATCTACAAGAAGATGGCCCTGGCTCATCGCTTGCAGCACAACACGAATTACCATGATGCCACGCGCACACACACACTCTTCTTCGATTGAATGAAGAGTATTGGCTGTAGAAAATGAATACACATGTGCAGAGAAGCACACATATGCGCGTGCGCACCCACATACATGCACAGTGCACTCGAAGAGAGCGACAGGAGAGAATGAGAAGACAGGGCACTCAATGGCTGTCGGCCATAGGAAAGCGATGGTGGCGCATCCCTGAGTGCACGTCCAACAAACCATCGTCACCTACTAACATGGTTGAGTGACGCGCAGGCGCACCCTCGCTGGGCAAGCGCTCTGTTGTGTGCACACTAGCAGGCAAATCACCAACCCGCGCTACGGCCTTTGCTCATCTCCTTTAGAGGAGAGCTTTACGTCTTGCGCATTTTTCTTGGTTTTCGTTTCTCACTTGCTGGATTGGCGCCTGTGCGTGAGTCTACATACCCACGCACACGCACACGCACACGTACACGCGAAGTTCCTGAGTCCAGTGGCGCACTGGCAAGCAAGCAAGAAAAAACAAGCGATGCAAGACAAGCAGTCAGTAGCAGAGAGGGGTGTGAGAGAAATTGCCTGCAGAAGGGGGGAGGGAAGGAGAACGAAAAAAAAAATAAACAACAAAGACGACGCGCGTCATGGGGAAATGAACGTGCAGCTACGGTGTCGTCATTGCAGACACCGCCCAGGGGCTACACGCAGATGCTACGAGAGTGCCACGTGGTGTAGCGCGCAATTTCGTCGGCGGAAGTTGTGGCTGTGATTGCTTGCAGGGCATCTTCAAAGTGATGACACTCCACATGAGGCACATCGTTGGTGCGGCTGATCAGACGCCCGCGGTGCGAGTGCTCGCAGTGCGAGGGTGACGAAGAGTGCGTCGACAGACGGTGCTCAGGGCCAAACCGAGAAGACGGCAACGGGGAGTTGCGAAGGGACAGCGTGCTCTCTGTTCCTGAGCTCCCGCTCCGCACGCCGTCACCGAGGACTTCCGTGTCTTGCAGACACGGCACTGATCGGTATTTTGGCTCGATGTGCATGCGTGAGGGCGAGGAAGGATAGAGGAGCGGCGCTGGTGCAGTGGCGGCGCCTGCGCAGACCACATCGATTCCATCACTTCCCTCCTTAGTGCTTTCTCCGCTGTCGCTGCTGCGGTCGTCAACCGTAGCTTGCGTCTGCAGCAGCCATTCCGTTACCGGCGCCATCACCGCGTACGACAGTAACCGGCGCACATCAACCACTGAGAAGCGCTCCGTCTGCGCGACAATGCGGTCCAGCGCGTCGCCGGTGATGGTGTTAGTAACGCCGCGTAATTCTTTCGCCAAGAGACGCCGTTTCACCGCGTTCGAGGGGAGGCCGACGTGAATGAAACGGTCGAACCGGCGAAGAAAGGCCGCATCCAGCTCCCATGGCAAATTCGTGGCCGCCAGTACCGTCACAGTGGGGAGGTCCGCCTGCAGGTGGAGCAGTAGCTCCGTCTTGAGGCGGCGCGCCAGTTCGCTCTCCCCGTGACCGCCACGCGCGCTGCAGAGGGCATCAACTTCGTCAAAAAAGAGGACGCACCGCGGGACGGACGCAGCGGCTTGTGCAAATGCCTGGCGTACTTGCTTCTCGCTCTCTCCAACCCATTTGCTCAGCAAGTCCGCGGCCGACACACTGAGAAACACAGCGCCGTACTCGGTTGCCGTCGCGGCGGCCAGACGAGTTTTGCCGGTGCCGGGAGGCCCATAGAGCAAGAGGCGGCGCCACGGCTGGCGCGGGCCAGTAAACAAGAACGGGTGCTGTAGCGGAAGAGTCGTTGCTTGGCGCAAGGCGAGTATGGCGTCCTCGCATCCGTACGTGTTCCTCCACGTCACTGAGGGCGCCGTCGCTGGGGCACGGTTTGCGCAAGATGCTAGGACAGGTGCCTCCGCCGCCGTCCTTAGTGGAGCCGTCGGCTTTGGCAGTGCAGCACAGCCTTCAACGTTGTCTTCCCTGCCGTGGTACTCCACTTTATACTGTGCATTCACGAGGTGCCTATCCTTTGCGTCCACCGCAGCATCCGCCACTTCAAGACTCACGAGAACTTGCCTGACAGCACCGATTGTAAGCTCGTACGTGGACAGGTAGGTATGCTGCTGCTCGTAAGACTGAACGATGGAGAGGCAGGGTAGCAGTTGCTGCAATGTGGTGCGCAGTTCGCGCCGCTTGTTTATGCACAGTGAGCGATGGGGGGCAGCAGCGAGGTGATGCCGCAGTAGATCACGTGCGTGAGTCACCAGCACACGAGTTTCTTCTACCTTTTTCGCCTCCATGACGCCTTGTGTGAGCAGGGCATAGCTACACACAAAACACAACGAGCACGTAGGCACAACAGCAGGGACCGGTGTGCAGTGCGCATCGAACATGTGAGCGCATCAAGAAGAGAAAGAGGCGAAAGGAGAGAAAAAAATGGGAGGTGGAGAAGTCTCTTAGAGAAACAATCACATATAGAGGAGCTCCAGAAAGTCAGCCATTGTCTTGCGCCTTTAGAAAACAGGGCAGAAGAAAAAAAATGAGCTAATACACCATCATGGGCAATGCACATCGGACTCCAACACGCTCGGCAGTTATGGCAGTGTGGGTGTGGGTGTGGGTGTGGCAGCGACAGGAACGTGGCTTCCTATTCGATCCCATTCCTCTTTTTTTTTGCTTTCGTTTCTGTGACGGTCACTCTCCCCACGTACGGGTGGGAGAGCGATGAGTCTGTGCCAGCGCAGGTCGGTGATGCCAAGAGACGCACCCCCGCCATTTTTCAATCCTGAAGTAGTCGTTGCAGCATTGCTTCCAATCGGTTCATGCGCTCATCTAAGTGACGCTGGAGGCGTGTGCCCTCTGCCTGGACAATCGCCTGGATTTTTCCAAAGAGCTCCGCTTCACAGTGGTGTTCTTGCACGTCAATGCTTCTCTTCGGTGTCACCTCCGCCTTTACCGAAGAGCTCCACGGTGCGAGCTCATGAAGTAGAGACGCTTGAACATCTGCGACGACAGCCCATGTCGACTTCCGCGTCTGCTGTCCATACACAGACCGCGTATCCTCATCGCTGCCATCGCTGTTTGTCACGATCCTGCTTGCCAAGCCGTAGAAGAGAAGAAGTGGTGCTGGCGCCTTGGGCGAAAAAAGAGGGGCTATGCCGATAATGCGTTGGGGACGGTTGACATCGTAGGTGCCTTGCACTTCGAATCTGAGCTGCTTGATGCTGTCATCAGTCGAGTCACGTTGATGGCTCACGCTCAGCTGAAGGATTCGATGGGGAGTAAAAATGTTAAGACTGTGCATGTGTTGCTGAATGGTGGTGCTACTCGCCTGACGCTTGGCCTCCATCACATGTGCGGGGGCAACAGAGGCAATGCTAAACGAGGGTGGCGTACCAGCCTCTGAAGACGCCTCAGCCAGCCAGTCCAACGCAGCAGCGCTGTCGGCGTTGTCCAGTGACAAGACCGCACTGCTCCACGACACCTTTTGTTCGTCATTCACACATCCTGGAGAAGAGGCAGAGATGGCGGGGGAGCCTCTGTCTGTGACAATTACACGCGTCGCTGAAGCGCGTACGAGAAGAGCGTATCTTCTTGTGAGCTCGCAGCACGGCCTGGGGTGCGCAGAGTCGACGCCATTCTGGAGAGCCCCTCTTCTCTGCGATGGCAGGAAGCACGGCTCCTGCATTCGGAGGCTTGACACAGCCTCGAAGACAGTGGGCGGGGTCGCCGCTAGGGCTGGGGCTGTGGCACTTGAAACGGTAGCGCCCTGGATGGCCTCTTCTGCTGTTTGTGGTGAGCCACTCGACGACGCCGCCCACAGTGAGTTCAAGGTTCGCGGAGCCGAATTGAATGCCGGCGCAGCTGCATGAGATCCGTTGCTACTCTGATTTTTCCCAGAACTCTGAGAGGTCTGGGATTCTACTTGAAGCACGCGCCCGTGGAGACCACGCAGAGCCGGCAGGGTCGAGGTCTCTGCCTCTGCGTCGCCGCCCAGCACCGTCCTATCGGTATGCGTTACCGCTGATTCACCACCCATGACCCAGAAGCTGACGTCCTGCGTTGCCGGTGTTGCTGTCTCGTGCTCCGGTACCACAGCACTCGTTACAGCAATTCCGTAGAAGGAATGCCCAAGTGCCATTAGAACCTGGTGCACGCAAACCGGAGCCGCATCCTCACCGGCACTGTCCACCGTCCACGTATACACTTCCACGTTGCCACTCGGCGATGTTGCGCAAATGTACACTTGAGAGTCCGTGAGGGAAGTCGACGCCACATGATTGAAGGGCCCAATATTCCATGTGTGCTCCTTCACCCGCGACGGCTGCGGTTGTGCCAACTTTTGCGCAGGAGTCGCCGCCGGCGCTGCACTGCAGCAGCACACCACACCGGTCACGCGTTGTAGTCCAGCTACAATCATGACCGACACCGGTGAACTTTCTTTACCGACGTTTCCCCTTTTAGTAGCTGTGGTTGTGGTGCAGAAGTCTGCGACACGCGCAAAGGACACGCATACGGCGTTTGCATCACGTTGACCGCCATGGGTTTCCGCGAGTGTTGCAAGCTGTGAGTCATCATCGCACTCAGAGTTCGACGAGCTCATGCGTTCCGTGAGGCCAGAGCGAACAAGCAGCAGTTGCCGCTGCCTTGTCTTCACTGCCAAAAATCTGAGACCAACCCATGCGATCTTCTCCACCTCCAGCAGTGAGGAGGCTGTCGGCGGCACCGTCTTAGTCAATCGTGGCGAGAAAAAGTGCGTCCCCATCCACGCTGCCTCCGCTGAAGTACCAGTTTCCGCTGAGTCGGTTGCAGGTGATATGCATTGCGAATCGTCCATGCGTTTGCTCGCCATGTGCTGCCTTGCTGAACCACGCGAATGTGTACAGCGAAGGTCATTATTGAAAAGAGGGATGGTGTGCAGCAGCATCATGTCGGGAGCTTGTGTAGTGGCGCTGGATGCTGTACCTGCCGTCCACAGTGACGAGGTGCCTAATGTGTACACGTCAAGACACAAGATAGGTAGGTTGTTAGATGTTTGCAGCTGCACTACGCCCATGGCTCCGGTCACGGGTGCCGCAGAAGTTTCTCCATGCCTCGCAACGGCGATGAAGGCACCGTGAGAGGCGGAGGACGGGAGCATAGCAATCCCATTCGACGCGGTACGATGCGGCGGCAGGTCTTCCTCCACAAGAAGAGACAGGCGGGGAAATGCCTTGGCCATCGCACGTATGCTGCACCGCACGTAGTCTTGCAGTGAACACTCCTCCTGGACTGTGTGTTTGAGCTATACGCGATTTCAGTCGCGCGTGTGTGTGTCTACTTGTGGTAACCGAGAAGGGGGATGAGATCAAGAGGGAGGGTGTGAGAAGGGTAGGGGAGTCATCAAAGGCAAGGCGAACAACAGCAAAGCAAATCAAAAACAAACATAGACGACACACTCAAGAACCCGACGACGGCCACTGTGACCTCTTGGTCTCTGCGGTGAGAAGTTTGTCCAGTAAACCTGTGCAGCAGGCAAGTATACCGGACACGGTCACACACACACACACACACACCTACACACCTGCGCAGGCTACTACCCAAGGGAGCACATGGTATATGGCAGGACTGCGTTACACCTTTTGCACTGGGAGTTTTGTTGCACGCATCGGTGGTCTCTTGCTGTGTGTGTGTTTTTTTTTTTTGAGGGGGGAGAGGGGATCGGCAGAGGGAAGTGCTGAGCGCCAACAGTTTGTATCACGAGAGAGCATAGCGCGACGCGTCACCGTCCGTGGCTCAAGAACCACGATAGAAGTCGCGCTGATGACGGTGATCCAAGGGGTACGGTCTTATCACTGCACAGCCCTCCTTCTCACGTGGGATGATGGTACCGCACACTAATACCCACACCGGCGTCCGAATAAGTCATCCTCTTTTCCGCTCCTTCGCGCCCGTTCTTCAGCCAGGGCGACATACACAAGGGTTGTTCTCCTTCCCTTAATGGAATGACGGTGCATCATCAAGCGCACGTCATCAATGCCGCGCTTGGCCCATCCGGGAAGCCTGAATCATACCAGGTGCAGTGCCAGCATCTGTACTATCAATAACACATGCGCACTACCTTTACAGTGTGAGAGGGTAGAGCGGGAAGAAGAGGAAACCTGAGCGAGGAGGAGGATAGGAACGGGGGAGAAACATCGAAACTGGAGCTTCAGTCCTGAGCTTTCCGTGCTGTTACGTTGGTGACGCCTCATGCCGATAAACTCAGTCCTGAACTCATCGCGTACCTGAAAGAGAAAGGGATTGAGCGCACATGTACAAAGGAAACTCACCGACTCTGGTCAGCTGCCATCCCCTCGCTCATATTCTCATAATGCACCGGCTTTTCCTTTCTCCATTACTGTCTCACTCCATCTTGAAACATCTTTGATAGTGCCGCAATGCTTGATTTCTTTCCACTTTTCTCTCCCCTCAGCTTCCTTTGATGACCACGCCGCCTGCCTGCCATGTCATCGAGCCTTCGTAGTGATGTGTCACTGACACAGAGACGAATCAGATCGCATGCCCTCCTGACGAGGGCTGCGACAGGAAGAGAGAAAAAAAAAACATAGAAGAGGACTGGCCGATTCTAACTCGGGGGCTAAAAGAGGCTAACACACACTCGAATACAAACACCGCTAATGCACAAAACATTCATTTCCCCCAGTCATGCACGTGAGCAGAAAATGAGTACGTGCACTTAGAGAGCATAGTTCTCCCAAGAAACACGATGTGCATCGCACTTTACGAGTAAAGACCAACAGAGAGATAAAGTGCACACAAGACACGTTGTGCAAAAGGAGAAAAGTCCAAAAACAAAACGAAGATTGATAACCCCCGGACCACCCAAGGTACACATCAGAGGTGTAGCCGGCAGAATTACTATGAATGCGTCCCTCAGAGCTTCGAGGGTGGGGAGAGGATGGTCAATGACGGAAATAGCGAAAGACAAGAGACCAGAGAGAAGTAAGTGCATACGGGACTAAAGGCCAGAGTCACAGCGTACTCACTCACGCTTCATCGTACAGTCACAAAGCTGCGGCTAAATAAAGAAGACGAAGAGACAAAGAAGTAGCAGCAGAGGTCCTGAGAAAGGCAAGCGATATTCACACACACACAGAGCGAGAAAAAAAGAGCAAGAGCGGTGTACACGTCAACGTCAGTAGCAGTGAAGGGGAAAAGGAAACAACTGGCACACGGTAGGGAAAAGATCAGGGACACCGGCGAACGCACGGATACATGCACATGACATGAAAAAAAGGGGTGAAGTAACGACGACGACGACAACAAAGAAGAAATAATAATAATAAACTGGCGGCTATTGGCAGCGGAGGAGGTCGTAGTTCAAACAACAAACGCAAATGCCCGCACACACGCATAAGTAAAAAAAAAGCAAAAACACAGAACGGAATAAAAGGATGGAACAGACAGGGGGCAGACTCCTCCCCTCTCCTCCCCCCAAGAGCAAAAAAATAGGAGAGGAGTGCAGAGCAAGAGGAAGCGGAGATGGAGGCGGAAATAACGACACGTATGCACATAAAAAAGTGATAGTAAAAAAAAAAACAGGACCAATACGCCAGCTGAACGGAGAAGCGAAGACGGCCCACAACGAGATGCGGCACGCACGCGCCGAACAACGCAAAGCAAAAAAAAAAGAAAAATGACGCGCGCCAAAGGAAGAAGGCAAACAAAAGCGAATAACACGAAGAGAGGTGGGGAGGGAGAAGGCTGTGCACATCACTAGCGGAAGTTGCGAAAAGAGCGGAGGCAGCGAACAGGGGGGGGGGGGAAGGAGAAGGAGAAAGAGAAAGAGAAAGAAAGGTTTCTATAGGAAGACAAGTGCAAAACGTAAGGCGACCGATCAACTGAGAAAAAAAACGACTTGTATGAAAGGGAGGAAATCGCAGAAGTGTGCGCATTCACCATTTCACCAGCTCCACACAGAGCGATTGAGAAGACGAGATGCACCAGTGAGAGAGCGCGGTTTTCCGGTGGGCAGCAACGGGAAGTTGTTCACAAGCATAAGTAAAGCCCCACAACAATAAGAAAGAGTGACCAAAGAGCCAGCCAAACAGGAGAATCTCAGAAAGAAAATGTGAAAAAAAAAAAAAACATTGGGAGAAGAAATACACTCGACACACACATATTTGCCCAGGAAGCCGATGCAAAGCACAGAAAAGAATAAACGGAGAGAGAATGATACCGAAAGAGAAGCAATCATGTATACCAGTGCATCTCTTCAAGCCTTCCTGGCTGACAAGTTTCCTATTGCCGTGGAAGAGTAAATCAAACCGGTATCCCCACTGATCGCGCCATCGACACCTCCAGCGCTGGTAGAGCTAATCAATGAGAATGCTGTTGCTTTCAAGACACCATTGGATAACACTACACACGAAGAGGTAGACGTGAGTATCCTCATTTTTCTGCCACCCCAAGGATCCCTGTCGTCGTGACTAATGAAGGGTGTGGGTGGGGGGAAAGAGCAAACGCTTACGATGACTCGATTCCTCGAGGCCTGAAATGAGCGAAGGAGCTACAATGGGGTAAGAGGGAGAAAAACGGCTGGGGGGGGGGCATATGTCGCCCGGGTGGCGGAGAGGACGTTGACTCGCTCCGCATGCCCACACCGCGTTTCGATCCTCCTTTCCCCTTCACACTCCTGTCGTGAACTTTTAAAGCAGGAGAAAAATCAAGGAGAAGCGGGAAGGGAGAAAGAAAAGCACAATCGATGCTCAGGAAACTGGGAGCGCGACGCTGTAGACACTACGGCACACATACGCAGACTGACACACCCACACCCACACACACAGCAGAGTTGGCGCAAGTCTTCACTTTGTTGCTTACCCACGCACGGTTGTTTCTTTGCAGCCCATCATGCCCCCCGCCTCCTGTGCCGCGTTGCCGGCAGACTCAGCATCCTCGTCGTTGAGATCAAGCACGTTGGCGATGCGTTCGTAAATCTGACTTACGGAAATGCCATCGCGCGCGGTGATGCGCATGGAGACTGGGTGGCTCATGACCAAGGTAATGTTGTACCGAGCCTCTGGGAACTTTCCGACCAGCTCCATCTTCAAGTGGCGGACCAGCAGTGCCGTCACGATAAGCAACTCTAAGTAGCCGAACTCCTGGCCAATGCAGCTGCGCTTGCCGCAGCTGAAGGGAATGTAGCCGCAACGGCCGCAGCGCTTGCGCAGTGCCTCCCCTTCTTCGTAAAGCCACCGCTCAGGACGAAACACGTCGACGTCGTCGCCGTACACATGTGTGTTGCGCTGCAGAGAGAAGAGCGTGATGACCACCGTCATCCCCTTTGGGATCACCACACGAGATTCGGGAAGGTACACATCCTCAGCGGCGTCACGGTAGATAATCGGCGCCGCTGGGTACATCCGCAGAACCTCTTTCACAACGGCGACAAGGTAGTCGCACTCCATAAGCTCCTCCACGGTGGGGCAAGTGCAGATGGAGGGCATCAAGTCCTCGAGGGCCTCGTAGAGACGGTCTTGCACCTCCTTGTTTGCACCCAGCAGTGCAAACAGGAATTCCATTGTATGACTCGCTGTGTCGTGGCCGGCAAACAAGAAATTGACGACGTGATCCAAGACGTCCTCCATACTAAAATGCACGTACAGCTCATCAATAAGGGCGTCCATCACGCACCGACGCGCTCCAATCTGGTTCATTTGCATGTTTTTATCCAGTAGGCCTACGCTCATCTCTCTGAGGATCTTTCGTGCGTTACGCTGGGCGGCCGACTTGAGATACGGACAGAAGTAGTTCATGCGGGACATCTTCATCATCGCATTGAAGTGAGTGCGCACCCGAAGCGACTCGCTACGGGAGGCGCGGAAGGCCGCCTCGCCTATGGCGGAGAGCGCCATGCGAAAGATGTGGTCGCTGAGGTTCACCACGGCGTCCTGCCTACTGCCGCACTGGATGACGTCGAAAAGCCCACCCAGCATGTGCAGGGCGTGCACGCGAATAATCTCATTCGCAAGACCGCGTATGTTCTGCGACCTGAAAATAGGCATCAGGATGCGGCGATGCATGGCGTGCTTCTCTTTGTTGCCTACAGCGACAAGGCCAACACGACCAACGACGATGCGCACGATGTCATAGCCGGTGTCCTTGTAGAACTTCGTGTCTGCGCGCAGCAACACGTGCTCAATGTCACCCGGACAGGAGAGTACCACGTGTGGGCGGAAGAAGATCTTCATAACGAATGGCTTGTATTCGAACTCTGTGCACCATCGTTGCAGCGTCTTCAACGGATCGCCCTTGCGGACGACGTAAAAGTGGCGGTAGAGGATACGCTTAACCACGCTCCACAGGGGGCCGTCCTCGGGGTTGGGCGGAATCGCCGGCTCTGGCATGTTCGGCGGTGCAGAGTATACTGCCTGCAGTGCCCGCATGGTGGCGTAGGTGAGAGCGCCGACAGTCGCAACGACAGCTGTCGCCTTGACTGGCAAAGTAATGGGAATCATCAGAAGTGCTGCACGGTGAGTCGAGCTGGGCAAGCCAACAGTGGACACGTTCAGGAGGAAGAGCACCACACAGGTGGTGTTGAGGGACAACACGCGCAGAAAGGCAAGAGAAGATGGAAGGTGACAGTATCTGAAGAAGGGGGGGGGGCACAAGGCGAGGCAGTGAGTCAATAAAGGGGCCAATCGGAAACTCTGTGAAAGCGCGCTAAGTAAGAGCCGACGACACCGAACATGAAAACGTGGAAGCGCGTGTTGTGTAGTGTGAAAAACAAAAGCGAAGGTCTTATGAAAGGAGGAGGTGCAGACTGAGGAGGGGCACGGAGTGTGTGACTCGTAATGGGTGATGCAGAGAAAACCAGTCTTGACTTGCTGTAGTGTGTTTAGTGGTACCTCTTCACTTTACTGCGAGTGCCTTCTAGGGGATGGACTAGCGAGAGAGAGAGAGAAAGAGAGGAGCGAAAAAAAAACAACACTGAAAAAGAAAAAACGGAATGAGCGCATGTGATTGAAAGGAGGGGTCGGTCAAAGGGGGAGAAGGGATATGCTGTGAAGAGGAATGGGGCGACAATGGGCAAGAGCGTACGTTGAGACCCTGAGGTCGGATAAGGGGAGGGGGGAGAGAGGGAGGGGGGACGGCGGAGTCGATAACCCATGTATATATATATATGTATGTATGTATAGCAAACGATGGGGCTAATGAGCAATGATTGTAGTTTGCCTAGGCTTTTGTTGCTGATGCATTGTGTGTGTGTGTGTGTGTGTCGAGGGATGAGCCTCATTCGTGAGAAGAAAAGGATGCGAGTAGCCGAAAAGAGTGTGGTTGTAGCGAAGAAGTGGCATCAAGGGAGGTACACGCACATCCGTGCTTCATCCACGCTTGCAGTTACCAGCGACATCTCTCTGTAGCGCTTCATGTATGAATGCAGTTGCGTTCACATCCCGCATCGGAGATGAGACTTGGTACTTTGCGCGGAGACATACATAACGCATGCGCCTACGTTCTTGTCGCTTAGCTCGAGTCGCAACCCATGTGGGCGGAACTCGAGAAAGTGAAACGGGCAAGGGGAACCAATCACCCCAATATCACCATCAGCAGCACGCAGCACCAGTAGTAAATGCGCACACCACCCCACAGGACGGTAAGCCGTTACGACTGCGAAGAACAAACAAAGCCTTCTGACGTGCTTTTCTTCCATGGCCGATATAGGGGAAGGCACACAGAGTGAAGTGTTATCCGGGGGAAAGGTACACGGCGGAGGGGCTATATAAAGGAGGGTGGCGACTAATGATCTTGCGTCGTCACCTCCTTTGGCATGTGCCGTACCCGCCGCGTCCTGGGGCTTTTCTCGCGCTCCGCCAGCTTCTGTTCATAAGCGACCTGGCGAGAGAGCTGAAAGTTCACAATTTTGCCCGGCTTGGGGTTCCGCTCCGTGTGCAGTGCCTGTAGAAAAGAGCCGGCCAAATCCATGTAGAAGCGCTGCTTCGCAGGGTTTGTCTCCTTGCTCCTCTCTGCCCACTGCCTCATCAACTGCTTTTTGAGAAAGGTGCGGGCGTGGCGAGACTTGACTGTGATGTCAATGCTGCGGTAGCACATGCGTAGGAGGGACATGGGGGAGTTGATCTGCAGTACGCGTTGCTGCGAGTTTATATGATGACCAGAGCTTCCAGTACAACCGACTGCGGCGGGGACACCAGTGCCGCTGCAGGCAGTCGTGGAGAATCGTAGAGTTGCAAGGCGCAGCATTACTCAGAGGAGCTACAACTTTTTGATAAGTAGTCGATAACGAGAGAGAAAAAGGCACAGAAGAAGTGAGAAGCACCGACAGCTCGCCATCTGAGAAGAGAGCGGCTGCGCCCATGGATGTTCATAAGAGCGCCGCCTATACATGTTTGGCAGTGAAACAAGTCGAGTCTCGCTTTTTCTGTTTCACTTCGCTGCGTTGCTTTTTTTCATTCGTACGCAATCGCCGTCGAACACGTTACGCAGTTACACATATACTTTGGCTCCTGGTGACCAAGGCGCAAGTACTGTACTGTGAGAGAGGTACTCCCGAAGGGAGGGAGCGAGGGTGAGACGTTCGATGAGATTGAATCACTTCCAAAGACCCCTTAGTGGTTCATCTCGACAGAAGGGGACATTCAAGAAGAGCTTGGAAACAGAGAGTAGCGTGCAGCCGCCCTGCTGACTTTTATAGGCGACAGGAGAGCTTTCGAAAAGCTTTCTAACAAACATCAAAGAGAGAGAGAGAGAAAAGCAGAAAAGAGAGCCTCAAAGGGAGAGGAAAGACACACACACACACACACACACACGAGAGAGAGAGAGAGAGGGCGGCGTAATTCCAAAGGCAGCGATCGCACAGTCCTCAAACGATTCTGCCAACATTATTAGCACATAGCGCCACAGAACTGAGAAATGGAGTAGGGCAAGCGAAAATCATCGCAACCACAAAGCGGAGATAAAAGAGAGGGAGAAAAGAAATGAAAAGACGCCGAAGCGTACACACAGGTGAAAGAAGTGCAGACGAATAAGAAAAAGAGTTGGATTGAGGGGAAGGGAGAGAGAGAGGGGTGACAGTGGGCTGCAAGGGCAGGACCGCACTGTACATCAAAGAACCAACCATCCGATCCAAACAGCCGTTCTCACGCCCAACGCACCTGTAGCCGATGGCTCAAGGGTGATAGCGTAGGATTCACACCCACACACACAAACCGGACGTATATGCAAAGATGCATATCTTCCCAAGCAATTCAGACTTGCAGACTTGGGTCGTTGTTGGTATAAGCACTGTACCCGTCTGGAAGTCCTGCCATAGCCTCTCTGCACGCCAGAGCGCCTCGGCGCCGCGAATGCTGGAAAAACTCTGTGAAAAAGCCCGAGTTTTTTATGCCAAAGAATGTGGTCGCGTTCCACTGCGAGGCTTCGCTTCTGCTACAGTCCATCGCCCGCTGGCGATTGCGCAGACACATCTCTTCGATGATTGTGGTGTACCCGGTCATCATGGGCGATGTGGGGTCGGCAAACAGCTGCACACGCCACAGATCCATCGTCTCTACAGCACGCACCAAGGCGGGCCACTTCGCTGACGGAATCATCACCTCCTCCAAAAGCAGCACGCGGAGATTCGAGAGGCACTGCAGAGAGTCGATCAGGGCACTCACCTGCGCAGCAGAGAGGGCAGTGTAGCTGAGATCCAGCTCCTCCATCGCTACGTCGCAAGCCTCAAAGAGCAGCTCGCGTAGTGTGGATGGGTCGCTGCTGGTGAGGACGTTACCACGAAGACTCAACCGCCGAATTTTCGTGAAGTGTAGCGTCTGCGTAAGGCACAACAGCGAGGTTTTTGTCAGGTCATTGTACGAGAGGTCAAGCGAGTGCACGTGGCAGTCGTGATGCGTGGAGAGGTAGACAATGCCAGCTAGGAGGATTAAGAGCCCTGCGGAACCAAGGTGACAGGAAGAGAAAGACAGCGTGGAGAGAAGATGGTCCTCGTCATTCATCAAGTCTGACGGCGGCGCCCGTGCCGCCGCCGTGCACAATCGTCGAAAGCCGTCGAATACCAGCACATGCATTCGATCGGGGCCCACAAAAACCCCGCTAAGATGAAATAAGTTGAGTTGAAAAGTACTTCCACCTAACCTCAGTGCAATGTCGGCAAACAGACGGCTTTCTGCCGCAATGCTCCGCTCTACCAACAGTGGCGCATAGCGATTCTCTGGCTTGCCTTCATGCACAGTGAAGAGTAGGTCGCTCCGGGGGTATGTGGTGGCAGTGTATTCCACCTTTGCAGGGAAAGAGGCGCCTTCCTGGATCTCCAAGGTAAACGACCTCGAATCACAAACCTCCCTAAACTGGAGCCCCGAGCGCACGATGAGCCACCACGGCCCGTAGAAGCGCAAATCAGTATTCCACTCCGGACGCTCTTGCGGGGTGTTCCACGAAACGCTCTGCACAGTCTTCTGGAGTCTTGCAATCAGAGATGCCAGCAGCTGTTTAAACGATGTGGCGTGCGTGTGCATTGGATAGGCGATCATCTCCGCGTCTGTGTTTGTCATTGTTTCCGTGGTAATCCTTTTAATGCAGCGGAGCGGGTCGAAGTCGATGGCGGAGGGGCTCGTTCCCTTCACGAGGCCGAGGCGCCGATGGGAACCGACCACCCAATTGTCCCCTTCGCACTGTGCGCACCGCGTGGGGGCGCTGAAGATGCGCAGCACCTGGTTATTCTCCTCTTTAGCGACGAAAGGAGCCAAAGTGGTGTGGCACGTCAGCCGCATGGGGTGGGGGCCCTCCATGTGAGACCCCATGAATGTTTCGATCAAGGCTTATGGAAAGGAGTGAAAGGTGCCGGAGTGGGGGGTGGGGGGTAAAGGGAAAGGGGACGCCAACACGCTATTGCTCACCCGCGTTTCTCCTTGTATAAGGACTGTAAGATGAAACCGTGGAGCGGGAGCGGCAGAAAGAAAATAGAAGGAGAGGGAAAGGGAAGTGACTGAAGGTGACAGGAGATTCCCTTCTGTCTGTTCATGAGCACATGTACATGCCGAAGCGAAATCTGTGGTAGAGCGCAAGACAAGCTTATGTGTTTGCTGTGTGAAGCAGCGGGACCCTGGAAGCATGCCTCCCACTTATACACCTCACACACAAGTCTTTTGCCATGTGCGCATCTGTGCTGTGTGTGTGTGTGTGTGCTTCCGTGAGCTTGCTACTGGTCGTCACGTCTGCCGTCGCTCTCCCTGTGAGTTCGGAATTACATCGAATCCCACATATTAAGCGGTGGAAGGCACCTGGGGTGCTGGCGTGCGATCATCGCCAGCTGTCGACCGAGCTGCTGTTCCCTCCGTGCCATGTGTTGAAGGAGTTCGGGATTCTTGTGGTCGTAGCCCAGCGCATGTAGGGTGGCGTGTACGAGCGCTGCGTGGAGGTAGGGTGCCAGGGGAAGAGTGGTGGAGGGGTAGCGACGGCATCGCAGACGCATATAATCGAGCGAAACAAAAATATCGCCAAGGTCGACCAGCTCAGCTCGGATGGCGGACTTCTTCAGGACAGTCGGCCCCGCCGCTACTGCCACGCCGCATTCACGTGAGGTGGCCAGCGCGGCGTGTGTACCCTCGTCATCATCGCCCCCTTCCAAGGGATCGCTAAAGAGAAGATGATTCACGAAGCGGTCCGCCTTTCCTACCGAGGTGAAGGTTAGTACATCAGTAGGCCGATCTGACTCCTTGTACTTGCAGTTGATTTGACGCATGTAGGCGAGAGAGACAAACTCTAGGTTGAGTCGTGTGTCGTAAGGAGCGTGCTCGAGGGTAAGCAGAAGGTTTATCAGGTGCCGAACTTCACGGCGCAGTGTGGGCGTGGCGCCAGCTATCGTGAGGCCTCTGAATATCATTATGACTCTGTGCATGTAGACAAATTACAAGAGCAGAGCCTCTGTGAAAGAGACAGGTGAGAGAAGCGCAGGAAGAGAGAAAAGTAAGGGGGGGGGCTAGCGGCGACAGCGACGTACTATGCGGCCAAAACGTGCACACTGATCGTGAACGTCGCACTATTTGGCGCGAAACGACTCCACGCACGAAGAGAAAGAGTGTTGCCCACAGACTTGTTGCCCAGCACCAGAAGAGAAAAGAGGTGGGGAAGGGGACATCCTTATCGAGGAGACGGGAGCTTGTGAGAACGTGATTCGTGTGGGCCATGAGGTGCGACGTGTGGTGAAAAGGAAATGAGGCAGTGAGTTCACGGTCGTCTCCTAAGGTGAGAGCATGCACTACATTGCTGAGTACTTGGATGCCGGTAGCGTGTCTGTGTGTGCGTGTGTGTGGAATCAGCGGCTGCTTCTCAGTGAGATGATCCTCGTCTGTGTGCCTATTTCTGCGTCTGCGTGTGGGTTGGCTCTCATGTTCGCTCACTGTAGAGCGTAAATCTTGTTGCCATCGACATACCCACAACGTTAAGAGCACAAACCAAAAGCAAAAAAGCGCGATGATCGCACGCAGGAAAGCGGAATCAACAAGGGGACGCTCACGCCGTGATGCCGGAGATTGAATGCATAGATTTCAACGACGACATCACCCACAGAGGTGCCAACAGAGCAAGCAGTGCTGGTTTGCGCTTACGGTACCAACGCGACAATGGTTCGTTTGTCGAGTACCGCCCGCACGTCACTGGCCCGCGCAAACGCGGCGGTCCACGGCGCAGCTGCTGTGGGGGACATGATCTCCGACATAGACAGTGGAGTCACCTTCCATGCGACTTCAATAAAAAGTTTCTCCTGCTCCGTTTTGCTCGTCCTGCCGCTGCTTCCTTCCCGTGCAGCCACCATACTAGGTGCCGGTGCTTTCTTCTCCGCTATGCCGCGAAGCTTCACGGTCGAGGAGACGAGTTGTCGCAGTGAACGCTCTAGGTGTGGTAGAAGCTTTGCTGCCCCATCAGAGGCCAGCCCGATCCACGAAAACCAAAGTCGCGTCAGCAACACAAGGCACGGAATATCGCAGGTGAACAACTGCTCCGCACGAGCTACATGCATCTCAGCAGCCTGTCTCTCAAGGCATACGCGGACGCCGTCCACCGTGAACCGCAGCAGCTGTGCAACGAGGCGTGCAGACGCCTCGTACGCAAAAAAATCGGAGAAGCGATTCAGTGAGTGATTGTGCAGAGCATAGCTTCGACAGCGCAAGAACAGGCACCATACAAGCGGTGCAACCTCTTTCACAGTTGGCACGGCGTTACCCACTCGCCAATCGATGGCTTTGAAGGCATGCAGAAGCACTTCGCGCGAGACCTTGCTGACGTGGCAGGACTCCACCTCATTAGTGATGCTGAGAAAATCGATATCCTTGCTCTGTTGCCCTTGCATGGCTTCTGCGGTGCCTGCGATTGCTTTACGGACCTCCGCCGCTCCTAGATCCCCGTCGCTGACCATGTGCTCGAGCTCCCTAAAACAACTCCTTGCCCAGCGGAATCGCGCGTAGGTGGTCAGCAACCTCAGTGGTGGCAGGAACGTGCGGAGGGGTGTGCCATACGTTGTCCACTCCGCTACACACTTACGCGCCGCGCGGGAGAAGAAACTACCGATGGCCTCCTCGATTCGATAGACATATGCGCTACGGGCACCACCAAGAGCATAACCGCCTCGCCAGCATGCCTGAAGCGGTGGGAGGCAAAGTGCCACTTTGCTTACCACGGCAATCGGCTGCGACTCAAGTCCCAAGAGCCACGTGGCCCACTCTTCTACGCATGTGTGCATACTGCTCTTACTTGCGCTCGCGGAGCTCCTCGCGGGGGTATCTACGGCATTCAACACGAGTGACAGTCGCTGCATGTGCACCATGACGGATAGGGCGGCCGCCTCTTCCGTTACCTCGTCATGTTTTTCTGAATTGTGTATCGTGGCTGCAGCACACTTCGTGTAATTGGCAATCGCGGAGAGGAGGCGAGGCGCAGCGTCGTCTACCGTGAGCGTATTTGCTTGGGAAAGGCATCGCACAGAGGCATCTACATCCTCTTGAAGTCTGCCAACAAAAAGCCCATCGTGAGCCGTCATGACGGCTGACGTTGTTTTTCTTTCCTCAAGTGTGTTGCAGAGTGCGATAAAGGTCAGGGAGATCGAAGGAGATGAAACATAGAGAGTGAAGGAACACATGTGAATTGTGCACTCCTTATGTGAAGATCGTGCCACTGGTACGGGTGAGACAATGGGCATCATGAGGCTACGCGGAAACTGCGGTTCGCCCGTAAGGACTTTTCCTCCTTTCAATGTGGGCATTCTCTGCTACACAAGCATAGTCTCCTCTCCACACGACCCACCCAGCCGGCCATAAACCCATCGCATGGTGCAAAGATTCGTAGACACGCGTTACAGCAATGCGCCAACTCATTCATCTTACCCCGGTTTATGCCTCAGACACTACCCAACCTCCTTACAGCAGGCCGCTACACAGACGCTCCCTTCATGCTGGCCACCGCCTGATGCATCCCTCTGGGGAGAGGTTCAGGTTCTCAACACCACTAGGCAGCAGGGGCAGGGCGAGCTATATCCCATTCCCGCTGACACGCTGCCCATCATGTAGATAGAACAGAGATGGTTACTGTCGCAGGCCGCTTCAATGCAACACCATACATGGCACCACCGCCAATATCAGTAGCCCTAAATCCCCCTACATCTCCCAATACTGACTTAACTGACTCTGTTCAACACCAAAACTCACTTGGTATTGGAAGAAATAGAGAAAGGTCGCTTATCTTTCCAACACCTAGCGGAGGGCACTAGGCTCTGCCATACCCCCACACTAGGGCGTTTCGCGACACTAAAGGCCCGCAGAAAGAAGTGGAGAGCGATTCCCGTGCACAGCACGCAGTACACTACCCCGGAACTGAACACAAGGCATCATCGGCGTTATTTCTTTCGTGATTTCCACTCGGCTTGTGCAAATAATCCCTCCACTTGACGAAGTGGTACAGCGGAAAGTGATGCTACAAACGTACACAGAAGTACACGCAGAGAGCCAGACTCAACGCAGGTGCACACACGCGTTGGGCCCCGCCTCCGTACATCACTGGCTGGGCAGCGCACAAAAAAGGGGGAGGGAGATGGAGCCACAGAGTGTGGCTGTATCGGTGAAATAGTCGAGGGGACAACAGACGGCCTTGCACACAGGCGTATATCATCGGGCGTGGCGCGGTTGCAGTTAGCTGCGGAAGGTGGAGAAGTAGCAAAAAAAGACGAATAACATTAAAAGAGAGAGCGCGTAAGAGGCTACAGAGAGAAAATCAATGACAAGAAATGAGAACGAGGCAGCATCACAAGCAGATGCCGTAGAGCGAAGAGAACGTAACACGAACTAAATGCCACTCTACACATCACCGACATGTCCGCACAACACAGAAAAAGTATACCCCACCATCTCGCTCGAGTATCTGCTGTGTGCGAAGGGCTACTAAGCAATAAGGCTGAATTCTCCCTTTCCCCCCTCAGTTAGTGTGCACACCACTATGCGTGTAGCACCTCACTACCATCAACGCCAACGCAGCAACGGTCAATCTGCACCGCGGCGATGAGAATAGGGGACCTCCAGGAGAACCAGGAAGCTTAATGGAATGGAGAACACAAACAACCTGCGATATTGGCGTGGGTTGGCTCACACTGCACAGTGGACCCCTAAAAAAACGAACAACACACTGGACACACGCACAAAGCCAAGGAAAGGGGGAGAGGGCGCAAGGGGCAGGCGATGGCCTCTCGAGCACGAGGAGTACAGACAGGACAGGTGCGGCACAGAAGGGAAAGAAGACCCGTGAAGCGAAATGGCGTAAGGGAGAGCGGCAGCACCGCATGGGAGCGCCCCGCCAGCGAGAGTGGCAAGAGAGAAGGGAAGAAAAACAGTAGACGCGTACACGGCAATGGTGACAGGGTGCTTAGAAGGCGAAAGGACGTGCGCCGCAGCATACCACGTGGCGCGCGCAGACCTGTGTGCGGGTTTAAATCGGCACACCACGAGAAAAAAAATACAATGAATAGAGCGAAAGCACAAGATAAGAAACACGACACCCTCGAGGGGTTCTGCGTGGAAAGCCGTGCGGAGGGAGAGGAGAAAAACTAAGGCGATCGCAAACGAGAGACGCGTGTCAGATCCGCACCCGACCGTGCCTGCATGTGCACGGAGCGGGGGGGGGGGGCAGCCAGTTTCGCACAGCAGAAACAGCGTGACCTCCTTGCCCCGCTGCCACGCCAGCCCCCAAGATCACACAGCGAGTGACTGGGAGGTCCGGCAAGGGGCACGACAGGACGCAAAGGCGAAAGATGGGCAAGCGCACTCCACTCCGTCTGAATGCGTCGTATGCCAGTGCCGCGGTGCGTGTGCAAGTGGCCAGCAGCGGTGCACACACAGACACACACACACACACACACACACACGACGACGCGCCCTAGCCTCTCCGTACCATCCTATCTACAGCGTTGGCCCCCTCGCATTTCCGTCGCGGGCAGGCCGCGCACTCGCGCACGCGATGGGACAGCGGATGCGTCCGCGATTGCCGCGGCACAACGGCACGGCCATACCCCCCTTCCCCGGACACAGGGGAGTGAGTAAAAAGAGGAAGCCACAGAGGTGCTCCCCTCTAGCACGGTAGCATCAGAAAGAGGATGTTAATGAAGCAGAGGCTCCAGCCCACAATGTAAACGGCGAAGCCGGCACCGTAGGCGTAATTGGTGACCACCGGATCGCCATCTGCAATGGCCTGGGGCTGAGTGACGGAGCCGTTCTTGCGGAGCGCGTAGCAGGAGGTGTTGTACTGTGCAGGGCCGTTCTCATGGTTGTTGTAGAAGGCGTCAACCATGAGCGCGGTGACGGCGCAGCCACAGCCGGTGGCGAGAATGTTCAGGACCAGACACAGACCGCGCAGACAGCGGCAGCAGCACAGCATGACGACGCCGAAGAGGAATGCCAGAGCGCTGACGACGACGGAAGCCACGCTCAGAGCCTCAGCCGCGTGGAAGCGCTTCAGACGCTCAGGGCAGCCCGCCCATAAGTTGCTTGTTCGGACATCCCACTTGGTAGAGGTGCACTTGTTCTTCAAGCCCCACACCGTCAGGCACGAGCCGCCGCTGAACGCTACCTTGTTCGGCACACGGAACTGGCCAGTCGGGGTGCCAACGAGGAGGAAGAGGAAGGCAATCAGCTGCAGAACGCAGTACATGACGATGCCTGCGCGGCAAGGAACGTTGCACATTTTCGAGTACACACGGGCGGCACACGTGCTGATAAGGGGGGGAGGGCGCGTGCGCGGGCGCTGTGTACTGGACAACGGAAGACAGGGCAGGGGCCGGACAGGAAAGAACACACAGGAGCACGGGCGTGCCGCAATGAATAGAAACGAAATGAAAGAATACAGCCTCAGAGCGTAGGAGAGAGGGAGGGAGGTGGGAGACGGCCAGTAAGCGCGTGCACGACTGTGTATGGGTGGGCGTGTGGCGAGGTAGGGGGTCGGTAGCAAGGATAGAGAAAGGTCGGTGTACAAGAGTGTCATCATGCCACGCGTGCACGGAGGGAAGAAGAGCATGCGAGACGAGCGAGAGAGGGCTGTAGGGGCACAAAGACGGTGCCGAGACCCGCCAGCACGCGTGCCGGCTCCCCAAGAGAAGCTGTCGCAGCGCATAGAGGTGGCTGCGAGAGGCGGGAGGAGGGCCGCCGACACTGCCGAGCGTGTGCACACGCACCCAGTCATCTGGGGAGGGGGGGAGGCAATGAGCAAATGCGCAGCCGGGCAGCAGCCCTGGCGCCCTCCTGATCGCGACCACAAAGCCAAGGAAAGGGGGAGAGGGCGCAAGGGGCAGGCGATGGCCTCTCGAGCACGAGGAGTACAGACAGGACAGGTGCGGCACAGAAGGGAAAGAAGACCCGTGAAGCGAAATGGCGTAAGGGAGAGCGGCAGCACCGCATGGGAGCGCCCCGCCAGCGAGAGTGGCAAGAGAGAAGGGAAGAAAAACAGTAGACGCGTACACGGCAATGGTGACAGGGTGCTTAGAAGGCGAAAGGACGTGCGCCGCAGCATACCACGTGGCGCGCGCAGACCTGTGTGCGGGTTTAAATCGGCACACCACGAGAAAAAAAATACAATGAATAGAGCGAAAGCACAAGATAAGAAACACGACACCCTCGAGGGGTTCTGCGTGGAAAGCCGTGCGGAGGGAGAGGAGAAAAACTAAGGCGATCGCAAACGAGAGACGCGTGTCAGATCCGCACCCGACCGTGCCTGCATGTGCACGGAGCGGGGGGGGGGGGCAGCCAGTTTCGCACAGCAGAAACAGCGTGACCTCCTTGCCCCGCTGCCACGCCAGCCCCCAAGATCACACAGCGAGTGACTGGGAGGTCCGGCAAGGGGCACGACAGGACGCAAAGGCGAAAGATGGGCAAGCGCACTCCACTCCGTCTGAATGCGTCGTATGCCAGTGCCGCGGTGCGTGTGCAAGTGGCCAGCAGCGGTGCACACACAGACACACACACACACACACACACACGACGACGCGCCCTAGCCTCTCCGTACCATCCTATCTACAGCGTTGGCCCCCTCGCATTTCCGTCGCGGGCAGGCCGCGCACTCGCGCACGCGATGACAGGGAGTGCATGTTTCCGACTGACCATGATGGGGCCTGAGGTACCCCAGTGCGCGGGAATCGCAGGACCCACCGCACACCGACTCAGGGCGCGGAAGCCAGGCAGCCTCCCTTCCTCCCCTCTCTTCCTACCAATGCCGAGCCGCTTCTGGCGGTGACGGAGTCAAGGGCCTTTGGCGTGAGGCATTTAGTGCGATGCGCCGCTAGGGATGCCGGTCGTCGCGTCGTGGCTGACACTGCGTCGGGGCGACCTGCGGCAGTGAGCACGTTTGTGCCACCCGTATGATTGAACCTCTTGTCCGCGTGACTGGAGGGCATGCTACCCGATGCTGACCGCCCACTGACGTGGGGAGCCTGAGTGTCATTCCCAGGGAGGCGCCTTGGGCCCACAGACCTCCACACCCCCCTCCCCCGTCTGGGCAGGCGACCAGCTGACGCTCACCTCGCCCACTCCTCCGCCCTCGCTTTGAAGGAAAAGACGCGCCTGTCTTCGTGCCTGCGCCCTCTTCGTTGGCCGCCCGCGCATGGAGAACACGGGCAAGGGGCAAGCGCAGCGCCGCCGCCCCTGCACGCGATCGGCATACTCGTGGGGGCCGCCGGCGGGGAGGGCAAGAAAGAGAGACACCCAAAGGGCAGGAGAGCCAATGTCCAGCAGCGCAGCAGCAGTCCCGCATTCCCTCATCGGACGCAGACCCACGTGCGCACAGACGATACCCGCACCGCAGTCCCCTTGCACTTTCAGTTAAGGCCACTCGAGCAAGATGAATGACGTAAGCAGGAGCTGCGAGAACCTGCTGCACACGCGCACACAGGCACAGCAGCCTGGAGCCCTAAGTCACCCGAAAGCACAGCTGCGGGCGACACGCATGCGGTTCAGGTCCGCGGGGACACTCGCAGGGGGCGAGGACATTCAGCCCCCCTCCATGCCGTGTCTCCGCCGGAGGGGGACAGCTGTGCGTCATGGCGAGCGGCAGGAAACGGCGCGCCATGAAGTCCTCCCGCCCCGCGCGGCACGATCGTGGAAGTCGGCGGCGGCGGTGGACCCAGAGAGCACCGCTGGTGAAGAAATCCTCTACGAGGAGGGGGACGGGTGTGGGCAGACACAGCGGATGCGCCGACCCTCCTGCTCCCTGCCACGTGCGGCAATGCGAAGGCACCTCACCAAACAAGCACTCTCACTCTCTCTCTGTGCCAAGCTGAGCTGGACTTTGACAGGGCAAATGCGCTGGCCGAGACGACGAGGCACTTGGGCAGCCGTCTATGCGAGGCTCAGGGTGACGGCACTCGCCGCGGGCGCTCTCTTGAGCCTCATCCTGCAACGGTCGCAAGAGGGGTGGATGCGGCGTCCCGGCGCGACACCCACGTCTGCGAGCACGCGGGCGTACGCGGGCAGCGATGCAGCGCCCCAGCCAGCACACGAAGAGAGCAGGCAGGGGTGAGAAGAGGCCGGAGAACAGCTGCCTCCGCCGGGAGACACGGCGAGGCGGCGAGCACTCTCCATCTCCCAGGGACAGGCGTCGCGGGTGCGCGCCATCGAGAAGGTCCAGCGGCACGCCGTGGAGAGCGACAGGCAGCGGCGTGTAGGCGGCCCGCTATGTCTCGCTCCACACCGCTCCCCTCCCCACTCGCGATCCCCCTACTGCGCGTGCCGTCAATAACGCAAGAGAGAGTGAATGGGGAGGTGGTGGTGGGCAAGACGGAGCAACGCAAGAGCGCCATCGGGTGTACGGGCGGGCGGGGACGGAACAGAGGGGGGCGCACAGAAGCACGCGCACGCACCGCGTGGGGCACGCATCTGCTGTCGGAGAGCCCGTGCTGGGCGGCCGTGCAGTGCCATTTCCCTACACCCGTGCAGTCCACGCCGAGGAAGCAAACGGGCGGCCGCCTCGCACAGCGCAAGGAAAGCGACGCAGAGCAGCACAAACCGCACTAAGCACCACAGCGCCAACGGCTGCCATCCGCACAGCACTGGCAGACACACAGACGCTCGCGCAGGCACACACGTAGACCAGACGAAAATGTCTCTTCAGCGTGCCCATTCAATCACACAGCACGAGCTCCGCTGTGCCCCGCCCGTCGCATGGCGCGAAGCAGCCATGGACATGCATTGCAGTAGTGTGTCGACTCACTCATCTCAGCACCGCCATGGGCCTCACACTCCACTAAGCCCCGCCCAGCTGGCCGCCGTATCACCGTTCCCACTGCGCCGGTCCCCACGCGGTGCATCCTTCGGGGGGGGGGGGGGCCACAAGGCGGCCCGCATCAGTGGGCAGTCAAGCCGGCGTGACATGGATTCCAGTCACGCAGGACACCTTGTCCATCATATGGATGGCACAGGCGTGCTCACTGGCGTAGGCCGTCTCGAAACTGTCAGCCACGACGCGACGGCCGGCGTCAGCAGCGACACATCGCCCCAACCCCTCTTCACCGAAGACACCTGCCCCTGTCCCCACCGGAAGCGGTCCGGCATTAGCAGAGAGAGAGAGGGGGGATGCCTGGCTTCCGCACAGAGGGTGGGTGTGCTGTACTCTGACACCACGCACGGAGGTGTCCCCCCATCGCCATGGCCGCCGTCACCATTCCAGAAGCAGGGGGGGGGGACACACACGTGCATCGAAAATGGCATACCGTGGCGGAACGTGTATCGTTTGTGCGGCAAGACGAGGGCTCGATTCTTCAAGAGAGAGAGAAAGGGTGTTGAGGACTGAGCATTGATACCGAGTGAGAGTGGGAGAGAGAGGCGCTGTTGACTTCGTTCGTTTTAGGTGTGCTGCGTGCTGCTACAGTGATGTAAGAGGATGTAGGGACTAAAAAAAAAGTGCGTAGTGAAACACTGGGGAGGAGTGAGGGTGGGGATAAGAACTTACGCAGAAAGCTGAGACTACATGGCCAGAGGAGTCAAGTTGGACACACCAACGAGAGGGAGCGAAAGCAAAAGTGAAACAAGAACAGCTTTCACAGATGCAGTAACGATTCACCAAGATACTGACAAGCATACACACTCCTACATCCACGAGGGTCTCTACCTACGTCCGCCCACCCGGCGAGTCTACTGGATCAGCAAAATACGAGATCGCAGCGTGGGCTCCCATACGGCAAACAAAGGCAGCCTGCCGCCGGTGTTGGGGCGACGAGGCAAGAGGATCAAGGGAGCCCCCCATCACAATGGCAGGCACAAAAAAGAAAAGGAAACGACACAGGCACATGGAGGAAAACGTTGCCGTGCATCTGAGAGCGTTGACCCTTCTTCATGCGTTGCTCTTTCCTTGTCCGCTCACGTCTTGGTGTTGTTGGACGAGATTTTTTCACTAAGCCCTCGCCCGACGGGTGCAGCACTAGACTGTGCATTCACGGTGCTGCCGCTGCCACCGCACAGGGCCACCCGAGCGACGCCCTGGTCTCCGAGTTGTGCGGCGAGGCGGCGCTGCGTGTCGGAGTTCAGCGCAATGTCCTGCAAGGTCTCTTTCAGCTCACGTATGCTGCTGCTCAGTCGCAGATCCATCGCTACGTTTTGCTGGATGACACTCCGCAGCGCCTTCTTGCAACTCTCCAGCTGCTGCTCGAGGCGTCTTGTTTCCTCATCACGTGTGTTTTGTTCGTGCTCCAGATTTTTCACGGCGTACAGCAGCGCCGTCATCTTGCGGCGCTTTTCACCGACGTCCATCAGTACCGAGTTCAGCGGCTCAAACGCGTTTGTCAGCTCCATGTACTCGCCGCGCTCAACATCCTCTGCAGAGGCGCTGGCGGCACCATTGCCAAGCTCTGTTTTTTCCAAGTCGTCTTCATCGACATCGCCATCACCTGCTTCTTGGGCTAGCTGAGACTCGTAAAGGGCACGCTTCGCATCCAGCTCACTCTTGATCACCATTGCATACTGTGCATGCGATGAGGTGAGCTTCTTATCGTACTTGGCGGAAATGCTCTTTTTCTCCGCTTTCCACGTTTCGGGCGTGTCACTAACGGCAGTCCCCACCGCGGCGCTCTCACTGGTGGCTGTGTCGTGAAGAATTGGCTCGTTTCGCCCTGGAAACTGCATCCAGGTGGAGGTGCCCGTGTCGGAATCCAGCAGGATGACGACGCGGTGAACAAAGGAGTCCCCGTCGTAGTCCCAAATCTGCTGCGTCAGGAGATTCATGGAGAAGAAGTGCTGCTGGGCTACACAGTGATCCTTGGCATGCATTGCCTGGTAGCGACTGCAGCCGACGTAGCCGCAGATAAGACATATCCATGGGTCCCCGGCTTTCGCGCAGGCCTCGCACTTGATGGCAGCGGACGCAGCCAGCTGCTGCTGACGCTGCTGTTGTTGAACGTGCTCAAGCGAGTCGGCAAAGCGTCGGCACAAGTGGCATGAGGAGCCCAGGAAGCAGGTGCACTGGCTTGCACTGCTACTCCGTGCACACGCGCACATAGATGTCTGGGAGTCATAGCCGGAGACGGTGCACTCCAGCCTGTCGCCGCACAGAGGGCACGTCGGGATATAATAGTACGACGTGAGAACCTGCGCGTCAACAGTCGTTGGTACACCTTCGAGGCATGGGAATCCCTTGACATACATAGAGCTCGTCCGCAGACCGTTGCCCTGAGCCGCCATGTCGGCGCACACTTGCAGGACGGACAGTACATCCTGCATGTTTAGACAGGCGAGAACGACGATGGCGCACCCGGAGAAGCTGCAGGCTGCCGCGTACGCCACACAGAACGGTATGTGATCCATTAGGGTAAGAAACTCACTGATGCACGCCTGTGCCTCTGATGTCAAGGCTGAAACGCTGGGGTTGAGGCCGTCACTGCCTCTACTTGGTGCGTCCAGGGAAAATGGCAGTGCCGTCGCCTGCCTTCCGCTCGGCGTGCAGGAGTTGGGAAAGACCAGCAGGGCATAGTTGGTGGAGACAACTGGTGTGAAGAAACTGCCTTTGAATACTTTTTTCCGAAGAAGTCGCACTTGGCCGCACACAAAGTTTGTCACAATTGATTTAGTGCCCGTATGAAGGGTGACAGTTTGCGTGCCCCGCTGCTCGATGACCTCATAGCGCAGCATTAGGTGGTGTCGCGGGGAGGAGGGAGGGGGGAGGGGGAGGAGGAGGAGGAGGTTGGCGGCAGCGAGACGCTAACAAACCGCGAGAGAGCGGGAGAGGGAGACAGGCAAAGAAAAGTAGAAGGGAGAGACGGAAGGGAAATATGCGAACAAGAGACAGCCTAGAAAGTGCGGTGGTTAGGTAGAGTTGAAGCAGCGAAGCCGATACCGATGACGATGTACGGTGGAGAGGAGGGAATTTTACAGCTCAGGGGCTAGGCGCACACACACACAAAAGAAACGCTGCTATACAAGTGCGAGGAGCAGTCCCCTTCCTCACACGAGTGCCGCACAGAGCTCGACACAAACACGAAAATGAAGCACAGTGCACACGTTCAAGGCCACTGCCCTGCAACAGTGCAAAGAAACAGGGAAAGACAGGCAGGGATCGCACTACAGAGAGAGACGAACTCCAGAGTCCAGTACCAAAAAAAGGGTGGGAGGCTCTCTGCGGTCACAAGACGACCGAGCGGTGCCGGTTTGAGGGCGTGACAGTGAAAACAGCGACACCTCCCACCTGTGGGGCTCCTTCGTCTTCTTGCCACTGCGATTCTTTCGGTGAATAGTAGCAAAGTGAAACAAATGAGTAGTTTTCCCCCCTACCCCACGATCCTCACAAAAAAGGTCCGAGGAAAGCAATAGGCGTAAGTGAGCACCGTACCTGTCCAGTGTAGTGGCGGCATAGATGACTGTTGATGATATCAGCGGCGCGCGGAATGGAAAAAAAAAAGGAAGTAAAACAAAGGGCATACGAGAGGATGTGACGACAGAAAGGTCGCGGAGGAGAGGTGCAGAGTGATGTAAGTTGAGAGGAGGCGGGAGAAAAGGGGGGCGAAAGGGCACATACGAAATCTTCCGCCCACTGCCTGTATAGACGGTGTGCCGTGCCCTGAGAGGCATGCGGAGTAGGAGCTGATTGTGTAGTCACTGTATATTTGGGTACCAAATGCTTTCGGCCCCAGGCACAGGCGCTGGTCTAGTTTCTTGCTCGTCACGTTATCCCGTAAAGGCAAATGGCCTATCCTCGATGAAGCGGACTGTTGAGTTTAACTGCGCACGTCAAGGCGTGTTCGATTTTCGAAGTGCGCAGTTTATCTGTGAGAGAACGAAAGGCAAAAAAGGGAAAGAAGAGAGGGGGCATACTAGAACGAGCAAACAGCGTACACCTGCCGTCATTTCATCCCTTGCTCTACAGACCTCAGATCAGTACTTGGTGCGCAGGTTGAGCATCGTGGTACGCTTCGGTCGTAATGAGCGATTCTCTTCGCCGGGCAGCAGCGGGGGTGTAGCATCGCTACTTGCAGTATCAGAATCACCACAGCGCGCACTACCGGTGCCCATGGCTGCGGTGTTGAGCGCCATCGACCGGTCCAGCTCCCGATCTTCACAGAGAGGACATCCGAAACCACGCACAACTCTCTTTTCCACACTCATCTGGTACGAGTTAGCGCAGCCTCGGCACCTCCAGTATACAGGATGCATGTAGCCGATGCCCACGATCTCTGGGTAGAGATGCATGGGGTTCTTTTCATGATCCCACTCTGCTGCGATGTCGGGTGCTGCAACGCGTAGTCGTGTTGGAAGGTGGTAGCGCTTCCCGACGAACATCTCAACCTTCTTGCGATTTGCAATGCGGATAGATGACGCCTTGTGGCGAAGCGAAACGCACAGAGCTGACTGTGTCGAGTTATCGAGTTGCCCGCTCACCCACCGATTGACACGTAGGATGCACATGGATGCGGTACATGTCATCATCGCCACCCGCAGTGCATCGCAACTGTAGGGATTCCCGTACCGAAGCATTTGTAAAGGACTACTGAAGTCACAGAAACGCAGAAGTCCTACTTGAGCAATACGAAAGGGAAACCGTCAAAAGGGCTGGCGCAATGTAAGGCGAGGGAAAAAAAAAGAGAACGTGTGATGGGGAGGGTGGTGAATGCACAGTCAGCTGGAGCGAGCAAACAAAGAACCGCTGGGCACAAGCCGACGGGGACGCCTTCTGGCATAAGGGGCGGCTCTATCATTCGGAGAGCGCTACTCTCGCAATGCAGAACGACGTGAAATAGGGAGCGGTGAGGGGAACCGACTATACACGGAGGGGAGTGGGTGTGAAGAGGCGTTTCACTTTTCTCTTTCTGGCAGAAGGCGGTAAGTGTACTCCGCGGACGCGGGCCACTTGGCGCAGCTGCCGAGATTTAAGCACTCCAAGTAAAATGTGCGGAGTACAGAGAGAGGAGAGGAGGAAAGGCAAAAAAAAAAATACCCTAAAGCGCGTTGACGTACACATGCAGGAACACACACACACACACACACACACACACACAAACGCACATGCACAGAGTTGAGAAAAAGCAACAACCAGAGAGATTTGGTTCAAGGGAAAGATCGAATATGCGTGTAATACCCACAAGTGAGGGAGAGAGGCTTCAAGAAACGAAGAAAAAAAAGGAGCGCACCTAAACAGAAGCGAAGTTGAATTGTGCGTGAGGGAGGCGCATTTTATACTCGGCGAAGTGAGTCCTATACACTAACGGTGCAAGATGGGCAAATGGAGAGAGGGCAAAGAGTCCCCCCTCGCCGCAACACCACGCTCTTTCATCGCGCTTCTCACCTGCCCTGCAATTCCTCGCTGCACATTCGATCCCCTCCCCTATTTCCTCCCTTCACACCGGTGCGTGCGATCTGATGGACGAATGAAGCGAAAGCAGGAAACAAGACGAGTTCGTGCCTAAACCCGTACGGGTGCCCACATAAAGTGCCCCCAAAGGATTTGAAAAAGTGGCGAGAGTAGGGAGAACAGGGGAGTGAACATGATGACGGAAGCGATATTCGGTCTAGTGATAGAAAGCTTGGAGACACGGGTAGGCTGCTGCTCATGCTACTGCGCGTGGTGACACTTTCGGCACCCGGTAAGAAAAGTATTTGCCGGCAATAAAGAAAATCAACAGAGAGACGTTGCTGAGAATGCCTGCGTGAACTGACCCACCGCAGCCTATACATATGCCCACACACATACAGTGCCTCACCTTTTCCGCCGCCCCGGTTGTATTGCTGGGGCAATTTTAAGACTCAAAAAAAGCGAGAGAGAGAAAAAGGAGAGGCGATTGCAATCCTCCTCTCCCTACTGGGAAGAACACACCCGCACACACAACTGGCACAAGCACATGTAGACATACACACGCACACACACGGAGATCAACACGAAGGAAGTGGATGTACGCTAACAGATATGAGTTCCTTACTCCGTTCTCGTTCCTGTTGACAGTTATGTTTGGTTTCCGCTCTTTCATGCATACGGGGAAGGGAGGAGTGCAGGCGGAGCTTCGGGGACTCTGATGCAGGAGAATATATGAAAGAGAAACAGCCGATGGAGAGCGCCGGGTGTACCGTGGGTGCAGTGAAAGAGAGAGAGCAGCAGCACAAAGAAACTCGATCTAGTCACATGGGAGAGCTACAAAAAATGGTTGGAGGCTTGGCGAATCGAAAGGGACAAGAGTGACTCACGAAAGAGACACCTACAGAAACATACATGTATGCGAGCTCACGCACACGGAGGCACCTCTGTCAAGGGAGAGGAGCTGCGCAGCGACACTTCCATGTTCTTCAGTAAAATGATCAGCTGCGGTTTCCTTTGTCCTCCACATATCATCCTGAAGTGTATGAGTGTGCGTTAAGCATCTTCGACTACTCGTAAAGAATAAACATGGGCATGGAAGATGACAGAAGAGGATATCAAGGTGTGTCGTTCTACTCGTACCGAGTGATTACTTCAACGCTGCCAACACAGCCGCCCACGCAGCTGGTAGCACATATTCACATCATGGCGAGCACCTGTGCAGTCTTCCCAGTCACCGAGTGATTCCGCGGTCGCACTCATTCAGATTGTCAAAGTTCAGCACCAGAGACTCTGTTGTCACCACGTCGGCCATGGTGACAAACGCACCGCTCACTTAAAAAGTAGTCGACATAGCCAAACTTGATGTCCCCCTTGTTAAGCAGCCTCGGCTGCACCTTGAAGTTGGCCCCGCCCATGTACCCCTTCAGCACACTAAGGACGCCTTACTCCTTCAGCTCCACGAGGATTGGTAGACCACCAACCTTTGCAGAGCTTTCAGAGACGAACAACAAGGCTGCCGTCGCCATGCTCACGAGGCTGACGTTCGTGACGGTGATGATGCCGGTTTGCAGTCGCTCTTGAGAAGCGTCTTCTGCTGGTTGAAGTAGCTCCGCTACAACCTCCCCAACTACTCGCCGTGAGACACCACCACTGTTTTGCTCTTGGCAACCTATTCGACATGTACGCAATGGTGGAAGAGGGCCTTCTCCCAAAAACAGAAAACCAGTCGTTCTTGTACGAGCGGTACGCAGTGCCTTCCTGAGGCGCACGCGAAGCGTTGTACTTCGACACTAGGCTTTCGGTGAGCCGCTTCACCACCATACCGTTCTTGCCAACGAGAGAAGGGGTCGAGCAAGGTCCCTTGCAACCCGCGCACACAAGAGGTGTGGGGTGGTCAACATGGAGTCCACCCAAGCAGCGAGGCCAAGGTCGATCTCGTCACATATAATCTAATGTACAATGTCGTGGATCGTGGCACCGCTGCTGGCGTCATTCTCCTGCACGGTCGTTCCTGGAGAAGTGGTTACCACCCCCACGTACTTTACTTGGTCACTCTGGCGCGGTTCATGTTGCAGATACCCTGCATGGGCTACACCACCGCAGTGTACTCCAGGTACCGTGGGTCACGCTCGTCACTCGTAAGGACAGTCTTGGCAGCGCCCAGAATCACGTCCCACGAACACAGCGGGGACACGCTACCTGTCCATGGTGCCAATCGCTGCACGGACCGCACCCACGGTCAAGATCTTCGTAGCAGCCCCATTGCGTGCTCAAGTGAGGAAGGGAAGGGGAGTGATGGGTAGCGAAACCAAAGGGCTGTTCAGCTAGGCCTACTGATGAGCGATGCACAAGGCAAGTGCAAAAAACTCAAGCACAGAATGGGAAGGGTAAAACGCAGGTAGGTGGAGAAAGGTGGCTTGGGTTTGGCGGTGGCGTATGTCTATGCGGTGATGGAGGGTCTTTGTGTCGAACCGGCGATACGAGGGAGGATGCCAAAGAAGTAAGTAGACGAGAAAACAAAAAAGGGAAGGTCAGGGCAGAGGTGACAACTCGTGCGAAAGCGGAATGGGAGGCGAAGTGCGCGACGAACTTTTTTTTCTGCGGTGGACAGTCCTGCGTCGAAATAGCGGTGCATTTTTGTGTTGGTCTTCTCTACGATGAGTGGTCAAGTTTGTACAGGCGGCAGTTGAAGTCTCCACGCAGACAGACATGTGTACACAGCAGAAGAGGAGTGTCTGGGTGTCCATGCTGTCTGAGGTCACGAAGACGACACAGCACAACAGTGAGGCGAGAATTCAATGATGCGTATGTGCTGCTCCAGATGCAACCACTAGAGATAGGCAAGTAGCGGCCTAGTAGGGCGAGGGGTAGGAGACGAGGCGATCGTACGTGAAGAGGCGTTCATTCTTGAGAATGAGACGTCGAAGAAGTCGTGACGCTGCCGCACCGTTACTTCGTCAGTCGTCATCGCTGATTTCCACCACTGTCTGCACCACGCGCACCACTTGGCAGTCATCCTCCTCGCCCACCACCATCTCTTCCAGGTGCTGTGTCGCTGCCACACTGCGCCCTTCCTCTCGCGTGACCTTCTGAAAAAGACACTCAGGATGGCATGGGGTGCTCGACGTGGCGCTAACCACCCGTGTTGTCAGTGTCAACACAGAAGTCGTTGTAGCATCCACTTCCGCGCGCACTCTCTTCCACCCCACCGCTGAGTCGGTTGCGGCCGTCCTGGTATCATCAACAACAGTTTTATTAACCCGTTCAGCTCTCGCCAACAACCCCGAGGAGCCGCCCAGCATCATTGCAGTAGCTGAGCAGGGCACAGTGGCTTCCATATCGATCTTCCCTTTGTCCCTTGCCGCCTCCGTTTTGCTCAGCGGTGACACCGAAAAGAACCTTGTGATGGGCTGCACGCCAGACACGCGACTGCGGAGGCGTGGCGCCTTTTCCACAAAGAGTGCCTCGTGCTGCTTGAAGCTCTCCTCTGACACGGTCGGCACCACGCATGCTGGGTTGACGAACTGGACAAACTGCAAAAGCTCGTGAAAGGCGCAGTGCTCGCTGTATGGTACACGAAGAAGGGTGTACTTCTCCGACACGTCTCGGGACGCGCAGCGCTTGCACCACCCCGTCGGCTCCACGATGAGCACCTGATCGTAGCGCTCCAGGTCAAGTGCTAGGCCGTCTTCGATATTTACCATCGCAGGGCCGTCGGTGTGCGCCAGCGCAACCACTGTTCGGTAGCCAACGTTGGCCATGGGAACCAGAAAGACGCTGAGAAGGTGCTCCACTTCCTCAGTCTGTCCTTCGGCAACTGCTGAGGACTCTCGTACGGGGGTAGCAGGGCTTGCGCCACTCTCCTCCAGCGTACGGTCTATGTCGGTGGCGACACTCTTGCGTTGAGTGACTTGCGTACTAGGCGCGCCAATCATCACCGGTAGTAGAACTGGCACGTCTTCGACATGAGCCGTCTCTGTCAGTGGACCTGAGGAGGCATTACTACCTGCATTGCGCGGAGACGCGGCTTTTTCGCTTGAGTCGGAGGCCTTCAATGGCTTAAAGCACGTTTCGAAAAAACGCATTGAGGACAGCAGCCTATACCGACTCGGTGAGACATAAATGCACCATGATGCTGGCTGTGGTGCGTTGCGATTACGCTGAGACTCCGTGGAGAGGCTTGCTGCGTGACTCTGCTCAGCCGACCTCACGCCAGGAAAGGCGTCCCGTAGCGCCAACGCAACACGTTCCTTCCCGATCGTGTAGCACCCTATCAAGACAGCGCAACGAACTTGTCGACGTGGCGGATGTCCGGTCAAGGGCACCGCGGCTCTTGCGCAGCATGCGGCACGGTGGAAGAGAGACAGAAGAACTTCAATCACTGTCTGCGTCACTTTCCATTGCGAGGGGAACTTGTACGCTGGCGAGCAGAAAGTGTTGTCAAGGAAGAGCACGTCCAGGAGCTGCCGCCGTGCCACATCCTGCAGAGCCTCATCATCTGCGATAAACTGCTCGTAAAGCGGAGCGGACGGCGCCACAACCTCAGGCACCGCCGCCGTCAATGCATGCTGCTCCTTACTTCGTTGTATTAGGCACGGCAACGGCGGCACATACGTTTTCCCCCAGTTAGAGGACCGTGGAGGATTCTGCCAGGTCTCCCGCAACCCGCTGAAGCGGAAATCGCCGGTGTGAAGCACGGTCCCGAAAAATGATGACACAAAGAGAAACATCACCGCCCCGGGGCAGTGGTTAGCTGGAATAAGGCGCACTGCAAACACATCGCTGCCATCTGTCTGCCCTCCCCCCCACTGCGAGGATGTGGCCGGTGGACTCAGCAGCGCCTGCACCCTTGAGTGGTGCGGCGTTTCGGATACACAGTCAAGACACACGCCGCTCGAAAGAGAGAAGATGTATGTCTGACGCAGCTCCATCGGAAACAGGCATGACGCGGGCACGCCGAGTTGTAATTGGGTGAGTGTCGCCGTGGGACGGCTGCAATAGATCATGCCGCTGTGCCAGCGATTGGTGATGCCTGTGTAGTGGTCAGAGTGAAAGTGGCTCAGAAAATAGAAGGTGTGCGCCCACACCCCCCTCTCAGTGGAGGTCAGTTTACGATCCTGCTTAAACACCCGCGAAGTTGGAGAGCAAGGCGTCCATAGTTTTGTCGCCCCCTTCTCGACAAGGGGGGCTGGGCGAGGTGCTCGACGCGTCTGTTCAGCAAGCAGTGAACCGTGATTCACAAAACGGAAGGCGTCGACCAGGATGGTGCCTTGCAAGCCCCGATATACCTCTCTGGACTTGAAGTACTCTCGTATCACACCGTCTCTGTCGACGTTGGATGCTGCCGCACCCGCCTCGCTAGTCGAGGATTTCATAGGACCGCTCGATTTTGAGAAATTCGCAAAGAGCCGGTTAGACGGCTGCCTCTATGCATGTGGGGCAGGATAGTGGCGAATGTGTTTATCATCACCAACGCGTCCGTTGGTGTCGAAAAGAAAAAGAAGAAAGAACGCCCCAAAAGAGAAGATGCACGTTCGGCGGAAAGCAGAATTCACATCGTTCACCACACGAATGAGTTACAGATCTCGTCCTCAACTTGCGTCCGCGTCTATGAGCGCTAAGTGCAGGTGGTCAATCTCTCTTTTTTCGGGCGCCCACCAAACACAACGAAAGACTACTGGAGAGAGAAGACGACGAGAAAGGGAAAGATAATCGCGCACTGCACAAAGACGTTCAGCTAGCGGGAGGTCTGTCAGCGAAGTACGTCTAGAAAGCAGCAGGAGGGTGCCATTGGCTCGAGAGTTTCTCTGTCCCCCTTTTGAGGGGCAAATCCAATCGGTGGGAGAAGCAACGGCTCCCCTCACATCAATCAGAGGCGCAGGAGGGAGGCGATATAGGAAAGATAAAGAAGGTAGAGAAACCGCTGATGATGACGAGAGATGCCACTGAAGAGTCTAGTGACGGGAGCGCCGTATGCTCCTTCACGACGTGCGCGCGTACATGTTTGGATTCAGACATGTGGCGTCTTGCACATCCACACCAAACCACCGCTACCCACACTGAGAGGGGAAAAGTGGAGAGGTTCGCGAGGTACTCCCGCTTCGCTTCGTCCCTATTTTTTTTTTGCCTTCACGTCGGTACTACCCTGCTCTAGTTTCACCCTGTGCAAAGGAGAGGCGTTGTCAGACTCCCAGAGTCAATAAACAGTCACACCGGTGAAAAGAACAATACAAGATAAGCACAACGCTGAACAGAAAAGAAAAGAATAAACAAAAAGAGAATGATACCGAAAGAGAAGCAATCATGTATACCAGTGCATCTCTTCAAGCCTTCCTGGCTGACAAGTTTCCTATTGCCGTGGAAGAGTAAATCAAACCGGTATCCCCACTGATCGCGCCATCGACACCTCCAGCGCTGGTAGAGCTAATCAATGAGAATGCTGTTGCTTTCAAGACACCATTGGATAACACTACACACGAAGAGGTAGACGTGAGTATCCCCATTTTTCTGCCACCCCAAGGATCCCTGTCGTCGTGACTAATGAAGGGTGTGGGTGGGGGGAAAGAGCAAACGCTTACGATGACTCGATTCCTCGAGGCCTGAAATGAGCGAAGGAGCTACAATGGGGTAAGAGGGAGAAAAACGGCTGGGGGGGGCCATATGTCGCCCGGGTGGCGGAGAGGACGTTGACTCGCTCCGCATGCCCACACCGCGTTTCGATCCTCCTTTCCCCTTCACACTCCTGTCGTGAACTTTTAAAGCAGGAGAAAAATCAAGGAGAAGCGGGAAGGGAGAAAGAAAAGCACAATCGATGCTCAGGAAACTGGGAGCGCGACGCTGTAGACACTACGGCACACATACGCAGACTGACACACCCACACCCACCCACACACACACACACACACACACATACGTGCATGGTTGTGCGCAACTTTTTCCTGTTTGCTCACAGAAGCACATGCACACGAATGAGGTATTCGGCTAGATCGACAGGAGCGTCTTTTAAACGCCCGTGCGTCCGGATGCACACAAAGGTGACTTGACGAGATGCATCACAAAATAGACCCTTTTGCGTCATGCGTCACTGTGTGGGGGTATGTACGTGTTTTTCGCATGTAGACGTGCGCGTCGGACGAGAGTTCTCAAGGGCGAATTACCGCGCGCTTGGACTTCGGTATACATATACGTCGAAATCGGTACGTGCTGCGCTGGCAGAGAAACAAATGGAAGGTAATGGATGCACAAGGCGACTGCTGCAGGGAATCAAACCTAAGACACCCATACAAGAACACGCGTGAATGCTATTTTTTTTTTTTTTGCCAGGAAGGGGAAGAGCGCATATAGCCCACCGAGATGCCCTAACTGGAGGTCACTCCCATTACGAGAGAAGGACTGAAGCAAGCCAAAAAGGGAGACTAACACAGAGGCAAAGAAAAATACACACACACATAAAAAAAAGGTCACAGCACAAGGAGAAGGAAAAGAAGAAGAGTCGGTTGAACCTTCATCAATAACAAAACAATAAGAAAGACAGAGGACTATATGTCGGACTGTAGCAGGGAAAGAAAGGGAGTGACGGATGAGATGTGTATGGGGGAGAGGAGGCAGAACACACAGAAGAAGAGAGCTAGGAACAGAGAGGAAAAGAGGAAGAAGCAAGCAAGCAAAGCACACAAATGGAGGAAAATAACGAACGCCATGAACCACAATCAACATGCTTGGAGAAAGAAGAGAAGAGACACCGACGCAGCCAGCTGCACACATCAAGGAGTATTTGTACACAGAGAGAGACACACACACACACACACAAATATAACAGCACTGTAGAGAAAAGGAAAGAAAAAAAAAAGCAGAGAATGAAAGGAGGAAAGAGGCGACGACGCCGACTGTCTTCGCCACCATAGGGGTGGCAAGACACCGCATGAATGCATATAGAGAGTAAGCATTACAAGGAAGGCCGGAATGATGACGGTGGTGGTGGTGAGACTACGGAAGGAAAGACCACAACCTGTGTTCGTTTACCTGTTTCTTTCTCTGTACTTTGGTATACGCGTATCGTTTCAGGACTACTTGAGCGACCCACTCAGCAGGGGCCGAGCAGGAGAGACGGACTGAACATGATGCCAAATCACAGTGAAAAGAGCAACAGAAAGGAGAGCCGCGCGGACAAGGAAAGTTGCAGCAGTGGGCGAGACCCATTCTCCTTCAAACCAGTACAGATAGCACCAGAGTTAACTGAGGCTCAAGAGAATGAGTGAAACACGACCAACACAGATTCGTTGTCACACGCGCGCAAACGTCTCACAAGCGCTTCAGAAAGGGGGAGAGAGAGAAAGAGAGACAAGAGCATGGTAAGCAAGGGAGAAAAGATCCTCGGGCCGTCGAGGTACGGCCGAAAGGGGAAAAAAGACCAGTTGTCCATTGTAACGCGGGAGTACATGTAGCGAAGAAAGAAGGGATGCTGGGAAGAGGCGGTGGAACGCGTTTTATGTGATACCCTGATGCGCAGACATGGAGTCACCTTCATGGTTACGCGCGGAATCTTCTTCAACTCAATAGCGTCTTTGACGCCATCACAATCGACTCTACTGTGGCACAGCCCCCCCCTTCATTTCCACTTTCTACTCACCCTATTATCTCTCTTCTTTTTACTTGCTCGTGGGCTTGCCGGGAAGCTCCACAGAGGTGCACAGAGGACCCTCAAACTTGCCGACAAGCACTTCGGCAAACACCATGTTGTCCTGGCTCTCGCGTAGTACCGCCTCTACGCCGCCAACCGAGTTAACAAGACAGGTGCGTGGCTCCACGCCTTTGCAGAAGTTGCGCGCCAAGCCTGTCCAGTTCCACACGGCGACGTCGTTGTATGACGAGTCCCAGCCGCGGATGAAGCGCTCGATTGTGTAGCCATCGTTGTTAACGAGAATGTACGTAGGCTTCAGTCTATAGCGCGCAGCCGTGCCGAGCTCCTGCACCGTCATTTGCGCAGCGCCATCGCCGATGATGCACACAACGCGGCGATTTTCGTCCGCTAGCTGTGCTCCTATGGCAGCGGGGAGAGTGTAGCCGATGGAGGCCCACATCTGCTGGCAAAGCATATCGCAACCCTGCGGCAAGCGAAGCAGTGCAGACGTAAAGGAGGAGGTACCGAGTTCAACCAGGAGAACGTCGTTGGGACGCAGGCCGTTCTGAATCTCGCGCCACACATGGCAGAGGTCGAGGGTGTCAGCGCTATCCGGAGAGCGGAAGCTATCCGGATCCGGGTACTCCGTGCTCCAGTTCGTGTGGCATTCCATCGCGGTTTCCTCAACCACCTTCACAGCCACCTCCATCGGCACCTGGGGGAAGATCTGGTCCCCAACCTTGGCGAAGAAGGGCTGGATGTCGATCAGTTTTAGAGGGTCAATCTTGTGCCGGAATACTGCGGTGACAGTGTCGACAAACTGAACGCCAATCGAGATGCACACGTCGGCATTTTCAATGACGGACTTCGCAGGGCACGGGGCATTGCCGGCGATGTAGGTGCCCACGTAGTTCTCCAGGTGCTCGTTTACGGCGCCCTTGCCGAGGACAGCGGCAGCGTACGGGATGCGAACGTTCTCAAGGAAGCGATTCACGAACGGACCGCATTGGTAGCGCTGAATCAAGTGACCCGTCAGCACAGCCGGATTGCAGGAGCTGTGCAGGTGAGACGCTACAGTGAGCTTAAATGCACTGACCGAGTCAGGGGAAACCTCCGGCAGGCGGCGCATCAACTTCGTCGGCGGAGGCGGCACTATCATTTCCGCTAAGTTTGTCGGCAGGGCAATATATCCCGGCTTCTTCTGATACAGCACCTCTGTGATAACACGATCGATCTCCATCAGGCAGTTCTCGGGTGTCAGCATTACCGCAATGCAGCACACCTCAGCGCTGATGTGCAGAAAGTGCGCGTGGTTGCCGTCACCAAGTGTGTGATGTAGCAGCTCACGGTTACCTTGGCTCTTTGTGGAGGGAGCACCGGCAATGTGAATGACCGGGACGCTCTCTGCGAAGCTACCACCGATTCCGTTAAGCGCGGAGAGCTCGCCGACACCGCAGGTGGTGGCGACAGCACCCAGGCCGCGTTGACGTGCGTAGCCGTCGGCAGCGTAGGCCGCGTTCAACTCATTTGCCGTGCCAATCCACTTCATTCGTGGGTTCGTCATGACATCATCCAGGAAGCGCAGATTGAAGTCGCCAGGGACTCCAAAGAGGTGCTCGCACCCCGCCTCCACAAGACGGTCGAGGAGGTAGCAGCTGACCGTGTATCCGTTGAATGGCATCCTCGCAGGTCTTTTGCGACAGAAGTGTGGTGTACGCAACGAAGCAACAAAAACAAACAAGCAAACAAAGGCAACGAAGAGTGCTGACAGTTGGGAATTTTCAGACGATCAACAACTCCCGAGAGGGGTGTGTCGCCACAAAACTCACGGAAAGGAGGTGTGTGTGGGTGTGGGTGGGTGGGTCGGTGTGTGATGGGCGTGGCGGAAAAGGGGGTAGGTGATCAGAAAGAAATACAGCCGTTTTCCTTTGCGGAGTATCTTTAGGTTGTCGTGTTAATCTCTATTGAGCAGTTGCAGGAGAGGGAGGAAGGAGGGGAGAGTGGGACGGGGACGAGCGCAGTGGACTTCTTGCACGCAAAGTTGTGAGAACGGAAGACGTAATTTCGCATTCACAGGACGCCAGGAAAAGGTGAGGAGAGAAAAGAGCAAAAACTCACACCGCATGTGTCCTTCTGGAGAGGAGGACTACCCACATCCAGTGCGGTCGCACTAGAGGAGAAACCATATAAGGGAGACATGCACATGTGTCCACGCTAAATACCACGCATTCCTTCCACCTTCAGGTATACATGAAAGGGATGATAGACATCGAAGGGTCTGCCAATACGTCCGCGCATGAACATCTACACACACACTCATCAAGCAAAGGTAAAAAAAAGATTGCTTTCCCTTCACCCTGCACAACCCCAAGTCTTGCCGCCATGCGCGTACACCCGTGCCTCGGTCGCCCTACGGCTGCCTCCTGCTCGTCTGGAAAGTGCCAACCTATCGGCGAATCGAGAGCCACGCGCCCAGCGGGCCACGCACCGCGCCCGCGCCTGACGCGCTGCCTCTCTGTCCCGCACTGTCCCACCACGCGCTGGCACCGTTAAGGGCCCGTGGCCCCCACCGTCCCATGCAGCAAGAGCGGCGAGCTCCCTTTGCGAGGGCGCCGCCCAGCACCACGACGCCCCTCCTCCTCCCCCCATCCACCAGGGGACGGGCTCCAGTGTGGCTCGTATGCCATCCTTGACTGCAGGCGACAGGAGGGGGCCGTGGGCAGAGCCCCGCGGAGCTCCGCACGGAGGCGCGGCCATCGTCGACCTCCTCGTGCGGAGGCAAACGCAGGCAACACGTTCGTCCAGCAAATCCATGGCTCCGCGAGTATGGTCCGCGTCGACGTTCAACCCCCACCTCCCCCCCCCAGCACCGCCATCAACTGAGTCCAACGCGTGTGCGCCCTCCACACACACGGCTCCTATCTTGGCCCATCGCGGGCCCTGCCTCCCGCGTGGCCGCGCAGCCGTCGCGGGAGCGCTCGCACGAGTGGCCTGCACCGACTTCGGGTACGCGTCGCCGGGCGGTAGGGCGCGGAGTCAGCATCCGTGTGCAAATGCTCGGCGGCGCTCTCGTGCCGTGCACCGGGAGCGCCTTGACACTCACGGGGCGCGCTCTGTCGACGCCCGGGGCGCGGTCGCAGCGTGCCATCCCGAGCCTACCCATCGCGAACGCTTTGGAGGGCGTGGGGCTGGGCCCCGGTGGGGCGCGAGCGGGGGGCGCTGCCGGGTGTCGCCCTCACGCCCGCCGGCACACCGCCACCAACGCGCTGACCTGCTCCCTTCCGCGCTCAGGTAGCGGTCGCCGCTCATCCCCACCGCCACTCCGCGGCGCACAGCACAGGCCACGTCCAGGCCTACGCCCGACATCAGCGCTCCGCCGCCAAAGCAGACCGCCAGTAGGCGGACGCGTGCACGCGTTGAATCGTCGACGCAATTCCTAGTGAGCGCATACGAATGTCCTCATGGTCGCACGTCCCTACCGCCCAACGGCCGCCCAGGTCTGCCCGCCGGCACCACAAGTCCCCGCAAAATGGTACCCGAGGGCAGGCTGCAGGCTCGCGGTCTACCCGTGGAGTGGGGCACTGGGCCCTGAAATGCCACCCAATGAGAGGCTAGGCGTCTCCAGGGCCTACAGTAAGCACAGGAATAAAATATAGAAGTGCATCTATAGAAAGCGTACTGCACAAAAACAGACGGTGAGGGACTGAGGTGTACATGAAAAGCGCTGCTCTCTTGATGAATACTCCCTCAGTAACCGCACTTCACCGTTGCCGGATGAATTCTCCATTCTTTTCTTTTCAGCTGTGCCCTCTTCGCTATCTTTTTTTTTGTTGTTGGTCCCGCTGCATCCGCCGCAATCCACAGTTAACGCAGCGGCTACTGTCCTCGCCGTCTGTGGACGTTCAAAGGGATCCGGATCTGGCCAGGTCTTTGCTAGCGAGCGTCTGTTCTTCCGTCGTTGGAAGTGTGTCACTCAGTCCCGCAATGCGCAAACATGCAATGTACATGCTCTCTTGCATATCCATGAGGTTACCGAGCACTGTCACCGCTGCCACCGTCGCCAGTGCCTTGTTAATAATGTCGGGCAGTAGCAGCGTCCACATAGGCAGCACGTAAAACCGCACCATACACCACATACCGATCGAGGCTACCACGCATCCTACTACCACAAGAGTGCGAATTACTTTGCGCAGCAAAACACCTGGCGTGGCACTGACAATGTTTTGCTGCTGCCACTCAAGACGTGTCGCGGCAGTGAAGCGGTGTTGCACGACGGAGCTCACTACTACACACAAAGCGCATGCCGGGACCGACGCATGAAGGAGCAAATCAAAGGCGTGCCTGCCGTCCCCCTGCGTCCGCCCGTAAATCCATGACCCCTTCGGCAGGGCGCCGAAGTCTGCTACGGCACGGAGCCACAGCACGCGCGCCGTGAAGAGCTGCACAACACCGTATCCATCCTCGAGGCCCAGCTCCGCTGCCGATTCGGCGTTCTTCCAGAGCTCCCTCGGAGGCACTAGCGACCACAAAAACCAGGCCGCCGCAACCGTCATGGCGATGTAGCGAGAGGCAGACACATGGAGTGCCGCGTTATACAAAAGAGAGACGAAGAGCCACCACAAAAAGTGCAGTGAGCCAAAGCGGATGCTTGCCCAGATGGACGAAACGCCGTCCATGGCATACACCACGCACCCGGCACCGATGGCGAGAAACGTCATGTAGTCAATGGCGCACGCATCGATGATGGCAGGTGTCCAGAGGATCATGAGGGACATGAAGAGCCAAATGAGCACCAGCTCTTCGTGCACGCTCACAACGAAGTCTAAAACGATCAGTGAGGCGATAAACCATAGCGCGCTGCACGTGACAAGGCCACGCAATGCCTCCGCCACACAATTCGTCGTTGACATTGTCACCACCATCCCAGCCCGCTTCGACAGGCCGTACACAAAGTTCACGACACCGAGGAAGGTGAGAGACCAGATAACCATCGCCCACAGACTCCAGTCTGTCCACACGTACCGGATGTACATCACCAACACCTCCTGCACAACAGTGAAGCCGGCGATAGTAGCCATGTACCACCGCAGTGCCACATATGCCTTGTTGGGGACATCGCGAAACAACCGATAGGCTCCGGCAAAGAGAACGACGGGGATGCGGTGAATGCACGCTTGCGCGAGGTAGGCGCGAAAGAGCTCAAACTGAATCACGACATGAGTGTTACTCTCGGCAATTTGCGGATCAATCTTGCTCCTCTCGATTTCGTTGAAGCTGTGCATGGCGAGTCTCGCCAAAGACCCAGGAGTGCATAGCTGCTGCCCAATCACCTGCCGCAGTCGGACCCCCTCGGCGACGCACATGAGAACCACCATCGCAATGCTAGGTAGCTTCTTATCGGGGAACAGCTGGCCTGCATTCCACCCAATGTTCCAAGTATCCTGACAGAAGACACGGAAAAGGAGGACAGCGATCGCCGCCAGCGTGGCACCGTACAGTGTGAAGCACAGCCGCTCCGTGAAGGACATAGCCCGTAGTATGGTCTGGTACTCATCGGGCCACACCGCCTCCGTGCCGATGGAGCTGTGCAATTCCACCACGAGCCAAGTCACGACAGCATTGTTGCGCAGGTGTATCACGCAGAATACCCCGCCTAAGGAAAGCACTTGATACCAGGGTGGCAAATGCCCTAAGGAGTCCCGCACACCGCCGAGGTAATGGGGGGAAATCTCAAGCGTTGTCGACGAACTCAAGGGCAAGTCATCCATTGCTGAACCCCCCTCCAGAAGATGACAAAAAAGAGTCAATGCCTCCACAGGTCGGGCGTGTCGATTAATGAGGCCACGTTCCCATACTCACGTGGGAGCGTCCACGAATACGTGTGTGCTTGTGCAGCTTGTCCACCACCAGAATAAACTGTTTTTTTTTTCTGCCCAGGAGCCAAGCGATAGGGGGGAGGCTGAGCCGCAGGGACGCTCAAAAGAAAGGGAGGAGAGAAAATGGCAGCGTGAAGAGATTATCCGAGCGAAGGGGCTTTGGGGGCAGTATCGCGGTGCCTCCATCCTTCTCCTGCGGATTGAGGTAAAACGAGAGGAATACCGGGGCCTCCTCCAGATTTCACACCCTGGCGTAGTGCCAAAGAAACCCTCTGAGAGAGTGAGAGAACGAGATGACGACTTGAGCTGGGTGTCGCACATTATCACCGCGAGAGACGCAGTTCTAGTTCCGCAGAGAACTGCAAGTCCAGAAGGCACACCTTCACAAATTTACGCAGAAGAGAAGAAGCCCACAGATCATTTCTGCTAGGAGAGCGGTGAGGGACAAACAATTGAGGAAGTGCGACAATTGGTCCATTTTGCTCTTCGCATCATCTTCGCATCTAAACCAGGGAAGAAAAAGAAAAACGAAAGTGTGACTCTCAGTCCTGAATGCTGCGCAGGTCAAGCGAGTCGCAACGCATTTTCTCACCTCATACCGACAAGTACAAACTAGTTAGTCCATCGCGAGAGGAGAGAAACACGAGTATTTCCTACCTGAGAGCGAGCGAGCGAGAGAGCAAAAGAAACGCAGAGAACAGAAGAAAAAAAACCACCACCAGTAAACACGAGTAACTGTGAGTATGGGGGATGCTGTGTACAGCGCTGTACATACTCCGGCAGCACACCCTCTAGAAAGCAAACAACGTATGGCCTCCGCAGAAGAGAGCGGGATTCATCAACAAAAGTGGTAACGATAATTTGAAGGCTGTTAATAGGAGAGGCGCTGCTGATTCATGCCTTATTACGAGTGCCCACACGGTGCAACACCACAAAGCCCTGCTTTCCCCTTCCCACCTCTTCCCTTCACTCAAGGCTACTCCGGAGAGAGTAAACAACAGAATCACACAACCGACTCGACACTCATGGTATGCAGGGCTCCCACTAGATGGAGGGAGTACCTACACGGAACCAGATCGCTCGCGGTGGCGGTGTGGCGCTTGTGCATGCAAGCAAATAAAAAGACGGGCAAATGAAGACAAACAGAAGCGCAAGAGAAAATCTGAAGCAATGAGGTCGTTCCTGTCACCCTCCATCTGCCCGCCAGCCCTCCTACGCTATGGGTGCGCCTGTTACTTGACTACGTCGCTCGCCTTAGAGCTTTCAAGCTCCGTTTCGCTCGTCTCCTTTACTGCATCGTCGTCGACGTTGCTGTCGGGCGAGATCATTTTCCCCTGTTCACCCCACATCACAGACTGGGGCTGCAGGCGATTCGGGTGGTAGCGCATGTTTGCAAGCTCTTGTACAATCTCGCACAGTTCGTCCAGCCGGGCATTGTTCACCGCGTCTTTCGGATCGTCAAACTTGTGAGAAAGGCGGCGGTCGAGAAGCGCCTTGAACTGCCGCACAAGCTCAATCGTGGAGTAGCTCGAACGGAAAAAGATCCAGCCGCTCACAACGCCAAGCTTGAGCTCGTGATGGTAGTCCGTTCGGGTGGCACGCGTGCTCATCAGCAGCACAGACCAGAGGGAGACGGAGGTTAAATGATGAGCCATGAGCGTCTCCTTCTCCGGTATTTTCATGAGTCCATCGTAGATTACAAAAGGATTCGACTCCTGGGTCAGTTTGCTCATCTTCAGTACACTGTCGTTCATGATCGCAATGTAGTTCTCAAAGAAGGTGCGCAACACTTGTGGTCCCGTAACCATCGCGACTTTAGGAAGCGCGTTCGAACAGAGCAGACACTTCGACAAACCAACATCCATCGAATTGCGCGAATGCTCAGAGGACTCGATGAACACAATGTCCTCACTGGTGAATCCACGCCGGTGCATCGACGTCGGCACCCTTGACTCCTCACCGATGAAGTTGTCATCCACGAGCAGGTTGCAGTACTGCCGCTTCAGCTGAGTGGCCTGCATGAGCGCCGGGACGCTCAGCTGACGCGCCCTGATCTGCTCCGCAACCTGTCCGTGCGCCCGTTCACGAAGCAGCGACACCCAATAATTGTATCCGTTCACGGAGGCAAGGATGTCTGAGAGGGTGTTACACGAAAGATCCTCGCGGTGGAGGCGCGATGAGACGCGCGCATCAAACGAGCGAGTGAAGACGCCCTTTTCGGTTGTCGCGGCGATGGTGAGGGCCGTGTCGAGGCACCGGAATGCGGCGCCGAGCAGAATAGTCTTGCCGATTGTCGGTTCGACTGGGAGCTTCGCGAGGCGGTGCCCTAGCGGAGTGAGCTGACCGCCCTCGTCGGTTGCGCCGAGGTCGTATAGTCGTTTCATGGCGCAATCCACCTCCGACTCGAGCGGTGGTTCCATCGCCGTCCTCAGAAACTGCTGAGGAGCACCGACCTCGAGCTTCAAGATGGTGAGGCAGAGCTTGTCCAGGGGTGTGCGTAGAAGCTCCGGCGTTTGGAACTCGTGCAAACTGCGGAAGTGTTCGCGCGAGAAAAGACGAATGCAAAGGCCAGGGCGTGTGCGACCGACACGACCGCGGCGCTGTACGCAGTTTGCCCGACTGGCGTAGGTGCTCATCAAGCGCGAAAATTTTCCCTGTGCTTCCTCTGGCACCAGAGATGGTGATACCACGGTCGGAGTGTCTTCGACACGGTTCGAATCGTAGCCCTGTGGGTCACTTTTTGGAACCAACGTGCGTATGCGCGTGGCGTACCCCAGCTGCTTCATCCGGCCCGTGTCGATCACGACGCCAACGTCGTCGATTGTCACGCCGCTTTCAGCGATGTTGGTGGAGAGAATGATCTTTATTTTGCCGGGTGGTGGTGGCAAGAAACACTTCAGCTGCGACTCAGCCGACACCGCAGAGTGTAGCGGCAAAACATAGTACGACGTGTTGCGCTCCAGCACATCTCGCGCCTTATGGATCTCGTCCCACCCCGACAGAAACACGAGGATGGAAGAATCAGTGATGTCAATCATGCGGAGCGCCTGCTCAATGGCGAACTGGATGGTAGGGTAGTCGACCGGCGTCGATGCTTCGAGGAAGCCGTAGCGCGATCGAGGGATGCAGGCCGTCGCGCAGTCCTCACCCGACACCACGATGGGGGCATGCGTGACACCAATATCTGGCTGCGCGGAGGCGTTGCATCCTTTGTGCTCACTACTTTCCGCAACGCAGGCCGCCTCCTTCAGGAGGGGCGTGAAGCAGTTATGCTCGCGCGCGAACGGCACAAGGTCTTCCAAGAAGTACTCCTTAACCGGAAAGACATGCCCCTCGACTTGAATGAGCGGGGCGCCGCCAAAGTATGCCTGGAAGTCAGCGGCATGCAGGGTAGCGCTCATCAGAACAATTCGGATGTCGCGCCGCTTCTCCAGCACTTGCCGCAGTAGCATCAGGATGAAGTCGGAGTTCATGTCGCGCTCGTGAATTTCGTCGATGATGACGTGAGTGTAGTCGTCAAGCAGCGTGTCCGTCTGCATCACGCGAAGAAGCAGGCCGGATGTGGCGAACGTGATGTGTCGGCCCTTGCGTGCGTCAAAGCGGATAATGTACCCTGTGGACTCCTCAAGCGGCTCCAGCCGCTCCGCCGCGACGCGCTGCGCAATAGAAACTGCACTGAGTCGCCGCGGCTGCGTAACGATGATGGAGCACCGCCCCCCGTTACCCTTCAAGGTCTCCTCGTCGAGGATGTACTGAGGAACCTGTGTCGTCTTGCCACAGCCCGTCGTTCCGCAGATGATGGTGACGGGGTTGTTGCGGATGGCCTCGAGAATCTCATGCTTGTGTTCGGCAATGCTCAGCTCGGCACGCCTGGTCGCAAACTTCTCCAGGTATACGGGGTTTGTGATGCGCCGCTGTAGTTGTTCAAGAAGGCGAGCAGACTCCTCCGTCTCCTTGTCGGCGGCCTGCTGCGTTCTAGTAGAGCAGCTCTCCCCGCCACCGCCAGTTAGCCTCTCATTGCTCTCATTGAGGCTTTTTCGGTGGCTTGTCAGTGACGCCGTGCCCCCAGAGCACGGCATTGCTGCGGACAAGTCTTGTTGGTTCTGCAGGCACGCCTGCATTCGCTGCTGCACCGCATCAGGAATCGTCAGCGACGGAATTAGTTCTGGCAGAAGGTACGGGTTCAGCTTTAGCAAATCGACAATGAGCTTCATGGCCGGCACCTGTCCTTCCATCATCAAGAACAGCTTCTCGTACGCGCTGAGGATGTTGTCCCTGGTTCCACCACCACTGCAGCTGGCTGTCATTTTCTGACCATCCTCATCGACGATGGAGACACGCGCGGAAAAAATGGCCCCCGTTTTCACGCGATTCGCCTCTGGATGCGTCGCCACAACGCTTTCCATCTCGAGCTTAAGATTACCTGCAGAGGGAGGCTTTGTGAACGCCATCTCGCTCTCTTCCCTCGGAAGCAAACGTACAAGCAGATGCTCCTCGGGTGGCGGCAAGTCAAAGCACACTGTGTAGAGGCAAACAGCACGCTTTTTGCCGTCTACGGTGAATACATGTTGTTTGGAATACCAAGCCGCCTGAGTAACGAAGAGAGAGCTAAAACGGCTGAGGTGGTGCTTTTCTTGCTTTGTCAGCGAGCTTTCGGCGTCCGCGTTGATGAGGGGTAGAGTGCTGAAGGTGTCGAGGTCAAACTCGCCGTCAGCGACCGCTTGAGTATCCTCCTTCCACTTCTTGTCGCTGTTCACCTTCTGCACATACGCCGCGACAGCAGGAAACTTGTCGTCATAGGACTCGTCGACGCGCCGCAGAATGGCCAAGGCATGCATGGCGGCTCGTCGCTGGGCCACCACCTTGTTGTGTCCCACACCACGGCCTAGTAGGTACTCAAAGCCAGGGAGTGGAATAGTAGCGTAGGTGATGCGGTGATGCATGGGGCCGACCAGATATGAGTCGTACCGTGGGACGAATCTCTTGAGCGTTGTGAGGCAGTACGCAGCGAGGCGCAATCTGGCATCTGGATCCACGGGCTTTGCCTCCGCCTCCGCGAGGGCGGCATCGATCACCACGTCTCCTGTCCGCGGTACCCGCTGCTCCTCGTAGAAGCAGTTCTTGATCGCCATCTGCTTCGCAAGCACGTACGCAGCACACGCCTCCACGTATGCTTCCCACGCACCTGGGGTCACGTAAGAGCCGTCTTCGGTGTCCGTCGATGGACACGGCGGCAGCGGAGCCGTCAGATCAATGTTAAAGCGCTTCATGCGCAGTCGCAGTGGCTTCAAAGGTACTTCGCTGGGGTGAGGCAGCGGTGCCGTTGTGCCCGTGATGAGAGCTGGGGCAACCCTTCCCTCCACTTGTGCACGTTTGGCGTGATAAGCCTGCAGCTTGGGCAGGTTGGGGAAGAGAGGGATGCCGAGAAAGTCCAGCATGCGCTCTGCATGCATCCACGACAGCAGCTCCGCATCTCTCCGGGTCGAGGCAGCACCCTTGACAATGTACTCGAGGCGCTTCTGCTCCACAGACTCACTGCCGTAGCGGGCAGGCATCGGAAGAGACCAAGTCGCTACATGCAAGAGCACACTGTGCCCCATGTTGGATGTGAATGTGACCGGTGTCGCTTTAAGGTTTTCGTACCTCAAGTAGTATTGCACACGGTACTTGCTGACCGTGTCAAGTTGCGATTCCACCACGTACTCAAACGCCTCAGCGTCCACCACCGCCGCCTCTGACGTGGGTGCGTCCGTCTTTGCTGTCTCTGCAGACTCTCGGAGACGCGCGGTCTTCTCGCGGTCCCCTTCCTCGGCAAGCCACTGTTTTGTTACCCCTTGTGTCTTACCGAGACTGTGGCCTCGTCGCTTGTTCTGCTCTTTCTGGCGCTCCCAGTGCAGTGAGCCAGGGTGCTCGCGGCGCAGCGGCGGCGGGGATGATGTGCTGCTCGGCTGCTCCTCGCCAGGACCCGATGGTGCCCAACGACCCCATTGCGCGCACGCTTCAGCATGCCGCTTTTGCTTGACGAGGTCGGTGTAGAGGCAAACTCCGAGTGCATCGAGAATGAGCTCCGCGTGCATACAGGCAACGTTTTCGGCGTCGGCGATTGTGTCGGCCTCGCCTAGCGCGAGTCGCGCTTCCCCGCAAACGGCCGGCAGCGGGACTTTCAGCGCACATCGATGCCGCGGTCGACCCTCCGTCTCGTCCTCGCTGAGGGCTTGCCGGACGACGATGACATCGTCGAGGCGACGGCCGACGGTTGACAAATAGTCTAGCACGCGCCTCTTGGCCGACTTGTCCATCCTGCGCGGGGATGTAATCGCATACGCAGCTACCGCAGATCCTTCCGGCACACCCGGGGCAACCATAATGTACCCGTCAGGGGTGTCTGGCTCCATGTCCCAGAACTCTTTCAGCACCACAGCCCGCACGGCGGACAGCCGTTCCTCGTCCGCCATTTTTGCTGTCCCGTAGACGGGCACTTTCGGCGGAGTCGAGTCCAACGTCGCTTTCGCCTCCGCCTTCGAGAGATCATCGTCTGGTGCAGATGCCTCCGTAGCAAGTCGCGCGCGCTTCACCGCACGGCACCGCGACGGTGTGGGTGTGCTGACGGTGTTGCAAGATTTTGTCTGCTCTTCGCCCACAGACGCAAAATCCTCGGACAAGGCCGCTGCAACTACAGCGACCTGTTTGATCAGCTTCTTGGCGGTGCAGCGGCGTGCTGGAGGACTTGGCGTGGAGACGTCCGCCGATTCGCAGGGAACGTCTGGAACGCGCTCACGGCGAGCACGTTTCCATGCGATGTCCATCGCTGTCTCAGCTTTTACAGGGACACGGAGCATGCACAGCACATCCAACGCATGCATAGCTGCAAGAGTGTTAGCGTCCTGCGCATTCGATGCGATTCCCACGCCGCCGCGAATGCCATAGAGATCCGGCAAGGGCAGCAACACTGTGGACTTGACTCGAGCACCGATTGCTACCTGCAGAAATGGGGCGGCGGCCCGCATGGCACCACGAGTGTGAAGAAACGCAGTAATGTCCTCCACCGCAGTAGACTCGGCCACAACGGTTTCTACGAAGCTCCCACTTTGCTCAGTGACAACGTTATGCCTGTGAAACCAGTCCTCTTCAGCCGATCTCGACGACGTGCGAGCGCGACCGTTCCCTGCTGTCCTCACGACGAGCTCCTTCAGCGGCTGTGGAAGGTGCACGTGTAATGGATTCTTCGGCCTCATGCCTGGTAGTGGAGCAGGGCGTCCATAGCTCCACGCTGCCATGGCATGGGCCTTCTGCATCGCCAGGTCGTCGAATATAGTGACACCCACAGCATCCAGCAGAAGCTCTGCATGCATGCAGGCCAGAATCACCGCTGTTGCTCGCTCCATCGCCTTTCCAGAGGCGACGAGGTCCGTCGAGGGGTTCGCGATACCCGTCACCTGCGATGGCAAAACGAGTCGCGCCACCATCGCCTCTTCGCCGCCGTCTGCCGCGCTGCTCGCCGTCAGCGTGCGCACCCTTTCCACACTCAACTGTTGCGCAAACGAAGGGCAGCCACGAGGAGCACGTGCGAAGAGAGCCTCGATCCTGAGTCTCGACTTGGGATCCAGCAGGCACGGCGAAAGCAATGTATGTTCCGAAGAGATGTAGTGTCGAAGGGAGGGCGCGGTGTTCACAAGATGCCATTCCCCGCCCTCCGTCTCCTCGTCTGTCAGGATGCGCCTCAAGGGCAAGGGCCACTGCGCCATACGCTTCTCTGTCGAAGGGCCACTATCCTTATCCTTCGGCGAGGACGCGTAACGGCCTGCCGCGCGAGCTGTCTCAGCGTGCTTGTGCTGCTTTGATGGGAGGGTGAAGACGTGGTATCCTAGCAGGTCCGCCATCTGCTCTGCATGCATGGCGGCTAGCAACTCCGCCTCTTTCGCTGTGTTGGACAGCCCGTGTGCCCAGAGCCACGTTGGGGCGCCCGTGCAGCCAGCCGCACCCATCTCTTCGACAAGGTGGCGGGCCATCCTCGTCACGGGAAGCTGCAGGCGGGCATGAAAGAGCTCTCCGCCGCACACTGCTTCGGTTTGGAATCCTGCGGCCGAAGTGCTGGAGACACCAGAGTTCTCATCGTATGCTTGAGCAGCCGCAGTGAGATTTCGTCGCACAAAGCCGAGCATTCGTGCTCGTGTGAACGGGTCAACTACTTTGACATCAGCAAAGACTGAAGGCAGCTCCGGAGAGTTTGTCGCGCTCCATGCGATAGTTGACGGCGGTGATGTGAAGCTTGAGTTTGCGTCTGCTTTATAAGAGTTTGCTTTCGCAGTGCAAGTCCACGGCTCTTGCACGCCCATCAAATCAATTTCCTCCGGCTCAATGACTTCGGGTGTGCCCGTACAACTCTTGAAGTGCCGCAATGACGTGTGCGCCGCCCCGCTGCACGTTCCGATGGAGCTGTGGAGATGACAGAGAGCACTTCTCCTGCTTGACAGCAGCGGCCGCAGCCCTGCCCTCATCGCACAATACCTATGAACCACCGTCTGGAGTGTGTGAGAGGGATATGCAAGGTTTAGCTCCCCTGTCGACGATGCGTTAGCGGGGGGTGTTAGCACCGCGCGAGCGCGGCCGACGCAGCGCATAGTGAGTCGTCACTCACGAAGCAGCAACCTGTCTCCAGCGCTTGGAACGCCACGACAGTAGGCCTGCTCCTTTGGGTTGGCGCCTTTCACTTTGCACAGCGACTCAATACGAGGACCCAGGCCGCGGGAAACGGATGGGGGGAGGGGAGGGAGGGGAGGGAGGGAGGAGGAAGTGTGATAAGCTGCGTCACGCTGGCCTAAAAAAAAAAGTGGGCGATGTTCACCCACTGACACGAGAGAACAGACACGCACATCAGCAGAGCACAATGTAGCGAGCCAACGAGGAACATCAGCCCCAAAGAAAGCGTAGGGGGTGAAGGGAAGCGAGGCGCAAAGGGAATCGTAAAGAGCATTCTGAGGACAGGGAAAAATACAGCGGGTCGATGCAGACCTTTACATCTCCTTCCTTAACCATAACATTCAGGTGAGCGCGGGTGTGCGGGCACACTATGCATGCGAGCCCCGCTAGAGTATCACTCAAGAAAAGGGGAATACGGAGCCGACACGACGGTGGACAGGGTGCAAAGACACGGCCCCCAATGTGTTGCATCAATGCGCTATCCAGTAGAGAGAAAGGGGGTACAACGTAGGTTTGTCTCGGATTGCAGTAACAACGCTCTCTCTCTCTCTCGATCGTGATACTCTCGCATCACGACTCAAGGCGCACGATCATTCTTTTCTTGAGTGTATCGTGCATGTGTGTGTGTGTGTGGAGGGGGGGAGGGGGTATGGTTGTGCAGATGTGCGTGACTGCTCGTTCGCAGCCGTATTCCTAAGAGATTGTCTGCTTGCACATGCCTGCCCTGCACACACTCTCTCACTGCGCGTAAAGTGCAGTACAGCGTGGTGCACGCGAGTCGAGCGCAAGCAGCGAGTGAAACAGCAAAAGCGCCGCAGACCTAATAGAGGAAGAAGAGGAGCAGTGTGGCAGGGAAAAAATAAAGAGCAAACGCACATGTAAATTTACACGACAAAGATTAAGATCAAGAGAGAGTGCTGAATGATGCCTGTGAATCAGAATCCGAAGACATGGATCCGACGAGGATCTTTCAGGTCCTTCCACGTTTCCATTTTCTCCGGCATAGAGCAATACATCCACGTCACCCGGCCCCCCCCCCTCACGCCGCCGCCGCCCAGCCCGTCACAGGCCCATCACCCGCCGCGAAGAAGCAGCCGCGGAGACACGCGGTACAGCAATGCGCCGACTCAGCCATCGGAGCACGGCCCATGGCGCCAACCCCATCCCCACTCCGCAGGTCGCCTCTCACCGCCGCCCTCACTATGCCGGCCGACACGCTGCCCATCAGACGGGCGGTCCAAGCGTGCTCACAGGGGGCAGGCTGCCCCGACACGGCGCCATCCAGGGGCCTGAGCGACCACATCAGCAGCGATACATCGCTCGGACTTCCCTCCGTCGTAGGGGCATGACACCCCCTGTCACCGCCACACGCGGTTCGGCATCTGGCAGGGCGAAGGAGGGCTACCTGGCCTCCGCACAGGAAGCGTGCGCGTGCGTGCTGGACACGTGATGGCGCCACGCAGGGACCTGAGCACTCCGATGTTGAGAGAGAGAGAGAAAGAGAGAGAGAGCGACAATGAGAGAGGAAAAACACAAAAGCCATTCAGGACATAGGATCAATCGAAAAAGAAAAGGAGGTCAATTTTAGCAGGGAAAAGACACCATTACGTGTCAGATGCAACACGAAGGTTTACTAAAAGAACGAGCAAAAGAATACAGCACTTACCAACAGCAATTGTTACGACACACAAGGGAACGCCACACGCGGGCGCACCTGGGGCTTACCCGTGTGCGCACACGTAGAGATGCCATAGAGGCCCGAAAATAAGGGTTGTAGAACACCTATAACAGTCACAACGAGTACGAAACCCACACTTTCACAAACGCACAAAAAGTATGTATAGGGTTTGAGGGGCGTACAACAACAACAACAACAACCCCAAAGTAGAAAGGGGGATAAAAGAGAAGATCAATCGCACCGATAAAATGAAAGAGGGAAGGCTAAATGACATGGTGAGAAAGGGGTGTTATGAAGAAGAAAGGTGGAAGTCACCCGTTAGTCAGCTCTCTCTCCCCTAGCCCTCCTGATGAAGGAGTCGTCTGTGAAGCGGTGTTATGGACGTAGATTCGGACGTGAGAGAGAAAAAGAGATACAGCAATGCGGAGTAGGGTGGGTATGGTTACAGTGACAAAACAGAGAGAGGACTGACATCTCGATGCCTCGGAGTAGTTGCCATATTTGTCATGCCTGATCGTACCCATGCGTTTGTGTGTTTCTTAAAGAGGAGGAAAGAGGTGTGCAGACTCTGAGCTGTCATGGTTTCCGGAACAGTGCAAAACGAAACGGCGACGAAGAAAATACTCTTCCTGCAGCTCGCGCAGGCGAGGGTCAATATCTGGTGGGGCCATCCCGCACAGGTACTCGATTCTGCAGTGGCGGAGAATAAGCCGAGTCGACCGGCCGATGGTGGCGGCAGTCTCGACCTTGCCACTAGTGAGCATCCACACCTTGATGCTGCACATGCCGAGCGCCTCGAGAGAAACCATAACATCGTCTTGTAACTCGTCTTCCACCCCTGTCTCCCCATTGAGCGTCATCTCTCTCTCTCTCTCCAACAGCTTCATCGCCGCCTCTATCGCCTCTGCTCGACCTTCACCGGAGATAGACATGGCAGCCTCGTACTGCCGCAGAAAGATGTTGAGCATGTCCTCGCTGAGCGTGCGAATGGCAAAAACGAGTGTACGCAGGCCCATCTGCGCCACTTCCTGGCAGCACTCGTTCAGCCAATCCGATCGGCGTATCACTGATGCCATCTTCGCATCCCCGCCTTTCATAGAGAACTTGACGGTTTCCTGGGCTTTGCCGCCGCTGCAGCTCCCTGTGCGCTCGCACACGATGATGCCCATGCACTTGCCCTCCGATGAGAGCGGGAACATCTTGACAGTGGTGTAGGTATGCAGCTGCGCAACGCCACCGACGGTGAAGGCCATTGATGTGAGGTCTCGATAAGTCAATGCACCACCCAGAGAGCGGCAGAGCTTGACCAGCGCCACCTCGTCTGGTGAGAAGGCCTGGTAGTCAGTTGGTTCACTCATCATATCGGCTGTGCTGGGGTAGAGACACAGCTGTACCGCGCCACGGTAGCACTGTTGCACCGTTGGCGCTGAGGACCACCGGTTCCTCCTCCATCACTGGGCTCACATTGGGGCAAAACACGATGGCTCTGATGAGGTCGCCAACGCGATGCACATCTCGGACCCACTACTTCGCATTACTCCCACCAAGGCGCGTGAAGACGTTATGAAAGAGGAGGCGCGACCCCGCTCCCCCATTGCCCGCGCCAAAGTACTCTTGCAGGGCGCACGCCAGGCGATCAGTGACGTGGTCCGTTAGCGCTGTAGCGGGTCCCACCTGCATGGCACGAAGTCTCATCTTGATTTTTTTTTCTGTGAGTGTGCCGGCCTTGTCAGAAAAGAGGTAGCGCAGGCGGTCGAACGCCTCTGGAAGGTTTGTGGTGCGGGCCACGGCACTTGGAATGTGGGGGTCATGCGACATATCGTACGAGTTGTCAAAGGCGACCAACGTCCACGTTCACGCGCATCGCGATGGGAATCATGGCGGAGGGAAGAACGAAGAATCGCACGAAAGTGACGGCAACGTCTCCACGGAACTGCTGCTGTGCTACGAGAAGAAAGGAGAGAAGCAGAAGCAGCAGGAAGTACAGAGCCGCGATCAGGTTGAGCTCGCGCTCGATGAGGCCGACCTTGTTGCGCGGGTTAGTGGAGTTGAGAGAGCTGAGTGTTTCTCTACCCGTGTACACGACCGCAGCCACCAACGTGCCTGTTGCCACCACACACGACGACCAGATTGCATTTTCCATCGTCATCGACTCGCTCTGCCTGTTGGCCATGTCGAGGGTGCCAGCGAAGGTGTAGATGTCCTTGTGAGGCGCGTCGCAGTTAATGTTAAAGCGCAGTGAGGGAAGTTCGGCGCATGTGAGACTCTTGGTAGAGTTCAGCGGGTAGCGCATCTTCCAATCAGTCTCGCCATCGAGTTGATCGGTTTGGATGAATATCGTACCCGTGTTCTCAGAGGTGTGCAGTACGACAGAGTCAGCCGGCACACACTGGTCTTGGAGCAAGATGAACAGGTCTCCTACCCGAATGTTCGATGATCGAACCCTGACAAGGTCGCTACTCTCTGTGAGCTTCTCGAACACCTCAACGCTGGCGATTCGGTCGCGGCGGAATCGCTTCCAGTCATCCATGGCGTCCTTCATGAGCGAGAGGCGCACCACCAGCACCAGCGGTGAAAAATAGGTGAAGAGAAAACAGACCTTCAGCACTGGAATGAGCTGCGGGAATGCCAGAAAGAGGCTGAAGAGGTTTTGAAGCTGATAAAGCAGCGCCAGCGGCAGAAATGTCAAGAGCGTGTAGCGACGGTTGTTCACCGCGTTGCTCGGGTAGCCCGACAGGCGACCAGTCGCCACGGAAGTAGCCAAACAATATTTGACAGCTGTGACGAGACGGTGAGACCGGTATGTGCAGCACCTTCTGCAGCCACTGTCGTAGACCTTCGTTCTTCAGTTATGGAATCCTCAGTACCGATGCCGCCGCGCCCGTGCTAAGTGCGTCAATAACCAAGAGATCAGATGACCGGCTGCAGTGCTGCTGTCGCCGCTGCGGGACGTGCATGTTGCTGGTAGAAACATACGGGGTAATGTGGTTGCTACTTCGTGTGTTTTCGCCCTCGTCGTTGGTGTACAGAGCGTTGTAGGGTATGTGACGCATCATGCTAGTGGAACTACGTCGCCGGCCGCTCATGTTGGCAGCCCTCCAAACTCGAAGCAACCGCTAAGGTAGTTGCGGGGTCACCAGGTTGCTAAAAATGATCTCCAAAGTGCAGAAGCACATCTGTGGCAGCGTTGTGAATGGTGGGTGGGGCTTAATACAAGTGGTGAATGGCAAGAGGCAGGTCTACTCGATCGCACATGCGCACAGGCGACGAGAGCGTGCACTGGAGTGTGCTTTGTGTATGACCAGCAGGCTCTGCGAACGGTACGTGAATGGAATGGAAAAGAATCAAGCCAATACAAAGGACAGCCACGGAGGTGGGCGTGCAGCCTACCGTTCCCCTTACTCAGCGTCGACAGAGTGTCCTCCAAAAAAAGAAGGTGCGTTGCATTTCATGCGTGTGGGTGATGTACTCCTGTGCACAGACGGTAGGGAGTGGGTCCTTTGGCACCGGAAAGTCCCGCTGTACGCCAGCGAAGGCGCAGAAACACAAAAGAGAGACAGAGAGACGGAGGAGAAGAAAGACCAACGAGAGTGGCGATTTCTCCAATTCAGATCAGAAAGAATGAGCGGGATGCAATAGTAGACCCGTGTGGAGAAGTCCAAGCGACGGGTGGTGGGCGAATCTGCATGTGTTGCTCAGAGTGAGGGGAAGCAACATGCGAGGCCCGTGCCCTCTCCCTCTCCCCCGCGGAACAACAAGAACAAAATGTACGCACATGGAGAGGGGGAGGAGCGAAAAGAGGTAGCGAGAGGAGATCCAACAAGGCTGCTGTTTTGCACCCGTCGTCACCACAATCGTGAAGTGCCCCCCCCGTCCCCCCCCTCCCATCACCCGTCTCCTGACTCTGTACAGGTGTCAACCGCTTCCCTCACGACAAACGTATGCTTGCTCGTTACTCCAATCTCTCTTGCGTCTCCATCGCTGCTACGCGCCCTTTACCAGACAGACATAGAGGTCTATCTAACATCTGTGAAGGCCAACCTTACTTAATATGCAGAACTAGAGAGGGCAGGGTGACTTGTATGCCGCCGTATCTGCGCATTCAGTCATCGTCTTCACCGGCAGCGTCACCGCCAGTGGCTGTCCACACCTTTTCATAACTGCTGAAGTCTGCCTTGGAGGTTGGATTGATGACGGCCAAGTAGCCCTCGGCAGTAGGTGCCACTGCCACCATCCATGGATGCTCCAGCAATGCCGCGTTGAGTTCGAGCACGTACCCGTTCACACAGGCGGGGATCGTGTACTCGATCATGTCGGACAGCACTATACTGCAGACCTTCGTGTCATTCTGGAAGACTAATGCGTTCTTTTTTTTCTTGCCTACAACTTGGATGCTCTCCGGCATGATAGCAGTGCGACCCTTGAAGAACTCCACCTTGGCTACCGTCACCCCCGCGTCAGCTGCCGCGCAGCGCCGAACGAGTTCATGATTGGGATCAAGGCAGAGCACACACAAGCCGTTGCTGTGTTGGAGAATGCGGCAGTCGTTCCCCTTCACCTTTTTGCAGTCACGTATGCTGAATTGGTGAAAGTAGCGCTTCGTGAAGTAGTCGAAGGTAGTCGGCGGCGGCAGGGGCACGTACGACCAGTCCAACGCCCCTGCCGCCGCTATGGCGGACCCCTCAGCGACAGCGGCACTGTCAGTGGGAGGAGAGGTGCATAGCTGTTTCGACATTTTCGCTCGGCGAGACGCTAGTCACAGGTACTGGCTTGGGCGGGGGGGGGGGGGCAGGAGGACTACAGCGAACCCGTCCGCCGCAGGTGCTCACCAGAGGCTGTTGAATCACTCCTCGGAAGCGGAGGGCGGTGACACGATGAGAGTCTCACTAACATGCAAGAGGAGAGAAGTAAAAGGGGGGTAAAGTGTGCATGCTAGTTTGAAAGTGCGCCGCGGCGCTGAACTGAGCCCCAACCTTATTGGAGGTGAAGCGGAAGTCAACCTGAAACAACAGCGAAAACCAGAGGAATCGCTATGCAATCCCCCGAGAAGAAGTTGTAGAGTGACTCCGTACGGTGGAAGGAGGAGGGGAGAGAAAGGGTATCCAAGTCACTCTTTTCCGTTTCCTCTCCACTGTGTAGTCTCTGCAGATGAGTGTGTAGGTGCCCGCTGGTAGAATGCAGAGCGCATTATGCGCTCTTAGTGTAGTGCGTCTTAACGATGGTAAAAGCAGCCCCTATGTGGGTTGCAACACGCACGCGCACACCACTCGAAGTGCTTCAGTGCTTTCTCCAGTGTTACAGTGTTTGCGCGTCTAACATTAGCTGCGCCTCTGCTTAAAGTTGGACCGTTTCTTCGCCAATGCTGCCTCGTAGGCACTGCGCAGGTGCGCGTTCCGCGGATCACGAACGTTCGCTTCCACCACGCGGTACCGCAAATTGAAGGGCACGCGACCACCACTCCAGTTGGACAGCTGGCGCGCCACTTGAAAGCGTTCCTTGTTGGATACACCACGATTGCTAAGCATCTCCTTCTCTAGCACTGAGCGGCGGCGTCTGCGACTTTTTCCGTCGCCGCGTTTGTTTGCCTCACCGGCCTCTGGTGCTAGCGATGAGCGCGCCGCCGCCCGATCTGCCGCACGTGCCTCCCTCTGCTCCGGTTCCAACGAGTCAAACTCTGTAAAGACCGATCCGACAGCTGAGGCCGTTTCCATTCGCACGCCAACAGGCACAACGTCGAACGGCGTCTCATAAAGGTCCATTAAACGAGCACGGCGCTCTTGCTCCGCTGGTGAGGTGTCCGGTGTGGGGGCCGGTACAGTCGCACTTGCTGACGTTACCGGTCTTGAGGGAGAAGGTGCTGCCATCGCAACCTCCACAGCGTCCTCTCCCTCCTCCTCCAGCAAATCCAGCCATGTAGAATCCATACCGCTCTTGAAGATGGTTGCGCCCTCTGTCGGGACATTCGACGACGCATCGACTTTCACTCCCGCATTCGCCTCTCCATGAAGAGACAACACTGTGTCGCTGCCGTGGACGGACGAATCAGCGGTCGCCTGCTGCTCCTCAGTCGCGGAGCTACCCTTATTGCCATTCAGTGCAAGCAAGTCGGCCGCAATGCCCAGACGTGGCTCAAAGGATTCTGCCACGTCTCCCTCGTCAGCGCCCTTTAGTACAGGATTGTCATCAATAAGGCTGTTCTCCAAATCAAGGTTCTCGGGCGGCGCAGTGCTGATAACTTCCACAGCAGACCCAAAAAGCGAGGAGCTTCGAAAGTACTCCAGCTGTTCTATGAGTTTCGGGTCGTCGGTGCACAAGACAAGGCGCGACTTTGGTGCCTTAAGTGAGCTGAGCATTGCGAGGATAAGAAGTAGCTGATCGTTGTCGCTGACAGACGGGGAGACACCAAGCGCGTCGAGGACCTGCGGGTCCACTTGATTTGCACAGATGCACTCAGTGAAGTGCAGGACACGGGTGCGCCGCCCCACGCCTGTCAGTCGCGAAGCGGTAGCAGAGGAAATCATAGCGAAAATCCCGCGCAGCCGCTGCGACGCTAGAAACGGTTCCGCGCGCGCCATTTGCTGCAGCGCTGGGTCAAAGGTGACAAAACGGTCTGCATTCGCGACCGACTCCGCAAGCTGCGCGAGGCAAAGGTACGGGACGAGCACCAGCGACTGCGACGCAGCTCCCAGCGTGAGAAACGCTTCGGAGGTCTCAACAAAGGAGGCGTCAAGGACGTAGATGGACTCATAGGGCTGAACTAAGCCCTGAAGCGCGGCTTCGCTGTGCGCGATGCTGTCGTCGGCGTCCATGCAGTAATCACCAAAGTGTGGCAGCGTACCAACAAGCCCAATGTCCAGCTTTGGCATGTGGGCGCTGATGTCGTCCAGCGCGCGCTGCACCGCACTTCGGCCGACTTGAGCCCGAAAGTAACGAGACGAGGCTATGCGAAGGTCCTCGTCGAGCAGCACCAAATCTTCCAGGGCCGCCGCCGGCCCGTGGGCACAGGTGTCGAGCAGCAGCTGTTGAAGGGGCTGGGGTCCTAGTCTGTGAAGAAGAAACTCATAGAATGCTTTCCTCTCAAGTGCATTGCGGTAGTGGAAAAAGTCCACGTAATCATATTTCCAGTACGCCTCCACCACCTTCACAGTGTTGTGGTCCTCGTCAAGGCGAGCGCGTAGGCGCATTTCATCCAGCTGCTGCTGGAATAGCCGACGGCGATCTTCGGCAGAGTCATAGACAGCTACAAGGACCACCGCCCGCGTTACATCCAGTGGTCGAAGCTGCGCCTCTTCCATGCGTTTCAATGTGCGCAGAGCGGCAGAAGGTTGGGCATCCGCTAATGCGGTGATGAGGTAGTGATACAGCTCGGGCGTCAACCCACCTCGCTCGACGAGCCTACGGCGGAATGCGATCGATGTCGGGTCTGCGTACGCGCGCCACAGTTCCCCCTCGCTGGAGCACTTGCGCAGAGCTGGATTACAATCGCTGCTGGTGCGTTCGCGCTCATGCCGGACGCGCTCCTGGTAGTCGTCAATTAGGGTTATCACCTCCGCAACATTGTGACGCGCAGCGCTGTCTTCAAGCTTCGCGAGAAAGGAAGGATGCAGGAGCGAGTCACACAGGCGCGGTGGAGAGCGATGTCCAAGGCGGAGCTCCTCGTCTTCAGACGCATTTCTACCTTTGCCGAGTCTGACCTCTGAGAAGCCACTTCCGATGTGCTGCTCCAACTGAGGGAAAAGACGATGGGCGCTATCCGTCGGCCAACCAACGGCAGCAGAGTCCGCGAGAGCCTCTGTCGGGGAACGGGGTAAGGTTGCCAAAAATTTGCAGAGCTGCGCGCTCGACACCACTCGCGGAGCAAGTTGCTGGAAGAGACAAAAAAAACGCCGCAGTTCAGTTTCCTCGACAGGCGAGGTGGGCTGAAAATGACGCAACATAGCAGTACCTGAGGACGAAGCAGTACACGTTGTAGTCGTAGAGCTCATTGGTGCAGCGGCACTCTCTGAGGTGGCGTCTTCTGAGGGAAACATGAAGTGCTGTGTGTAGACCTCCAGCACTGTCAGCGCCATATCCTCTACCCGTTCGTCGTTTGGCGAGAGAGCTGCCACTTGCAGCAACCAACTGAGGAGACTCAGCGCGTCGTGACTCTCCAGTTGCGCTTCTTTCCAGTACTTGAACCAGTTGAATGCTGAACTAAGGTCTTTGCCAACCGCGCAGAGTCGCATGTACTCGTACAGACTCTGACGACCAACCTTGTGATGCCGCACAAACATGTTGAACATCTCTTGCGTGTATCGATACGCTTCCTGTTTGTCAGCGAGGCTCGTGCGGAGTTCCACAATGGACGTGCTCCATGCAAGCAGACGCGCGCAGTGATGATCTTGCAGCAAGTGATTTGCCTGATGGAGTGTGTAGCTAATGTACCACGGGCGCGGCTCTTTGTAGAGCGAGGTGCGCAGGACGTCCAGTCCCTGAGAGGCACTCCAGCGCCTGAAGACGTCACCATAGTGTGTGCGCTTCTTCAGTCCACCCCACATTGAAAGCTGTTGGCAAGGCTTCGAAAAAGAGGAAGGGAAGAAGGGAAAGATTGCCTACACAGGGTTATCCATACACGGAGCCTGACATCAAGAAAACCCTTAAAGGACGCTGTGTGACGAGTCTCTGCGTGTCTGGTGCGTTTATTTGATTCATTGCGTGCCCATGTCTTGATGGCTCACAAAACGAAGCAAAAAGGAGAGAAGGGGCCGCAGTGAGACATAGGTGAAATAGTATGAGCGATGGATGGGGGAGGGGGAATGCGCAAAAAAAAGGATGCCTAGTGGCTTTCTGTGGTGCAAGACAGCCGTTTCGACGACCACTTCGAGAAAACCGAATCCCTCATGGAGTAGGAGCCCTTGCGGTCCCATGTAGCCACTAGCAAAACTTCCTCAGGGCAAGAGTAAAGGGTGACGAGAGAAGCATGAGCCCATAGTGACTGTCTGGGGATCAAGACACTCATTCTGCATCAATCCTCTTGTCAACTTTCTGCTTTCTCTGTATTCATCCTCCCACAGGCCTGCGGTAACCATCATGTCTCCACGGAAACGATGAGGGGTTTCTGCGCTGGGTGAGAGCGTTCATATAGGTTTGTGAGCTCAGTCGCGAGTTACTATCGAGGAAACAGTTCAGCTACAGCATTGGGTGATGACCTACTCAGCACCCAACAACCACAACAAAAAGGGTAATCGTCCGTAGAGGAAAACAAATGCACTTCGACGTAGACGTGCGCGCACACATCCACATTCGTTCACCACCTCACAAAAAAAAAAACCGCCAGCCCCCTCGCCCCCTCCCTCCGAAAAACTACCGAAACAAAGGAAAGACTTACACCCAGCGGTCAAAGGAGCTACAAGCGACGCGTGGTGAGGACAAAACCTCATCGATATCAAAAATTTGTTCCCTTTTTTTGCCTTTGTCTTCATGACTGCCACCGCGGCGAAACCAACAGACAAAAAAAAATAGAAGACGCCCCGCTGCACAAACGTAGCGGAGAGTCAGGTGGACATAAGCCAGCCAAAACGCCACACACACACACACAGAGACAACAGAAGCGAGGCAAACATTAACGACAATGCACAGAAAAGAAAAAACGCAGCGCGAGGGAACCGACAAGTCAGAGAAAAAACAAAAGATAACAAAAGATCCACAGTAAACGAGAGGAGGGGAGAGAGAGAGTGCGCGCACGACAGAATCCTCAGATACACCAATAACAAACACTCGAAGAAGCACCAAACCAATGGGAGAAATAAGACGAGTCCAGCACAACAACTGTTGAAACACCGTGAAAAACACGAAAAACATAAATATATTTTTTTGTTCATTAGTGTCTATTTTTTATCCGGCATAGAGCAATACATCCACGTCACCCGCCCCCCCCCCTCACGCCGCCGCCGCCCAGCCCGTCACAGGCCCATCACCCGCCGCGAAGAAGCAGCCGCGGAGACACGCGGTACAGCAATGCGCCGACTCAGCCATCGGAGCACGGCCCATGGCGCCAACCCCATCCCCACTCCGCAGGTCGCCTCTCACCGCCGCCCTCACTATGCCGGCCGACACGCTGCCCATCAGACGGGCGGTCCAAGCGTGCTCACAGGGGGCAGGCTGCCCCGACACGGCGCCATCCAGGGGCCTGAGCGACCACATCAGCAGCGATACATCGCTCGGACTTCCCTCCGTCGTAGGGGCATGACACCCCCTGTCACCGCCACACGCGGTTCGGCATCTGGCAGGGCGAAGGAGGGCTACCTGGCCTCCGCACAGGAAGCGTGCGCGTGCGTGCTGGACACGTGATGGCGCCACGCAGGGACCTGAGCACTCCGATGTTGAGAGAGAGAGAAAGAGAGAGAGAGCGACAATGAGAGAGGAAAAACACAAAAGCCATTCAGGACATAGGATCAATCGAAAAAGAAAAGGAGGTCAATTTTAGCAGGGAAAAGACACCATTACGTGTCAGATGCAACACGAAGGTTTACTAAAAGAACGAGCAAAAGAATACAGCACTTACCAACAGCAATTGTTACGACACACAAGGGAACGCCACACGCGGGCGCACCTGGGGCTTACCCGTGTGCGCACACGTAGAGATGCCATAGAGGCCCGAAAATAAGGGTTGTAGAACACCTATAACAGTCACAACGAGTACGAAACCCACACTTTCACAAACGCACAAAAAGTATGTATAGGGTTTGAGGGGCGTACAACAACAACAACAACAACCCCAAAGTAGAAAGGGGGATAAAAGAGAAGATCAATCGCACCGATAAAATGAAAGAGGGAAGGCTAAATGACATGGTGAGAAAGGGGTGTTATGAAGAAGAAAGGTGGAAGTCACCCGTTAGTCAGCTCTCTCTCCCCTAGCCCTCCTGATGAAGGAGTCGTCTGTGAAGCGGTGTTATGGACGTAGATTCGGACGTGAGAGAGAAAAGGAGATACAGCAATGCGGAGTAGGGTGGGTATGGTTACAGTGACAAAACAGAGAGAGGACTGACATCTCGATGCCTCGGAGTAGTTGCCATATTTCTCATGCCTGATCGTACCCATGCGTTTGTGTGTTTCTTAAAGAGGAGGAAAGAGGTGTGCAGACTGTGAGCTGTCATGGTTTCAGGAACAGCGCAAAACGCAGCAGCGACGAAGAAGCGTACAGAATGTGCGCTGCCGGAGGTTTTTGAGGTGATGCAATGGGGCAATGCTAACCGTTGGTGCGGAAGTAAGTGTGCGTGCCTGAAAGCTAAAAAGTGCCTCGGTTACCTCATCGGTTCTCTCACCTGCGCCTTCTCATAGTCTCACAGAATGGATCATGCTTGCTTTCATGAGTGAAAAAGGTCGTGGTTAGCGTATAGAGAGAGAGATGCATTTGAGTTCCTCATGAACATTTATGGGTGCTTGTGTACTCCTGTGCGCATTTGTCGAACTTTCTTCTTCGACTTTTTTTTTGGGGGGGGGGCCTTGACACGCTCTTTGTTCTCCTTCCTCCTCCAGCGCACTCGCTCTCTTCACTTCTCCCTTTGTAAGCCAACCTGTAAACTAACACTCCCGTATATATGCGCACACAACACATAACCTGCCCTCTTGTGGGTGTATGCCTGCATGTGTGTCAACAACTGAAGAGACCCCCTCCTTCCCCTCAAAAAGATAGGTCTACTTACGGTAGTGTTACTCATTCATCACCATAAGAAAACAGAGGAGAGGCAAAGATAGAAAGTGGGCACGCAGACGCACGGCAAGGACGAAGGCGTGGTGATGACAGTCCGATCGACACAACAACATACAGGAGAGGAGAAGTGCAGCAAAAGGTGACTCACAATCCCTCGACAAAAGACACGCCGCCATCACGCATACACACGCACACAGAGAGACAAATAACAATAAATAGCAAAATACCTTTTAAAGGAAAAAAAAAAAATAGATGAAAAATTCGATGATACAAGACCGCGCCGACAGAAACGAAACTAAGCAAAAAAAAAAAACAAAAACAACAAAATGAGGAACATCAAGAACAAAAAAAAGAACACCCGCACACGTCAACACGCAGGCGCGCTTCACGATGTGGGCGGGAAGCACAACGGCGACGCAAACACCAAAGAGAGTGTAAAGGTAAAAGAAGAAGAGTAGAACACGTGGGGTCCGTTGATGCCTACCGCGTCCTTTTCCATTTAAAGCGTTCGATGGTGACGCAGTGCGCATCGCGTGCGTGGTTGAAGCGGCCGTGGTTGCTTCTGGGCCTGTGTGCTGCTGTTGATAGTTGGATGTCGTGGCTGTTGTATGCATCTGTGTTTGTGCAGTTTTAGTTATTCCGAGCAGCACGTGCACCTAACCCCGTCAAAGCTGTACAGTGGCAATGAAGAGGCAACTAAGAGGAATCGCTCGGGAGAAGCTGTTCTTTGTCGGATGAACCAGAAAAATACCGAACAAGTGCAAACGAGAACCCATTCAAGGGCACAATGTCCTTTTATTAGCGCCTCATTGCACAACACGTGAATCCACCGCCATGCGCGTACACCCGTGCCTCGGTCGCCCTACGGCTGCCTCCTGCTTGTCTGGAAAGTGCCAACCTATCGGCGAATCGAGAGCCACGCGCCCAGCGGGCCACGCACCGCGCCCGCCTCCTCGGGTGCCTGCGGCGCAACCGGCGCCAGGCGGGCCTGGCTGGGCCTCGCGAGCGCGGGCGTCGGTCGCACAGGTAACACGGGAGAGGTCCAGGAGGAAGTGCGCCAGCGTCACGCTAGGATGCTCTGAGATGCTGCACCCGCCCTCTGTATGCCATGCTTCGCTCTCCGACGCCTCCATCCGCGGCATGCCACAAAATGGCGCCGTGACGCCTCACATTGGGGTCAGGGAATCTCGATGGTGCAAACTCGAGGACGTTCTCGTCACGCTTCCGGCGTCGGCACCCCATCAGTCCACATGGTCGGATGTAGGGGATGCCGCACAGCGCGCACCCATGCCCTTTGGGGTTTCTTCGTATGGATCCCTTCGCGCCCTTCTCCCTCTATCACTCCGGCTCTTCCAACCACTGGGTGGCTTGGTTAGGAGGGGATGCACCATGCCAGGCGTGCTCGAGAGCGCGTACACACAGCGTACGCACTATTGGACCCTGGGGCCCCTTCCAGGGCAACGCTATTCTCGGGGGAGGAGGGTTCTGTCTCTCCATGTTCCGCTTTCCCTGATGTGGCCGCAGATGAATACAGAAACAAACAACAAAGAAGCGGTAGCGCCACAACGAGCGCGAAAGGCGCTGAAGGAATCGTGCAAGAGAAACAGTGTGCTTAGGGGTATAACCTTTTTTCCCTTCACGCCGTTGCCTACGTCGCGCATTTGCATAGAAATTGCAGATGAATCACCGGAGATGTCAGCAACAGTGCACAGCTCAGTACTTCTCTGTCAATTGCACACTTTGATCTAACGCAACCCGCCATTGACTTTGTTCGCTTCGCTCAGTTCTTCTCTGCTTCCCCCTCTTTTTCTTGTGCCTGCATGCGGTTATCAAGCAAAAACATAGCCCCCTCAACAAAGCAATGACTCAGGAATGTGGGGGAGGCTCGTGAAAGTGACAGCTTCGAGACTGCGAGGGTAAGCAAACAGGCATACGTGCACGTGAAAGCGTGAAGGCATACCATATATATATATATATATGGAGGGCGAGCGAGAGGCCAGAGGAAAAATTCAAGACATCATGCATTGGGTCCGCCGGTTCTCTTTTTGCCTTCTGTTTCCGTTTCATCCTCGTGATTCCCGCAGCACCTTACTGAGATTCGTGGTGGCTGCAAAGGTGTACATGTGTATGGGGGGGGGGGGGGCGGGGACAGGCGAAGTGAGAGAAAAAAAGCGTGGAAGCAGTGGAGGGATGAAAAGCGAGAAACAGCAAGGGACGAGCAGACGAAACGGAAGAAGGGAGCACAAGAAAATAGAGAAGAGAGCGGGGCGCACCAGGAACAGACATGCCCGTGGGGTTAACGGAGAAGAAGAAAGGAGGTGCAACGCACACACACACACACACACACACACACAGGCATACAGATACATGAACGGAAAGGCGCCAGCAGCAGCAGACAAAACAGCAAATTGTGTGCGCTTGGCCACGGCGGTTTGCAGGCGATAGTCAAGGCTCAATCCAGGAGCCTTTGTCTCAGCTTCAGCCTGCGCCTCTCGCTCCTATCATTTTCGCTTCAAGTAATGCACCACAGTCGCGCCGGCGGCGGCAAGCGTGAGTAAGGAGAACATAACCGTCGGGCTTACCAGTCGCGAGGAGGACGGCGCAACTTTGGACTTCCTCCTTCCGTTGGCGGGGCTGCGCTGCGCTGCGGCGGCTGCCTCGGCGTCTGCGGTGACCTTGGCGGACCGCGTCATTTGTTCTAGGCAATCGCGAAGTGTTTGCTGCATGGGTGTAAAGGTGATACCGAGCTGCTCCTTGGCACGTCGATTGTTGAGGCGCTTGCGGACACCAAGGCTGCGCCACAGGAAGCGGAGGTTCACGCTGTTCCACAGCACTAACGTTGCAATACCAAGCGTCACAACCGTCCACGCCGTGTGCGTCGGTGGTGTTAGTTGGGGGCACAGCTGCTTCATTGTGCGGCACAGCTCTGGCAAACTGACGCACTCGTTAGAGATGATGATGCGCTGATCCCGCACCTCCGCCACTTCCATCGCACGCACGTGCGCGTCCGCGACGTCGCGAACGTCGACAAAGTTCCAGCTAAGATTAGGGCAGAACGGGAAGTACTTGGAGGAGTTCGCGAGCCCTTCGATGGTAACCATTGCTTCACTTGTCTCATCGGTAAGACTCGGGCCAATGGAGATGGACGGCAGCAGCACCACTAACTCCACACCCATCATCTGCCGCAACCGCCAGGCTTCCCGCTCGAAGACAAGCTTTGCATAAGGCAGTGGGTCATCCTCGGGGGTGGCTACACTGTTCCAGTTGTTCTCATCAAACAATCCCGACGGTGGGTCACACTCCGTGATGTGCACAATGGACGATGCCGAGCCGGTGAGTACGACTCGCTTCACAGTCGACTTGCCCGAGAGGCGGATGCCATCGAAGAGCGCTCGGATTGCCTTGGTGTAGAATGTCACCAGGTCCTTCGCCTGCGGGGATGCGCTAGAGCATCCACAGTGAACTATATAGCGACAGCCACGGATAGCGTCACGTAATGTGTTGGAGTTTGTGATGTCGGCCTGCAGGATGGTCAGACGCTGGGCCACATCACGACTCGCGCCGTAGAGATCTATCTGCTTCTGTTGTCGCGCCGCATCCGGCACCGTCATACGCACGCTGTATCCGGCATCCAGCAGCTTAGCTATCACGTGGCTCGCCAAATACCCACTTTCTCCGATCACGAGAACGTGGATCTTCATCTTCGCGGCGCGAGCCTTCTCTTTTTCGTTTTCAGTGGAGATCTGGTTCAGGATGCTACTTGGTGGGATAACGCGTGGCACCTGCCCCAGAGAGCTTGACGCCGCTACCTCCTCATCAGACCCCTCGGCATTATTAGCGTTCAGATCAAGAGCGCTGCCGGAGAAAACTTTTTGAAAGGTGTGCGCCCCCGGTTGCGGGCGCACCGGCTCGCCGGATTCTGTGAAGAAGTCTGCGCCAGGGCCTAACAAGTGCGGGTGCTCAACTAAATTGGAGCGCAGCACCGTGTCCATGTCCTCGAGGGACATACAGCTACCGGAGAAGACGCGGAACATTTTGTTTTCACCTGTTGTTGATGCTTCACCTTCCCCGTGAGCCAGTGTGTGGCTCTCTTTCTCTCCTGCTGCGAGCTGCCTCTTTCGTCAGCTTTACTCGTCGTCGGAACGTCGACTCAGTTAAGCTGCACGTTGGAGAGGCACGCAAGGATACCGCTCGGAGTAGATGCAGAGAGGTGGCTATCCGGTAAGGAGGAAGGGGGAGGGGTGACTCGGACGGAGAAAGGTGTAAACAAAGCGAACAAGCAGAAACGAGAAAAAAAAACGGTAGGTAGCGACAGCAATGTGGAGCGACACCGTCAGCAAAAAAAAAAAAAAACAGGCAAAATAGTGGTCGAATCCAATAAAAACGAAAACAAAGAGTGAAGCTCAATCCCGGCGGGAGTAAGTGGAGGGTAATGGAGGTAAGACAAAACGAGCAACCAAAGGAGAGGTATTTTGAGAACGAAGAGGTCAACAGGCGGGAAAAAAAAAAAATCAGCAACAACAAGGGCAATGAAAACTGAAATGACGCCACAGTGATGCACACACACACACATACACACACACACAAAACGAAGACGAGTGAGACACCCCGCAGTAAGGCACCACGACAGACCACCGGGGTGTGGCCAAGAAAGGAGCTGCGAGAGACTACAAGAACAGAAGAGTGAGTGTCACTGTCAGTGTAAATCTGGTATCTTCTTGTAAGACTATTAATGCCACTTTTATGACAGTTCGCGTTCTACGCAGCGTTACGGTAACTTACGCGTTTCGCGCTTTACTGTTGCTGTTTTGATTGAGGGAAAGAAGTCTGTTGCACTCCGAACCCCTTCAAGGTTCAACAACTGTGCACTGACGTCTTCACAGGACCTCTTGATGACGGTTCGCAGCCTTCCGTCTCTTGTTGCGTGGCGTTCACGCACCTTAAAGAACACAAAAAACGCACAAGAAACAAAGAGACTGCGGAGGAAAGCGAAAAGGGGGGAGAGAAGAATGCCAGCTCAGGGGGGAGGAGTCCTCCCCATGTACTGCCCCAATGCCTACACACTCGCCACGGTGCACACACAAGCACCGCACGTAGGAAGGAGAAAACGAGACTAACAACAACAACAAGCGGGACAGCAAGGACGAAGGGCGCCTGGACAGACCAACGCACACCTGTGGAGCACGCCTCTTAAGGCAGGCTCAGAGGGAGGGAGATTGCGAATACAAACGTGAGGAATACAGGAAAAGAGGGACGCACACACACACAACGGCGCACCTGCGCACTCACGATGAGTCAAGGAGCGTCAACTAGAAGAGAAGGAAAAACACGGGGGCGAGAAGGGATCGCGTTTGTATAGCGCAGACAACTAGCTGCGCACGGGGGGAAGGAGGAAGGAAAGAGAAGAACGCCGCTGCCTAATTGCACGCGATTCAGTCACCCGTCAGGGACCTTTTAATCAGAGCAAAGAGTGTTCAGTTTCATGAGATAGCAAGCAAAGTATTCGCGTCATGACCATCATGATGGGTGTTACAAAGATTTCCGAGGAGGAGGAAGAGAGAAAGATGACAGATGAGAAGCTTTGAGGGAGAAGTACCATCTTTCGCGTACACACCGCAGTGTAGGAGACCCTTGCAAGTGCAGCAACCCGCGCATCAACAACAAAGGCCGTCACTAAGTCACCGTGCACTGACTTCGCCACTCCGTCTCAGTCGATGGAGAGTACCTGCACACGCGCCTCCTTCGCTGTCAACCCCCAATGAGCGGCTCCCGGAGATCGAGCACAACACAGAAGAGGCTTGACAAGGGAAGAGAGAGGAGTATTTCCCGTACTCTCGAGGCAAAACTCCACAGTACTCACACCAGCATAACTTCAGGATCTTTTTTTTTTTTTTCGTTGAAAGCAGCGTAGGCAAAGGTGTCAGTGAATCTGTCAGTGAGCTGCGTCCTCACCCTCCCCTTCTCTCAGGGACAACACTTCGAGAGAAGAGAGCGCATAATATTCTTCAAGGAAGCAATACAGATCAACGCTCAGGTGCGCGTGAGTACCGCTAAAGGGGATCAAGAAAAAGAGAGACACATTGCTGGAAAGGCAAACAAGACTCCACGCATAGTGCTTTGCCTCGTTCAGCCACTAGCCTCTTTCCTCGTCCTTCCCTTAGTCTTCACCGAAATGGCGCACTACTACATTTTTCCTCGCTTCTAGTGCCTCCGTTCACCGGTATACAAAATGAACGCAAGCACCACTCGACCCCCGCCATCGCCGCCGCCGCCGCCGCCCAGCCCGTCACAGGCCCATCGCCCGCCGCGAAGAAGCAGCCGCGGAGACACGCGGTACAGCAATGCGCCGACTCAGCCATCGGAGCACGGCCCATGGCGCCAACCCCATCCCCACTCCGCAGGTCGCCTCTCACCGCCGCCCTCACTATGCCGGCCGACACGCTGCCCATCAGACGGGCGGTCCAAGCGTGCTCACAGGGGGCAGGCTGCCCCGACACGGCGCCATCCAGGGGCCTGAGCGACCACATCAGCAGCGATACATCGCTCGGACTTCCCTCCGTCGTAGGGGCATGACACCCCCTGTCACCGCCACACGCGGTTCGGCATCTGGCAGGGCGAAGGAGGGCTGCCTGGCCTCCGCACAGGAAGCGTGCGCGTGCGTGCTGGACACGTGATGGCGCCACGCAGGGACCTGAGCACTGTGATATGAAGATGGTGTACTACTCTAATGATCAAAATAGACAACCTGTGAGTCTTCCTGTGGTGGCTGATGAGAGTGGGGACGTCGAATATCCGCACGCGTCAGGTGCGGCGGAGGAGGGGCGTGTTGGGCGTCGTCGCGAAGGAGTGGCAAAAGGCCGCCACCACGGATCGACTTAGGGGTACTTCCCTGCGACAAATAGTGCGCTTCGCCACCCTCGCGACCAACTCGGCGGCCTCCAGAGGACGCTGGTAGCCCTGAACAGCCTGCCTGCTCTCGTCGTCGCTTCGACCCTTGTGTAGACGTTACTTTCTTGCCTTCGACATTGCTGCGCTGCTCTTCACCGTTATCCAACCCAGTTCGCTGACTTGTGCTCTCCATCACATCCGACGATGATCTGCGTGTGCCGCTTAGTTCTTCGTCCATAACACCGAGAAGAAGCGCCGCCTTGTCGCGGCGCTTCACCAGTGCTTCACCCACTTCATTGCCGCAGTTCTCCAAATGCAGTAGGGCATCGTTTAGTTTGTCATCTATCGTTTCCGAGTAGGTGACAAGGCTGTACCGCGTAGCGTCGCAGCTCGGACGTTGTAACGCCGAGTCACGCAGCGGTGGTGGCGCTGCGTTTTGTGAGAGAGCTTCAGAGTCGCGACTGTGCTGCTGCTGCTGGGATGGAGAATGAGCAAAGCAAACACCTGCAAGAACGCCGCCGTGCTCCTGTGCTGCCGGCGCCTCTGGTCCACAGCCCATCACGCCAGACACGGAACGTGTCTGCTTCCGCTCCACGAAGAAGTTCGATAGCGAGCTTGCCGTCCGCACGGCGAGCTGCTGCTGTTGCTGAGATTTCGTTGTCGGAGTAGCCGCGTCCATTTCGTTCTCCTGCGCTGCGGCGCTGCATCTGTGAAGCGACCCGTTGCCGTGGCGCGAAGCTGTCGCCAGAACCTCCTCCCCATGACTACATCTCTCGTTCCCAACTAATGACGCTACTCGCACCGTAGTTCCCGTAGTGCCTTTGCTGATGGTACCTCCATCGCGCAGTTGGCATGATTTGCCGAGGTCTGTTGGGGCTGCAGCAGCCTTGGCAAGGTGACGAGCTGCTTTCTCTTGCATATAAACTGTCAACTGCTCTGCTTCCTGTAGCATCTTCGACTTGAGGTACTTTGGCGCGGCAGACCACTCGGAGAAGCGCGCGATCCACAGCGCCGTAGGCACCGCAGTCATCCCTGGCTGCGTGTCAATATTATTGACGCCGGATCCTGCAAAGGTCGTGGGGCTGCAGAGAGGGGAGTTGACCCACACAAACGAGGCACGCTGGGCTAGCTCAGCGGCATGTCCCACACGGACGTGCACTGCCAACAGCCGCACTCGAGCCTGGGTGCCGAACTCGAGAACATCCCCATGTTGAAGCCATGTGTAACTGCCCCGCTGGGTGAGTGTAGTGTTCCCTCGCCCATCCCCTGATCCACTTGACACCACGCGGATGGGGGGCCCCCTGCCACACAGCCGCACACGCACCCCAGCAAATGGCAACGTAGTGGCGTCGATAGGGACGACGCCGCCGCACGAGTATGAGGGCAAACCCTGTATGCACCACGTCGTCACCTCCAGAAGTGCACGTGACCAGGCGCGGTCGTTTTGCAGTGCGGAGGAGAGAAACGGCGTTTGACGACCGAGATAAACAACAGGTGATACGAGGGGTCTCGGCAGAGTATCAGCGCAGTTACTGCTATCGGTGGAGTTTGCTGTCGCGACAGGGATGCAGGGAAGCTCCAGGAAAGCGATATCCTTTGCAGCGGAATCCGTGTGCGGTGCCAGCGATGACGAAGAGTCGCAGTGAACGAGGAAGAGCCTCGTCACTTGGCGTGCTGACACCGTCATCTTGACGCCAACAAAACAATGGAGGGCGCAGCGATAATCTAAATGTGGAAGCGAAAGCGGCCCAAACAGTAATACGCACGCGGCACTTTAATGGTGATCATAAGAGACGTAGTCGCCACAGCGCACAGGCAGCAGCAAAACGACAACGAGCCAGAAGCTCAAGGCACACGCACACACACACGTCCTCAACGAGCTACACGGCTGTGACACGAGTACTGCACAACGAAAAAGAAGAGTAGAGAATGCCCGAAAAAAAAAAATGCAACGACAAGTCAAGTGAATCCCGGAGAAGGAGGACGCAGCAGAGATGAACAGGAGAAGAGGTAGACGAAGCATAAACCTCGTGTGTACTCCTCAACATGCTGGTTTCACGTTGAGGATATCAGCACCGGTGGCAAGAGGCTCCCGAAAACGCCGTTGACTTAAGTGGGAGCAGCTGGCCCGCTCGCATCCTTCAAAAAGGTGCGTCCAGCTGTGCTGTGCTACTTGCTTCAGCTGACTTGCTTTGTCATTCACAGTCTCACATGGGAGCGCTGGCAAGAGCGTAAGAATGCTACAGGTTCGCTGCACATAATAATAAAAGAGCAGACCACGCGTGCGGTCCCCCAATTGTGACGCACACCCGCGTCATAACCATGTGTGTCCCCCTGTTCGCAGGGAGACTCATTCTAACTGACATCCGCTCAAAAGACCCTTCGGGTGCTGAGCAGTGCATCAATTCGCGTCGTCAAGGCCTGAGCTGCTTCCACAAATGGTGTCGCAGTAACTGCCAGAGCAGATGCTGCGCTGTGTCGGAGGTTGGCAGAGACGCTCATCAGTACGAGATTCGCCTCGAGACTCACTCCGACACCACCGCCAGCCATGTCTTTGCCCAAGAGCGCACCCTCCAGCAGCATTTCGTACAGCTGCATCCGTTGAACAAGAGAAGAGGGTAGTCGATTGAGAAGCGGCACGTACAGGAACAGTCGCTCTGTCTCTCGATCAAGCGTGACAAGCACATTCAAACCGTTGGCTACGGGGATGACGCAAGTGTCGTTGTCAGGGTCAAGCTTCAGCGGCGCAGCGGACTCGAAGGTCTGCGCCAGACACTCTAAGGCAGCTTCCGCCAACCCGTCAATGCTGCTACTGCCGCCATGCTGCCGTTGGTGCAGCGGAATCCGCGCATGGGGAGATGCAGCTGGCGCAAAAGGGTGGTCTATGCGACTCCCCGACACACTGTCGCTGCCGCAACGCGCCACGTCTGGCCACGAGGACGTTTGGCGCTGCAATTCGGCCAGTGAGAGTCGGGCTGTTTGCAGCGCTTCATCCTTATCGTGAAGCTCGTACTTGAGACCGCGAATCTCGCCCTCCATCGAGTGCATCAGCCCCTGCAGCTTCGCTTCCTGAGTAGTGGATTCCTCCTGAAACCGCCGTCGCTCTTCGCGCAGGAGGTCCAGCTCCTTGACGAGCTCTTCCTCTTTTACGCGCCAACGATGCGCGGCAGCTCTCTCTGCGTCCCTGGCGCCTTGTTGCGCCATTGCAACGGTCGCCTTCAGTTGTTTCACCTCCTCTTCATACTTCCAGTCCGTGCACGACTCTGCCGCCTGTCGCGCAGCCGCTTGGAGTTGCTCACGCAGTCGTACATTGTCGATAGAGAGAGCCGCCACTTTCCCTTCCAGCTCCTGGCAGTACGCGTGGGCACCGTCCCAGTTTGCGTTCACGGCGGATGACGTCCCCCATGAAGTGGTTGGAAGCGTACCGACCGTGGCACTGCAGGCACTTCTGCGCTCTGCCTGAGAGGGATAAACGATGTCTGCTACTGTGTCCCGTTTCGCGCACGATGCTGCATCGTGTGCCTCTCGTTCAGCAAAACCTGTGGACTGATTCGGTGATAGACACCGTAGCGGTGGTGGCAAGGCGCGGGGAGTGCTGCTGACCACCTGTTGAGTGTGAATGGTCGCTCTCACCGCCGGCGCGGAGATCAGTGCTGATGTTCCATCGACAACAAAGTCGCCTTTTCGAGGCGAAGTGCGGCTATCGTTGTCCTGTGTACGAAAGGAAACAGTATTTGAGCTGGCACTGCCCGGCCCCTTATGTGCACTGAGGCGGGGAGACGCTCCGCTCGCAGAGGTGCACGTCGCCCGTCCTGCAGAAGAGGGTGATACCTGCTGCAGCCGCAGAATGGCTCCGTCGAAAAAACCAGCATCCTTTCCACTCATCGTGTCGTTCAGTTCCACACTGTTGAAGGAGAGCAGCTGCTGCGCTGGGTGGATTCCAGCAGCTCGCTGGAGATAGCGCTTTACCTTGCGTACGCTGAGCAGCTCGACATCGCCTTGCATAACTAGCTTGTATTTGTAGCCGTCAATATCAGAAAGAACGTAGACAGAGGTGGTGGGCGGCGCCGTTTCCGACGGTAACTCCATAGCGACGGACCGAGGAGAGAGGGGGATGGCGGGAAAGGAGGCAGACACCAAGGCTCCGTAGCTGCGGTAAAACCCTCTCCAAAGAAAGAAGAAAGTGCGATAGAGAAGACGATACGCCTCGCCCTCCCTCTCACCCGCGTGACTGCCGCACACACAAGCGTCGGCAAACGCAGAGCTTCCCGCCGAGAGGGGGAAAACACGGAAGGTAGGGAATCAAGTCTAACCTAAAAAGAAGAGTGTAGCACCCACCTGCTTTCCTGCGTATGAAGGAATTCCATGAAGCGGTAACGCAGAACAACAACACCAGGAAAAGGTAAGCGCGCAAGTAGTAAACGGGTAAGTGTTTGTTAAGGTTGTACCCCTTCTTCTTTTCTATGTTGGAGCTGTGAGAGACCCGAAGCGCACGTGCGCGGTAACCTCCAGCGACCCCTGCAAGCGCTAACGCGCGTGGTCTGGGTCTTTGGAGAAGATAAACACAGGCTCACGCTTGTATGTGTATGGGTAAGGCGGTGCTGCGGTGATTTGATCCAGTGGGTGTTGTGCGGAGAAGAAAATTGGTCATTGAAGGAGAGAGTGGTACATGCAGCGGGGCGCAGATTTCTATGTGGCACCCCCGCTGACAACTTTGCGTCCGCTGTACTCAGTGAGACTGCGAAGTAGGGTGGTCGCGAGGGTTCATGAGCGCAGCGAGTACCGTTCAGGAATGTAAGGCGTGATGAGCTTTGCTTGCTGCCAGTAACATCACGAATCCGCCATCTTCTACAAAATCCTGTACACCGGCTACTTGCGTAATTTTAAGTGCCTCCGTTCTGTTCTTCAGGGAGTGACGAGTGCAGACCTCTTTATTTCCTCTCCTGAGCTCTGGTGCGTCTTCGCTTTTTGTCCGTCGCCCTGAATAGAGAGAGTGTGCAACTACACCTCCTTTGACGACAACCATGGCAAGACATGGCGTAAGCAGAGAAGGCACATGAGCAAGGAGTCTGCTTTGCCACTTTCCATGTGGGGTACAAATCACCTCACCTTTGCCTCCATAAGTGCAACAAGAGAAAGAGCTTTCAGTGCGTCCGTTCTCTATTATACAACATGAACGCCAGCATCACTCGAACCCCCCTCGCCGCCCAGCCTGTCACAGGCCCATCGCCTGCAGCGAAGAAGCGATGGAGACATGCAGTGCAGTAGTGCACCAGATTGAGACACCTGAGCACAGCCCCGGCCTCAAACTCGCACCACTCCTCGCTTTACAGGCGATCTCACCGCCGTCGCCGTCATGCTGGCCGGCACCGGGTGCATACCTCGGGTGCTGCAGTCTTCCCGCCGTTGGGCAATAAGGGTCGAGTGAAGTATGCTCCAGCTGTCCTGACACGCTGCCCATCAGACGGGCGGTCCAAGCGTGCTCACAGGGGGCAGGCTGCCCCGACACGGCGCCATCCAGGGGCCTGAGCGACCACATCAGCAGCGATACATCGCTCGGACTTCCCTCCGTCGTAGGGGCATGACACCCCCTGTCACCGCCACACGCGGTTCGGCATCTGGCAGGGCGAAGGAGGGCTGCCTGGCCTCCGCACAGGAAGCGTGCGCGTGCGTGCTGGACACGTGATGGCGCCACGCAGGGACCTGAGCACTCCGATGTTGGGAGAGATCGCCGTACAGAAAGGAAAAAAGAGAGAGTTAATATAGTGTACATCCGTGAGTACAGTGACACACAGTGGGAAAACAACATAGTGCAGACCACCAGCTGCATAAAAGACTCAATAAGAGAGAGAAACCCAAAAAAAGAAAAACGCGGCTACCTTTGAATCCAGTGGTGTAGCCGGCTACGTACAGTACAGTAGCTCAGCAACACAAGGGTACGTAGACACTAGCGTCGTGCCCTCATAGCGACCTCGGCCATCTTCATACTCCTCAGTATGCTACCTCTGCTTACCACACACGAGAGGGTTTTCTCTCACACACATCGGCGAACGTGAGAATGGCTGTAGCTGTCTACATTGCGGTGAGAAAAGTCGAGGAGGGAGGCATTTTTTTGCGACTCATCCGGGCAGTGAACTGCTGCTTGGCATGTGCTGCCATCTTCGTTACCGTTTCGCAAAGCTCCTCTTCCGTCGTCGAAGTGTTGACTTCGTCCATGCGAAAGCCCCATACGGAGTCGAAGTCCTTCGTCGACTGGCGAAGAATGTAGCGCGCCCCCATGCATAGCTGCTTGCCAACTATAAGACTAGCCAAACCTTTGACTGACATACCAATTTGCTGAAGCGTGAGGCCCTCCGAGATTTTTTCGTACTCCACCTGCTGCGCGCGCGGCACTTTGGGCTGAATCGGCGAGGCACCCATGTAGCGACCGGTAATTCGTGTGTCGGCCACCTTCTCGTAGAGAGAGTTGTCGATAAAACCCATGCTGCATTGCATGTACTTCTGTGAAATAGGCCCGTGTATACGATGAAATGACGTGGTGAGCAGCTGAACCTTCCACGCCCAGTGAAAGTGCACATGAGGCGTCCAGCTATGGTCTATTTCGTTGAGCAGAAGCAGAGCACGGTGCAGCTGCTTCGAGACCCCTCGCTCAACCTGTAGAAGACGTGTGCGACGAGACGGAAAGGGGGCACGCAAAACGGCGTCTAGCGCACTCTCCACCTCGTCCAGAAGTGTTTCGAGGTGACATTCTGCCGTGTCCTTCAGTGCAACAACGCCTGCGTACTCCTCGCACTTGGTTTCCAGGGAGAGGAGGACGGAGGAAAAGTTTTCTATGCCGCCGAGCAGCCGCACACAGCGCGCCAACAGAGTCAAGCGAGTGAACGCCTCGTCTTTATTCACTGCCATGGTCGTGCGCAAGTAGACCATCGTGTACTGCAGTATCCACTCCGCGGTGTGGGCGACGGCGACTACCTGGTACGCTTTGGGTAGAAGATGCTGGCGAGCGTACTCCTCCACCTCCACTGCGCCGTGCAGCAGACGGGTTGTTGGGCTGCTTGCCGGCAACAGCGTTTCCGCAGAGTCCACAGGGGTTCTCGGCATGCGTTCGTCGCTCTCCGTCCTCACCTCCACACCGCGCGGCACCTCGAGGTTTTCCGTGAGCTTACCACGCTCCATCGCGGCCAGCAGAGAGGCTGCTGTATCAAGCAGCTCCGAAAACGAAAGCGGCGCGCTTTGCTGTAACAACGCCTCCTCTACTGCTTGGATGTTGTCCTCCACCTCAGCACGGGCATCGCACAAAGAGGCCGTGGCCCGTGATGTGAAGCGCAGCTTCCGTAGAAAGCACTGGGCATCTTCCCCAGAGTCCGCCTTGAGTGCTACTAACGACGAGGGAGTGGTGGAGAGGGATGTATTGTTAGGATCCTCGACGTCCGTCCCTGTAGCTGTTTGATGCTCCTGAACCTGTATAGGTTGCTGCGCCGCAGAGCACTCGCCAACCATCGGTAGAAGAAGATCGGCAGCATCTTCCAGCTTCTGGTCAGTATGTTGATGCCACTTCCTGAAGTCGATGCGCTCAAAGAATCTCTTCTCCTCTGGCTTGAGGGGTGGTAGTACCTTATGCGGGATATAGGAGCCCTCTTTCAGAGACGTGACAGCCTCCTCGCCCAAACCTTTGGCGAGTGCCAGCTGCTCCACCTGGCGATCCTTGTTGACTCGCTGCTGCTGTTTGCGGAAGCCATCACGTAACTCTTTCTCTAATCCCTCGCGGAAGTACCCTGACACGCGTGAATCCGACTCATCCTCTGTAGCGGGCAAACCTAAAAACTCTGAGCTCATCTTTTGTGTGTGGGCGCCTCTACTCCTGCGCACGTTTTATGAAGAAGAAGAGAACGGGAAGTAGAGAAGCGTTCACTCATAAAGGCAAATGCGCAGTCGCCGTCGGAGCAGTAAAACCAAGAGGTATCACAATGATCGTTGGGTCGAGAGCTGTCTCTGACTTTCACATATGCACTCTTTTGGCCCAAGAGAATCAGGTCACGCACCACTCGACCCCCGCCATCGCCGCCGCCGCCGCCGCCCAGCCCGTCACAGGCCCATCACCCGCCGCGAAGAAGCAGCCGCGGAGACACGCGGTACAGCAATGCGCCGACTCAGCCATCGGAGCACGGCCCATGGCGCCAACCCCATCCCCACTCCGCAGGTCGCCTCTCACCGCCGCCCTCACTATGCCGGCCGACACGCTGCCCATCAGACGGGCGGTCCAAGCGTGCTCACAGGGGGCAGGCTGCCCCGACACGGCGCCATCCAGGGGCCTGAGCGACCACATCAGAAGCGATACATCGCTCGGACTTCCCTCCGTCGTAGGGGCATGACACCCCCTGTCACCGCCACACGCGGTTCGGCATCTGGCAGGGCGAAGGAGGGCTGCCTGGCCTCCGCACAGGAAGCGTGCGCGTGCGTGCTGTACATGTGATGGCGCCACGCAGGCAGGCGTCCCCCTTCAACGGAGAGAGAGAGAGATGCACAGAAAAAGGGTCCGAGAACAATGCATGGGTGTACTGGGCGACTGTCACCAAGAGGATCGCGGATGCGCCAGTGACGCTGTTGTCAGTAGCGTCCATAGGCAAAGGCGCGGCTTTTTGCCTTATCTTTCCGCTCACAAGGGGTTTGGGGAAGTACAAGGACTTTTCATACTGAGAAAGGGCCTGCCTGTTTCTCTGTGATCGCCAGAGAGGCAGAGAGGATCCTCTGGGATAGAGGGGGGAGAAGGAAGGGCTGTTTGTTCGCTGGGTGCTGAACAGAACAAAGACACCTAGTAAGGCGAAGTGAATGGAAGGAATACACCGCAGACGCGGACTCAGGGAAACAGACACACACAGATGCCTTTATAGAGTCGCGTTACAAGACGAGATCCTTTGTGAGAAGGAGCCACAGAAGGAGCAGAAACACAGTCGCCACCACCGCAGCTGCAAAGATGCTGGTGTCCTCCAGAATGCCTAGGTCGCTCCCAAAAAAAAATTGCAGTACGAAGGTGTAGTCGCGCGTGTGTCGGTGTAGCTCTAGCGGCTTGCCGTCCATAGTTTCCACGCGCACATTCGCGCTGTGCTCTGTCACATCACTGCGCAGCTGTACCTTGGTGTCGCAGTTCGGGCTGCTCACCAGTCGTAGTCGGGTGTCGCTGGGAAACTGCGCCTTGCACGTAAAGATGTCTGGTGCCCGCGGCGAGCAGTAGTAAGAGTATAGAAGCGTTAAGTGTTTTTTCTTCGGACGATGTACTGGATATACGGCTGGGGTGCTCCGCCACGAGATAGTCAAGTGCACATCTGTCGACTCTCTCGTACCCCAGTGAACGGGAACAGGGCTAACCACGTAGTAAAAGAGGGACTTCCAACGCTGCTGGGTTTTGGAGCTCGACTTCGATGCTGGCGCCGTTGTAGTGCACCCAGGAGGCTTGCGCACTGTGCCAGGCAGTGCTGCCGCCGTCGCTGCCGTTTTGAGTGGTATTAGACAACCATCGTTGGCCAGGTTCCATTCTGCCACGTCGCCAGGAATCAATGCGTCGCCAACATAGACCAGTAAATTGTCCTTCAGGCGTCCACATTCGCTTATTGGGAAGAAAAAGACATACCAGCCCTGCTGCAAGCTGCGAATAAATGGAGAAGTTCCGGCTTCCAATCGAGCGGGAACTCCTTCGCAAGTCTCTGACTCTTTCACGAGTCCATGCAGTAATGGATCGGAGTCTCTTTTCTGTAGCGCATAAGACTGACGGAGCCGGTACGAGCACGTGTTAAGAGTCGTCTGCGTTTGTAAGGTGCAGTGCTTGCACGGCACGGGCTCCACCTCGCACACGGAGTACAGCGAAAACAAATCAACGTCACCAGTCATCAGCGAGGACGCGCGGAGGAGCTGCGTATGAACTTCCACATGGCGCGCGGCAGCGGAGCTCGTATCAGCTCGTGCTAGCAGATCCGTGGTGGGACCGCAAGCAGCGATTGGGCCAGATACACCGTCATCAGCCTCCTCACTATTACACTGGCTACGGGGATGATCAGATAGGGTGCCGACTTCTGGGGGAGGGATGTATCGCATTCGGTAGAGACCTGAGAGCGGTGGTGTGCGGTACGGTAGCACCCCGACCGAAGGCCGGTGTGTAGTGAGGCCTCTCGGCATAAGCCCCATCATTCTTGGGCTTAGCTGATGCGTGCACCGCCGCCACGCCACAGCGTCCAGAATCAAGCGTTGCCCTAAAACTATGGGAAAGCGGGCGAAGAGGTGGGATGGGCTGAGTTGGGTCTGATGTTCGTGGAAGAAGAGGAGAGAGAAACCAAAAAAAAAAAGGAAGTGAGGGACCAGGGAATAAAACGTGTAGCACAATGACACACAGAGAGAGAGACTTTTTGGATGTTGTTTGTATAAACACAAAACTTGTCCTGTCCTCCTCGAAGAAGACCATACCCGCAGTTTCTCCACTGGCCAAAACGACGGCGGAAAGAAAGAGAGGCAGACACTCAACCTATTAGCAGCGTAGTTAGTAGGGGTGGGGGGTGAAGCTTATCCTGTGGCAAAGAAAACAGCTTCAAGGCGCAATGCTGAGAACAGAAAGTGGGAACCGTTGACGAGCAGAGGACATGCAACTGTCAAAGTGTATCGTGAGCTGAACGAGGAAAGTACAGCGAGAGCAGCATTTGCGTTGCTTCGGGTAATTTTTTTTTTTTTTCAGTTGTAGATGAGGGTGTCTCTCTAGAGAAAGAGAGAGCGAGCGAGAAGGGTAGGGAGAAGGAGTAGATGTCAACTGATGAGCGCCATGATACCCGAGAGAGAGATGGAGAACAACAACAACAACAAGCGCACGCCCTCTTTTGTCTCTTTTTAGTACTCTTATTTTCGTCTTGGCCGTTTATTCATTCGGCTCCGCCTCCTCCTCCTCTTTTCCTCTCTCCCGCTCTGCCGCCACACCCGCATTTGGTTAATCGTGAAGATGAAAAGATAACAAAAAAAAACACACACACACAACAAAGCCAACACACCAACGCAGAGAAAGAGAAAATGGAAGATGACCAAAGCGCCAACACAGACAGAAGGGGAAAGAGGGTGAAGCGGGGACAAAAGAAAAACGGCAGAGGGAAAGGTACGTAGTGGGCGTCTCCCCCCCCACTCCAAGCGTGCACAGCGACCTCGGATCCTCTTTTCCTTGCTTGCCGTAAAAGCACCCTTGTCACGAGCCACAAGGTAGCGCAGAAGCCGCGCGCCTGGGTCGATTACTGTTATGCGTCTAAAGACCGGCATTGCGAGGTTTTCCAGAGTTGTTTTGCTCGTCATCATCAGCATCGCTGCTACGATCGGAGCTGCTGTTACTCCTGGAGGTGCTACTCCTGGAGCTGCTACCACTGGTATCGGTGCTGCTGCTACCACTGGAGCTGCTACTTTCCGAGTCAGAGTCCGTTGTGAGCATCTCCTGCTGTTTCGACTCGGGGCGGATGGAGTGACACAGAAGACACTCACGGAACTTGGTGGAGATCATTACTTGGCACCGGCTGCAGTACCAGTAGACAGTGTCAAGTTCGTGTGTTGGCGGGTTCCATTGAACCTGAGACTCATCAGAGTTGGCGTAGTACACATGGCGAGTCTTGAGATCAAAGAACTCGTACCAGTCCTCACCAATGTGAGCAAAAACGCAGTCGCGAGTGTCGTGCATACCACCACAGTCACGACACAGGTATTTTTTGATGCGACACTGCGAAACTGAGTGACCCTGCTGACCGCACTGGTGGCACCCCCGCTCGGCGTGCATTAGCGGGTAGTTCTGTGGATGTCGCTGCAATCGATCACAGTGCACCGTCCAGTGCGTCTTGCCGCAAATATGGCAGTGAAAGTCGCGCGGCACTGGGAGCTTTTCGATACTGACAGCATGACGATGGCGAGAGCTGCTGCCGCTGCTGCTGTGATGTTTGTGCTTCTTTACACTGTAGCGACTCTCCTTCCGCCGCTCGTGGCGACTCTCTCGTCGCTCGCTGTGCCGACTACGACTCATTGAACGTGAAATTAAGTGAAGAAAGAATAGAGGAGAAACTCGCACGAAGCACAGGAAGGGGGCAGCAGGGGTAGAGAAATGTCCGCGGACACACTAGAGAAGACACGACTCTGCGCTCTAGCTGTACAACAACAGCAAAAGGCTGAGCACGCGTCGGAGGGAGAGCGGGAGGTACGGCGTACCTGAGTGTGTATGGGTGTTTTTGTCTGCGTCTCGGAGCAAGAGTGCGCACGTGCTCCGAGTGAGTAGCGCCGTGGAGGCCCGCACGTCTACGAGGGCGTGGATATCTGTTCTATTACTGGTTGCCCCCTTTTTGTGCTTCCACTCGACTTTTGTCTGAGACGCCGTACAGCGTTGCTATCACTCGCCCAAGTAGATTAACGCGGCTAACCGCTCCTCCGAACCTTGAGGCGTCAAAAGGTGATCGCCACAACAAGCAAAGGGATATGTATGATGAGTGAAGCAGTGAGGAAGAGAGGAGCAGGATGTTGGAAGGCGTTAGAGGAAAGGTGAAGTGCCTGGCACCTCAGCACAGATCGTGCGCATAGGTGGGTGTGTACGTATTTCGCTGCTGCCAAAGGCCAAGCCGTTCAAGGCATATCAAGGGTGGCGCAAAGTCTCTTCGCTCCCCACGGCTGCAATGGGGAGCACTCCATAAAGAGAGAGAGAGTGGATGACAGGAAAAAATACACCACACATACACACACACTATGGGTACTAAATGGGTAAAGTAGACGAAAGACATCCATGCGACACTACCTCGGTTTTGCATACAGTACCATTGTGTGCTGTGTTCTTAATGCGGTTAGCAGAGGCACTTTCGCCGCCGGCGTGACTCCCAGTAAGGCGTAAAAAAAAAGGAGACAAGGGCAAGCGAAATTTTGTCGTGAGGATCGACGCCAACGCACGATCCTCTCAGCACAGCTCCTACAGCGACCGTTTCGCCTTCGATGCCTTCCAAAGAGCCTCGCCTTGCTGAACAATGAACCTTGTTGCAGCCTCCTGCCGAGCAGAGGCTTCCCCACTCATCATGTACGACTCCGGCACGGTCCCGCACGACAGTCGCCACATCTGTTCGGCCTCGCTATCCTTTTCGCACACTGGCGCCATGGCCTGCAAGCTAATCGCCTCCCCCGCCTTCAGTGGCCGATCTGGGACAACATAGATCCACCTGCCGTTTGCCTGTTCCTGGAAATCATACCCAAACTTGCATTTGAAGAAGGTGGCCATCTTTTCAGCAGACTTGTCACGGGACGTTCGTGCGACAACGTATGCATTCGTCGCCGTCCCGCCGTGTGGAAATAGGTGGACCAACGGGACAATGCCTATTGACCGAACAGTCCCGATGGAGAGCGGCGTGGAGTGCGACAGGGAGACACTGACAGCCCAGCGTAGCTCATCCAAGGGTACCTTGTTCACAAGCGGGCCACCATGGATGTAGTTGCGGATCATCTGCAGCAGCACATCAGCGAGAGAGGTTTCGTTCGAGTCGAAGACCACATTGTCATCAAAGTATGGCGCGTTTTGCAGTGTCGACACTTTACTCAGGAGTTCTGCGAACAAGTGTCGAGGATCCGTTAAAGGACTGCTCTTCGCCGTAATGAGATCTGAAACAATCATTCCGAGTGAGGCAAAGAAGAACTGACAGATGTCAGCATCACTGTGGTCGCCGGTATTCACCTTATGGAACTCCGCCTCGCGCTTCGCATCATACAGATTGTTGCGGTCGTCCCTTCCCGCAGCTGGGTCACTCGACTCTGTGTTAGCATCCTTGAAGCCGATGACCAAGTCTTCTGGAATCGCCAGGAGAGGAGTGAAAGCTTCCACATCATCCCTAACCAGGAAAACATGCTCTCGAAACGCGCTGCGTTGTCGAGCAATTTCCACTGTAGGATGCACGAAGACATGATGATCATGGCACCACATCATGAGTTGATAGTACGAGTGCGTGTCGGACCAAAGAGACAGGTCCATCGCATATTGTCTGTACAGGCGCCTGCGATGCATCATGTGGACTTGAAACTTGTTTGTGCTGACATGGATGGAAGAGTCACAATGCAGTGCTTCATTTTCGGCCTCTTTATCCACCGATCTCTCGCGGGGGGGCGAAATGTGGCACACAGCCCTCACCTCAGACATTATCTGCCGTCTTTGTTTCCCCATACCCCCAATCCAGTCATCAGATCTCATGAGCACTATAGTCGCATCGCCCACACCATACACGGAAGGGGACTCCATGCAAGCAAACACCTCTGCTCGAGGAGGTTTAAATCCGCTTGGCCGCTGATCGACGTCCCCAAATTGTAACAGCTAGTTTACACCAGAACATAGAGAGTTTGCATTACCTTCGGTTGTACACATAACGACGAGAAGATCACAGTGGAAAAAACAGAGAAGAAACGCTGAAAAAGCGAGTAGACCGCCTGGGGTGATGCATCCCTGCAAAGAGGCACACCCCCTGCCATACCCTGCTCCCATTGCAGCAGTTACTCCGGCTGCTACTGCAGACGTGGGCGTCCGCGTGGCATCTGCACAGTGGACAGGCCAATACTGCAGCAGCAGCGCTGGCAGCATGAGCGCACCACGGCACGACGCGTGCGCAGTGCTGCATGGCTCCCCACAGAAAACAGATGGCGTCGCTTATCCTGATGTCGCTTGTCTCACTCGAGGCCCACTTGCCCCCTGCCAGCAGGTGCGGTGCTCACCACAGTCGCCGTTCCTCGGTGTGCGCAGCACAGCACAGGGCACGCGCGCCGTCGCTTTCCAACAGTATCCCCGAACGGCGCCCTCAGCGGAAGCAAATTAAGCATTGGGATGGTGTGTGGTATGTTTGTCGGCACAGCGCCGAGGCGCTACGACAAAGGAGCATACCTGAATGACATCACGCGGCGCACACGGGAACACGCACACAAGGGAAGGAGAGAGAGAGAGAGCGGGCTGGCAGCCCGGCGCGGTCGCCAGCAGCAGAAGCCACCACGACCACAGGCTTCCATTCCAGCACCGCGATGAGGGGTTGTTAGAGCGCACCAGTGGCGCAGCAGCAGCAGCGGCACCCACGCCGCATCTCCGTCCACAAAAATCACCACCATACGATGGGCAACGACGTATGAGCAGCGGTTGGGGGGACGTCGCACGGTGGCGCTGGGCACCAGGCCAAGAGCCGCACACACAAGAGCGCCCTCAGCTCGGAGCGAAAGATGAAGTTCAAACGGTGATCGTCAGCGGCACATCGGACGCTAGTAGAAGTAGTGAGCACTTTGTCATCATGCAAGACGCACACGCACGCACAGAAGACGGTGGCCGCAGCACCTCTTTACTCAGACACTCTCACGCCGCTTTGGTAGTGCACGTAGCCGAACGGATACCATCAGCTCGCACTGCGTAGCTGGCGCTTGCGCTCTGCTCCACCTCTGCCTGGGCGGTTCTGCATCAAAGACCTGCCGTGGGTGTGGACTCCAAGGAACTCCCTGGGTGTTGTCGTGGCGGTGCCCGCCAACGTCAGGTGCGGTGTACCAGTCCCCCGTACCTCGAGACCAGCTTCGCGCACGAGGTGGAAAACAGGTCCACCGCAAAGAAAAGCACGCAGCAGGAGACCTTTCCTGCCACGCGTGCAGAGGGAGAGCGGGAGGCAGGCACCAGTGACCCACTGGCCGTGGGCGGCATCACATGGATCGAGTACGTCGGCGGTGGAATGCGAGGAGTGGGGGGGGGGGGGTGCAGGCGCAGAGAGGCGGGGGAGACGCGGTGTGTGCGGATAGAGAGACGAAGAAATGGAAGGAGAGAGCGGGTGAGGCACAGCTTGCGCAGCACAAAGCACCTGCAGCGCCACTCCCTCTTGGACCCGGCTGCCGCTCTGTCGCTCGGCTCGGTGTGGGTTCGGAGGCGGCTTTCTGCTCTGCCACACGCTCGTCTCGTCACACCCTTCCAGGAGATGGCACACACAGGTGCGGAGAGTAGGGCGGAAGTGCCGCGGTGCTCGAGAGAGGGCCGTGCACAGGATGGCGCCCACGGCGGCCCACGCAGGCGGGGTGTCCTCGCCCGCACCACACACGGAGCATCTCAACAGCAACGTCCGGTTCAAGGCGATGCCGTCATGCCCGCCGTGAGGTGACAGCGCTCATCCTCGCTTTCTTTGCCACCAGGCTGTCCCAGGCGGCGTCATCGCCAAGGAAAAAAGTGCACAGAGAGGGAGAGCAGCGCCCACGACCATGCCCCCTGTATTCCAGTCGACATTCCCGCACACACACACACACGCACACGGACCTAACGGCCACAACAGAGCGACCCCAACGCGGAATAGCACAGGGCTCTCGCGCGCAGGAGAGAGAGGCACGAAGACGCCTCCACTGAAGTGAGCCCAACCAAAAACAAAAAGGGAAGAGAAGGGGGGGCGCTCTCGGCCACCGCACGAAAGGCACAAATCACACGCCGGCCGTGCACCGCGCACCCTCCGCACGCCCACTGACCAGGAAGCGCCGCGCAGCAACAGCCACCATAAAGCGTGCGGCAACGCAGCCACGCTTTCCTGGAACGCGGCGCTCTGCCACGAGCAAGCCCGCCGCCATGCGCGTACACCCGTGCCTCGGTCGCCCTACGGCTGCCTCCTGCTCGTCTGGAAAGTGCCAACCTATCGGCGAATCGAGAGCCACGCGCCCAGCGGGCCACGCACCGCGCCCGCGCCTGACGCGCTGCCTCTCTGTCCCGCACTGTCCCACCACGCGCTGGCACCGTTAAGGGCCCGTGGCCCCCACCGTCCCATGCAGCAAGAGCGGCGAGCTCCCTTTGCGAGGGCGCCGCCCAGCACCACGACGCCCCCCCCTCCTCCCCCCACCGGGGGACGGGCTCCAGTGTGGCTCGTATGCCATCCTTGACTGCAGGCGACAGGAGGGGGCCGTGGGCAGAGCCCCGCGGAGCTCCGCACGGAGGCGCGGCCATCGTCGACCTCCTCGTGCGGAGGCAAACGCAGGCAACACGTTCGTCCAGCAAATCCATGGCTCCGCGAGTATGGTCCGCGTCGACGTTCAACCCCCACCTCCCCCCCCAGCACCGCCATCAACTGAGTCCAACGCGCGTGCGCCCTCCACACACACGGCTCCTATCTTGGCCCATCGCGGGCCCTGCCTCCCGCGTGGCCGCGCAGCCGTCGCGGGAGCGCTCGCACGAGTGGCCTGCACCGACTTCGGGTACGCGTCGCCGGGCGGTAGGGCGCGGAGTCAGCATCCGTGTGCAAATGCTCGGCGGCGCTCTCGTGCCGTGCACCGGGAGCGCCTTGACACTCACGGGGCGCGCTCTGTCGACGCCCGGGGCGCGGTCGCAGCGTGCCATCCCGAGGCTACCCATCGCGAACGCTTTGGAGGGCGTGGGGCTGGGCCCCGGTGAGGCGCGAGCGGGGAGCGCTGCCGGGTGTCGCCCTCACTCCCGCCGGCACACCGCCACCAACGCGCTGACCTGCTCCCTTCCGCGCTCAGGTAGCGGTCGCCGCTCATCCCCACCGCCACTCCGCGGCGCACACCACAGGCCACGTCCAGGCCTACGCCCGACATCAGCGCTCCGCCGCCAAAGCAGACCGCCAGTAGGCGGACGCGTGCACGCGTTGAATCGTCGACGCAATTCCTAGTGAGCGCATACGAATGTCCTCATGGTCGCACGTCCCTACCCCCCAACGGCCGCCCAGGTCTGCCCGCCGGCACCACAAGTCCCCGCAAAATGGTACCCGAGGGCAGGCTGCAGGCTCGCGGTCTACCCGTGGAGTGGGGCACTGGGCCCTGGAATGCCACCCAATGAGAGGCTGACTATCAGCAGGCGCCTAGATACACAATGATATGAAAGGAGTAGCAGAGAGGATGATAAAGACAAGTAGAAACACAAAAGAGAAGTGTATGTCAGGAACAGCTTCGCAGGATACTGTACAATCTGAGCAGTACCGAGGAGCTTGTAGGGACTGGCGGTAACGAAGAGCAAATACTGAAGCTAGAAAATGCAATAGCGGTTAAACTCTGTAGTGAGAGTGTTCGGCTGCACATATGCAGTTGTTTGGTGTGTTTTCTTGCATGTATCTCACGTCCAACACTTTAGTAGCGTGCTCGTTAAACAAACTTCCCTGTACCGGTTTTCCGGCTTCTGCTTTACGCTGGACGGTGAGCACAGCGAGAGGAGGAAAAAAAATGGAAGAGCCTCGCTCTTCAGTGTGTCCGCACCCATAGACCTGTCCTTGACCTCAATGCACGGCTTTGCTGCTGCATTGCCGAGACTGCAGCGCCGAACTGCAAAAAAGGCAACAATAAGCCTCGGCTCTTCGTATACGGGCCTGTGGTATGTGAGGAACGTGACGCACGACAAGGCTTGAGGATCACACCCTTGCCTCCTTTCGGACAAGATGGGCGTTCGCGAAGTGACCCACCTTCACCCAAAGAATATAAGCCAAGGCTGGTGTAGCACATCACGGGAGAAAATGCTTGTCGCGCGATACGTTCTCTCTGTCTTTCTTTGTGTGTGTGTGTGTGTGTGTGTCACAAGAGAAGAGGTGAGGTGCTTCTGTGTTGCCGCCGCGTCGAAAAGTCCAGCTTAGATCCACTTCTGGGCACTCTACTCCCTCTTCTCGAAAACCCAAATATGTGTCTGTCGGTGTGTTCCCGTCTCTCTGTCCATCCAACTTTCACCTGTTCAAAGGGGTTGTTGTGAAACATCTTCGATTCATCTCCGCATTCTTTTTTTTTTTGCTGCTTTGCACGTCTCTCTCTACTCACAAGACAAGGGCACAGTACATAACACAGACACACGCAGTAGTGACCCGCAACCGCAGTATCCTCATCGCACCAGTGCAGCGGATCGAACAACAGCGACACACGAGCTTTACGGTCAGCACAACCCCAGAAATTGCTCGCTTAGAAGAGGAGCAGAGGAGCAACGAGCAGGAACTAACAACAAAGGTGAAAGCAGAGCAGCCAAAAATAAAGACGACGAGGCGGAAAAGAGGTAAAAATATGTTTTTTTTTTTCTCTTCTTCACTTTTTTCTTTTTTTCTTGAGGGGATGGGGGATGGGGTATTTTGTTATATTTGTTTCGCTATTGGCGGTGTTGTCGGCTTCTGCGCGAGTGTGGATTTGCATGCACGTGAGCGCGGCATAGAGATAGGAGAAGCAAACAGCAAAAGAGGGGCGTCACCTCCCACTATGCTAAAAGTGTACACGAGCACATGCGTGCATGCTTGCGCGTTGCGCACACTCTCACAGCAGCTCCTCTTGCCTGCTATCTCTCTGACAGGTAGTGGTGGGGGGAGTGATGACCCGCAGCTGCTGCGACTCCAAATACGCGTCACAAACGCAAATTAGATTGCGTTTAGGGGGATCAGAATAGTTAGTGACATAGACGATGTTACAACAAATAAGTACGTAACTTAGAGGGGGTGACTTGAGGTAGTGGGTTTCTGTTTTCCGTTGCGGTATGCGCGAGCCGAAGATGTGTATAAATATAATATAGTTTATTATTGAATTGGGTGATGGTGTCTGAAATTCTGGAGCTGTTTTTTCCCTCCCGAGTTAATGTCAATGTTACCATCCCTACCTAACCTCGGCCAACGTTGGAGGGGGGGGGTAAGAACCCAGGGGGGGGGAGAGGAGGAAAACGAATCCGGAGTTGACATTAACGCCGGCGGAACACCGCCAACAACGGGCTGACCTGCTGCCTTCCGCGCTCAGGTAGCGGTCGCCGCTCATCCCCACCGCCACTCCGTGGCGCACACCACAGGCCACGTCGAGGTCTACGCCCGACATCAGCGCTCCGCCGCCAAAGCAGAGAGCCAGTAGGCGGACGCGTGCACGCGTTGAATCGTCGACGCAATTCCTAGTGAGCGCATACGAATGTCCTCATGGTCGCACGTCCCTACCGCCCAACGGCCGCCCAGGTCTGCCCGCCGGCACCACAAGTCCCCGCAAAATGGTACCCGAGGGCAGGCTGCAGGCTCGCGGTCTACCCGTGGAGTGGGGCACTGGGCCCTGGAATGCCACCCAATGAGATCGACGCCTGTCATCATGGGTGGTGGCGGGCAATCGATCAAAAGATAAAAGTAGAAAGGGATAAGGGGGTTCTCTGTCGGCACTTTTGAACGTGCCTGTTTGGTACTGGCAGATGATTTCAGTCGAGTGGCCGACTTCGAAGATACATCCTGAAAGCTGGTGTTCAAGTGAAAAAAAAAAAAAATAGCATCTGTGGCGTGAAGACGGAACTGGTCAAGCAAATAGGCAGTGCTGCGTTATGAAGCGGCTGTGCTGTGTGGCGTGTAAAAATCACCCATTACTCACAATATGCACATGAATGTCTACTTTTCTCTTGGGTTGTTAGTCACGTGTGTTCTCACAGTTGCTCCTTTTCGTCGCTCTTTGCGCACTATTACCAAGTCTTCAATGGCGTCTAGGGCTTCCCCCGCAGCTGCTGCTACTGCTGTTCACTACACAGATTTGACGGTGTCGATGTTCTTCTCCTCTTCGGGCGCAAGTACAGCAAATGGTGATGAATTCATCTTAGTTTGCTGCCTGTGATTCTCGGCATCGGTGGCGGACTTGGCGCGGTTTGCGGTAATGTTGAGGTGCGTGTATAGGAAGCCTGCAGCGAGGGCGACAACGATGCCCACATACCCTGTGGCAGTGGGGAACTGGTGGAACACAAGCATTCCTAGAAACGTGAGGGGAATTTTATTTAGCGATCCGATGACGCTCATTGTGGTCGGGGAGGTAATAGACATGCACCAGAAGACAGAGAAGGTCATGACGGAGCTCACTAGCACCGAGAAGACGAGCACCAGCTTCCCGAGCGAGGTGGTCTCACTAATGGCAGTCGCAAACGGCATGATTTCACCGACACCCATGACCAGGAAAAAGGGCAAGGACAGCAGGTTGTTGTAGAAGACAGGACCATAACGGCCAATCGAGTTACTTACCGAGCCGAGCATCGTCTTCATGTACAACGTGTACAAGACGGTGGCCGCGATGTTGAGAAACGTCCAGAAGAGACCCCATGGCGTCACCCACTTATCACCCTTGGCGCCGAGGTAGCTGCCAAAGAACATCAACGCAAACGACACGTACACTGATGGAGTTTGGGCCTTGCCGTAGAGGAACTTGTCGCCGAGTGCGATGAAGACAACAGCCAAGTTTTTGATAATCGTCTGTGCCGCGACGGACATGGAGCCTAAGCTCTTCATGGACGTAGAGAGCATTGACACAAAGAGCAGAGTGAGGGGGAGCCACTGCTTCGCCACGTCCAGCGAGAAGGCTGAGTAGTCAATAAAGCGCGTTGCTTTCGCCAGTGTCACAATCATCAGCGCACCACCGGTCTGCAGTAACAAAATTCCAAATGGAAAGTTCATGTCGTAGGTGTTCATGATCAGCTTGTTCACGAGAATCATGCTCACACTGCAGAAACTGTACGCCATGACGGAGAGGGCCGCCTCCATCACAATGTGGGAGTGGTTCATGGGAGATACGGATGTCATCTTTTAGTTACTTTACTGTATTGCGCCTTTGTGCTCCACGCTCTGTGTCGTGGTAAGTACGCGTTTAATTCCTTTTCAAGAGGGTCAAAGCTGCAGATGTGCGCTGCTGTCTCTGCGCTTATTCGTTTTCTTTTTCCTCTCCCTTTGAATAAACACAATTGAGCATAAAGACCAAACATAAAAGGACAGACGGCGGTTTGTGCTTCGCCAATGCTGCGACTCACAGCAGCGGATGTCTGTGCGACAGTGTGGTGGGAGGAGGGAGGAGGCGAGTGAATGACGAACAAAGGTTCGAGTGAAGTACGCGAACTGTACCCAGAGGCGACTTTCAAGCACTCGCTTTCTCTTCGATTTTGGTGCCCAATTAGAAATTGATTTCCTCTTTTTTTTTTCGGCAGTAAAAAGAAAAATCAGCACGATAAAACGCTAAACACAATGGCAAAGGCACAGCTGCGGAGCTGAGAACAAGACAACCGCGCTTGGGCGAGACGATAGACAACAATCAAAACTCTGAAGAGGAAGAAAAGAAATAAAATTGAACAAAAGAAACGACAAATATTACCGAATGAAGAAACGAGGAGGATGAAAAGAGAGGATACACTTGCCCACATGTGCTCACATTAGCACGCACACGGAGTGTGGAGAGAGACAGGGGAAGAGGCAAGAAAGGGATGGTATGTGGAGGCCAGATTGGGCGGTAATCAGGGGGGAGAAGGGGGAGAGCGACGCCATGAAGGGAGAGAGGTGTGCAGTGACCGACGGCGAGCCCAGTGTCAGGAGGTAAAGAGAGAGAGACGATGAGCAGAGGGAGACGTTGACTGGGAAGATTTGCTCACAGAAGCAAAAGTGCGAGCAGCGAGTTTCGGAAAGGAAGTAAACGGAAAGAAGTGAGGCGCGCTCCGCATAACTCACGCCGATCACAAATCAACATGCTGCCTTCCTTCCAGTCTCACGAGAGAAAAAGAGGAGGGTGTGCACCGAAGCTGCTGCGGTGCTGGCGGCCATCAAGTGCAAAATTAGTACAGTATATTTGCCAGCTCGAGGGCAGCAGCTACAAGCACCCCGGAAGTGCGAGGGGGACATGCTTAATAGCGAAAACAAAAGGTGTTGGCATTGGCCGCAGCTTTGAGTTCAACTTCCGTATGCCAATCATACCGACTCTTCTTGTTGCTACTGTGCACGTTGTTGGATGAAACTGATCTATGAGGACAGAAGAGAAAAAAGCATAGGCATGATCGTTAGAAAGATGGAGGATGGGAGTTGGGTAGAGCAATGCAAAGGATGCAGGCCTAAGTGAAAGAGAAGCCACAAATGCACAAACATCTACGATAACGCAAAGGAGCAAACACACACACACACACATACGTACGTCACAGGGGAGATAGAGATGCAAGACAGTTTTCAGCTCGAAGAACAAACATGACATATGCACAGCTACAGTGCCTCTGTGCCTTATCTGCTGCTCATCCGAAAAGAAAACAGTGACTCATTCAGCAGACTCAGAGAGGCTGGTGAGTGCATGTCCGTCTTGCCATGCGTAACCCCTCCTGTGAAAGAGGTGTCTTCTTTCCCTGCATAGTCGGCTGTCATCTGCCATTACTCAGTTTTTCACCCAGCCGTCATCCTTGTACGTTTTTTCGAACTCTGCCACACGCTCGACTTGCTTCTCAATCTCCACCATGGTAGGGATGTAGCGCACTATTCCCTCCTCGACATCGCTCTGTATACGCATCATGGCGTACGAGGGTTTCACAGAGAAGATCTTCACCACGCGGTTCGCCTTTCCATTTACTGCCAAAGCCTTCAGCTTTGTCCGAAATTCCGGTGATAGATTGTGCTGGCAGTCGTCCACGATACAGCTACGCCGCAGCTCCAGCGTGCGCGTCACCTCCTCGAGTAGCTTCTCTTCGACTTCGTCCTCTCTCGTAAAGTTGTCGATGGTGCCCGTAAGACGGCTACGGATGGCATCCGAGGAGACAATGATGTACGACTTGTGGACAATTTCGGTGTACCGTTTCGCCCAGAAACTCTTGCCACTGCCGTGGATCCCTATTAGCATGAGCACCGTAGGCAGCAAGGAGTCTGTTTTTCGCTGCTTCGTCGATCGGTCGCCTTCACCGCTACTTCTGTCACTATCGTCTCTGCTGTTGTGCTTCTTCTTTTTGGGGCTGCGGCTGCTTCTACTGCTGATTCGCTTCGTGCCCTTCGGTAATGGGTGAACATAGCGGTACAAGAAACGAACGACGATAATGGCCAAAACGCAAAAGATTGACACGGCCGCGTTCCGTGCCCTTGACTCCCTCAAGATGGGGAGCTTTTTTACAAGGGCAGCGCCCACCCCAGACATGATGTAGTGTGTCGCTGCCTCCTAGGATATCAAGGTATGAGTGATGACGTGGTGCCATGCTGCGGTATTTCGGTCTTGGAGAGAGAGGGAAGGGAGACGTCCGATCGATTAGATCGGCATGAATGACGTGCAGACTCCGTGTGCGCTCAACGTAGTAAAAGAGGGCGGCTCTTTTGCTTCCCACCAACTAAGACGCCCTCTTTTCGGTTTGTTTTCGTAATTGCACAACGCGGGAGTCGTGTTCCGCAATTACGCACGCACGCCTGTCAAGTTTTGAGATGCAAATGGAACGAGTGAAGGGGCTGTGGACTTTCTCACGACCTACATCGTTTCCGGTCAGTTATTAAGCCTTTTGACTAGCCGGCTTTTGCTCGAAGATGCACAGTCTACTCTTGTCGGTGTCCACCACCAGGTAATCTGTTAAGCGTGTGACTGGGTGTGTCAGCGTAACAAGTACCCAGCTTAGGAAGCCTGCTAAATACGATTTTCGCTGCCGTCAAGGTGGCGTACATAGTGGACCATAAGAAACCACTGGGGCTTGTGCCACTAAAAAAGGGGGAGAGGAAGAGGAGGAAACACATGGGTGCTCCCCATCAGAAAAGGTACAGGAAGGGTGGGGGGAGAACGTGGACAAAGGAAAGCCCACGTTGCTGTGCCTCAGCGGCACAAGGGAGGTGGTCGAATGCTAGGGAAAGCTAGCACAACGCTTCCAACCTCTCACACAAGGCAGAAGGACGTCAGGGGCGACGAAACGGGCACTTGACTCGTCCGTATGTTGGTAAACAAAAAAGAGAAACTCCCAGCAAGCTAACATATTCGCTACCGGCAGCATTCCTCACACGTTAAGCACCGCATACATGCGCAACGGAACAACCACCACAACGGCACAGAGCACACAGCGGCACAAAGCTGTCGTAGAAACTAGCACCCAAAAAAGAAACAAGCGACGCCCGTGCACGCTCTGCATCGCACTCAACTTCATTTACAGATAAAATGCCTCCAAGAGGACTACCAACGAAAAGCAACGAGTGAAATAAAAAGCCCTAGAAGCGCTACAGCACGTGGATACAACAGCGTTGTAATAACCTGAGTCAAGGCGACGATCGTCGATAAAAATGTCCCCACAAGACATCAAGGCAGAGCTCTCTCAGAGAGTCGATGCAGAAGTTCTCTTCCCCTTTTTTTTTCTGCTCGCGAGGCACTACCACGAGCAAGCCCGCCGCCATGCCCGTACACTCGCGAGTGCGAGAGAGGGCGCACGCGCGCGCTGCTCCGCGGCGAAGGGGCCCAAGGGCCCTCCTGCACGTCTGTCCCGCACTGTCCCACCACGCGCTGGTACCGTTAAGGGCCCGTGGCCCCCACCGTCCCATGCAGCAAGAGTGGCGAGCTCCCTTTGCGAGGGCGCCGCCCAGCACCACGACGCTCCCCGTCCTCCCCCCACCCACCGGGGGACGGGCTCCAGAGTGGTTGGAGCTCAATTCTTGTAAAGAAAGGAGAAGGTGGTTTCGCTGTTGCGAAAAACAAAAATGTCTACACGTATACGTATCGACTGTACCATCGGTTTTGCCGGTGTGTACTCATAGGTAACTTGGGGAATATATACGCATTGCTGCACGCCCTTTGCTTAGCACCAGCACACGGGCGCATCTGTGGGCCGTGTATGGTCGTGGCGTGGTGCGGACGTCATCTCGCACATCGACATCATTATTGTCAACCAACATGAGAAGTACTTCCTTATTTATGCATCTATTGCTGCTCTCTTTCGGAGCTCGCCAGTTCAGGTGTCAGATCGAGCATGCCTCTCCCCCCCCCCTGTGTCGGAGAGGGCTACTCCAGTCTATGAGTCGCACTCCATGGAGAGGGTGAGACCGTACTGGACCACAGATGTGTCATCGAGTAAGTTCTTTTGCACCACTACGCCCCAGCGGATGGAGTTGTTAAAGAGCCCGCGCAACGTCGCTGAGCAGTTGCCGTCGCTTTCAGCCTTTGCTGCTACTAAGAAGGGGACAGGAGTGCTCCACGTGGGGATCACTGGCAGCGCAGTCTCAGCTACTTGCGGAGTTAATGGTGACGACGGCGCGCCACCAGAGGTGCTCACTAGTATCGGAGCGGTGCTCTTGGTCTGAATCAACGTCGGTACTCGAATTTGAATCCCTTGTGTGAAACCGAGAGACACCTTTGCAACGGCCTCGACAAGGTCAAAGTTGTACTGGCACGCAACAGCGGTGTTAGACGAAAGTCGTTGTAGCAAGGCCAGACGCGCATTCGACCAGGCATCGTTCGAGCGGACCATTTTCGCGGCAATGGACCAGTTCACCCCAGTGAACCCGGCGCCCACGTACATGACGTCCAGCGGCCCGGACCCCTCTCTCTGCTCCAGGAAAGAGAGCTGTCGCCGCTCGAACCCTGCTCCGAGGAGGAGGTTGAAGAAGGTGATGCCGCAGTCCAACAGAAGATTGCTGCTTCCAAGGCCATTGCGCTGGTAGGCGAGAGACGAGTACTTGTCGCCGCGCTTGTAGTGAATCTGACCCAGCGTCACGTCCTCGGAGGCCGGCATGATGGTATTCACCGACGCTCGCACACCTGCTGTGAGACCTTCCATAAGCTCCTTCACATTTCCCACCACGGTGACGGTGCCGCGGCTGCTCAAAGTGAGCGCCTGCTGCAGTCGGCACACGCGCGGCAAATAAAACTCATATGCCACCTTCATCTTGCCATCCGCTGTACCGTCACGGTGCAGCGCCATTCGAGGAGAGAGAGAAAGAAAATTTTTGACGCGTGTTGGAGTTTTCTCCGCGACGGATGGCGCGGCTGCGAATGCTAGCTTGCTTCCTGACTCCATCTTCGGGGTGAACGGCGCATCAGCAGATATGGTGGCCGCCTCCTTAGCAAACATGTTCACACCAAGGATGGATTCCGAGTACTGCCGCGACTTGAGGGCCACGAAGAGGCAGCTGTCCTCGCGAAATGTCTTTCGGAAGAAGTCATCGACTAAGGAGAGGTAGCTGTTGAGGGTGCTTGGGGCTTCCATCGCTGATAAGTCGATACGTCGTAAAAGAGGGAGTGGGTGGAGCGAAGAGGGCGAAGGCGTCTATGTTAGGTGCACTGCCAAAGCATAAAGTCGCTATCCCACTGCGCTCTTTGTTGCTGTTGTTCTTGTGAATCTACGCAGACGACTGGCTCTACAATGAGTGGCGAGGAACCAGCGAAACAACACAGGCAACACATGCCACACTAAACAACGATCAGAACACCGAGACGAAGAGAGAGAGAGAGAGAAAGAGAGCCCGAAATTTTCTTAAAAGGCGATAGCGATAGAGAGGCAACTGCAGTGAGAAATGGGCCTGTAAGCTCATACTGCGGCACAGGTGCGCACTGTGTGTGTGTAGCTGTGTATGTGTTGGCACTTCAGCGTCGTTGACAGATGATCTATGGAGTAGAGCGTTGCTGCGGATGAGGAGTCAGCTACATGAGTTGAGAGTAGCTTTGCGCAGGAGCTCATACACGTGTGTGCTGCTCCCCGGTGGCGACGAAGAAAAAAAAAAAGAGGAAAAATGCAACCGAGACGGGAGGGTGTGGGCTCTTTGAGTCATCGTTTCCAGGCAATCAGTCGGGAACAGAGAGAGACCATAAAGCAAATGGCCACGTGGAAACAGTAAGGGAAGAGGTGGAGAGAAGGACGGGATTTCCAAAAAAAGGGGGGTGTATGGATTGACAGTGCCGCGCCGAGTGGGGTCCGCTTCCGTAGGAGGGAGTAGGGGTTTGAATGCCACACAGTAGTCACGAGGCTGCACTACAGACACAGGCCACTACGAAAGCGAGCACAACCGTTGTGAAACCTGCCAAAGGAGCGGTGGAGTGTCGCGTGTCGCTAACGTAAAGCACCGCTACGTCTGTTCATGAGCATTCTCTTGCGCAGAGTCTCCGTTGCACATCGTGACACGTGACAACGTACGCTCTCTCGAAGAAAATGACGAATTCACCCAGAGGGAAGTGATGGGGGTAAAGAGGTGGACAGGAGTGGTACAGTGGAGCCTGTCCTGTTCATCTTCGCTAGGTTTACCATGCTGACTGTTTAGTTGGCGCGGAGGCAGCCGATAAATCCTGACACGCAGGGGGGAGGTGTTGGATAATAATAAGGAAACAGGACAACATATCCACAAAGCACCCGAGGGAGAAGACAAGCTCAGTACAAGAACGAATGCTTCCCTGCATGTCATCAGGCGCCTGTGCGGTCCTCGGCGCAGTCCCAATACAGCAGAAGTAGTCCGCCGTTTTCTCCAACCAGCATTCACACAGGTTCTCAGAACGATGAGAGCAGAAGACACCACAAGAAGGCAGAGAGAGACGGAAAGATTTCCGATAGACAGCACAGAGGTAATATATCAGACGCTACCGGGTCAGGAGCAAACGTGTTTCTCGGTGCCGCCTGAAGCTCTGTTTCACCCTGCTGCGGATGCAACGCGTGCCCTCGGTGCAGTCTCCAGCTTACGTTACACAATGATAGATGAGATGAACGCAATGAAACGAGCTGCGTAGTCGTTCGGTTGGACACATGAAATGCGTTTACGATCATATATGGACCCGAGCACAGCATTCTCGAGAGCTTTACGTGCGGTGTACTCTTGCAAAATGTCAATGATGCCGATGTAGTATATTTCCTGTCGCAGTCCAGGCACCTTGTTGCTCAACATGCCACCCTGATCAGCGGTGAAGCAGCGGCCGTCGAGGAACACACCGCTGCGTGCGAATTCAGCAACATCAGCACCAGGTGATTCTAGTCGATCCCCTGCGGTAGTATACCCTAAAGTGGTGATTGTCCTCAATGTGGTGTCTGTCACACTGCGTGTCAGCATACCTAGCAATCCGCCGGGGTTCACAGAGGACAAGGTGTTACCTGTCATCGGCAACACGTGTATGCCAACCAGGAATGAGTAGTCCATAATCATGGATCGCTTCAGAAACTCGCAGTCCTTCTTGACCTGGTCAATCAGCAAGAGCCGCCGTTCCATGCCAAGGTGCATCGGACTATTGATATCGAGGTCCTTCTGCGTGAACGTTGTCCGGCGCTTCTCAGCGTCAGAGGCAAAGCGGCCGATTGTACTGCCCTTCAGGTCGAACTTCTCGTGGATCGTATTGGTGGTCGCAAAGACGTTTTGCATTATGATGAAGATGTGTGTGTTCCTGCCGATGCGAAGTCGATAATGACCCACAAAGTGCGGGAGAAGTGTGAAAGGGTTGTCGCGCACGTGATAATAGTACCGGTGTAGGATTTTGCATAGAAAGTTACTCTCCTGCTCCGTCATCGTTTTTATCACCCAATCGCGGCCGCAGAAGAAGAGCTGCGCAGCCGACTTACCGGGTGTGGGGATGCTGTGCCAGCGACTGTTGCACAGCACGTCACAGTACGCCGTCGAGTCTACGTGAAAGAACTCGCGGATGTGGCGGTAGCACATCGGGGAGAAATCTGTGAAGGTGAAGCTCGCAGGCGGAATGGCTTCCTCGTCTTCATCGTCCTCGTCATCTGTCGAAAAGTCCACAAGCGTCTGTGTTCGTGTCAGCGACCGATGAAGGCGGTTCTCCCGGGTGACAGTAGACTCAAAGATCCCTCCGGATGTTGTCAAACCGCTGTAGTTGCGGTCAATGTTGTCCTCTGACCTCAACATAGCTTCGTCCATGGGGAGAACATGAGACGCCTCGCCTCGTAGGCGGTTTCCTTGCCGATTGGGACCACCGATGATTGGTGTGCGGGAATCTCTCATCTGCTGGCCACGCGCCTTCTTCACACTAGCGGCGTTGGGCCCGCAGCAGGCGATCGTCTCGGCCCGGCGAGACGCGCTGAAGTTGATCGTTGATGCAATGGAAAAGTCCTTCTGTGGGTTCAATGGCCGACGTTTCTCCGGAAGAGAGATGCTCGTAATCACGCGCTCTAGTGCTATTTTCAAGCAGTGAATTACCTTCTTGGTGGCTGCGTTTTGATCGTCATTACCGTCGGTGTTGGGAGAAGCACCCTGTACAGAGCCGTCCGCGCCGGCGGAGCGACTGTCATTCGCTTTATCGTATCCCTCCTCTATCCAGTCCGATTCACTCACAGCCTCCAGCTTCACGGACGCCAACAGCTCTCGGTTAAGAGGCATGCTCGGTCTTCGGGTTTCCGCGTTCGTTTGCACGACAATGACAGCGAAGAGAGGGGGAGAGAGGGAGAGGGTACAAATAAACTACAGGAAAAGGAAAAGGGGCGCCGAGCGAAACGCCGCCCTCTTCAACTGTGTCAAAGAAGGGGGGGGGAGAGCGCAGTGAGAGAAGAAGACCAAAGGTACCGAGATACACGCTGTGCATGTGTATGTGTATGCGTGTGTGTGTGTGTACACAGTCGATGAAACAGCGACCACGCACCGGCGATGCAAAAAAGTAAGAAGAAAACAACAACAAGAGATATGTAAAGCCGGAAATTGAGGAAAGAGGGGAAGAGAAAGTGAGCGACACACCACCGAAGAACGAAAAAAAAAAGCACAAAGATGCCTACCCTGCGAGAAACACCGTGTTGGGTAACCTCAGCACCGAAGAGCGCCGTACAACATCCAAAGCAACGAGAGCAAGCCGAGCTCTGTAAGCAGAACGAAGATAGAGAATGACAATGGGGGTACTACGTAGGAGTAAATGGTGGTTAATTGTGAGGTGTGCACTCGTGTGTACGCGTGTGAGTGGTCTGGGCAGATGAAGTTCGTCCTGAGCAGACGATCACTGCAGCGAAAAAAAAATGTGTGTGCGTGTGTGTGTGTGTGTTTTCATCGAACAGCTGTTTTCACACGCAACCCTGCTCCTAAAGCGCATGCACAATGCACGTGCACACAGCCACTCTGGTGTGGCAACGCGAATTGACGACTGTGTTGCACTGTGATAGGGCAGAATACCTGATTGCTCGCCAGCACAGGTGCGTGAAAAGAGAGAGAGAAGGTCAACGGATGAGCAGCAAGACGATAGAAGAAGAAAGAGAAAGGTATACAATGACGCAGAGCCTTTTGCCTTTCAAAGCGAGATGAGGGATAACTCTGCCACTAAGCATTGCCACGAGTCCATCCGAGAAACAAACTTCCGAGCCCTCTCCACTGAGAACTGAAGCCGCATAGGAATCAAAAAAAAAAATAAAAATGTAGTGAAGTGTCGCAACAGCGGCATAATCGGTCTTCTCAGGGAGCACATATAGGGAATCTTACAATCAAAAGGGCGGCGCATCGTGCCGGAGAGACACTCAGCACAGACGTAGAGTGCCGTTTTACAGTAAAGCGAGTCGAAGGTGCAGCTGCACAGCTTCGTTGGCGTCTTCCGCTGCTCCTCTTTATGGATCTGCATTTTGTTTACTTACAGAGGCGTCTCCGCACAGACGCAAAAAAGGAAAAAAAAGGAATGCGATTTTCCTTCTAAGTGTAGAGCCCGCTCGAACTCTTCGTCATTTCTTTTTTTTTGTTTGTTTACTCGACAAAAGCGCAGCGGTGCCATCATCGCACATGACGTGAAGACACACATGCAGGAGACCAACAACCAAGCGAAGGGAAAGTGAGAACTCCCGGTGCACAGGACAGGCAAATCGCCCATCCGCTTCTGGGTTTCTGCGACCTGTTGGTGGCCGTCCCTCTTTCTTTCTTGCCAGCGGCGCACCCTCGCAGATTCAATAGCGACATGCAATCAAGACACCGTTAAGCAAACTACTTCACCTGCCATGACGTTCCTTTGCCAGTCTTTTTAGCCTTTCTCTTGCCTCCGATGCCGTACTTCTGCTTGATAGAGAAGGCCCGTTTGTCGACCGGTATGACGGGTGCCGATTGGTCCTCGGCACTCTGTGCGGTGGTGGCGCCCATGGTCAACTCCTCTTCGTCGGCTTCCTGAGCCAGCTCGCTGACGCTCGAGCTGCAGCTGTTAGAGACTGCGCCGCTCTCTGTCTTTTTCTCTTCAGCATCCTTCGCAGCCTGGTCCGCTGCTGTAGCTGTCTGGCGGGCGACAAACACATCGGCGCCCGGAAGCTCGACGCGCTGCGGTGGACGAGTAGCGAGAACACGAGACAGGGCTTGCATGGCGGTGAACCACTGTGACGGCGTCGTGTGCGAGAGAAGGGCGGAGCGTTCCGCCTGAGAGACCTCGGCTGGTACCACCGTCTTAACCACACTGGCCAAGGAAGGCAGAGTTCCTGTCATGGGGCGGTGCACGCCTGTGGGGCAGAGGGAGCGATAGAATTCCCACTCCTTCTTTGCCGCTGTCATCGCACCGTCGTTCCAGTCGTCGGCTGATTCTCCATTGTCTCGCATGCTGTGCGCTTTCGCCGCCACGTCATCCTTGCCATTCGCAACGGCATCCTTAACGAAGTCCACAAGGAGGGCGACGTTGTCGCGCACGACCGCCGTTGGTGGCGCGCAGCAACGAAGCAGCTCCTTCGCTGTCGCTGGGAGCTTAGAGGCAATGGCCAACACCGAGGACAGGTGCAGCACAGCCGTGGGTGAATCATCCACCTCACGTGCTGCTGAGTCCCTCCAGTTGAATACGTCGCGCGCAACCTTCTCCTGCACCTTGTTCAGTCCACTAAGGCTGCGGCCCAGCGCAATCTTGTACGTCTCTTCAGGCACCACGTGTGGCTTCTCGTAGAGCTGTAGGGAGAGCTGTTTGCTCTCTTTGTAGACGTGCACGAGCAGATTACCAACAATGGCGCGGCCCTCGCTGTTCAACAGTAGTGCCTTCAATCGGTCATACACGTAGAGGAGAAAGTGTGTGTCTTGCCGCGCGTAGTGCACCATCTCTGCGGACAGCGGCCTTACACGCCAGTCGGCCGTCTGGAACTTCTTGTTCAACTTCACCTGGCAGAAGTGGTCGACGGCAAAGGCGAGGCTGTATGGCATGTGCAGTGTTTGTAGCGCCACTCCAGTGTCGAAGAAGTTCACCAGGTAGAGAGAGAAATCCTTCTGCAGCCACCGAATATCTTCGCGCGCGCCGTGCAGCACTTTAAGAATCAACGGGTTCAGAAAAACCGGCGCTAAAGTCCCCATCAAAGAGCGCAGCTGCAGGCAGTCGACAATGAAGTCCTCCTCGCGAGTGCTGATTTGCATGAGGCAAGTAATGCCCTGATAGCTGTAGAAGTCGTGGTGCTCCAAGTCCACAGCGATCTCGCTTGACAACAACAGCTTCGCGACCATCGCTTGCATCGCCGCGGGGGTATCCACAAAAGAGAGCGGACAGGTGTCCAGCGGCATCGGCGGTACCTCTTCCCGCGGGAGCAGCTGGGACTCTGGGATGACAAAGGCTCTGATCACCCCCTCAAAAGGGTGCTGCCCAGCCACCCCAAGGTGATACTGCCCCGATGCGTCGCAGTAGTGCGGCACAAACGGCGCTACCGAGTTGTCCGGAGGGGTGTCGAACAACAACTGCGGGCGCCGGATGTGGGCCAGAGATACCAGACCTCCGCGCCCACTACTTGCTTCGGCAGGACCAGCAACCCCGTTGCGATGCTGCAAAGCCATCAGTTCGGACCCAAACGTGACGGAGAGCTGCTCCTGTGCGTCGAGCTTACGCCCCTTCACCTCGTCGAGAAGAGAGTCGACGTTTTCTAGAAGCGAGTCGATTGCCTCCATAACAGCAGTGCGCTGTGCCTCAACGAGGTGTACCGCACCACTGCGCGGATCCTCTTCCGAGCAGAGACTTGTACGCCGCCGCTTTGGAAGGAGCTGTGTGCATGCATCCATCAGTGCAACAAGCGTTTCACTATCATCGCGAATATGCTTGCGGAATCCCGGAAAGGCGAGGTGGTACTCGTAGTCATCCAGTGGAAGTTGCGCAGAGAGCTTACTGTACTCCTTCACAGACCCAAAGACAGCGGAAACGACATCCTTCGTCGAAGGAAGTACAACATCACCAGCTTTGGATGGCATTGCAAGAGTCCCTTTTACACTGAAGAGGAGTCGATAAAATATGGCTCAACAGACTTATGTGAGACAGTCACTTCAGATGTAACACTTCACCATGCCACTCGCCTGTTTCTCGTCTGTGGGTGGGCTAATGTATACTCAAATATGCGAGTGAGGTACGTCCGCACGCCACTCCCGTAGAACAAGATGATGGACCAGAAGAGCAGTTGTTGCCCGTGAAGGATCATATCCTCGTGTCATTCAATTATTTCATTGCCGACCCACACACCAGCGAACCAAGGCCACTGACGTTAGTGTACCTGTCCCGAAGAGAGAAGAGACAACACCCTCTCAGCACCTTTATGGCCATCAAACAGGGCGCATTAAAACGCTTATAAGAAAGGTTTGGTCAGTCCTGCTAGTCACACACCACAGAGATAAGGATACAACACTAAGCAAGAGAAGTAGACCGCCTGGGGTGATGCATCCCTGCAAAGAGGCACACCCCCTGCCATACCCTGCTCCCATTGCAGCAGTTACTCCGGCTGCTACTGCAGACGTGGGCGTCCGCGTGGCATCTGCACAGTGGACAGGCCAATACTGCAGCAGCAGCGCTGGCAGCATGAGCGCACCACGGCACGACGCGTGCGCAGTGCTGCATGGCTCCCCACAGAAAACAGATGGCGTCGCTTATCCTGATGTCGCTTGTCTCACTCGAGGCCCACTTGCCCCCTGCCAGCAGGTGCGGTGCTCACCATAGTCGCCGTTCCTCGGTGTGCGCAGCACAGCACAGGGCACGCGCGCCGTCGCTTTCCAACAGTATCCCCGAACGGCGCCCTCAGCGGAAGCAAATTAAGCATTGGGATGGTGTGTGGTATGTTTGTCGGCACAGCGCCGAGGCGCTACGACAAAGGAGCATACCTGAATGACATCACGCGGCGCACACAGGAACACGCACACAAGGGAAGGAGAGAGAGAGAGAGCGGGCTGGCAGCCCGGCGCGGTCGCCAGCAGCAGAAGCCACCACGACCACAGGCTTCCATTCCAGCACCGCGATGAGGGGTTGTTAGAGCGCACCAGTGGCGCAGCAGCAGCAGCGGCACCCACGCCGCATCTCCGTCCACAAAAATCACCACCATACGATGGGCAACGACGTATGAGCAGCGGTTGGGGGGACGTCGCACGGTGGCGCTGGGCACCAGGCCAAGAGCCGCACACACAAGAGCGCCATAAACTAGCCCACCTCCGCCCGGAGAACTTTGTCATGGTCGACGACTCGTTCATGAACATCGATGCGCCGCTCGAGCTTGGCTGGGGAGCTGTCTGGTACGCGCACGACAAACAGGAGCTCCCGACAGATGTGAAGATCAACGCAAGTGCCCCTCTTTATGCCGCTGCTGTCGCCTCTGGACGTCTGCAGGTGATCAGTAGCATCCTTGAGCTGAAGATGGCGTGTGGAGTCGGATTTGTGCAGTCAATAGCTCGAGACTTCTGTCGTCTCCCCCCCCAGAGACACAAATACGTGGCGTAGAGCACTTACGGTCAGCAATGAATAAATCAACGGTGTTCATTCGCCCAGCAGCGCATCACAATGGTAAACATGTCTGCAGAACTGCGAAGACTACTAATGCGAAAGAGAGAGAGAGAGAAAGGAAAGGACAAGGTCAGTCTACCAGGCAGCAGTGAGAGAGGGGAGGCGTAGGGTATGCTATAAGCGGCGTTGGAGAAGATGCGCAATATGGAAGAGACGGACATGCAGATAATTATCAAAGAAAAAGGTAGCAAATAAGATGAACGCGATGCACACTATCGGAATCAGGCCACGCTGAATGTAAGTGATTATAAACGTTTCACAAGGGTAGCTGTCGTACGTCATGGTTGGGCAGTCGCAGAATCTCAGGTCTGCGCGAATGCTGGTACACGGAATATCTAGGCCACTGCACCGGTGAACGCTGTAGAAGTTGCACAGTCGATGTGCTACATCTTCGCTATCCGCGAAACGCAGGAACCTCTCATAACCAGCCCGTTCACCTGCGATGATCATCGTCGTCGTGGAGCAGGCAATGACGCCCAGTGCGAAAAAGACACGCAACACTGACAGGTATATGCGCTCACGAATCGGAAGTGTCATACGAAGCGCGTGAAGAGAAGTACACCCTGCAGCCAATACCGAGATAATAATTGTAGCAAGTACGTATGAGTATACCTTGGCGAAGTAGGGGGCAATAATGTCTGACTCAGCTGTCACGACAGTGATGATCATGTAGAGGAGCATCACCAGCGTCATCAAAAGCTCCATCGCTGCAATGGTGAAGGTTTGCTGAGGCATATGGGTGAGGAAGAGAATGCCGGTCAGGCGGAAGAGCCCGTTCGGTGCGCGGTACGCGCGCAACGCGTTGCGCCGTATCTGCTCCTTTTTCTTCTTTATGCGCCTCACGTCGCGGTCGATTTTGATAAGGTGTGCAAGTTCCTCGCGTGTGACGCTCACAAGGAGGTTGTCGTTGAGGTCTGGGCAGTTGCAGCGAGACGTGATAAAGGCGCGCAGCGGGACCTGGCGCGGGTTGTTGCCCTGAGAGGTGTGAATAATGTACCTTCGTACGAACATGCGTAGGCACTGCATGTCAAAGTGCTCCTTCATCGGATCCTGGAAAATGGAGTAAAAGCTGCTTTTCGGATCAACACCAAACTCCACATGGTGGATGTGTGATCGAGAAAAGGTGACGTACGGAATCGGGCCCATGGTGCCCATTTGCTCTCGCATACGATTGCGTACCCGTGCCGCTACTTCCGCGTGGGTCTCCCCAAGCTCGTTCAGCAAATTCAGCATTTCCTGGTGCTCTGTGACGCTGAGGCCCTCGTTGCCGAACTCCAAGCCGTTTCCATTAGAGTTCTGGATATTATCAGCATCAATGGTGTTGCGCACGCAGTCGAGATTGTTGTTGTGGTGGTTCGCCTCAGTCTCCTCGCGTGCTGTGCCGCCCGAGTTGCCATTGGAAAAATCACATAAGTCATTGTTCATCGACGTGACGGCGCTCTCTGGTGCTGAAGACTTTAAGTTTTCATGGATTTCTAAAGTCTGTCTGTGCTCTAACTTGTGGAGTTGGAAATCCTCCTCCGTGTATCGGTACACATGGATCAGCATCACGGTTTCCTTGTTGATTGTACCAACTAGGCCCTTGTAGAAAAAAGAAGAGCTCTCGCCGTTGATGGTGGTGTCTCCTATGAAGGTGACACACCGCCCAATCAACTTCAACTCGGGCGGCGAAATCACTGGGATGTGTTCGATAGGCTTATCCAGATGAATCACAGCATTGTTGACCATCTCCTCGATGGGTGGCTCCCGCCCCTCTTGCGGCGACTGCAGCTGTGCCTGCGACTGCTGCTCATCTGGGGCCGATGAGGCCGCGATGGCAACATCATTTGTACGCTGCGCGGAAGTGGACGCACTCGCGTTGGGGCAGGGTACAGCCCCAGCTCCTTGATCGTCAAGAGACGTGACTCTACTCACACGGCGGCCGGCCACCTCAGACTGAGCGTAAAAACTCCTGTTGGTGTTCCGTCCAGCTGTCGCTGTTTCCACGGCAGCCTGGATCATTCCCAACCGAACCGAGTCGGTTGCCGGGAGCATCTTTCTTCTTCCTCCTAAAGAAAAAATTTCTTTTATTTTTTTGGGGGGTTTTCGTTGTCCCCCGTATTTTCACAATACCGGCGTGGCTGCGGGTGAAAAATAGAGGCACTTTAGTGGGGCAGGGGTGGCAGTGGTGGATCTCCGTTTTACACCATATGGCTTAATAGGGAGAGACGGAGATCGCACACCTCAAAAACGAACAGACAGTGAAAAGCCCTTGAAAGAAGAGGTAACGCGGTGAGTTTCCATGAACCCACACGCACGCATACCCACGCAGGAAAAGAAAAGGGGGGGAGGGAGGGAGGGAGGAGACAATGACGAGCGATAGTGCAGCTTATAAAGTCCAGCAATAAAAAAGAAACGTCAGGAAACGGAAAGCGACAGGGGAAGTCAGGAGGGGGAGAGGGAGAAGCGCGGCAGCGGGGAACAAAATGGTAATCAAAAGACAACACTTCGCGGACACAAACACAGAGACTACCTCGCTGATGCTGCACGGATTTGTTGTGCAAGACGATCTACACAGCAGGTGTGCGTGCAAGGACGAGTGTGAAGGAGATCAGACGGAGCCACGAAAGAAAGGGAGGAAAAGAGAAAGGGGGGGGAGGGCACAATGGAGAGGGACAGTGCATACGCATACACACGCACACGTACGAGTGTACAAATATGTGTCGCGAAGGCCCTAGAAGAAAGGGGAAAAGGGAGTCTGGTGCGCAGAGAGGTGCCAGTCAGTACACCTAATATCGCGTCTCCACATTGTGGGAGGAAGTTCACTCGCTGCACAAATGCCCGCGTAGAACTCTTCTACTTATGACGGTAAGAAGCACGTGTGAGGTGGGCAGGCGCAGCAGCAGCGAGCAGCGCCTGTTCGTTTGAGTGTCTTTACCTTGTTTCTCTTTGACAAGAAGGTGATGGTGATAATAAGGGGTAGGCGCCGGAGAAGATGCGGCAGACCATTCCCTAGTCATCACCAGCACACCTTACTCATTCTGAGGGAAGGATATGCACACATACACTCCCTTGCGACAACACAACGGCTTTCTCACCCCTTCTGGGTCTGTTTTCTTCTGTTATTCCAATTGAGCTAGAAATCAGCCGTGGCTCCGCTATTCGCCCTTTGATTGTGAATGAGTCGCCAGCGTAGTGGATAGGAGGCAGTAGGTCAAATGACTACATGGACGGGTAAACGGTGGTGGGTGATATTGCAACGTTGCCCAACTTGATGACAAGCACGTCCACTAACGACTAGGACAGGCAGAGAGACTCACGTTAGAACAACAAACGCGTGAGAGGGGGAGATAAGTGAGCAGCGACAGGAACCGCGACGTAAAAAAAGAAAAAAGAAATTAGTGGCCCTCGCGCAGCGGCATGCAAGGGAGCTTCGATGGAGGAAACAAAACACCCACAGCGAAAAAGTAGCTTCACCGGGTACTCGAGGAATACCCCAGCATCATTTCTCCAGAGTCCGCACAGAACAGCGAATTGCGACAGAGACACAGACACACATGGCAGGGAGATATTTTTTCTCTCGGTGTGTTCCCTCGCTGACATACTCCACATAAGTTGAGCGTCACTCTACCCGGTCAATGAAAGGGCCACCGCGCTGTTCGAAGTAGCGTCAGAGACGCAGTACTGCAGTGCGCCAGTCCAGTCATTAGAGGATAGCCCCTGCCTCGAGCTCTAAGCACTCCTCACCTTGCAGATGGACTCAGAGTCGCTCTCGCCATACCGGTCCCAACGCGCGACATCCCTGGGGGTGAAGCAGGCTCCCCAACAGTAGGTAGTGGGGGCTGGGTAGGCATGTTCGAGCCCCATCTGCACTCTGCTCATCACATGGATGTTGCCAACGTGTTCACTGTCCTATGTCGCTCCGACACCATTGCATCCATTACTTGCACGTCGACATCAGCAGCGATACATCGCACTGCCTTCCCTCCGGTGAAGGTGCTTGACACTGTCACCACCAGAGTTGACTCGGCACCTGGTAGGAAAAAGGACAACTCTATTTGGCTTTCTCGCACAGAGAGTGGGGATACTGAGCCCTGTGGGCATGTTAGCGTGTTTCACACACTTGGGGGTCTCATAATCACCCTTTTCTGGTACGCGGCGCTCTGCCACGAGCAAGCCCGCCGCCATGGGCGTACACCCGTGCCTCGGTCGCCCTACGGCTGCCTCCTGCTCGTCTGGAAAGTGCCAACCTATCGGCGAATCGAGAGCCACGCGCCCAGCGGGCCACGCACCGCGCCCGCCTCCTCGGGTGCCTGCGGCGCAACCGGCGCCAGGCGGGCCTGGCTGGGCCTCGCGAGCGCGGGCGTCGGTCGCACAGGTAACACGGGAGAGGTCCAGGAGGAAGTGCGCCAGCGTCACGCTAGGATGCTCTGAGATTCTGCACCCGCCCTCTGTATGCCATGCTTCGCCCTCCGACGCCTCCATCCGCGGCATGCCACAAAATGGCGCCGTGACGCCTCACATTGGGGTCAGGGAATCTCGATGGTGCAAACTCGAGGACGTTCTCGTCACGCTTCCGGCGTCGGCACCCCATCAGTCCACATGGTCGGATGTAGGGGATGCCGCACAGCGCGCACCCATGCCCTTTGGGGTTTCTTCGTATGGATCCCTTCGCGCCCTTCTCCCTCTATCACTCCGGCTCTTCCAACCACTGGGTGGCTTGGTTAGGAGGGGATGCACCATGCCAGGCGTGCTCGAGAGCGCGTACACACAGCGTACGCACTATTGGACCCTGGGGCCCCTTCCAGGGCAACGCTATTCTCGGGGGAGGAGGGCTCTGTCTCTCCATGTTCCGCTTTCCCCGATGGCGTAGGAGGTGAGGAGTGTCTGGATGGCTTGTCTGCATGAGCGACGACGCGTGATGCCTTGCTTTGAACCCGTGGCAGCAAGGGGGCTCCGCCCTCTCCGGAATTCGCACGCCTCTGACAGGAGCGGGTGTGTCAAGCGGGAAGGAGGTCGTGCGGACAAATGTGCCTGCGCACCAAAAAGGAAAAGAAAGAAAAAAGTGCACTACTTCTCTGGAAGGAGCACAAAAGAGCAGCGGTTGCCACCCAACGTGGGAAGCTCATGCAATGAGTGAGCTATGGGACAGCAGATCATGGCGCGCAAGGGCATGGAGTGAAATGTGGTGTGCTCTGAACGCTCAGGGAGCATCGAGACTCACGCAGCATACAGGCAGCCACTCAGGGTCGAGCAACTCCTCGTAGCAAACACAAACAGGGAGTGCAGGCTCTGGTAGAGAGGTGGGGGTTACAACAGCGCTACAAGGGCAGCAGGGACCACACAAGCTGCTCTTCATGCTGCCGCTGTCAGTCGCCTGCCGCCGCAGGCGTCCAAAGTGCAGAGAGCTGCCAGTGTGGAGTTGGGCTAGTTTCGTCTCCCATCGTCTCGTTAGCTCAGCATCCTTCTTCTTTACTACTGGAGGAACTGAAGCCGGATCGTGAAGCCCCTGACAGCAGCAGCAAAAGAGCGCAACTGCCGTCCTAGTGATTGTGTACGTGCACGGAAGTACCCCAGCTACTGTCTAGTTTGCTTGGTTTCTGCGTGTGAGGAAATGGACTCCTAATCCAACGGATCCGTGCAGACGGAGACCTGAATCGACTCGCTACTCATCCTCTACAAGCAGTCCCTGAGCCCATTCAAAGACAACAAACGTGCAGGCGCTTGCTGGCACCGCTTTGAGGTAGTTCGCCGTAAGTCCGCTAAAGAGTGATGTCACACCTTTGTTGCGAACCATCTTCACCATACAGTCCATCATCCCACTGTACTTGTTCGCCCGTCCGTTGGTTCCCTGCGTCTGCAACCGTGTCCGAATAACATTCAACGGGTATGACACTGTCTGCGCAACTGTGGAAGAAAACATGCCTAAAACGCCGATCTCGGCTGAGTTTAAGCTAGCTTCGTGTCGACTCATCTTCCTAACCTGCATGCGATACATCATGATTGACTGCTGCGCGCTAGAGTAGAGGCCCATTTCCAGTCCTCGGTAGACAATAATGCCGACCATGTTCGGCGCAAACCCACGGTAAAACTCCATTACACCACCCCTGTTGTATGCAAGCCGCACGATCTCGGCCACACCGCCTTGATACTCGTTGCTTCGCGAGACCACAACGCGCGTCTTGACCACCTCCAGTGGGTATAAAATGCCTTGGGCACCAAGGCCGGCGACGGCACCGATCGTGCAGTTCACCACTAGCTGGGGCACAGTTGAAAGGCATCCCAGTCGGTTAAAGGGAGGGGTGAAGATGGACGCCTCCTGCAAGATCATCCGCTCCTGCAGCTTCAACTCATCTCTCGTCAGCAGCTGAGCGACCGAAGCTGCTGGGGATGGCGATGAAACAAATGACATCAGACCGGCGCAACAGCCGCTACCAACACCATCGATGCTACTCTGAGGTCCCACCCCTCCAGTACGACTTCTGCTCTCCTCATGCTCCGTCATCATTGACTCACAGTCCCCATGTCCACGACGGCTGATGCCGGCACTGTGCTCCTCCTTTGCTTTCCACCGCGCCACCAAGATCTTCTTGCGTTGTGTTTCTCGCACTACGCAGTCTTCATACAACGAGGAGAGGTAGCGGCGAATCGAGAAGACAATGGCAAACTCGGGCCCTGCCTTGAAGCAGTTGATTGTATTGCCACGCCAAAACGCCTTCCAGCCCCCGTCAGCCTTGATCATGCGAGCCACTTGGAGGAGACTTGGGTGCTTCTGGCAGGCAGTCTGAGCCGTGCTGGCGACGGTGGCAGTTGCCGAGCTACAGCTCGCCGCAGAACGGGTCAGGACGGTCGCTAAATCTGGTTTTGGCGCTTGTACCAGATGACCCTCCTGAGCAATGAGCTTGATGCGGTCGAGCGGGGCAGTCAGAGTGCGACTTGCCGCACCGGCCACACCACCGGCAATGAATGTGGCGATGCTACTGTACCAGTCACGACGCAGGTGCAATGATTTTGCGACTGAAAAATCGTCATTGTCAGCATCTAGGATTTCGTTTTCCCTTGGAGATGTGCCTGTAGATGACACTGAGGTGCCTACCAACTGCTCGGCTACTTCGCCACATCCCGTTGCGCCGTCGAACACCTCTTGTGGTTTGGCTGCTGGAATACCTACTGAAGGTGCTAAGGGACACGAGGTCCTTCTCGCTGTCTCTTCGCTCCCGGGCATGAAACATACGCACATGCGTTTAACGCGGCGGCAATGGCTAAGAGTTGAATTACTTCCGACAGAAAGAAAAACGTGAACCACCACCACGAAAAGAAAGCACAAGACGTGCGAGTAATGAGAAAAGTAAAACGCAAAGCTGCCGAAAATGAGGGCAGGAGAAACACCTTCACGTGGTGTACGTGTGTAGAGGTAGCCTGAGAATCGTCCCAGGTGCGCACGCGCGCGTCCGCAAAACCACTACAATGCACCAGGTATCTCTATGTATAGTAAGGATCTCCTAGCCCCTGTGATTTGCGGTGACGAAGTTGGCGCTAATCGTAGTGGTCCTCCTTCCCTCTGGTCGTTTGGGTGAGCCTGTCCAGTCTTTCTCACGCCCCGATTGCCGCTGCCGAATTAGCGTTGCGTCGCCTATTCAGTGCAGCTACAAACAATCTGGGGTTGGCACCGGTGCCCCGAGAGAGGGTGTGTGGGGAGGGGGAAGGGGAGGAGGAAAAAATGTGAAAGAGTGTGGACCTTTGCACGCGCGACGAATCACCTCCACAGGTAGCGAAAGCCCTCGTTCGTGTTGGCCCTCTCTTTCTATATGTGCGTCTGTGCCGAAACGCGAACGTGTACGCTGCTGTGGGTAGAGAGGGGCAAAGGGAGGTTCAACAGATGAACTTCGAAGAAGAAAATGTAAGCGAGACGGGGAAGAGGCACAGAGACTCGAGTCTTGTTGTTGCAGCTGTGCAGTTACGAAGGTGTAGGGAAGGGGGGGGGAGAGAGGAAGGACTGAATGCTGTCTTCGAAAAAAATGCCTCGCCTTTCGAAACCGCGCAGACGCAGACCGAACAAGTCTGACAGTAAGGTTGAAAACAAACAAGGCCACTATGCGACTTCACATACAATAAACGAGGCCCAGAGAGAAAAAGATGAAGAACATTCAAGGGTTTCGTAGGATGACCAGAAAGCGAAACGGGGAGGAGAGAACGTGGGTGGAGAAAAGAAACGAAATAGCCATAAGTGGAGTCTTGCTGGTGCTTTGCGCCCTCCAGAGCCCTGTGGCAGCGCGTTTCTGAAGCAAGCACGTGTAGGAAAGTGGCGCGGACAACAACAACAAAACACTAGAGGAATGATGACGGAGGAAAGGGAGGGGGGAGAGACAGATCCCTTGCGGATGGAACAGAGCGAATATGAACAACGGAGGTTTCCCCTTACGGCGCAGTCCACTGCGCCTCTTTTTTCCTAGAGAAAAGCACAAAACTCACCGAGTCAGGGAGCCCGTGTGTGTGTGTGTGTAGGGAATGTGAAAATGACGGCGTACTAAGACAGGGACTTTTTTCGTGAATAAATACGGTTGGCGAAGCAGTGCTCGGAGATGCCCACGAAACGCAAGCACGCCAAGGCAGGCGTGTCAGTGGGCGCCTCCGCAGCAACGTACTCGCACTCTTATTCTGTGTGCTGAGGGAAACCGATAACAAGGATAAAAACAATATGAATGAGGCAAGGAATGAGAAGGAGAGAGGAGCGGGAGAAGAGTAGATGTGGGACGATGAGAGCGGGAGAGGGAAGTGCACAGCGATTTCACCTTGACTGCTCTCGCTGTTGGGGTTCCGGGTATTTTGGTTGAGGCCGTATGCCAAAGCGTGGTGCGTGAAGCAAAAACCGAGATAGCAAAGGAAAGGGTTGCAGCAACGAGAGGGGAAGAGGAGGTACAGAGTGAGCATAGAGTTCTGCGAATGAGAGTTGAAAGTACTGTTAGGCAAAGAAATGCTTGACCCTTCGCACAGCATGGACTGGAAAAACAGATGAGGCTCTTTCACTCGACAGTGTAAACAGTGCGTGCAAGGGCTCGAGAAAACACTCGAAAAAGTGTCCTCGATTCCTCTCCTGGAGTTGGTTATCTTTTGCTGTTAGGTTAGAGATTTACGAAGAGCAGACGCGTGCCATGGCTACTGTTTTGAGTCGGCGCCACAGAGAGCCCTTTAGAGGGCCCTCCTTCGTTTGCGACGATTTTCGTGATCACCTAAGTTGAACAAGTAGTTTAAAATGATAGATCGTCCCGTCTGCCCATGCGTCTCCCCGGCTCACTGTAAGGTGCATGTGGTGTACTTGTGCGAGGAAGTGTTGGAGAAACACCATAAAAAGATGCGTGCACGAACGTTAGTCGTATAAAACCCTAAAGCAAAACTTGAGAAGCACTGACACACCCGCCCGCTAAGACGACGACACAGCGACCGAAGGGGTAAGAGGTGCGCACGCGACAGAGCCAGCTCTCTCACGAGAGGGAAAGACAGAGCTGGAACGAGTCAGCAAATTCGCCACCCAAAAGACTAGAGTCGCCATTAAGAGCAGCCAAATGAGAGTGGGGAAGCAAAGAAGATGCGCAGCCACAACGCCCCACACCACGTGGTGTAGACAGCCGGTAAAGAAACAACGAAGGAGTGAGCACGTACTTCTACAAGCAAGAAAAAAAACAGACGTGCAGTCACCGAAACCGTCGCGCATGCCCACACAAGCACACACACACATCACATACAGATCAACATAAACGTCCATGCGCTAACCTTAACTTAATTAAGCAATCATGTGAGTCCCCCCCCCCATATGCACAGAATAACCCAGTAACCACAAGATGAAAGATGAACACACAAGATGAGATGAGGACGTGCTCGTCAACCAGAGGGAGGGGACAGAGAGAACCATACGGAAGTAAACCAAAGCGAGTGCCCGCATAACACGAGAGGTGGTTGAGAGGGGGTGCGCTGGAAACAAGAGTTTTACTTCTCTTATGGAAAGGGGGAGACACCACACGAGTGATCGACCAAAAAGAGAGAGGAGAGGCATAGGGGACAGAGAGCAACAACAAGGATGAGTGCACCAAAATAGAATAAGGAAAGCTGGGTGGATGCTAGTGATGGCACGAACCGAACACAGAGGGACACATAGAGAGGCGCGCACATGATCGCATGTCATAGACCCAGAGAGAATACGAAGGCAAGAGGCCATGAGCAAACCTGTACGGCTGGAAGGCGTGAAAGAGTGAGAGGGGGTCCCCCACGAAGGAAAAGAGAACAAGGAGCTCTTCTAAGGGTGGCGTTAACGACATCCCTTTCGCTGTTCATATCCTTCCAGAAATCTGTCGGATGCGCAGACTCCCTTTTTTCTTCCCCCCCCTCTCCCCCTTACGAATCTCTTTTGGGCTCCATGCTCGTGAGCCTTGCCAACGGGCCTCTCCGGGTCTACGCGCAAACAAGTCGCCCCTGTCGTCCTGCTGCACCCCCTCTCTGTACGCGGTCCTCTCAAACAACCGCACAAGCACGCGTGATGTGCCACATTCAAGACGGGAGAGAAAGAACAAACACCACAGTGCGCTTCAGTCCGTCACCTTGTAGAATTGATCATCCGGGACGTACCAGCCAACGATCGGGTACTTGGAGTTAAACTTCTCGACGTACTCCTCCAGCACCTCCAGCTCTTCCTCGGAGCAGTTTACCCAATACTGGTTCAAGTACTTCCCTGTGAGGTCCGCCTTGGCCAAAGCACGGGAGGCCTCCGTGCCAGCAAACACGTGATAGTGCTGCCCGGGTCCATAAAAATGCGGAGCCACCTCGTATACCTTCATCTTGACGCTCATGAAGATGCGCTCATTCTTGACACCGTCGTACTGGGAAAGCTGTTCGCGTGTGTAGCCCTTCTTCACAATGCTCGAGACAGGACGGATGCCGCTGCCAGGCGCCTCGCCGGTGGAGGACAACTTGTGCTTCTGCAACGCGACGCCGATCTGGTGGCCGAGCATGCCTAGCTTAGTTGTGTAGCCCCTCTTGCTTGAAAGGTAGAAAATGGAGGCGGTTACTGCCACTGCGGACACGACAGCCACCACAATCATACGTTGTTTGCTCTCTGACGACATGATAACACACGGTACACGTGAGGTTAACTCCTGCTCTGGGTGTGTTTGTTGCTTGTTGCGAATAGCGCAAGGCAGCCTTCTTCTCTAGCAATCAGCTGTGCACAGACTTTGTACAACGTGATGCGCAATGATGCTCCCACACAGCGTCAGAGGCTGTTCGTTTTCAGTAAAATGCCCCCACCACCACAGTGCACAAGGCGCATACATGAAAAAAATGGAAAACAACGAAAGGCGCCGCAGAGGGACGGAAGAGAGAGAGAGGGGCCGAAGAACAAAATGAGGGGAAAAAGTAGCGGCCTATGTTTGTACGTATCGAGTTACCTAGCCATATATCCCAGGATTTGCGTGAAACACAGGCAGGGTGTGGAGCGCTGCAGGAAGCTGCTGTGAAGAACAGAAATCCTTACGACGTGCTTCGAACCTAGACTGTGAGACATGCAGTGCCGATGGCGTGACGGCCACAAGAAGAAAGAAAAAAGGAGTTGCGGGAAAGATGGCGACATCTAACAGGGGTGCGCACATCACTCAGAAGCTGCATCATACGACGCCACATCCGTGCGGCATAAGTGCAAGCGAATATTGCGCGTCGCAAGAGTCGGCATTCCTCAATAGGAAACGGAGAGCTCAGGTGAAGTGCGCAGCATGGACATTGAGGTAGTGTTCCCTCGAGATCCGGGGACAAGCCTTGAGGTGTCCGTTAAGTCCTCTTGTCTGTTGAGAGCGAGATTTCACTGACGTCCACCAGGTAGGGTAGAGAAACGTACAGCGAGAAAAGGACTGAGTCTCCAAATAAACATGTACGGTAAGAGAGTTGGATGGCATTTGCGTCGCCAGGTGGTACATCGGATGTTCTTGAAGCAAACGACCCCTTCAGACATATGGAAAGGGGGGGGGGGGGAAATCGCACAGCAACAACGATAACACTAAAGATCTGAGATAAGACAACGAGGTGGATATTACGATCCACCACAGACTTCTACCGATGAAGCACGCGTGCACCAGGACAGAACTATAGGTCTTGCACATATCACGCCTCGCATCCTCTCACACTCCGAGTTTTCCCCACTCTTTTCGTCACAATTGTACATCAGCAAGTCCTCACCAGCGACTTGAAAGAGATGAGATAACAACGACGACACGGGTTTCGTGCAGCTTGTCTACGCGTTTCACATACGCCCACATAAGCACCACGGCAGCAGCATGGTGTTAAGCACATATGACGCACGCCTAGAGGGGCCTTTTCGACACACATGTAAGGTGGTGTTAGTACACGGTTTGCAGACACGGGTTTTCGCACGAGTTATCATTCTGTGGGATGCTCTGGAAATCGTTCTGCAGCATCGCAACGTTGGCGCCTTCGCGAATGCGCACTGTCGCGTCCGCCGCAAAGTAGTTCTGTCGCACCAGCACCGAGTGAACACCGCCCTGGCAATCTAGCCCATAGTGTGCGGACCCCTCGACATAACTACGGCGAATCGAAACGAGTCGCGCTGACCCATCCAGTAAAAGCGCTGCGTTAGCAAAGTGGTGAAACGAGTTGCCGTCCAAAGACGCGTCACACGCCTCTGGCGTCAGCGCTTGAGGCACCTTCGGGGCTATCCTGCGGCGAGCGATGTAGGCGGTGTAGACACCCTTCACATAGACGCCGACCCCCAGGAAAAGAAAGTCGCAACCGTGCACGAACAGCTTGGCGCAGTCTGTCAGGATCCCGACGGCTGCGTCACGGTGGGCGAGGGCAGCGTGCGCCGCTTCCTGTAACGTGCCACTGAGAGTCACAGGAAACGAGAGCACACCGGTGTCTTTGTGGCCGACACTGGGCGCGTTAGTCGCGTTTGTCGATGTGTCAGGTCCGCCATGGACAGTGCCGTCGTCGTCGTCGCCGTCCACTTCTGATGGGCCGGCGGTACCAGCGCTCTGCGGCGATACACCTGGCAGTTCGGCGGCCCACAGAACATCCTGCGTCACGCCGGTGAAGAGGCACTTCCGCACTTCCACCAGCGCGCTCGGGAGAGCGTAGATGCCACAGCGCTGCGGCGCCTCGAAGCTGCACTTGGTGCACTGTACGCGGCAGTATTGGCTGATAAGGAGCAGCGGACGATTCGGCATGTCTGTGTTGGTGCTGCCGACAAAGCGACAGTTTTGAAATGAGACGTGGGCACGGTGTATCTCTACAGGACCGGCGAACGTCATGTGGCGGAACACTACGTGTGCCCAGCGGTTGGGGTGGGCGAAGGTCATGAGGTAGTCGGACTGCTGCTTCGCGCGTTGCACCGCCTCCTCCGTTTGCTGCATGTACTGCGCCTCCAACTCGGCTCTCTTCCTCTCAAGCTCCGCCACCTGTTCTGGCGTCAGCTTCAGCTTGGATTTCTTTTTGTTTTTAGCGGTCCCCTTTTTCGTCGGTTTGGCAGACCCGCCCGCCTCGGAGGCCGCGGCGTCGCTGGGGGGAGGGTCTAGCGCCACTGCGTTCAGGTCCGGCTTCGCCGGAAGCTCGGGCGGCACAACAATGTTGGGGGCAACACCTTCAATTGAGCAGTGGCCGCGAATCACGACGTCACGTGCAGCATAGTTCGCTCCAACCGACACTGTCTGGATGTACCGTCCATCACGTAGGGCATCTGCGTAGGGGTTCACCGACGCCTCTTCCGGTGCAGGCACCTGCGGTTGCTCGCTGAGGCCCGTCGCTTCTGTCGGCGTTACGGTGACTGGCAGCCAGGTCTTCACCAGAGACTGGGCCTGAGCACATTGACGGCGAGAAACGCCCTCGATAAAGAGTTGATCAGCCACCTCGACAGTGAATAGGGGCGATGCTGCATCGTTGTCATTGTCGTCGTTGGCGTCCTCTGTAGGGAGGACGAGGATATTCGTGCGCGGCAGCGGCGCTGTCACAACGCCGTTGGCATCCGTGTTGGCGGCGATCACCAACCTACTCACCTCGCTCACCGACTCGATAGTGTCGTACAAGGACCAGTCGCCGACGAACACGGTCGCTGTTCCGCTCTTGACTGTCTCGGGGTCTGGCAGCTCCTCCTTTTTTGAGGACTTTGACTTGGTGGGCTTCTTCTTGGCAGGCATGAAGAGGGAGTAGGGAGGGAGAGGAGTACAGGGTGGGGGGATTGGAAAGGGCAAAACAATACACACGCACACACACACAGACCCACAGAGACAGCCGTGACCAACAATGACGACGACAAATGGAAAGAAAAATCTACGCGGCGGCCTGAAGTACTCCCTGAATGCGTGGGTGTATACTCCAGCGCAGGCATTGCATAAAAGTGAAGAACAAAGCGGTGAGCGACATGCAGGGCAGAAGAGCGAGACAGGGCAAAAGGTGAGGAGTGGAGTGACGGTTGCATGTACGTAAAAGAGCCACGAAAAATACAACACAGGCGCACTTCGGCTACACAGCAGGCTTGTGGGCAGAGGTCCATCCACCTTCCCTACTCCCTCCAAGCACACACACCCACACATACACACACAGATGCAAGTGTGGCACTAAATGAGGCGATGATTCACGAGCTAGCAGCAGGACTAAAGCACACGTGTCCATCCTGGGTCAGAGCTGAGTACTTGGGAATGATGAGATTGGGGGAAGGGGATCGAAAGAATCGTCTCCTACCTCCTCCCTTTTTCAACTACCACGAGAGGATCATGTTTCCCGCATATGATGAACACACCTAGAAGTACATCCACATGGGCACAAACACACGCACACCTTGAGAAGCAGCTTGCCCCGATGAGTCAGATATGCTGTAGTAGTGACTCAACAGGGGGAGGGAGCACCGTTGTAGTGAGTTCAGCGAGATCCTATCGCTGTGAATACGTGCACTTCTTTCTCTCTTGCGCGCCGGGGGGGGGGGAACCTGCAGCTTTTTTCCCCTTGCACTCCATAAGAAGGGTCACTGTCTCTGCGGGGGTACACAGGCGACACAGTCACACGTCAACCCACCAACAGCCACAGTAAACGAGCGCTCTCGCGTGTGTATGCGATGGGCCCGCTTCACGGCGCAGGGAATACGCCTCTGCTCGTTCGTCTGGGACTCACTCTGCCCATCTTGTTCCTCGCACCCCGGGCATACGCAGACCTCTGTTAACGCGTATGCCCGTGACAAACCCACAGTGGCGGTCGCCGATTCTCACCAGGTGGTAGAGGCAACTCCGTGGCAAACGGGTGCTCTCCCTCCTTCGCAGGCCTTATCATGGTAATGTCCGTCAGCCTCGTTTCCACGACGGCTTTGGCGCACCTCACTGTCACCCACGAGCACTGGCAACAGTAGGCCGCCGCCGGCAAACTGGTACGCAGAACACAGCGGGATGCCTCGGCACCGTCCTCCACTCCCACCGGCGTCGCACTCGCCAAGCGACACCAATCTGGATAGTAGTTGCGCAATGTCAAGTATAAATTGACTCCGTCGTCCTCCCACTGAGCACCTTGCAGTCGCACCACCATGTAGTTGCAGTGGCGGCACAAGATGTGCGGGCACCCACCGTCTACCGTAAAGTCACCATGGTGGTCAAGACAGCCATTGCCGAGGTTCGCCTTAGCAGCGTGAAAGGCACCCTTCCGCAGCATTGCTTGAATGCGGGAAGACCCCGCGTTCGCCTGCTCATCCACCGCTATGGCACGCAGCTCCTGCAGGGTGGGGTGATCGGTATCGCTCGTGAGAAACGCGCCAAGGTTTGTGAGATAGCATCGCGACGCACAGGCGTAGGAGCCGTCCGAGTCTGAGAGAGACGGAAACGGTACAGGGAACAGCACCGGCTTCGACACGCTGATACGCGGCTGCTTGTTTGGCTCGCTCTCGGCCCGTTCTCCAGGCTCATCTCGGTGCGTCGTGAGATGCCCTACGTCGCCGTCGGCGTCACTATCATTATCGAAGAAGTGGCCGATTGAGCAGCGAGTGTGGTAGAGTGTTATTTCTGACGTGGACGAAGACGGTGGAGCGTAGGAGACTGCACAGGGGTGCTGCTGCTGCTGCCCAGCGTGCATTCTAGTACCAGCCACCTTGCGGATATCCTGGTCATCGTCGCTCTCATCATCCCACTCCGATCGACGGCGAGACGACTCGGAAGCAAGGACCAAGTTACATTCATTCTTCGGCTTTTCAGGGAAGAGCTCGTCTATTAAGCTGTCAAGCTCAGACATGCTGGCTAACAGTGTAGAAAATAAACGGTGGGGACCCAATCCCTGAAGAACGCGTCGGTCCTCCGACTGATGGGATTTCTCTACGCCTGTTTCGTGGATGTGTATTGCCGCTACAAGTGTGAGGCGGAACAGGCGGCAAATGCGTGCAGGAGTCCCTCTCCTCACCGGGGGATACGAGGTAGAAGGGAAGTGCGAGATGAGACGTAAGAGAAGAAAAAATCAGCAGTAGACAAAGGCAAAGTTGTGGAAAGGGAGAGAGAGAGAGCACAACAACAAAAATGCTCGAGCCGAGGACATGATGGCGAGAGAGGAGGATCAGATGGTTCATTAGCCCTCCTCCTTTCGCCGTTCGTGCCTTCAAAAAAAAAAAAAAAATGGCACGCATGCCACACTTGGACAACAGTACCACTTGGCAAAGTAACCTGAGAAGCGAGCTAAAGGCGTGACGAGCTCCACGCAAGAGGAGACGCTGTACTTGTACTGGCGACTTCCATGAGAAACGGTACTCCGATTGGAGAGCTACACAGGAGACTCCAATTTGGTGTTGGCCTCGGTGATATCTAATGCATCTGTGCCTGTGTCTCTGTTGTTTGCCGTTCAGAGAAGCTGAAGGCATCCATCACGTCGTGGAACTTTTGTTTTCTGCGCTATTCTTTTTTTCTTTTGGATAGAGGCAGTAGGAGGTTACACAGAGAGAGAGAGCTGAAGAGGAGAGAAGAACGACAGAGATAACAACAGATGATGAAGGCAGATGCGCACACGCATAAAGTCCAAATAAACTGGTAAAGGGAACTAAAGCGAGTCAATAAGAAAGCGAAAAGGGGAGAGAAAGGGGGACCCCACCGAGTCGTACAAGTGACGAGAGCAGCAACAGCAGTACAACAAAAGAGAGAAGTTCGCCAACGTGCATACAAAAAAAAAAACATCCGATCTTTAACATTCGCATCAACGCGTAACAAAAGGGGCGTGCTGGTCGAAAGGCCTTCCCTTTCATCTAGGCCTCAGGCGCTGGGATAGACAAAGGCAGCGACCCATCCAGGTGGACAACAGCACTTTCCCTCCCTCCATAGCTGACACAGGGCAAACACACAGGGGGGGGGGGTAACACATGCGCAGGCAGACACATACACCCACAGGGAGAGAGAAGCACACAAAGCGTATGGCATCCCTTTTCACATAGCAAAGGGTTCGCCCACGAGAGAAGCCAGCAAGGTGAAAATAAGTGAAGAAAGAACAGCAGAGTCAACATCTAAATCAAGTCAAGCGGGGAAAGGGGAGAGAAGTCCAGGATGAGGGAGGGGATGTAGCATAATATAGAATGGCCAGCATGGCGCCGGGGAGAGGGGAGGGAGAGGAGGTGGCCAGAAAAAGCTCTGCAGCGTCCATCTGGTAAAAAAAAAAGGAAAGAAAAAGAGAAAAGGTTCACAAAAAGGCAACCAAAAATGGTCCATGGTTTTCTGCCCCATACTCCCCACCGCCATCTTCACGCCGGCCGTCGTATCGCGGACAAGGGTACATCTGCGCTCCATGGTGCCTTTCAAGTGTGTGTTACGAGGAGGACACGTCCTGCGTGTGAAGCACGACTCTGTCGAGAGGACCTATATACGTCCCCCCTCACACCCTCGAATTTCCCTGTGCATGACGAGACCGATCCACTACAGAACGTGAGGGTCCTCCAACCTGGAGAGAAGAGATTTGGTCCTCCATAGAACAAACACACAAATCAACGTGCCTTCGTAGCACTGATCCCGCTGTGCGCTATCGTCGCCTCCTTCCTCCAGTGGCGCTGGTGTGGCCCAACATCACGAGAACGTTTCAGCAGCGAGGGACTCGTAGCACCACAGATGCGTAGACGCACATTTACACGTACACCTCTATGTAAACAGCCGAGTCAGGCGAGAAGCCAGAGTCACCACGAAACAATACCCGGGGAACCAACGCACATGCAGATACGGTGCAATAGAGAGAGAGAGAGAGACAAGGTGCATGAAAGAAGAAGAAGAAAAAAAAAAAAACAAGAAAACTGAGCGGAAAGAGGGACGAAAAGAGGAACGTGAACGAAGGAGGAGAGAACAGCAGAGCGGCGTGCACAAAAACCGACACAGAAAACCCCAAGACGCGGATGAATATGAAAGAAACGCGATAATCTTAGTAAAAAAAAAAATCGCGAAACAAACACAATACCATTTAGGAGCACCATTTACGACAGAGAAAAAAAAGCCAAGACCAACCGTGCAGGCCTCCAAAAGGAACGAAGCGAAAAGAAGAGAGTGAGAAGAGCGAATAGAGGGAACATCGTAGAGAGCAACAAAACCAACGTCGTTAAACGCTTACCGGCGCGTACTGTTCTTAGCACCCTACTATACTCCCATTCGCTTGTCCTCAGTTTTCCTCTCGCTGCACCTCTGCTTCTCAGGCCTATGTGCCTTTCTTCTTTCTTTTTTGGTCTTTCCGTTTCCCTCGTGCACACCTTCACCTCCAAGAGGGGCGGGAAGCAGACAGGAAACGCCCGGTAAACTCGAAGCAAACCGAATGAAGAGTGCGCGCGCATGCACGCAAAAAAAAAAAATGATGATGAGAGGTGGTGTATGACAGAGACGAATGTCTAATGTAAAGAGGAAGACGGTCAGCAGCCTACGCTCGCAAGATCAAGCGCACCCACAGTGTAGAAGCTTTCATTGATATTGTTGTCCCGGAAAAAAAAAATAACAAAACACCCACATACGCACAAACAACAACAACAAGAAAACACTGTCGGCACGGGGTGCTGAAGCAGCGCAGATTAAAAACTAGGGATGCAATGTAGACTACATGACAACGCATTCGCAACGTGACTTCTTCTTGGGCGTCCACCTGCTTTCCTTCCCTTTCTGTGTCTTTCCTTGCTCGTTGCATTCCAGATCGGCGTCAAGGTCAGTGGTGCGACCGCCCATTCGTATCGACGGTAGGACTGACCCCCTTTTGTTGCCCTCTAGCGGGTCACGGTCGTTGGCGTGCAGCTCATAATTGGTGTGAAGCTTTAACCCGTTGTGGTTGTCGGTCTCCTCTCTCCGCTGTCTAAAAAATTTCGATTGCAGCGCTGAGTTCGCTGAGGGCCCAGCTGCTGAGCCGTCGATGGCTCGATTGGCATTGGGAGCTGCCGCATTGTGAGAATGGGAAACAGGCGCAGGGGGGCGATTGTGCAATTCAAGACCGTTTTCGAACGGAGAGTAATCTTTGGGGTTATACTCAACCGAGCTCAATGGTGGGCGCGGTGTATCACTGCTGTCGATGGCAAGCGCCCCTATACAACAACGAATGTCGGGAGTCCCTCCTTGCGGAAGTTGCCTTTGATTCTGCATGGAGGCATCTACACTAAGCGCTGCGTTGACGTGCACACTATCCTGACCCGCGCCTGAGACACCAACATCAACCTCGCTCACACGTATTGTGCCACTGTTATGCAGATGCACAGCTTCGGCCGGATATTTGCACGCAGTTGCGCCATTCGCCAAACCTGAGGGCAGGGGTGTGTTCACAGCCTCTTGTGAAGCGATTTCGACATCGCCGGGCTGTGGTGCTGTCCGATGGGGACCTACATGTGGGGGCCTGCCGCTAGCGCCGCCCTCGACCAAGTGTCCATTTCCCACGACGTCATGTGCCGGGCTCGCATCTTGAGGTCGAGCCACAGGGCCGTGCGGGACGCTAGCGGCTATGTCGATCACAGCTGCTCCCCCAGCGTCGATCCCGGAGTCCGCTATCGATGGGTCGATCTCCCACTCGACCGGCTTATTCGCTGGGTAGCCACGACGCTCCAGAGCGCGATACATGAGAGTGAGAAGCAGGTCGTAATCCGGCTCATCCTCGTAGCGGAGCGTCTGCAAATGAGCTAAGAAGGGCTGAAATTCTCGTGGCAGATTGCGCACGAGATGCGGGCTGATCGACTCCTCCTTGCAGCGTCCAATGTCATCCTTTTCTTTGTACTTCCGCCACGGTAGCGTGCCGGTGGCAAACTCTACGAGCATGAAGAGTAAGCTCCACAGGTCATCGACGCGGCCCAGCTCCTGATGATGGTGCGAGGCGACAGAGGCGTACCGGCTTGTGCCACGAAAGCCAGCATTTTCGCGTGGCGGTCTAATTTCGCCATTCGAGCGGCGGAAGCGACGGGCCAGCCCAAAGTCGATCAAGTAGCACGTGGTGTGGTGTGAAGTGCCTGGCAGCCCGGTAACAAAGTTCGACGGCTTGATGTCGCGATGCACAAGCCCAAGGTCGTGCACTCCGCGAATCGCCGTGAGGCACGAAACACCAGCTTTGAGTGTTGTGTATATGTTGAACGTGCCGTGCTGGCTGCGACGTCGCAGCTCGGCCAGGTTCGAACCTAACTTCTCCATCACTAGAAAATTCATTCCATTTGTGCAGCCGCTTCCAAGGTAGCGCACCACCTGGGTGCACGACTGCACCTTCTTGAGGGCAAGCGCCTCCAGTCGCAGTACATTTTTGTTCTCTTGTTCTACCTTAATACACACCTCATTGCGCTCCCCCAGCGGAGGCAAATTATCGACCAGCTTCAAGTTCTCTGAGGTTACAGTAAGGCTATCCTCTTCCTCAGCCGTGCCGTCCACCTCTATCGCCGTAAACGTCTCTCCAAAGGACCCGGCACCGATGCGGTTGATTACGATCCATCGACGCAAGCGCATGCCTATCTGAATCTTCGTCTGTGCTAGCTTTGGGACGGCCAGTGCAGCTGGTTTATCCTTGGAGTTGCCGCTGCCTTCATGGTCCCTGCGGTTCCTGTCGGGCTCCTTCTCGATCATCCCTTTACTGGGGTTGTCTCCGGCGTGCTTGTGTGCGCCGTCTAAGGCTTCTGGCACACAGCCGCCCCCGTCGCCGTTATGCGCCGCATCGGGCAAGCCCTGTTGTCGGCGCTGAGGTGAGGTGACGGCGGCCATCGGCGCCGACGACGGTCGTGCTCTGCGAAAGACCTCTGGTGACTGCTGCTGTTGCGGGGACGGCGGCTTAGCGTACTGCGGTTGCACAGTGTAGTTATTCACACCCTGAGTTATAGCAGAGCTGTTACCCCCGCTTGAGGCAGACACGTTGTAGATGGGCGTGCCCCTGCTTCCCGGGATGGCTATCCACGGTACTGGGTGGATCTGCGATACCCCGACGACTCCCTGTCGTGACGGAAGAACGATCCCTTCAGGCGACTGCGGCCGCACAGGGCGGCTGTGTGAGGTGCTGCCGTGCTGCCTCACCGCGTGCTGGGGATGCGAGTGGCGGGAACCGAGGGACGAGGGACGAGGCGAGCGGAAGACGGCTTCGTGGTGACTTGGTACACGGGCTGCTCCTTCAGCAGCGTCGGGATACGCACGACGCTGGGATTCCCTGAAGCCAAGATCGCGACTTTCCTGGTGACTCGCTGCGGTTGCTTGGCCAGATGTGCCGCCGGCGTACTCCTGATAAAGACGATCGTTGAGCTGACGGATCTCCTCACTGGAGACGATGCTGCTGAAGTTCTGCCGAACCGTGTTGTTGCCGATATCGACTTGCATAAACGTGACGTGATGCAGTTGGTGTCGACCTGCGTTGTTCTCTGTCCGTAGGTGCGTCTGCAAGTAGCACCCTCCGATCCCCCTCACAGGTGCCCAAAAAGAACAGCAAGAGAATAAAGCACAACCAATGGGGAAAAGTGAGAGTGTTGTGCTGTTGAGTACACACACACACACGGACGCGAGCAGCACAACTAAAAGCAAAAGAGAAACAACAAACACACAGGCTGAAGCGAGTGGAAGAAGCGGAAAGGGGAAGAACAGAGTACTTCAGAAACAACAAGCAGCGCCACAATGTGCTTCCGCACGTCTCTCTGCTGCACACGTGAGAGTCCCCTACTTGCTCAGTTTCTCTCCACCGTGAACAACCACAAACGAAACACTCACACGACAACAAAACGAAGAGGTGGGGTAACTCGAGGGAAAAATTCAAGATAAACAAAAGCCCTCCGGGTAAGCGAGAGTGTAGAATGAGTAGCGAAATGGGTCACTCACGTCAAGTCCAAGGAAGGAAAGAAGAGGGTGGACGCAGAAAGCAAAACAGAAGAAAACAGCAATGGCTGTATGTGCAGTTTGTCCTCCGTCCCGGAAAGAGAAGAGGAATCAATAAAAAAAAAACGGTGATCCGAACGAAGTTCAGCAACGCACACGCATCCACAAGAGTAAACACGTTAAGCAATGAAAAGCGGAAAGAGGTGTGGCTGGCGAATTCGTATAAGAAGCGATGACTTTAGTGAAGGCAATAGCGGCAAGAAGAAAAGGGGCTTCACGAGAAGGGAGGGAGCACAAAGGTACAGATTTATACTGCCTCTGGAAAGAGAGGGCGAGGGGTGCCCAAGGAACGAGAGGGTGGGGTACTCAGGCAGAGCAGGAACCTCGGTTTGCACGCACGCACAACGAAAACAGCAGCTTTCCAGCAGCTCTCCTGATTGTCACTTGCGCTAACCCCCCCCCCAGTATACTCCACTCTGAGTGTATCACTGGGCAACTTCCACAGCGAAACAGGATCTATTCCACGCAGGATTCCTTCCTTGGTAAAGGTGTTTACTGAACGGCGGTACTTCGTGATGCAGGGCTGCAGTCGGCTGTGCAATACAGGAACACGCGAGCTCACCAACTAGCAAAGACGAACAGCACGATCGTGGACGCAATCGAGAAAATGACTTTGACTTGTCTGTCGCAATGCCTGTGCATCGTAGGAATTTCCCCCTCTACTCGTTTACCGAGTGACGAGCAAGCAGCTTGAAGGAGAGAAGAAGATTTTTTTTTGCTGTTTTGTTGCTGTTTGTAGCAAGGAAACGAGGAAAACAATGGGCGTTGTGAGGCACGCCGCACACAGGGCAATCACAACACTCACTTGCACCACGCGTACACACGCAAATATAGACAGGCACACGTGGCCTCCGTAGCCACTGCCACGCAAGCGTCAGCGTTCGGGGGGCGAGCAAGAAAGGAATGGATGGTCCTCCTCCGCTTTCTCTTCTATCGTTAATCTTTCCGACTGTTGTGTCTACAACAGAAAGAGAAGGAGGGGATGCGAAGCGTGCGGCGATTAAACCCAACTACCGAATGCAAGACAAAAATGAAAAACATATATAGAGAGAAACCAAAACAAACTGAAAAGACAAACACTGTCGAGGGAAGGAAGAAAACGTGAAGAAGGAACACAAAAAAGAAAAACTGAGCAACAAACACCTAAAGAGAGAAAAAGAAACGGTAACGCACACACATACACAACGCGAGCGTTAGAGTGAAGCAGCGAAGACTAGCCACAACGGTGAGAAACTAGAGAGAGCGAGAGGTATGAATGTGTGTAGACGCATGCAGCGAGCAGACTGGGTTGTATCTGGTAGGGAGTGAGGAAGAGAGCAGGGGGTATATATGAGAGAAGCTACACGTTCACAATGAAATACTGCTTTGGTGGATGAGGGAAGGCAATGAGGAAAATGATGAAGCCACGTGCGACGAGTAGCAAAGAAGAGAAAAAGAAATGATGATGCACCCAAGTAGCACCCCAGGAATCCCAACGGAAGTTAGTCAAGGTAGACAAGTATAGAGAAGCATCGAGGAGGAGGGCAGGTAACGCAAGGGGATCGCCCTGCCGTCCATACACACACAAAAAAACGGCTGCATGGGATTGAACGGGTACGCTGCAATGGCGCATCCAGTCACCTCTAATAGGAACGCATCGTGCGCGTGCGACGCTGACGGTAGCACCGCCGACTTGCACGTCACACCCCCAGCTTCCTTCAGTCTAGGAGAGCTTCTCGAAGTCATTTTGATCCTTTAATTTGTTTTCTCGCTGCAGAAGTGCGCACACAAGAACAAGAGAGAGAGAGAAGACACCGCAGCTAAGTCAAACATGGGAATGAGGAAGGAAGAGCGAATGGGTGCCCCATAGCGACCGCATAGAGAAGAGCAAGGATGAGCAGAGGAATCAGTATTCGTCTCCAGTACTTCACCTTCGTCTTTCTCTTGGTGTTTGCCTGTCCATACCTTCAGCACCTCTTCATCCCTCTCTCTCTCGTTTGATTCCAACACGGCCTGACGTAAATGCATCCTCAGCGACCGTTACGAAGATAGCAGACGAAAGACCGAGGGTCTGTGAAAAGGAAAGAAAAGTGACAAGAGGGGCACACTCTGCCTGTGAAACAAGCACCCAGCGAGAGGGTGAGTGAATCACCCTCTGTGACACCGCTCTATGCGCCTACCTCAGAAGGTTCCTTTTCGCGCACTGCGGGCTAGGCTGCTGGACAAGCTCTTCGGCTTGTGAGACATAGTGGTGCGAGCGTCGCTGCGTGCCTGAGTGGCTTCGTCGGCCCGTCGCTTCAAGCGCAAGTCTCTAGGTATGATCGGTACAGGCGACTGCGCTGTGAGATAATCGGCATAATCCTGCGCAAACTCGCGCAGCCCACCAGCGATGATGGCAACGTTCTCGATGCCCTTCTGAACCATCGTGTTCGCCAGTGACACAACCGCCTCCTCCTCCAAGTCATAAAGCACAATACACTTGTTCTCCTTGTTCTTGTAAGCGTACATCCCTGGTAGAAACGGATTGGTCGAGTGGTGTAGTTTGATCTTTGGGTAGTGCAGTGCCGTCTTGATGTGGCACGTCTCGTAGTGCTCCACTTCGCGGCAGTCGAGCAACAGGTAGCTAATGGCTGGCTTGTCGAGCGCATTCTCTGGACCGCCATACTCGTCCATTGGTCGTGCAAAGCCACCATCTTCCAGGACCGACTTGGGCTCTTGACGGTTGAGGAAGGCGGCGATGACGTCTATGTGTAATCGCTGAAAAAGCTCGCCAGGCTGCTTCTTTGTCTTAATCTTGTTGTTGCGCATGTACTGCGCGAGTTGAATGGTCATGCCCGAGTTCACCACGGCCTGCACGCCATTGTACTTGGGATTTGCCGCTGTGCGCCGCTGAAGGACGTCCTTGTCACCAATCGTGGGATTGATGCTCATGGTAGGCTTTGAAGGAAGGGGCGAAGGGTGAGGGAGAACGAATGTCCCAAGTGGGACTTCGGCACCTTGTGACTGTAATGAAGAGGAGAGATGCAAACTCGAGTCGTAACCCAAGGGGCGTCGGTGTACGTGAGTGCAACAGCGGGTGCGATGAATGCAACTCCCACCTCGCACTGAAGAGCGTAAGAGAGCGCACAAGGATGTAACGCGTGGGTCTCGGCTTTTTTTTAAAGGAAACCGATACGGTCCTGGGTGACCGGGGGAAGAGGGAGGATGTGAGCAATCGTTCACCCAACAGGAGAACCTGGGGGAGGATGGTAGTGAAAAGAGGTCACCGAAGAGGGGGGAAAGGGAGAATGGGGAGCAGCGCCAATCGAAAAAAAAAGAGCTCGCCGTTCTCATGGGCGACAGCAAATATTCAATGCACTAGCACATTTGGTTTGCGCTTGGCTGTTGCTTCCCCCTCGTTTCGCAGGGAACCTCGAGCGCTTACGCCACATCCTGTCCGTGACAGTTGGTGAAGCATCCGTGTATATATATGTATATATATATATGTATATTAGCGCCTTGGTCTCATGGTGTATGATGTGGAAAAAGAATTAACCTGCGCTGCTTCCAGGTGTGTGGGGGTGTGTCTTCAGTCGAACAAGGATGAGTCGCACCTACCAGCACTCGAATTGTCTAGCCTGGAAACCAAACCAAACCGAAAAGAAAAGAAAAAAACACGTCCGCTGTCTCCTCCAACAGAGGAGACCCGTAGGGGAAAGGAGAAAGACACATGCAGAGGGAAGAGCAGAGAAAGTTCACGTAAAAGCGATGAGGACGCGGAAAACCCACCATCACATCAGTACTCGACTGGCACCACACCACTCGTCCCTTTTTCTCTCCGTGCCTCCCGCGCACTCGACTGGGGTCCCACTTCTCTGCAAGTTAATACGACCGCACGTCGCTGTCAACATCAAGATGGAGAACAGCAAACCTGTACCCTCATTCACAACTAGGCCGTGTATGTGCTCACACACACACACACACATACACACACATAGTGAGAGAGAGAGACACGCCTTTGTATTCCTTTCGCTTGTGTTGTCCCTACACATTCACTGTAAAGGCGAAGAGATCGCGGCCACCTGCGTAGAAACTCATTTCACTGTGCGACGGGTTGGCGCAGTAGTACAGGAATCCCTCGCTTTCCTCCGCCTTCGTAATCGTAGGTGGTAAACGCAGCCGCGATTGCGCGGGCGCGTCAGCTGAGTTCGCAGAAGCGGGAGATTTGGTCGGTATTACCGTCGTTGAGGTCACCACGTTCTGCTTCGCGCACGCCATCTCCGTGTGCTTTTCAGAGCGGGACATCGCGGCTTCAACGATACAAAGAGAAGTTGGCACAGCCTTCACCTCTGCTGGGGGTGCCACAGGTCGAGCATGCATATTGGGCACTATCAAAGAAGCGAAGTTTGTATGGGTTGTATAACCACGAATCCCTCTCGGCGTCAACGACTGACTTGGTGGCGCCGGTGGCAGCTCTGCGGGGAGCTGCGGTATGGTCACATTGACCGCCTCGCCCGCTGTCGTCGCTGCTGCAGGCCCACGATTTGTCTTTTCTCCCGATTCATGAAATAGCATCACTGTGTGCTGTGATCGAGGGTTATGATGCATATGATCCTGGATTTCCGCCAGTACTGCCGCTGTAGAGAGTTGCGCAATGGTCGTCTGGGGAGACGAGGTCGCTGGCTCGTCAATGTTCAACAGTTCCTCGAATTGACTGGTGTTGATCGACACAATGCTGAGTTCCTGCTCTGTTACTGACCGCAGCCCCGCGGAGCCTTTTGTCGTTCCTCTGACGAGTACACATCCACTGTCCACATCAATGATGGTGTCAAGACTGCTGTCCACCTCTAAGAGCGGCTGAGGTGAGCGAACAGGCTGCTTTGATGACCTCGCCACGCTCGTGACACCTCGCCAAGATGGAGACGGCGTGCCAGGGGTGGAAATAGGAAGCAGGGCATTGGATGGGTTACTTCCGTTGCTCTGGATGTTGCGGTTCGCGAAATAGCTGCTGAGCAAGGAGACGTCACGGGGCTTGTAGGGGAGCTTCCCGGATGGACTCGGCGTTGGCGACAAATCAAACCGTCCGACACCGGTGGCGCCCTCGTCATCCTCTTCGCCAGTTCCTTCTTCCGCTACGAAAGAAACAGATGCCAAAAAGGAGTGGCATGGTGACGGCTCGCGAGCACTTTGCGAACCCGTGGGACTGTCATCCGCCCAGTGACGCGCGGAGCAGCCATGGCACCACAGCAGGTTCTCCTCCAGCGTCGGCGACCGCAGCAAGCTGCTCCTCGACGTGGGGTGATGAGGTGCAGTGTGGCCATCGGCATTCCGGTAAGCCGAGGAGGCGTTGCAAATCGGCATAGAGGATGCGTCGTCAGGCTGTTCCTCATGACGTTTTCGCTTGGCGAGGACATCTTTAGCTATTAGCTGACGTCGGAGCTCTCGTAGCGACGCCAGCTGGGGCACGCGAAGCTCCTCTTGGTTCTTGAAGGCGATGAAGGCGGCAAGCTTTTCTTTCGACGTGCCGAGTCCCACAGCTGCCTCGCTAAAGCAGCGCAAGGCAGACTGCATCAGTACCCGGTACTCTGCGGTGCCCGAGTCTGGGAGCGTGCTGAGCATGTGTGGATTGCCTAGGACGCAAAACAGGTGCTGCTTGAGCGACAGCTTCTGCAAGGTGGATTGCGGGTTCACATTTGCTAAAGCACAGGCACGAAGGGACCGAGGAGAATTGAGAAGCGGCGGGGGTGGTGGGCCGCGCAGTGTTTCATACCGCTTGCTCCACGCATCTTGCAGCTTCTCGATCGTTTCCAAGCTCACCCTGGTAACCCGGGGCGATGGGCTCGAGGGCGATACGCTTCGTGACATGGGGCGAAGCCCAGATGCACCACGAGTGATTGAGATGAGTATGTCGGAAGTGCAGGCTCCTGCATTCAGTCTGCCCGGGAAAGGGCAAAAGAAGACAGCAGTCGACACGCGTGACGCACAGATGCACTTCACCGTAGTAAAACGAGAGATGGGCGAGAAAATTGGATGCGAGGAGGAGAGGCCATGGGGGGCGAGAGAGGGTTCATAAAGACGGAGGGAGTCTGCTTCACCCTTGTACAATCAAGGACTGAAGAAATGGCGACGGCGACAAGGCAAGAATGTAGCTCAGACTCTGTGTGGGGATCTTCTCACAAAATCATTTCCTAACAAGTACACCAAAGGAAAGGCAACCCGCAGCGCAGTCATCCTTCGCTGTTTCGTCGCAGCATCCGTGTAAACGCCCTCCACGCCGCAAAGTAGCCCAGCGCGGGGGTTACGTGCTGTTTTATTTGCTCATTTTTCCTTCGTCAACTGAGTGTGGAGAACAGGAGGAAAGAAGAGACGTGCGCCCCCTTGCTGGCCGCGCGTCGTCTGGCGACATGCTCTCCGGCGTACTTGCACAGTCCCTCTGTCCATTACTCCTTCGACTCACCTTCTCTTTTGAGGCGCTAAGGCCTCAAACCCTGCAGTCCGCGTCTCCATGCAAGGCATGGAGCAGAGATGATGGGGTGTTGGCCGCCCGCCTTTTACATGAAGCGTTTACCATGAGAGACACCATTGGTTTGACAAACGCACGTGCCCTCATCGACACACACAAGCACACACACAAACTGTACATGTGACCGCCGATAGACATGCGAGGAAGTTGACACGATAAAGGGGACAGGAAGAAGGACCTTTCGAGAGAACGTTGGAAGGTAACGTGCCATCCGTTCTCCTCACTTACATAAAAACATGAAGATCATGTCCCATTGATTCTGCACATCGCCTGCAAGAGGAGGAGGAGGAGGGGGTCTGAAATGCTGGAACCGCCCCCCTCCTCCCAAAAGAAGATGCAAAGCCGGAGACATAACCAGCAGATGTAGCGCCACGGCGCAGGCACGTGTCACATAGCGCTTGCGTTATTTAGGTAGAAAGAGAGCAGGGAGAGGAGGGGTCGCAGCGGAGTACGTTCACAGTGCTTTGCGAGAGAGAATCCCCCCCACTGTTCGGACATTGGCACGGCTCAGCGACGTTCCTCGCACAACCAGTCGGCACAGCAGCGGTGACGAGGCTGCAAGTTGCTTGAGGCATACAGCCACCTTGTCTGTGATTCTCTTGTTGCCACTCAAGTCCAGTATCTGCAGACGGCGCAAGTAGGCGTGGCAGAATAGACATAACACCCGCACCTCGTCATCGCTGAGGCACGTCTTGGCAAAATTGAGAGAGACAACGATATTGCGGCATCCTTCAAGAACGCCAAGCAGCGCAATGAAATGACGAGGATGTTGTCCAACCTCAGTGCACCCGGTGAAGTCCGCGTTCACCTCGTACGGAACGGTGCACAGTTTGCGCAGCAGCAGCATTATCCCGGGAAAGGACATCCAGCTCTGCCCGCCAGGTGTGGAGAGAAGAGTCGCGGGGGCGTCAGGAACGCGCGAAAGCGGTGATCCCGTCCTTCGTGCTGCAGAGGACCCTAGAGTGCCGCTTAGCGTGACTCGCACGCACTGCGAGAGTCGGTCACGCACCGCAACACTGGGGCCGATGCTAATAACGTCACAGCAGCGCAGGTAGCGGCGCCGCAGCCATGCAGCAGCCATGTCACCATCGAGGGTAGGATGCTGCAAGAGGTGGGTCTCGAGATCCTCTTCCTCCTCCTCTACCTCGCTTGCCTCGTTCGACGTAGGAAAGCTAACTTCCTCTTCGGTGGACCTCTCCGCATTGACTGAGGATCGGGGATGCTCCTGCCGCGACGACGTGTGAGAGGACGAGGAGTGAGCTGTGGCCATCGATAGGCTGTCGGCAGCGGTCGCTGAGGCCATTTGTTCACTGTCCATGAGTGAGGGGGAAGCTTGCGCCAGATGCACCACTGCCTCGCCGTAGCGGCGTGCTCGCACCTCCAAGCGGCGCTGCAAACACCGTGCCACGGCGTTCTTAGCAAGCGCACACGCAGCTTGGGCGTGCGCACACCACTGCTCATGTGTGCCGATGTGCGAGAGATCCTCGAGATAAAGGGGGTCGTCTATGGTGCCACACTTGTGCAGCTTGTCATGGACGACCTTCTTTTCCTGCAGTTCCACGACCATGGAGAGTCCTGGTAGCGGAGGTGCACCCTCGGCGCTCACTCGACGACGGACACCATTCGCAAAGACAAAGTGGAGAACGTCGCCGGCGCTGTAGCGAAGCAGACTGAAGTCTGCTGGAGCCCCTTGAGTCATGATCACTGCTGTAAAGGAATGGGGGGAAGGAAGGAGGGGAGGGGGGGTGAAGTCCTACCGGTGCGTTAACCGCTGCCCACTGATTTGTAGGCGGGCACTGATGACCGCGAGGGTGCGTAATGGATGACACGGATAGCAAAAGAAAGGGTAATAGACAGAAAGGTGTATTGTGTCTAACACTCAAAGGTGCGTCTGAGTACTCGAGTAGGTGAGTGGGCGCATTGGCTATGCGTATGAGGAGTGGGTGCGTGGATTAGCGCAGGCCCATGGAAACCGTGCCGCACGGCGCAAGACGGCCAGCCGAGAAGTCAAAGGGACGAAAAAAAGAGCCCTGTCAAAAGCTGTAGAGAGAAGGCCATATAGGCAACACACACGCACACACACACACACACGCACCTACGATACAGAGAAGGCGACGAATAAAAAAAAAAAACTAGGGGACGAATACCAGGCAAAGCAGAGGCGAGGAAGGACAGGGCAGGACATGAAAGGTGGGAAGGGCGCTGGCGCACAGAAAAAGGCAGCTACAAAAGCACCCAAAGCCGAAGAGCACGACGTGCGCACCAACAGCCAGGCGAAATCGCATATAATAAACAGGGAAGAAGTCACACCTCAAGGTGACTGTATGGATGTTCTTTACCTTCCTTAGGAGGAGGGGGGGGGAAGTGGACCCTCTGGGAGGTATTCGCGTTACAACAAGATACGGCCACAGGTATGGCGACACACCATACACCATTCGCTGTCGGCTTCCTAGAGTGTGTTTCAGTGATGGCGAATAGGCCCAGAACTGTGTCTATGTATCCGACAAAAGGAAGAAAAGGGACTGTGATTGATGGGTAAACTAAGGTGGTGTTAGGTGCCTCCGTGGCATAGCAGTCGCCGGACACGCGCTGTTGATGAAAAAAGAAGCGAAAGCAATTTGCTGAAACGGGTGCAGGGACGATACAGAGCAAGAGGTGTACAAAGGGGTGAGGCGGGCAAGTCCGGAGATGGTAGGTGACAGTGGGAGGAGGTGCAACGGGAGAAGCCGAAGTCCTGCAGTGGAAGAGCCATCTCTAAGACGCCACGCGCAAAGAAGCCTCGAGAGGGAAAGCGAGATGTGACGAACACCCAGTCAGACCCTTCGTTCACGTCTGTTTTAGCGTCATGGAGAGCCATGGCTTCAGATGGCCCCGATTCCAATGCCGAAGGCTGAGCCCTCCCTTGTAGATTCTCTCCACTTTTTGGTTTCCTGTGCTTGAAGATTATTGCGGCGTCCGCAACTTGTACACCGCTCACTCGGAGAGGAAGAGGACCACACCAAAAGAAAGAGATGGAAAGGGGTCGATTTGGTAGAAGTCCACACGAGGCACGCGGAAAACGCGAGAGGGAAGACACCGCCGGGTTAGGAATCGAGAATGAGCGGCACAAAGGAGCGCCAATCAGCCACAGCGCGTGCACTCGGCAGTGGCAGATCATCTCTCGCATTGCTCTCGGAGTCTTTAGACTCAAACCAGTGGCCCCCGCGTTCTCTTTTCCTCTGCCCTGGTCGTCGTCTAGGGGTCGTCTACATCGGGGAGAAAGCAAGGAAGGAAACGAAAGAGCCAAAGGCGCTACGAACAGCTGCCTTGCCCCCTCCTTTCTCTCGCTGCTGAGCGGGAGGGGGAAACTGAAAAACAAAAAAACACAAAAAAAAGCAAAGAACACTCTCGAGCAGCACGCCACAGCTCGCAGAGACACCCACCTGGCCCACGACAGGCAATGCATAGGGTGCCTCTTTTTGGCCCTCACCGTTGGAAAAAGAATTTTGCATAGATGGGCCCGTCACTGGTTAAATCGCAGCAGTGCACCGCGTTATGGGTTTCGCTGTCCCCGTATCGTGCGCGGATGGACTTTGGGTAGAGCTTCTTGGCGATGACCGTGTCATAGGGGCCGCATACGCTGCGCACAACACCCACAACATCCACCGCCGTATCTAGCGAGATGACCTGCAGTACCCAGCTGATGCCTACAAAGCTGCTGACAGTGCCCTCCAGGTTTGGCAAAACGCTGCGGTACGGCTCCATGAACTCCCGGGCAACCGCGCTGCTCATTGTAACCGTTGTGAATGCGGTGGGCTCCAGTCCTACGTCCAGAAGCTGTTGAAGAGCGCTTCCACCCCGTCCAGCGCTGATCAGGTGCGGCTTCAGCACCACAACGGAGCTGTTTGGGTCGTTGAATACCGCCAAAGGCTTGGTTTTCGGAAGCTTGCCCAGCTTTCCCCACATGGCGGCTTGGTCCGCGTCCTTGGCGGTGCAGGTGCCAATTGCTCGCTCTACAAAGTCGAAGCCCTTTTCCACCGCCCTTTCTCGAGTGCACAACACCACTACCAAGCGCGTGTTTGCCAACTGTTGTGGCAGATCAAAGGCCGAAACTGTCTCTGCGTGCACCCAGACCATCTCCACATTGGTGATGGTGAAGCGGCACTCCTCCGTTAGCATCGCCAAATAGCGGCCGAGAGACGAAAACGCCTCCTCGGCGATCAAAACCGTCGTCGATTCGCTGCACTGCGCGCACAGCTGCCGCGTCACCTCGTCCGCGAAAGCCGTGATGATGGTCGGTTTCCCAAACAGCATCACCGTCGAGCCGACCCTGAAGGAAGAAGTGGGCGCATCAACTGCAGTGCGCTTCAAGTACAGCCGACCGCTCGGCACCTCCATCAGTTCCACCGTGCCGTTCTCGTAAAAGTAGCGCAAGATTAGCTGCCGTGGCTGGGGTGCACCAGGATCTTGCTGCTGGGCATGGAAAGCCATGCGAGGATCTAACGTAGAGGTGGCCATGATGGCGTACACGGAGAAGGGCAAAGACGTGCCTCCCTCCCAGGTGCACAGACCTGTGTGAATTCAGATGTGTGTATGTGTGTGTGTGGGGGGGGGGGGGGCCTCTCAGTGTCCAAGTCCTCGATAACTACGTGGCCCCTAATTCGCATGGCTCTTTGAATATGAGCCAGCGCGCAGTTCAGCGTAGGCGATGGTTGGTTGCAGAAGATAGTAAGACAGGTACCGAGACTCTTGAACCGTCACGATGGCCATTGAAGTTTCAAGCATGACCTTCTCTATGTGTGATGGTAAATATGAAGTTACTGTGCGACCAGGCAGCCCCAGTCGGCATTATTCTCTCCCATTCGCAGAGGCGGGGCAACGGGGTCCCTAGGACGCCAAAAAAGGGAGAGACTGAGGTGTGTATCTGAGCAGCCATAGTCGTCGCCGCCAACAGCATTGAGTCGTGCGAGGTGTTCACCCAATCAACAACAGCACTACGTTGAAGTCAAGTTCAGTTGTGGGTCGAGAAGTAATTGAATGATCTGAAAGAAAAAAAAAAACAAATCTACGTAAGGTGAGCAATAGGAAAAGAAGCACAGAAACATCTAGTCTGTTAGTTCAATCAAGCGACATCACAGTGCCAGAGAGGAGGCTTGAGCGCCCCCCTCCCATTCCTCCTGGGTGCTGTGATTGATGCGCAGCACTGTGCCACCCCGCATCGCGATTCCTCACACGCGTATCCGTTCTCAGCAGCAAGGCAGCAGTAGAAAGCAGCTCTCCAGATGCGCCATGCAGCACACTTGCACCCTTCCCCGCCCCCTTAACCATATCTCTTGGAAAACGAACAGGAACACGGGCGTGGGAAGTCCATAAAGGGCGTGTGCGATGCGTTCGGGGAAGAGGAGAAGCAACAGGCCACCTCGAAACACACAGACAAAAAAAAAAACGACAGTCGTCCAGGTCAGTCCGAGTAGTATGAAAGGAAGAGAGAATGCTCAAACCGAACCAGAAAACAACATTCTGTAAGGCAGCGGAAGGGCAAGAGAGGCACCTCGCCTCGCTTTGTTCTTCACCCTCGCCCCGTTCTCTCCTAGAATGCTCTTTTTTCTCTCTCTGCAGCATTTTTACCGAACCCGCTTCGATATCTTGCGGAGTCGATCTACCTCCATTCGGGCCCGCTTCACCTCCAACTCTAGCTTCTCGCGCTTGCGGGACAAGTCCACCAGCTCGCGTTGGCGCTGCTTATTGGCGCACGCGTTCTGCTCCAAGTACTCCCGGAACTCCTTCACATCAGCCGAGCTCTTGGCAGACATGGTGGCCACTGTCTTCTTCAGCCTTTCTGTTCGCTCATTGAGGAGCTCCATCTTTTCCGCGTCGCGCGCGTGCTGCTCGTCTAGAAGTTGTGCCCGTGCAGTGAGTTGCTGAATGTCTTCCTGTTGTCCCACCAGGTAGTGCAGCAGCGCATCCAGAATTTCAGGCGGCAAGCAAGATGCGGACGAGGATGTGAAAGTGCCGCTGGGGTTGTGAGCAACTCGACCATTGCTATCGCCCGCGCAGCCCAACTGCCGCAGCAACTCGTGCAGAGCGACCTCCTTCATGTTGACGCACTCGCTGTGCCGCACCCGATCGTCCTCTTCGACATTGGCGCACTCCGGGGCCTGTTGATCGACTAGCGACAACTGCTCGACCTCGCTAGACATCGACCACGGTGCGCAGTGCAAGGATGCGGCTAAAAGAGAGAACAGCACAACTGCAAGTTGTGCGTGTGTGTCCAAACTGTCGTGGCCTCCAAAGAGTAAAGAGCACCGCATATGCGTAAGGCAGACAGAGAAGAAGAGGGCGGGGAGAGCGAAGATCCTGAAGGTTAAAGGAGAACCATGAGAGCCATGAGCGTAGACGTGTGTTCGTATAGTTGTGATGAAAACTTTAACGTTTTTTTTTCGGCCGTTGACATGCAGAAGGCACAGTTCACTTACGTACAGCGACAGCTCAGCCGGACGCGTGCGCCACCGTGTACGGCAAAGACTGCTCGAAAACAAGGCGAGGGTCGGTGCGTGCATTTCCTGTCCGACAGCCCCCACAAAGCGAGGGACAAGAGACAGCCTACAGAATGGTATGTGTATGTGGAGGCGACGGACTCGCTGTTTTGTCGCCCGTTGGCGGCGACACAACGAGGTGGGGCGGGGACTTGAGGTTGCTTATGGATTTGCAAGGCACCATGCGGACACCTATGCCTGTGGAAGCCCACCGAGCCCTTGCATAATGTTCTTGTCCCGCTTCCGTGAATCAGAGAAACCACATACCTCCACAGCAGTCAGCTTTGCAGGGAGACACAGCGAGCATGACCTTCACCAAAACATCCAGTAGAGTCGCAAGTAGCAGCAGTATGTGTGCATCCTGAGCACCAGCAGCTTAATGTGGGTGTGCCTGTGCGTGTGTGTGTGGTTGGGTGGGGGGGGGGGGGGAGTAGGCTGGTGTGCATACGCGACTCAGTCACTCGGACAACTGCAGCAGGCACCCACGGGCAGTGCGGTTAAAGTGCAGCCCCTCGTCCAGCACTTTGCAGCGACTATTGTTGTTCTTCGCACTATCTGCGCTCTGCGTCGGCGCCAGACTCGACACCCGCATCTGCGCCGATGTTGCCTTTGCACCAGCGCCACCGGCCTGTCCGTGCTGCTTCCACGCAGGACCGCTGGTGAATTCCGTCTTTTCACCCCAGCCTATGGATTCCAGAAGAGACGCAGGGTCGTACCCGGTTACCTGGCTGGCCCACTGCGGTTCAGCGAACAGGCGAACCACAACGTAAAAGAACGGCTTCGCCACGACGCGCAGCACAGCGGCGCTGCAGTAAAGCAGGCAGACTTGTCCACCGACCTCAAAGCGCAGGAGATGGTGGCAGACCAGCTCCGCGACACCAAAGCGCAACACGTCCATCCACTTCAGCCACGCTTCCTTCGCCTTCTCTTCGAGCTGGCGACGCGTTGACTGTGATTCGACAGCGCGTACCGAGCGGTTCCACAGCAGCAGCCACCATACAAGCTGCAGAGCAAGGTACACAGCGATGATATGCTCACCAATCAGTGGAAGTGGTCCCATTGACAGGGCCAGCAGGAGCCCTAGGGACTGGGGAACATTAGAGGTAATCTGCGGAGGCTGAGTGAGCCCTTCCATAATGCGACTCAGCATCATTGCGCAGCAAGGTGCAAAGACACGAGTAGATGCTCTCGCGCAACCACTTGAATATTGAATGCTGGTGATGCTTGAGTGATGCCACAAACCATGATGGCGAAGAAAGCGAAAGAGATGCGAAAAGCAAATCAACAAGAAAATGTGGAGGCGTCAGCGTATGTGTCTGCTGTAATGCAGGACGATAGTGCGGATCTTGCGTACACTTTGGCACAAATGCTCTCAGTTTTCTCTTTCATGAATCACCGCTGGGAACTAGTGCCGCCCACATCGCCCCCGCCCCCCCCCCCCGCCTCTTCGCCTCATGGCCTGTTCTCGAAGGTAGGCTGAAAGAAGGGAAATGGCGCCGCACAATATTCTTCGTATTGGCAACATCAACAGAACTCCATTTTTCGTCTTTCGATATGGATGAACAGACTTAACGCACGCACTAGAGAGGAGGTGGAGGAAGCTGCAGCGTTTCGGTCAGTCACCGTAACACTTCTTACCTCGGCCCTTCGGTCTCCTTCTCTCCCTCCTCCCCCTCCCCCGTGTCGTTACGTGCTCCGAATGACGCATACTCTACATGAAGTCAATAACAGAAGAAAAAAAAAGAGGAGGAAAACAACAGCAAAAACAAACAAAACCTCCTCCGACTGCTCACAACACGGCGTATAGAAAGTAGCGATGGTGTGAGACAGGGGGGGGGCGCGGGGAAGCGCTGGTTACGAGCAGAATAGTGGCCCCCTTTCGTTTACATATCAGAAAACAACAGCTGCAGCATAAAGGCAGACGTGCCTGCAACTACCGTACGCAGCGATATGCAGACGCAACGCATACGACCCTAACCGTGGTACATGCCCCACTGCCGGTGCAGGAGTTCCTCAAAGTCTTTGTCGCGCTGCACCGCTGCGCTCTGCGGCACGTACCACTGCACAAGTTCCTCCAACTGGACCTTGCCACCCATGGCCGTTCGCACATCCCAGGCGGTGAGAAAGGCGTCTTTGTCAGCCGGACTCGAGGGATGGTATTTTCGGTGCAGCTCCTGCACGGGCACACTATAGGCAGTGTCTTTGTTCTCGAAGCACCGCGACCACAGCCGTGCCAGCAGCATGAGACGCGCGGCAGACGGGGAAGGCAACAGGAGTGCTTCGTAGTACCTGATGTCGACTGACCCATCTCCATTCGTGTCTAGGCACTCTAACAGGGATGGGTTCGGTACGTAGAGACGGTGCTGCTGCAGCGCACCTAAGAACGCAGCCTCACGCACAAAGCCGCCGCATGACTCGTCCGCTTTCGCTAGAGAGAGACACAAGCTGCGGGCAGCAGCGCCGCTACTGAGGATGACAGGTGCGTGATCACAGCGAATCATCGTCATCAGGGCCGATAGTGCCTCCTTGCGGTGAGCGACAGCCGTCTTCTCTGCTAAACTCTGCTCCGTGTGGTAGGAGACTTGGTACTGCGCCTTGCCCTTTGCAAGCGAGGTGGATAAGTCGTGCGACACGCCCGGCAACGGCCACACACCACGGAGAAGGGCTACGAAGGAGTCGTCGTCGTTGCAAGAAACCGAAACGCCAGCGTAGTACTCCCAGAACTCCTGCGCGCTGACCTTTCCCTCTGGATTGGTGATCTCGCTGAAGGTGGATGCAAAGTCTTTGCGCACCTCCGCTGCGGTCAACTCGTGGCGCAGGACGGCAGGGTGATTTTCCGCGATGAACTGTCGCTGCAGCTCTCGTACTTCAACTGAGCCGTCTTCAGGGTCCTTGATGAAGGCACGCCACACACGCTGCAACCACACCTTGCGCAACGGACTGAGGTTATTGCACATGACAGCGATGAACTCTGTCGGATCAATCGAGCCCTTACCGTTGCGATCGAGCACTGTGAAGATGTTCTGAATCTCGTGCTCCTCGAGTGACACGTTGTTGTCCTGAAGCGCCCGCCGCAGCTCCCCCGCTGACACTTGCGTGCCGCCGAGGTCGTCGGCTATGCCAAGAGATCGGCTAAAGCTGCGAATGCCGTTCACTCCAGATGGACTACGGAGGAAAAGCAGACGCTTTGTCTTCTGCGCCGTCTGCTCTAGCAGTAGCGCATTCTGCGGGTCGCAATTCATGGAAGGGTCGTTGTGCGCGTTCGTACGCGCGAAGATCGATAGGATAGGGCGACACGAGGTGCCGTGTGTGATGCTGTCAACGACACCACAACCAGCGAAGATGGAGTCTATTCGAGCGTGGTTTAGGGTTTGTTTGTACCTTTCTCTAGACACTCTGACCGCTCAGCTCGGCAAAAAAAAAAAAAAAGAAAAAAAAAATCGATGACGCACCACCGTGAAGTGAAAGACTGCGTGTGGGCTTGTGTTGACAGTTGCGCAAATGGGAAGAGTGACAATGCGTGGAAATGAAGTGGAAACATCGCAGTTGTTCGCGTGTTATGTGCGTGCAAGCGACCGTGTTCGCAGCATCGGAACCACAGAGCGTCAGAAATGGCTTCCTCAACAGAGTCACAACGAACAAGGTGCGAAAAGGTTTCGAACGCTGCCACACAATGCTTAGAAGATCCACCGCTTACCGGGTCATTTTATTCCGTAGTGCCTTGTGCGTCGTGTGCTTTGTAATGTATACCAGAAAGAAGGAAGGAAAAACACGCCCACACAGGCGGAGATAGACGCGTATATACAAACAGCCACATATACATATAAAGGTGCGTCAATGGGTAAGCCCAGCAGCCCGTCAGCTTTGTTCGTCCGTGCTCGCGATTGCTGTGTCAGGCAAAGGTGCGAGAAGGCATTTGAGTGCCGTACATGAACCAAAGAAGTCATCGCCAGGCGTGCTATACACGCTGTGGCTTGCGCGTGGTGGTCACAGAGACGTTGCTACGGAAGATTGTGCTGTACGGGTTCGCCTTCGTCGCTTCTGCGCGCACCGTCATATCGCGCGTCACAGCTACGGGATCCATGTCCCACCACTCGTCAGCGTTGCTCATCTTGAACACCGCAGGACCCGGCTGGGAAGCGTAAAAGGCGACGAGGCTCTCGGCAGTCGCGTTCTCCTTGAGCTCTCTCTGCATTTTGCGCGACGAGTTGAGCAGCTTCACCCTGTCGTACGGACTTACATACCCCCCACTAAGCCTCGCCGTTAGCGTCTTGTTTAGCTCACGGTGGGCCTCGGCATGTGACATGTCCTCGGGGGCCGGAGCTATGTGGTGGTTGCGGTGAAACCCCTCCAGGGTCCTGCTCGCACACCACCCCTCCCGAAGCCGCTTCCTTTTAGGGCTGCTGTCGTCGCGGATGACAGTGGCAAGATAGCTAAGGGGGGCTTCCTGATGCATTAACGCCTCACACCGATACGTGTGGCGCTTCGCAGAGGCGCAGGCGCGGTCACGGTTGTGCGTCCACACAGCCGGCAGCACCGTTTCCTGCATTCTGAGAAAGGCTGTGCCTTTCACCGTCTCGGGGAAGTGAGTGGAGACTACGTCGACGCCGTTGTAACAAGTAGTGGTGTGGGTTAGAGCTGGCTGGGGAAAAGGATGAAGTTCGTCCTTCGTTGAGGGGTTCCAGGCACGGCGGCCATGGATGTCATCACCCTTCAGGAAGCGCTGCACCTCACGCCGCCGCACCGACAAGGGGTGTGCTGTGGGGAGCACGGGAAAGACGCGATCTTCGCATCGGTAAGAGGCAATAGCCACCCCGCGCCTCTGAGTAGTCAAAGAAGCCATAAGGAGCAGACGAGACCTCTAGAAGAGAGAACAGAAACCGAAGTGCGCAGAGTAAAACAGATGAGAGATCTCCTCTTGCTATCGTCCCACGAGGAGAGGTGTATACACCTTCGGAGATGCTTCTGTATGGCCCTTTCTTCCACTTTGAAGTAGCTGAGGGCACTCGATGACGGCAGAGAAGCGAGAAATGATGGGGGTGGGGATGAGTGCGAGCTTAGCAACGGCGTGCAAGTGAATGAAGTGTAAGAAGCGTAAAGCAATACATAATGAAGGAGTCACTGACCATTCTCTCTTCGTCCCTCTGGCTGTCGTCTCATCATTTCCTCCTGTGCAGCACGACATAGCTCTATGACGCGGCTCATGTGCAGCGAGAAGTGTAGGATAGAAGAGCCTCCAATAAAAGGTGGGTCACTCAGAAGCCCTTTGGACTCCAGAGGTAGACTCTGGTGTTGCGAGTTTACTCTTGAATTCGTGAAAGCAGCACAAATACACGTATTGTGAAGCAGGAGAAGTGACACATTGCTTTATCGCTCACCACAGAAGCCTTTTTTCTTCAGCACGCCCATTCTCTGGCATGAAACAAGCACCGCTCTCCACCACCACCACCATCACTCGGGGCCTGTGACAGGTCCACCGTGTTGTGCGAACCAGCCGTAGACACGCGCCACAACAATGCGCTCACTCCACCACCGGAGCACCTCCTCTGCTTCCAACTACGCCCACCCATCCGCCTCGCAGGTCTCTCCGACGCAGCGCCATCCAAGGCCTGACTGCCGACATCAGTCGCGATGAATGGCACTGGCTTGACTGCGCCTGGGACACTTGACCCCGTCACCACGAGAGCCGGTTTAGTGCGTGCAGGGGTGGGAGCTCCTTGGCTTCCACCCACAGAGCGGACAAGGTACCCTACTGGCATGCTGAGCTGCCACACTCACAGCAGGACAGTGTGACAGCCGCAACAACAGCAACGCAATGCAAAACATCAATTCTCCTCTAAAGCAAACGAAGCAGTTACCCATGCAGAGCAAAGGAGGTGCGACAGAAGCCAAGGAGAAACAGCAGTAAACGGCGCAGAGATAAAAAAAAAAAAGAAGCGCTGGGAGGGGCTGAGCTCGGCAATAAGCGGTATTGAATGGAGCAGTAAAGCATAAGGAGAGAAGGACACATTTCAAGAGACCTGGTAGCGGTGAGTATCTTCAGAGATGAGAGAGGGAATAAGACATCAGTTGTTGTCGCAAGTAGCGATGATACGTACGGGCATGTCCCAAAACAAAAAAGTGGTGGCAGACGCTTGCTCATTTGTGAAGCGGCACCAGGCAAGATCGGCTGCCCAATAGTAATAAGAATGTAAGCAGGGCAACGCACAGGCAGAGAGAGAGCTCACTGCACAGCCTGTATCCCACATACATACACACAAATACACCCTCCACTCTCATCTCTGTCGCGATACGTCGCATGTTGCTTTCCCCATCCCGCACCACTGCCCCCGCTTATCCCAGTCTCAGAGAGATCCACAGTCTTGCATACGGCAGCCTCATTGACCACATCGAGCTCCCCCCCCTGAAGCACCCTATTGAATGATTAAGAAGAGGCTTTCGTAGAACCAGAGGTAACACGCACGCAGATCCTTGAGGGTGAAAGCAAAGGTGCATCGTCGGTACAACGCAAACTTCACGACCTCAGCAAGAGGTCGGCATCATGTGGTTATCGTTGAGAGATGCAAAGACGAACGTGCATCTCACTGCGCTGATGGTCGGCCGACAGGGAAACAAAGTTCGAGCTTGCCAGCCCGGCACCTTGCTCGCACAGAATTTGACCGAACTACTTCCCATAGTAGCGTTGGAAGAGGGACGTCTTACTGACGCCGTATCATGCGCGGTCCTGATCAAAGAAGCGTGTCGCCTCGCTGGCATTTGAAGACGTTCGAGCGTATAAGTGGAAGAGCAGGGAAGAGAACATGACACCAGTCTGACTTTCTCCCACCCTGCAGTGCATGCCAACGACATTGGCCCTGTCGGTGTCGAGGGACTAACATGCCTCCACTCACCGAGATATGTCCGCCAGTGTGCTGGTCTGCGCAACATCGCTTCAACTACGGGTGCCTTGATTCGGCATTGAGTCCATATACACGTCCCGCGGTTCACATCACAACAAAAGCCCCGACAACGGCGTTGAGCTGGTCATAAGCAGCTGATTCAGGCTATGGGAGAGAACCCTAGCGGGATCGGGAAAAACAAAGATTCTGGTAAGCCGACTGCAGACAGTGACGCTCAAGGTGCACTACTTAGTGCCGCATCTCCCTCAAACAATCCACCACTCTGCCTGGGCATTGTGAGAACGACGAGAGAACCCAGTCGATACATGTGCGCTTAAGCTTTGGTCTCCGTGGCAGTGGGAACGCGAGCGACACGCAGTCCGCCCCTTTCGGAGACAGGCTCGTTGCCGTCTATTGCTACAAGAGAAACACTCAGGCGGTGGCTCAACTAGATGCTGTCGACGCTGTATGCTGCCGAAGAAGTACGCGCGACTATCGTCCGTGGCATGCCGGTCGCGACGGATCAAACAAGAAAGACAGACAAGCACCTCAACTCACACAACTCTCGAAGGTAGGGACGCATTCGCGAAGAAGGGAAGGGGTTCAGCTAACGGCTGTGAAGCCTCTGTGATATGGGGTGGCAAAGGGAGAGGTGATCAGGGCGAAGTGGCACCACTCGCAGAGAACTCTTCTGCAACGAAGTGGGTGTGTGGGGAAAGAGCAGGGAAGGGAAAGCTAGCGGGGTAGAGTTGTGAAATACGACACCTCACGAGGAGTCGAGCGAAGCTGAAACTAAAACGATAAGAAGTGCAGTCGCATCGAGGAAGAACAATTTTTCCACCTGCGATTCATGCATGTAGTTGCGAGGAAGGAAAGGAACACCAGCGAGTGTCCGCCGGTTCACTACTCTCGCGCAGAGAAGATCCACTGCATTCCTCGTGTCCAGAGAGCGCAGTGGGGTGTCGCTCAACACAGACATCCTCAGTCGCTGCTTCATCTGCATTTCTCTTTTTTCTCCCCAGGCAACAGCTACCTGCATGGAGAACAGGCGCGACTCGCCATCGTCTTAGCCTTTCTTTATATATACGTGTAATGACGTAACCGTTACACGGAAGTCTTTGTGACAAGCAAAACTGCTCCGCACCAACGGCCTACAGCACCACCTTCTATGGGGAAAGAAAGGAGAAGAAGTGCGTCTTTCGGTATCAAGAAAGCAAAACTGTAGAGCCGCTAGACAATACCAAAGAATCCATGCAGATATGTTTCTCATCACCACACTGTGCGAGAGTTGCGGGACACCATCAGCACCCGCCAAGGGAGCGTTCACATGCATCGCACAGCACATCCGGTCGTCCTACTCGCGCGAGAAGATGTTCCGTCCTCCATTACGCAGCATAAAGAGGGACTTAATCGATAGCTCACGCGTCCGCGCACCCACAACGCGATGAACGCACTGCCCATTCAAAAACAGAAGCGAGGTCGGGTAGGTTATGACGTTGTATTCCTCCACAAAGCATGGCGCTTGCGGTCCTGGAACAAGGGCCAGCTTCACCTCCTCTGGATTACCTAGGTTCATCGCATTGATGGAAGAGATGAACGATCGAGTAAGAGGATCATGAAGGAGCTTCGTATTGGGCTTTGCGGTTGATGCTGGCTTCACAGTCGCTGTTGTGCTGTGCATTCCAGACGACGCAAGTGACACACTTATCGGGGACGAGCGCGTCTCGGCGGAGGAGGCCGCGGAGGCGGCGGCATACGGGGCGCCACTGTGTACAATGACCACTACCCCCTTCGTGCGATAGTGCTGCATGAAGTCGTGGAGCACTTTTTCATTAGGCAGTTCAGCGATCTCGTAGCCTGTCACGGGGGGTTTGCTGATCTTGAAGATCCTGTTGAAGAAGAGCCAAGTGTACGACCTCTGAAACATGGTGCCGGGCTTTGCTTGCACGCACTCGACTTTCAGCACGTATTTATGACTGGCAAAGTCTATCCGTGCCACGACATGAATGCAAGTTGAGTCCACGTTGCACCGGGCGTAGAGGTGCTGTCGCGTGCTTCTTGTTCACCGTTCACTTCCTCTGTGTCTGTAAGCGCTGCGTTCTCGACTGCGTCCCTTCGGCGCTGAATGGGACGCGGCCTACACGAGCGTTCAGGTCAAAAGAGGAGCGGTAAACGTCGACTAAGAGAGGGGGAACTGCCGGGCTTGTGCAGGGAGGGGGGGTGGAAGGCGGTCGTGTGAGTCGTGCACGCGAGAGCTCATCTTAGAAGAAGTCGTGGGTTGGAGAAGAGGGGTGTGCGTTTAGGTTTTTTTTTCCTTGCGTCGCTCTTACTCCCTAACCCCCTGTCTCGTCGCAGGTGTGTCATTCCGCGTCCCCACTGACCATGACGACAGAGAGGGAACGAGTCATAAACTCTTCTACTTACGCAACGCCCGGACGATGCACTCGACTCCCTGTTTTGTGTGTGTGTGTGTTTTTTTTGCGGCACGAACAACTGTACCTGATGAAAGCCGAGTGCTCTCCAAACTCCACACGCGCTGATTCCTTCACAATGCTGCACGAGGAGTCTCTTGGACGTTTTACTTTTCCTTGTGCACTTAAACCTTCACTCTATTATTTGTTAAAAACAAAAGGCAGCAAAGAGTACACCACAGCGAAAGCACGCGCCCACATCAAGTCACAAACGTCACGCACTGCCAGCCAACAGGAAAGCAAATGACACCAATAATGCTGTTTAGCTTCGCACTACGTCTTCCAGCCAGCATTCCGTTCATACTCCAGCCGCATTCGCCTCTCATCCTCCTCGGTCGGGGTGGGGTACATCCAGACCATAAGGACTACGCAGATAGGGATGAGTACCAGCTGGATCTTGATCATTTTTTTCAACTCAGCCTTCACTTTACCGGCGACAGACGTGTCGGTGGCAGGGTTAGTGCTACCACAATGACTCTTGAACTTCTGTTCTAAAGCCCTCTGAGAGCGCCGCATCAGCGCACGGCGCGTGAAGCACAGCATTAGCGGTGTAACGGACGCTGCAGCTACGTATGATGGGGATAGACTTGAACTGATGCGAGCCACCATCCTTCGAGCACCTCACAGTTCAACTCAACGATAAGCAAGAGTGTTAGGAATGGCATTCAGCGAGAAAGATGCATGAGTAACTGATGAACGCGCAGGAGACATTACCAACCCTTCTCCAAAAACACTTATGAAAAGCGCATCAGAGAGGGGTGGTGATAGAAGGGTAGCAGCGAGCTAACAGGTGCAAATATGCACACCTACAACTTTCAATTATCGCTACTGCATTCCACCCCCATGGAGAGGGGTAGCACTGCCGATTACGTAGAATCTGAAGCAGCGGCACGCCATATTAGAGGTCTGGCTTACCTCCACTGCAGCGGTTCCAGGTCGCCTTCCTTCACGGCATCGCGACTTTGCTACGGCGGTCTTTTTTATTGCCTGTCAATTTTCAGCAAATGGTACGACGGAAAAGCCCATGGGCGAGTTCTCGTATGTGAAACACAACACACACACACACACGCACACGCACACTACACGATATACACACACACAGTCACCTACAGCCACACAGGGTACAAAGAAAGACACAGAAGAAGGCAGGAGCAATGCCACCGGAGGCTAGTCACACAGTAATTTCAACGCAGCCATTCCCTGGCATGGAAGCACGAGTTCATTTCCACACTGCCCCTCCCCCGGGTCTGTCACTGGCCCGTCGCGTCGCGTGAAGCAGCCGCAGACACGCCATAGAGCAACGCTCCCATTCTGCCAGCCGCCCCTTGGTGCATCCCTCGGGGTGGCCCAGACGCCCCACACCAGTGGGCAGTGAGGGTCAGGTGAGACACACCCGAATCATGCTAACACCTCGCCCGCCATATGGATCGTATGTACGCGTTCCCTGTCGCAGGTCTCTCGGACGCGACGCCATCCACGATCTGATCACCGGCATCCGCAGCGATACATCGCTCTGACTCCTCCAGGTTATAGGCGCTTGACTCTTTGACCACCAGAAGTGGCTTTGCACTGGCAACAATAGGTCTGCCTGGCTCCCCCATGGTGCGGGGATTGGACTCTGGATACCGCGCTGAGGGCGCCCTGGTTATCAGGGCATACATAGAAGAAAAGGAACAAGGAAAGAAAAATGCGGTTGAATCAAAAGCGAACGAGTGCATGACAAGTGTGCAATATTAGTGAAAACAGAGAGGACGGAGAAGGTTTTTTGGAGGAGGGTGGTGCCCCCTAAGATATGCGTTTGAGAATTGCACCGAGGCAAAGAAGCGCGCAAAGAGGCGCACCCACAAAAGAAGAAGCGAAGAGGGCTAGCTGAAAAGGTTCAAGAGAGGAGAGTAAATTCTGTGGAAGCCCAACTCTACATCGTTTTTTTTTCTGTTTTACATCGTCACTGCCTTCACCGTTGTTGAACGCGTGCTCTTCTTTGCCGGTGATGTAGGGAAGAGAAGCGAAGAAAAAGGAGAAAAATAGCGACAGTTGTGTTTCGAGGTGTGCCCGCAGAGAACAACAACAAACACCACCAAAAAAAAAAACAGTACAGACGTAATGAAGCGAAACGACAAGAGGGGAGGTGTAAAAGTGGCATACGTTCACCTGAGCGTTCCCCCTCAATGGCCTGCAACAGCAAGTGAGAGATGAAAGCAAATGAGTGGTGGAGACAAACAGATGACGAGAGAGAAGAACGCAATAGTGAAGAATCTTCAGAGGTACATGTATAAAAATACAGGAGGACGACGTGCAAGTTGCAAAAAACTTCAAGGGAGGGCAACACACTATGAGCTCCTACATGGACCCATAATGAGCCAATAAAAAAAGTGAAAAAATATCAGAGTGACCTGAGTGCTGAATCGAGGAGCTTTCAAATCGCCTTTTCTCCTCCCTCCGTCTACGTTACCGAAACTTTCCTCTGCTCGCCCGCCTTCGACTTCACGCAAGATGTTAAGGGATCATTTTTTTCAACTCAGCCTTCACTTTACCGGCGACAGACGTGTCGGTGGCAGGGTTAGTGCTACCACAATGACTCTTGAACTTCTGTTCTAAAGCCCTCTGAGAGCGCCGCATCAGCGCACGGCGCGTGAAGCACAGCATTAGCGGTGTAACGGACGCTGCAGCTACGTATGATGGGGATAGACTTGAACTGATGCGAGCCACCATCCTTCGAGCACCTCACAGTTCAACTCAACGATAAGCAAGAGTGTTAGGAATGGCATTCAGCGAGAAAGATGCATGAGTAACTGATGAACGCGCAGGAGACATTACCAACCCTTCTCCAAAAACACTTATGAAAAGCGCATCAGAGAGGGGTGGTGATAGAAGGGTAGCAGCGAGCTAACTGGTGCAAATATGCACACCTACAACTTTCAATTATCGCTACTGCATTCCACCCCCATGGAGAGGGGTAGCACTGCCGATTACGTAGAATCTGAAGCAGCGGCGCGCCATATTAGAGGTCTGGCTTACCTCCACTGCAGCGGTTCCAGGTCGCCTTCCTTCACGGCATCGCGACTTTGCTACGGCGGTCTTTTTTATTGCCTGTCAATTTTCAGCAAATGGTACGACGGAAAAGCCCATGGGCGAGTTCTCGTATGTGAAACACAACACACACACACACGCACACGCACACTACACGATATGCACACACACAGTCACCTACAGCCACACAGGGTACAAAGAAAGACACAGAAGAAGGCAGGAGCAATGCCACCGGAGGCTAGTCACACAGTAATTTCAACGCAGCCATTCCCTGGCATGGAAGCACGAGTTCATTTCCACACTGCCCCTCCCCCGGGTCTGTCACTGGCCCGTCGCGTCGCGTGAAGCAGCCGCAGACACGCCATAGAGCAACGCTCCCATTCTGCCAGCCGCCCCTTGGTGCATCCCTCGGGGTGGCCCAGACGCCCCACACCAGTGGGCAGTGAGGGTCAGGTGAGACACACCCGAATCATGCTAACACCTCGCCCGCCATATGGATCGTATGTACGCGTTCCCTGTCGCAGGTCTCTCGGACGCGACGCCATCCACGATCTGATCACCGGCATCCGCAGCGATACATCGCTCTGACTCCTCCAGGTTATAGGCGCTTGACTCTTTGACCACCAGAAGTGGCTTTGCACTGGCAACAACAGGTCTGCCTGGCTCCCCCATGGTGCGGGGATTGGGCCTCCCTCTCATCGTCAGTAGGTGTCAAGTTCTAAAGAACCAGAAAACCAAACGGGAATGGGTGCAATGCAGAACACATCATGCGAGAGGTACGGCTGAATTGACCAAGAAAATCGATCAGTCTCACGTGCCAAAGCCGTTTGGGCCAAAGTAGACCGACCTCATAAAAAAAAAGATTCGGGGACGGTACAGACAATCGTTGTTCTTTGCCTCAATGAAAAATGCATCGGCGAGCATAACAATCGGTTTAGAGAGAGAGGGGGGGTGAGCAAGGCAGAGAGGCTGAGTCGCGGTAGACATCCACCTCACCTTTTTTTTTTTCAAGTTAAACAACGACAACACGTGCACAGCTACAACGGCAGCTCGACTCTTTTTTCACTCAGAGGCCAAGCGCGGTTTTGCTGATGACACCGCACAGAGACAGATTGAGGAAAAGAAAGAACGATCCCCCTCCAAAAAAAAAAACTTCATAGGATCACACAAATACACTAACACCAGCAGAGACGCGTAGACCTCACCAGTGCACATGCCTCAGCGCGCAGTGACAAGAAAGAGAAACCGTTTATACTGGAGGATCACTCGGGCTCTTGAAAAGGGTCTCCATAACGGCCTAAGCAATCAGAAGTACGCTGAGAATGCGCAGGGTTTATGTGCTCTGTTTTCTGTTTGACCCTGTGTGAAATGCCACCGCGTACGTACGTGGTTAGTGTACAACGCAAGGACGCTGAAACCAAGAATGCAACACTGTGAACAATCTACTCTAGGGGCACTCTTTGAGAACACCGTGTAATGCTGAGTGCAAGACGTACGAATTAGGTGAGTCAGGAAGCTTTACCCACACTTGTGAGCAAGCCATTCGCATACGTTGAGGAGCACACAAGTAATGACTGACACTAGTGCTCGCGTTGCCTCAAACAAACAAAAATGCAAAATAATGGTTTCGATCCTGTGTGGATAAATGGCTGCATAACAGCACATACACGACAATCAGGCGTGAGCGTGATACAGGAGAAAGAGTACGGAAAGGGAGGTGGGAAAGATGCGAGAAGTGGGGGCGTTGGGAAGGGAATCAGTGCAATCTTGCTGCTCATACCGCTCATCCAGCGAGATAGAGGGATGAAGAACAAAACACCTTTCCACTAAAGAAGTACATGTTGGAAAAATAAAGACTAACAAAAGGTTCCAAGGAGGGGTTGAAGAGTGGGATACAGTGTAGAGGACAGTCCCCCCCCCCCACTGAGGATCATATGCACCTGGCAGTCGCCATGGGTCTCAGCTTATCACCCATCCTCACCAAATGCGTTTCGTCAACTCCGTCACACAGCACCACAAGATCTCGTACTGTAACGTTTTTTTTTTTACGGAGCAACAGCGAGATCTCATCCCAAACGAAGGAATCAAAGGGTGCGGAAAAAAAGGCAGAGGATACAAAAAGAGCAAAGAGGGAGGCGTCGAGCGCGTAGAGAATAGGACTAAGAGATCGGTAAATAATCCCTACAAGAAGCGCGAACGAGGGTAACGGCATCTGGCACGTGACGGACGAAGAGATAAGAGGAGTGGTGCGGGTGAGGGCACAGCAGATACTCCCCAAAGGAGTAACGAAGGCGCAAACAAACAAAAAAGAAAAAGGTGAAGAATACGCACCACCGCAACACAGAGAAATCCTCAGAGCAGCGTCTCTCTCTCGCTCTCGCTCTCTGTTGCTTGTTCAATTTGAGCATCCTCGTTGTGCGACTAGTAAAATGTGTTTGCCTCAAAGGACACACCGCCGCCGTATCGGCAGCACGCACGCACATCAATGAATCGGACAAGTTCGAGACGCAATAAAAAGGGGCCAGAAGGAAGACGGTGGCCCAAGCACGGTACTCAAAAGAGGGATGAGAAGCGGGAAAGACAGCAGTGAGGGAGGAAAGAGACAAGGCGGGGACACCACTTAATTCCATGAGAACGGAAAGCACACACACACACAAAAGAGAGAGACAACGAGAAGCGCAGAACGAGAGCCATGGAGATGGGAATTTAGCATGTGGAGCACGAGTCGGCCAAACACGACACGTCGGCCTGAAACGAAAGAGTCGTGGCGGTAGTGGTGGGGAGGAAAGCGATAACATCCAAAAAAGCGACCACGACAAACATCATCGAGGTCCATAAAGCAGGCAAAAAAAAAATACATAACAACAACAAAAGCGCCGAGCGCCAAAGAGGAGGAGAGAGGTGGTGACGAGCAAAGGTAGAAGAGGTGGAGGAGACACGATAACGGAGAGAAAGGGGGGAGGAAAGTGAGAGCTAGACAGCTATATCAAACGCAGTCCTACCCCCAGACATCATTCAGCTGGGGGGCAATTTGCAAGACAGCTTGCAAAAGAGGAGGGGGAGAGCTCCCACAGTACCTTGTCTATACATATTTATTGAAGTGCCATCGAGTCCTTTTCCTCCTCCTTGGGATGATCGCTTCCAGGTATCCGGCGCCGCAGCTATACCGGTTTATTCTCCTGCAGCAAGGGCAGCTTTTGAAGGAGACAATCGAGGAAAGACACCGTAGGAGCTCACACTTGTGTATGACAGCAAAGTACGTGAGCCCTCCTCCCTCAAGCCTCACCTCACATGCGGCATACCGCAGTCTAACAGGAAAAGAAGTCCAGGAAAGGCTGGGGCATATAAGAACACAGATATACGCTCCCACTGCCACCCCCATTCCGAGCAAGAGGAGAATTGCAAACACAAGCAGGATCGGCACGGTCAAGGTACGAAGAGAACTACGCTGACGACACCGCGTATGGACAAACTTCGGGGTGAATCACACAGACGTTAACACAAGCTGAAGAAGAGAGAACGGCAAATGAGTGAGGCAAAGAGGAAAAAATGAAAGCGAAGGCAGAAAGAGGAAACAAAGAAACTAAAAGACAACGACTTTCGTGAAAGAGCACAGCCACCATGCGAAGAAGCATCGCATCTCGCCCCTCCCTCGAAACTAATGATAATAAATCATAAATGCTAATCATAATAGAGAAAACGTTTGCCTACCATTAGGCGAGAGGTGCAGGTACTCACCAACGTGTGGCGCTACGAGCAATATAATCGAAAAACAACAAAACACACACGCACAAACAGAGAAAACTAGGAGTGAGAGGGCTCATGTACGCAACCACAGATGGCGCTGTGAGCAGGCGAGCGAGACGGTATGGAGAAGGCGGACGCCATAAACGAAAAAAAGAAGGAAGACGTCCACCAAAGGCGGATAAGTCTTAGAAGTCACGTGGGAGGGCAAATACAATACAATAAAAGGGGAAAGGCGGAGAACAACGTTAGACTAACAAAGAAGAGGATGCAAAAAAAAAAAAAGGAACGCGGTCAGAGAGAAAATAAGAAAAAAAAAACGCTGAAAAGGCGAAGGGTGGTGAATGGAAGGAGACACATTTCCAAAAAGAGAAGAGGGGGGAGGGGGAGGGAGGGGCAAATAACAACACACCAAATTGAGGTGAGGTGACCTCAATACAGCAATCACAGCACCAGTGTACATACCCACAAACAGAAACACAAGCAAACCTTACACTTCTGCTCATCCGCGCTACAACATGTTCCTTCCTCCTTCGCACATGCATGGTGCGGTGCTCTCGTTGCCAGTTTCCCGGGTGCGGTATTGCTTGCACACAGAGAGGAAAAAGGTGGACGGGATCTTTTCATTCAGCCTGTTACCGTGTCTTTCTTTTCGATTGTCTACCACTCCAATAAAAACTAACCACCACCACCAAGGTGGCAATACATGATCTGGGCAAAGAAGTAGAAAAGAAAAAACTACGGAGGAGGGACTAGAACTGCCACACACAAACCATATTTGTGCTCGAGTATCGTAATCCGTTACATCAAAAAAGGCAAGTAGAACGGTAAGAGAGTCGCAGGCGAGGATGTTTTTTCTCTTCAGCACGCCCATTCTCTGGCATGAAACAAGCACCGCTCTCCACCACCACCATCACTCGGGGCCTGTGACAGGTCCACCGTGTTGTGCGAACCAGCCGTAGACACGCGCCACAGCAATGCGCCCACTCCACCACCGGAGCACCTCCTCTGCTTCCAACTACGCCCACCCATCCGCCTCGCAGGTCTCTCCGACGCAGCGCCATCCAAGGCCTGACTGCCGACATCAGTCGCGATGAATGGCACTGGCTTGACTGCGCCTGGGACACTTGACCCCGTCACCACGAGAGCCGGTTTAGTGCGTGCAGGGGTGGGAGCTCCTTGGCTTCCCCCCCCCACAGAGCGGACAAGGTACCCTACTGGCATGCTGGACTGCCACACCGAGAGTAGTAGGTGGCAAGTCACTGAAAGAAAACGATAGGAAGAAGACCAAAAACAAAAAAAAAACTGAAAGAAGTGGTCGCTCTTGACTTGCAGGCGAGTTCAAGCAAAAAAAAAAAACAATAACTAAGGCGTGAGAAAGCGAAAGAGTATCGATTACAGCACGTGCGCCCCGGTTCATGTGCTCCGCTTCGGTTCCGGGTGAAGGGAAAACACACGTACCAGCAGCTGTATGAAGAATGGGAAAACGATCAGCTCGGGGAGATGCAAGAGAGAGAGAAAGATTGATTAGAAGGTCGGTCATTGTTCCCTACCTTCTAGTCAGCGCGAAAGTAGTGCTATTTCTTTCACCAGCGCGCTCTTCAACTCTTTCCTAAAACGCACCACGCAGCTTCTGCGCTGCTCGTGGGCACACATGAACGTCTTCTCTGTTTCGCTTCCGCGCACGCATCCTGCCCACGGAGTGTGGAACTGGAAAAGGGTGGATCTCATGCTCCTTTGTGTTCTCGTTTTGCACGCAGAGTTTTCCCGCCGAGGGGATGCCTCAAGCAAAATGAAATCACCATTTCCTACGCCTAACTTCCCTATCGAGAGTCTCATCATATAGAAAGCAGCCGATAGTAAATTGAAAAAAGAGAGCTGGTAAGAGGAACATCTCCTACCAAGTGTTTGTGTGTGTGGGGGGGGGGGGGAGGGGGTGTTTGTGTGTGTTCCTGCTCTCCCGCCTTTCATTTACTTGCGAGGAAGATGAGCAGCGCGCTGCGCCTTGGGTGAGAGCATGGGCACGCGGTCGAGCAGCACCGCTCCGCTAGGACTCCAGCACTCACGGCCAGTCTTTTCATTGCCGCCTAGCGCTACCGGCTTGAACACGCGAAACACTCGACTTTGCCGAGAGAGTCGCTCCTCGTTGCTCGAAATCCTAGGGCCGAAAATGAGCCGCCCCAACGTGCGGAGCGAGATGGTGTTACGGAAGCCCTCGTAGAAATTACGGAACGAGATGCCATCCCCTGTTAGAACGCCCTTGGCTACCCACCACGCTATTGAGATGGCGAGTTCCACGTAGACAAACACGATGACAACGGGCCTGATGAAGATCAACATCATGAGCTCCATGAAAAAGGTGAAGGCAACGTCCAGGTAGGAGTCGTGTACGCTGAAATCGACCTCCTGCTTCAGTAGGTCGTTACCATTCTGCACGCTAAGGTGCCCCGCGGAGACGAGATAGTCGATCATATCGTTGTAACCCATCCAGAAAAGATTGTTGTACTTCCTCGTGTTTGGCGGACGCAGAGCCCACCATGACGGCACAAACACGCGGGGCCGCACCGATGCATCCTGGAAGTACATGGCAGAAACAGAGATGGTGTTCTCTTCGCCCATGCGGGGCGTAAAGTTGCTAATCCCGCCATCGGCGCACCACTCACCGGTGCTCTCCATCTTGAATGGCAGACCGACCAGCGGCACGAGGCAGCAGGACGCAATAAGCGTCTCGCGGATGGCGGCGTAGCTAGAAAAACTGTTAATCAGATGCGACCTGAGCTTGGGCAGCACTGTCACGCCAATCTCAAGCGATCCGCTCGCCAGTACCTGACGCATGCGCGGGTCAGTGTCGATAGCGCGCAAGCTGGCGCCGAAGTCGTCGATGGCGGCCATCAGGTACTTCCCCAGACGAAACCAATGAAATATAGAGCTACGATAGTCTTCGGCGGCAGCCAACGAAAACTTCTTCACTGATAGTATGTCGTACTGCCCAGAGGCAAGGCATGTAGCTGCCAAGGCACCAGCACTCACACCAGTGAAGCGCACCCGTTTACCCTCAGAGTACCAGCGCCGCAGCACGCCAGAGTCGATGAGGGCGTAAGCGACGCCAAAGAAGTACATCTGAAACCATCCGCCACACGAAAAAGAAACTGTGATGTCCCACTGCTGCTCCTCTTCCCCCCGCTGCTGCCCCTGGCAGTGTTGGCGATCACCTCCGAGACACGAACTCGTGATGGGGTCGAGCACCGAACTCTTCGAAGAACTCATCGTGTTGTCGCTTTCAACAGGCCCTTGAACGCGAAATAACAACA